>NC_133531.1:21899877-23099877 GCF_048544455.1 Silene latifolia | reverse complement strand
TTCTGACATTCCATTGGTGATCACCGAGTGTATAAACTGCAACATTCATCATCTCTGAAGCCTTTACATCCACATTGTCTTCTGTCGTGAACAAAACTACTTTATAATTCTTACTTTCAGAAGCAAAACCAAATACATATATAAAGTCCTCAAGATAATAACAACCATTACGCAGAGGAAAAGGGCAAGGGGGAAGTAGCAATGATTTTCTACAACTAAGGTTCCATATTGTCATTTCTCTTGCATGAAAATTGTGGTAGTTGTCGCGGCACATTAATAGCAACCCGTCACAACTCCCACGAAGAAAGTAGGATTCCAGGGTACTGAAATTGTCAGTAATATTTTCAAGTGTGTCAGCTCGACGAACTGACACCATGAATCCTGGATTTCCACGGCGTCTAGACGTCTCGAAGCTTACCAATAATTTATTCTTGTCAACATTAATCGCACAAAGTTTGAGATGCATGTTAACGAAACCAGGGTCCTCGATGATAGAGCACAAATATTTACAAACACACCTGACTCGTAGTAGGGTTTTCACCGGCAATGTTGCCAAAATTTGATTCCAAACTTCGGGTGGTAAGTACTTGTATTCTGATATGTAGGATAAATGTTGGCAACAACTTGATGATGATGATAATGATGATTTTACCTTCTTCATTCTCTTCAATTTCTTGGAATCAAACGGCAAGATAATGATTTGGTGGCATAGATGGAATTTGAGGGTTTTGGAAATTGACACTATTCTTTTTGTATAACAATAGAGTTTGAGTTTCCAAAAAACACTAAAATCCAGAATCTTTTAATTAGACATGGATATCCATATAATATTACCGGACTCCCAACTTTTGGTAATTTGAGAATAATCTCACTTTTAAAAATCCCCTTATACTAAAAGAATAAGAAATCTCCAAATTTTCCCGCCTAAATGAACTTGGCTATAATTGGGCTTTTTTTATATTATATCTATAATTGGGCTTTTATTATATCATCTTTCTAATTGGCCTTTCATTATATTATTATATTTACAACTGGATTATACTGAAATTTTCCTTTTACACCAACTAATACAAAACATTAATAATAATAAATTTACAATTAAATATCAAATTGAGTTAAAATATCAGGCTTTATAATTGTTGATTCGTATTTTCTTTAATATTCCTATCTAAAAAACCGCGCATTTGCGTGAGATCTATACTAGTAAGTTATTAACTTTGATCTCAATGTTGTAAAGGTGAGATTATTTACGGTTGATCAGTCGTAGGGTGAATAATTTTGAGAAGATTAAGTTTAGTTTTTTTTAGTATAAAACCAAAAAATATCGAGTTACGGTACAAAGTTATTGAGTTTAACAAAATAATTATTAAGCTCAATAACTTTGTAAAATAACTCAAGAACTTGTAAAATAGCTCAACAACTTTGTGCAAGAGCTCAACAATACAATTCTATTATACAACTAGTTGTAGGATAGTATTTGTGAAATATTTCAAGCATTTTCCTCAAGCCACATCATCACATACATATTTTTATTTTTATTTTTTTGTAAGTAAATGTGTGGCCCAAAGAAAAAAAAATCTGGAATTAATTGCTGAAAAACCTCTATGTTTAAGTTTTAAACTTAAATGTTTACCTTTATGTTTTCTACACATAATTATTAGTGAATAATAACGAATAATGAATAATTTAAAATGTAAATAATTTAGACCAAAATTTTACTAATAAATTACACCACCTATTAAAAATTCAGTCCAAATTTTTATTACAATAATAAATTATAATAACAATTAAAATAAAGTACGAAAAAATACATCAACCGATAATAATCAATATTGTTACAAAAATACTAAATATTAAATTCAAGTATAAATTAACCGTAAATGGAGTAATAAATTAAAGAACAACATACTGCAATTTCCTTTTTTAAAAAAAAAAATAAGCTATTTTCTCATAAATATATTCAACCAGATATAATATTTTAATTTTTCTATTTGACATGCATATTGTTTTGTATACATTGCATTTAATGTACTCTATACCTATACCATGTTTTAACACTGAATTTTTGCATTGTTTTAACCTATATATTATCATTATAAAATAAATAGAATATAAAATATTCATGTATTTTGGTTAATATTTTTTAAATGTTAATTATTTACGACAATGTTTTTAAAAATATACTCGTATAATTTTGCACGCGTTAAAAACTAGTCAAATGTCTAAATATCTAATCGTATAATATTACTTTCCTAAATCCTACTTATTCTTAAAATATTACATCTTCAATAACTTATCTAGAAAAAATAAAAATAATTTATACTATCTTTCCCACAAATACACGATTTAATTAGCATTCGGGAGCCCAAGAGATTAGCTTTTCCAAACCGTCCTTTCAGTTTCTGCCCTTTTAGGGTCCGTTTGGATACAATTTTAGGAGGGAAAGGGAGGGGAGGGGGAGTGAGGGGAGGTGGAGGGAGGGGAGAGAAGGGGAGGGCAAATGGAATGTGGGTGTTTGGATAACAAAAATTATGAAGGGAAATGGAAGGGGAGGAAGGAGGGAGATGAAGAATGGATGGAGAATTGAAGGATGTTGGTGGTATAATTAGAGTCCAAATAATGTTTTCTTTCCAAATCTTGCCACCCTTGGAAAGATTATAATTTGTTCTATAGGAGGGAAAATAAGTCCTCTCATTTCTCCCCTTCCATTTCCTTTCTCCCATATTTTTTATCCAAACAAAGGAAATTAAATCCCTCCCTTTCCCTCCCCTCCCCTTCTCTCCAATTCCTTCAATCCAAACACACCCTTTATGCTCAAGAACATGAAGCGGAAGGAAATGGCGAAATCATCATCAAGCAATAAAAAGCATATAACCCCTATATCCGAATTCAAGTACATACCACCCGAAGTTTGGTCTCGCATTCTCGCAAATTTACCGGCAAAAACCCTGCTAACATTCAGGTGCGTTTGTAAATCTTGGTGCTCGATAATTGATCACCCTGATTTCATCTCTATGCATCTTAAACTTTGTAAACATAATCCCGACAATCATAATTTATTATTAGCCCTCGAGGGTTTAGGACGTGGTGGGTGTTTGTTGACAGTTCGTAAAGCCAACACCCTTAGAAAAACCACTCAAATTTTTAAGAAAACTGATTTATACTGGTACGTTCTTAAAGGGAGTTGTAATGGGCTGCTTTTAGTGCAACAATGTGGTGCTCCTTATTTCTTACAAGATTTGAGACTGTGGAACCCTTGTATTCGAAAATCATTGCTAATTCCAAAGTGCCCGCTTCCCTCGTCCTTTCTTGAGGTTGTTAATTATGTTTTCGGATTCTCCCCTCGCTGTAAGGATTATAAAGTCGTTGCAATCGCATTTGATGGAGAAAAATTTAGTACGAAGCCTGCAAATATGTTTGTTGCAGTTTATACACTCAGTGATCAACAGTGGACTGTCAGAAATAACGGCCTGAATATCGACAGTTCAGGCTTTAAGCGTATGGTTCATGACTCAGAAGCGTATAACAAACACGAGTATACATTTCCGTCAATGGCTGTATTCTTCCAAGGGGCAGCATACTGGGTAGGGTATGATCCATCCCAGGATATTATCCCCGGGAAGCGACCTACTCTACTCGTTTCCTTCGACTTTGATTCCGAAAACTTCACCTATTTGGAACTGCCAAATATTGTGGAAGAGACATTTTTCTCGAGGTTTGTGTTTCTTCTTAGGGATTCTCTAGCGATTTTCGGTATTTCATACAACCACAATATCCTTTTTCGAACCCTCAATTCAACTACCCGGCCTTCCAATCATGGCAAACCAACATTACCAACCGTGTCTCAAACATTGAATCTACCCTCTCCCAAATGCAACTAACGGAGAATGCTCGGTGGGGAATCACCGAAAACCGCTACCACCATTATCAAGAAGACTTGGAAGAGATGCGTTATACTTCAAACGCAACTTTTGATATGGTGGCCGCGATGAATGCTCAATTCATGCAACAATTCCCCACCCAATACGAAGGGTACAATGAGGCTAAGGTTGAGGAAACAAGAGCCGAAAGGGCTAGGATGAGAAGAAGAAGAAGAGAAGCAAGAAGAAGAGGAGGACCTCCGGACTTTGGAGGTGCCTCAAACTCACACTCTTAAGTGGGTTTAGGGTGTTCACCTCACACTTTGGGGACAAAGTGAAGATTTAAGTGTGGAGTGGGCATGAGTTGTTATCATGTATATATTGTTATATATTCATTTCCATGCTTTGTACTTCATTTCAAAAAAAAAAAAAAAAAAAAAAAAAAAAAAAAAAAACGAAAAAAAACGAAAAGAAGAAAAAGAAAAGAAAAAGAAAAACCCGGCTAGGATGAAAACCCGAAAGGGCATCCTAGGCAAAATGGGAAAGTGGCTGAGGACGGAGTGAAAACCCGAAAGGGCGCTCCGGGCAAAATGAAAAAATGAGTGCGAGCCACGAGAGTAGAAGTGAGGAAAATGCTAAACCGAAAACCCGCAAGGGCGGGCGGTTTAGGCAAAATGAGAGATTTAGGCAAAATGAAAAATGATTGAAACTCTCAAGTTTTGTCACATATTTTTACTACTTCCTACATGGTGTTGGTGACATAAGTGGAGGTGTCAAAGAAGGCCGGAAGGGTAGGATAGTGACATGCCAAGACTAGGAGGGGGATTTGGAAGCTTACTTTGTTACTAGTGCTTGGCATACTTGAAGCATGGGATTGTGTTGACTTGTATTATCTTTGTTGGAAAGTTGTGTTTTGATTGATGAGTTGTTGAGTTGTTGTGAATTGTTAAAGAATGGAGGTTTTTGAGGTTGCCAAATTGGTTGAAAGGAGAGGCTTTAGTGACCATGGTAGCCTTGTATTACCAAGTGTTGAGTTTTGGGAAGGATGTATGGATGAATTGGTGGACTTAGGACCATCTTAGTTGAGGGATGACATAAGGAAGGGGCGTGAGAGAAGAGAGGTTCATATTGGTGGTTTTTGGGTCACTTACTCACTTGTTGAAGCTATGAAAGAAGAGTGACCATGTGCTTAGAAGAGGGATGATATAAGAAGGAAGAAGTGAGATGAAGAGTGGTAAATTAGGAGTGCCCATACTTCTTGGCCTAGGTGGTGATTAGTTTTATTCTAGTTTGCTCGGGACGAGCAAAGGGCTAAGTGTGGGGTGTTTGATGAGCTCCTATTTCTACTACATTTTGGCATCATTTTGAGCTCATTTGGTAGCATTTGGTAGCGGTTTATGACGTTTTTGGCGTTATTTAGCCAATTCCATATGTTTCACCATTTAGCCTAAGTTCAAGTGAAGATTAGGAAGCCGAAAGATCAAGAGAAATGTCCAAGGAAGAGCCAAGAACAAGCTTGAAGAAATGCACCAAGAAAGCCTTCCAAAGGATCAAAGGAAGAACGAAAGGAAGACGCGTTCCAAAGCAGAGAAACCGCACGGTGCGAGTTTCAGACACTTAACTCGCACCGTGCGAGTTTTCTGGGTTTGATGGCGTTTGTTAGCGTTTTTGTTACGGGCCTTCCCTTTTATTAAGCCCACTAATTACTAGGTTACGGGGGATTATAAATACAATGTTTGCAGTTAGGTTAAGCATCTTTTGTTCACTTTAATTAATCAAGGTTGTAATTTGGGAATATTTTCATCTTTTGAATTGGGTTTTAGATCTAATTATGGAGAACTAATCTCCTCTCTTAATCCGACTCAAGGCTTAAACTTTGGTTGTAAGATCCTTTAATCCTTCTTTAATTTTAATTATCATTGTTAATCCTTTAGTGTTTATTGTTTGAATTTTGGAATCCTTGTTTATATTGAGTAATTAAGTGTGATTTCCTTGTTGCTTAATTAATCAAGTTCCTTAATTTATTGTTGTTGAGTTTATTAAGTGTGATTTCCTTGTAATCTCATCTTTGCAACACCTTGTTATTATGCTAATGAATGTGATTTTTTCTTGGCTTAATTAGCAAGTAAAGGATTAACTTGTAATTGGGCATTAATTGTGATTTCATTGTGTCTAATTACCCCTATTGAATCTCTTGTGCTCATATCTTCTTATTAATTTGTCCAATGTATGTGATTTCTACTTGGTAGAATTGATAAGTTGGGTTATTTGATTAAGTGTGATTTCCTTGTCATTTGGCCATTATTAAGGAGATTTAGAAGATTTATCTTCACAATAGGGTGATAATATATAATTGAAGGATTGATTGAAGGGTTTTGTCAACTAAAGTGCCAAACTTTGAGTCGGGTTAAGTCTCTCTTAATATTGATTAATTTCCATCTTAAACTCTTGATTGTTTACTTGCTTTACACTCTTGTTTGAATTTGTCTTGCTTTTGTTACAACTAAAACCAAACCAACCCCCCCCCCCCCTTTACTTAATTGTTGTTACTTCTTTGCAATTGTTCTAATTACCCTTTTAATTTCACTTTCGCAAAACCCATCTTCTCTTGGGTTCGATCCCTTGTTTGCTATTGTACTAGTTTATAATTAGTGCTAATTAGTGTGTTTAGTGGTATATAAATTGTTAATTTGGCCGTCTTTTAGTGCGACATTTTAGGCGTGTCAGGCACAAAGCCACAAATTAAACCCAATTAACGTCATTCATTTGGAAAAATAACCCTAGCTACTTCACTGTCCTTATTTCCTCCGCTGCTCTCTCTCCTATTTTTTTCTTTTTTCTAACTTATTTAAAATTCATTCTTCTATCCCTTTCACGCTCTCCATTTATTCATCTTATATAATCAAAATAATTATCAAAATCTTTATCCAAAAAAAAAATTCGATAAGTGTAAATCCGAAACTCTATTGATACGAAGTTCAGTATTTTCATGTTTAATCAAGTCTTCTTATTTAATAAAATACTTGTGATGATCGATGTGATGAGATTTTAATTTTTAACTCCTTTTATATTTATTTTTCGGTTTTTTACATTTATATGTAAATTTTTTTGTTTAACTATTTGTTAATTACTTCTAATCGTCCAACTTTTTTTTAATACTCTATTGATATGAAGTTCAGTATTGTTGAATTTTTTAACTAATGTTTCTGAGTAGAATTTTAGTGATTTTTTTTCGAATATGGAGTAAAATTGGCCTTATATTGTGGAGATAATAATTATTTATTACTTTTAAATGTTAATGAATTTTCATGATGAACGGTGAAAAAAGAAAGTCTTTTGGATTCCTGAAATTGAGGAGTCAATGAGAAAGCAAAAAATGCTTTCACTTTTATATATAGGGGATAAGAGCATCCACATTGAAGAGGATGGACCATCCTCTTAGCATCCTCTCATTTAAGAGGATGTCCTCTTCAATGTGGAAGCATGGTTAAATGTCGTCTTAGAAGGAGGAAGAGGAACACTTCCTCTATTTTTAGAGGATATGCAATCTTGGCCCTTGTGCCCACTAGTCATCCAATATCTAGTATGTGGCATAAATTTATTTCTTTTTTTATTTTTTGGGTATAAAAAATTTGGGAGAGTAGAGGTAAGAAGATCCTCTTTGATGTGGAGTTTTTTTAAGAAGATTAAAATGAAGAGGATGAAGATTGTGGAATATGAGTGAAATTGAGGTGTCAAAATTAGAGAAGGAAAGAGAAAAAATAAGAAGATAATATCATCCTCTTGGATGTGGATGCTCTAAGAGGGATTACCACTCGGTATGCGTTACAGTTGGGGACTTGGGGCGTACAATCGATATTTTCGGCATATTTTTGCTTTAATGTTCTCCATTAACTGAACACGTACTGTCAGTAAGCTACTTACCTAGTTTATATCTACTGGTGAATAATTCTTTATGATCTTATAATTGAATGTTCGGGTGGAATGCGATGCAAATGGAAACTATTAACGCATCTACGATGCGTCAATTTCGTAGTACAGTGGGATCTTACTTACCTACGATGCGTCAATTTCGTACGAGCTGATGTTTCATTAGTTGTTTGGCTTACCACATTGCTATCCACTTCCTGGATTACCATTTCTTAGGTCATTCGAGTAATCTGAGAATAGATGAAGAAGGTATATCAGGTGCTGGCGATTTGATAGAATAAGAAGGCAAGACGAAGGGACATTGGGATAAGCACAATATCGTTTTAACTTGGGACAGTGTGTACCGTCTCTAAGGCTGTGTAAACAGTTTTTTTTTTACCCATCACAACCTTGTGAGTTGATATTGTCTGTCACAAATGAGAATTTGTGTTTTCAGTGACCCTTTTTTTCAGATTTTCTTTTTCATTTAGACTAATTTGGTTCTGCCTTTTTGGATTATTAAACCGTTTTGTAATATATTATCGTATATCGACCCCTGAGAAAGCTCTTCAAAAAGAATGCAAGGATACAACATCAAATATCTCAATTTGAAAGTGAATCATGTCTAGCAAGACCGCAAGAGTAGATTTTATTAAACAGATTTGTATACTTTGTTTTTAAGGGCAGTAGCAATTGTTATAGTTCCATACTACATTTTTTCATTGACACGTCACATAAATTTTTAATTATATAACTTATTTCTCCTTAATGGTGAAAGGTTCATACTTTTTATATGGTCACCCTTTTTTCTCACCTTTTACTAACATGAAACCGATTTCTTATTTTAGAAACTAGTTTCATATAAGAAACTCGGTATTTTGTAGTTCAATAGATAAGGAGCTCCTTATATGGTATGAAACTCATAATTTTCTTCATTGCTATTTCCCTAAGTGTATCGACATTGTTGTAATATCAAAAGTTTTTTACCCGAAACAATATTATAAAACAGTGTCGTAAGTAAAATGAATCCATTGACAATAATAAGGAGCTCAAAGCAAATAGGTAACTGAAATTAATTAAATACAGTTTTCTTTTTGTCTTAAAAGAATGCTTTACTATTTAAAAAAAAATAGAGAAATGGAATTAGTTGAAACTAAAAACCAAAAATGGATCCACATAAGATCGGTTTGTTAAGCAGCTAATTTGCTAAGCGGTATCCGTCAAAAGTCATCGACCTTGCTATAATACAATTAGTAGATTATACAACTGGTTGTATGTAGTTTATGTACAACATTTTCAATGTTGTCGAGTTTTGTTATAAAGTTGTCGAGCTTTACTAACAAAATTGTCGAGTTACAATACAAAGTTATTGAGCTTAAGAGGAATAATTATTAAACTCAGTAACTTTTTAAATTAGCTCAATAACTTATAAAATAGCTCGACAACTTTGTGTAAAGAACTCGACAACTTTAAGGCGGTTGTACAATGCTAATATACAACTGGTTGTAAGATAGTATTTGTGGCTATAATACCCTTTCCTTTTACTAATACTAGTTTTAAACTTGTGTGTAGAATTAAGCAAAGCAGTTGAATCATTTATATATACAATATAAAGTTAAAGTGGTACCATAGGTAATAAAGAGGTACAAATCAAAGTTGAATATAAAATAGGTACGATTATTTTAACGATAGGTTTTAACGGTTAAGTTCCTTGAAAATCAACGGTTTAAAAAAAACAAAAAAAAAACGAGTAAAATAAGTCAAACTGGGTTAAAGAGAAATATAATAGTCCGGTTATGGGCTAGCCTCATGGCAATTGACCCGTTTATATGATTGGAACAAGTTCGAATTTGGGTCGGTAATAATGAATCGTTTAAAATTGAGACGGGAACGAATCCAAGTTCCGGATATATTTACTGCAACCCCTTCTTTCAATCCCAGTGATCGCATATCAACAAATTCCTGCCGTAGACTCCAAAACTAAGTGTTGTGGAAACGATGAAGAGAAGGAAGAAGAGCAAAACTTCAACAAATTTGCGGCCGATACCAAAAACATCATCGGACATTCACGAAAATATGGCTCATATACCCGAATCCAAGCACTTACCACCCGAAGTTTGGACTCAGATTTTGGCAAAGTTGCCTGCTAAAACTGTATTAAGATTCAGGTGCGTATGTAAATCTTGGTGCTCCATTATTGATAGCCCTAATTTCGTTAACATACATCTTCAACTTTGCGAAATTAATGTTAACAATAAATTATTGCTAGCCCTGGAGGGGTTGCGAGGCGTTAGAGATAATGGGTGTTTTGTGACAGTTCGTGAGGCTGAAACTCTCCGAATTACCGGTCGCATTTTTAGGAAATCTGATTTTTGCTCGTACCATATTATAGGCAGCTGTAATGGGTTGTTCCTCGTTAATCGAAAGGATGGTCCTCCTCTACACCAGGAAGAATTGAGATTGTGGAATCCTTGTATTTGGAAATCATTGATACTTCTCGCTTGTCCGCTATCTCCTTCCTTGCTCAAGGATTCTGTATATTTGTTTGGGTTCGACCTTGTTAGAAAGGATTATAAAGTGGTTGCCATTGCATTCAAAGACATTCCCTCTGAAAAGACTCCTGAAGACACTACAAAGACGCATGTTGCTGTTTATACACTCGGTGATCAAAAGTGGACCGTCAGAAAAGATTGCCTCAATATTAGATATCCGTACAGAACGGGTAGGCTTGGGCCATTTTTTTCAATATCAACTTCTGTTTTCTTTCGAGGGTCCACATACTGGCTTGGACAAATTGATATACATAGGAATGATTTAACTCATCTCGGTTGCTTCGACTTTGATAGTGAAAAAATCACCTTCTTGAAACTGCCATTTACTCACAGTGGCTCATTGCGATTCCTGTTTCTTCTTGGGGGGTTACTAGCGGTTTTCAGTATTTCTTTGGTAACTTCGAGCATATGGGTGCTACAACAAGACAACCAAAAATTAGGACCATGGACTTTGTGGTTTTCGGGGAAATCAAGTTGGAATGGTTATCACGAATTATTCAAGATCTACCATAAACGTTCAAAGAAAAAGGTGTTCTATTGTGAGAGTGATGGCGGCTATTTCGTTTGGGGGAAAAAGTCGTATAATATAGTTACTTGCAATGTGCGGGAGTTCAAAAGATCTTTGAGCCCCTATATAGAGCTGCAAAGGTATTCAGAGAGCTTGGTGTTGTTAAAAGGATACGGAGCCCGTGATTTGAGGTATTTTCCATGACACAAAGCCCCTACTTTGTTTGTCTTACACTCTTACCAATGGTTTTGGGAAGAACCTCTGGCTATTATTCAGAGAGTTATGTCAATTGCTACTCATTCCTGTTGTTGTTTGATCAGCAAGAATTGGCATATATAGCATCAAATCATTAATCTACTTCTAACTATTAGTTGAATGAATAACCCCCTCTGTTTTGTTTTAATATTTGTTGGAACATAAAGCAAATAAAAATGGTAACGTAAATGGAGCGCTCTATAATGGGCCTTGTAGATTTGTAGTATAAGGCGGTCTCATTTTAGAACTACCCCTAATACTGAATAATATCGGACTTCCTGTTAATCAAATAGCAAGTGCAAGGAGTAGCATTGTTATTCATGGGAAAGATGTCAAATCCTTGGCTCCGTATCACCAAGCTCTCGGAATACACTTCCAAATCCAAATAATGTCTCATTTTGCTACCAATCACCTCGGCTTTACCACTATCGATGATATACAATAACTTTTTAAAGACTAGACATCTACCAATATCCCTCTCATTATAGAACACTGGTCTGTTGCCACCGAATAAATGAAAAACTTTCTTACATGAAAGTCGGGAAAACCACTGAATCCCCACGTCCTTTCCGCTCTCCTATTTCATAACCCATATACTCGCATTTTCAGAAGAAATGCTGAAAATCGCAAGTGAATCCCCAAGACAAAACACAAACCTCGATACCCATTCTTCCTCTAAACCAAATGAAAATTCCAAGTAGTTGAATTTTTCCAAATCAAAGTCGAAAGAAAAGAGATGAGTCGGTTTATAGCCATAAGGATCATGTGGATCCGTTCCAACCCAGTGTGCTGCCCCTCGAAAAATTAAAGCTTGAGTTAACCTTCTTTGATGATAACTTATCAGCAACCTATGAGTGAAGTAACAACAACTCATATTCAGATCATGATTATCTCTGACACTCCATTGTTGGTCATTAAGTGTATAAACTGCAACACGCATATTTTGAACTGGCTTAATATCCCTGGCTCGATCTTGTATTGTGAATGATATAGCGATAATTTTGTAATCCTGACTGCAATTCGCGAATCCAAATAAATACCTAACAAGACGAGAACTGTCACTAGACAACGGGCAACGGGGAATTGCCAGTGATTTTCTAATAGAAGGATTCCACAGTCTCAATTGTTTCGAGCGCTGCATTAAAAGCAGACCATTACACTCTCCTAAAAGATACTCCGTAGTATCTATGAGAACTACGAAAAATATGAGCAGATTCTTCAAGTGTGTTACCCTGACGAACTGTTAACAAGCATCCAGCAGTGCCAATTTTTCCCAACCCCTTGAGAGCTAATAACTTTTTACTGGCGGAATTAGTTTTGTAGAGGTTATGATGCAATATAATGAAGTCAGGATCATCAATAATAGAGCGCCAAGATTTACAGAGGCTCCTAAATCTAACCAGTGTTTTCACTGGCAATGCTGCGAAAATCTGAGACAATAATTCAGGTGGCACGTACTTCAAATTCGGCAATGTTTTTGCCTTCTTCCTGTTCTTCATTGTCTCCCCTTAGATGAGATGCTAAATTGTTTATATACTAATACGTAGATGTGGTCCCAGGTTCGAATCCCCCTAAGCGCGCTTAGACCCAAAAAAAATAAAAAATCAATTGTATTGATGAATTGTATGTATTGTTATTTCTAATATAAATGAATGAATGAATACATGAATTCCTTACGTTTAATATTTATTTATAACAACACTCGAGCGATTAGTTTCCGTAAATTAAGAAATACAATCCTATCAAGTATCAAATATCTAATTAACTTGTTTATTAATTTCATTAGATGATCAAGTATCAAATATCTAATCGAAAAATAAACCTTGCGGTTGTATAGTTCCAGGGCCCAGGCCGGAATGAGTCATGTAAAATTGAGACGGGCACGAATCGGAGGTACTTGATATATTTACTGCAAGCCCTTCGAGCATTCCTCTTGATCGGTTATCATCAAATTCTTGCCGTTTATTCCAAAACTTAGGGTTGTGGAAACGATGAAGAGAAGGAAGAAGCGCAAAACATCAACCAATTTGCCCCATATACCAGAAACATCACCAGACACTCCCCAACATTTGCCTCATATACCCGAATTTAATTACGTTCCACCCGAAGTATGGTCTCAGATTTTCGCAGCATTGCCAGCCAAAACCCTAGTAAGATTCAGGTGCGTATGTAAATCTTGGTGCTCCATTATCGATCACCCTACTTTTGTTTCAATGCATCTCCAACTTTTTAAAATTAATTCGGGCAATGATAAATTATTGCTATCCCTTGAGGATTTGCGAGGAGAAGATAAAGGGTGCTTGGTGACAGTTCGTGAGGCTGAAACTCTAAGAAATACCGGTCGTATATTTAGGAAATCTGATTCATACTCATACCATATGATAGGTGGTTGTAATGGGTTGTTCCTTGTTAATCGAAAGTATAGTCCTCGCCGTCCCATTCTTGGAAAGAACCATCGTCTTTTTCACCGGGAAGAATTGAGATTGTGGAACCCGTGTATTCGCAAATCTTTGGTACTTCCCACTCGCCCATGTTCTCCTTTGCTCAAGAATTCTGTGTATTTGCTTGGGTTCGACGCTGTTAGTAAGGATTATAAAGTGGTCGCAATTGCGATTGATTATTGTCAGGCTGAAGAGACTACAAAGACAGACGTTGCAGTTTATACACTCAGTAATCAACAGTGGACCGTCAAAGATGACTACCTCAATATCAGTTACCCGCACAGAATAGGTAAGCTTGGACCATTTTATTGGCTGCGAAAAGCTATTTTCTTTCGAGGGTCCGCATACTGGCTTGGACAAATTGATAAAAACAGGATTGATTTAACTCATCTTGGTTCCTTCAACTTTGATAATGAAAAAATAACCTTTTTGAAACTGCCATTTACTTGTGACGAAAGTGGCTCATTGCGATTCCTGTTTCTTCTTGGGGAGTCACTAGCGGTTTTCAGTATTTCTTTGGTAACTTCCAGCATATGGGTGCTACAACAGGACAATGAAAAGTTTGGGCCATGGACTCTGTGGTTTTCGGGAGAATCAAATTCGGCTGGTTATAAAATATTCAAGGGCATTGATCGTTCAAAGGAAAAGATATTCTATTGTGAGAGTGATGGCGGCTATTTTGTTTTGGGGAAGCAAGCTTATAATATAGCCAGTTGTGAAGTGCATGAGTTCAAAAGAGCTTTGCGCCCCGATATAGAACTGGAAACATATTCTGAGAGCTTGGCGTTGTCCAAAGAATACGGATCCCGTGATTTGAGGTCCTTCCCATGAACAAGAGAATACTACTCTATTTGTTTAATTCAACCTCCAATAATTATGTGAGTTGCTACTCATTCCTCTAGTTGTTATTTGATTAGCCAGAATTCGTCTCTTATTTTGTCCTTGGCAGTCCCTTAGCTTTGTATGCCTGGAACAGATTCCTTAGATACAGTATCATTCTATTGACTTTGTTCCGGTTTGTTGTTTAACCGTCTTTTATCCTACATTTGTTTAGCAAATGAAGGAAGCATTATTAATTAGGAAATTAGTATTTGTTGGCTTTGTTCCGGCTTGTTGTACGGTAATTAGTAAGCATAGATTGTTGGTTTAACAAAGAACTACAACTACTCCCTCCAATTAGAAGCATAGATTGTTGGAAATTAGTCTATCATCTCTTACTTTGGCAGAACATTATGCAGGATTACTCGAAAATCCGTCGAAACCAGATTTGTTACTTGTACATGTCCATGGATCGACAAGAGCTTACATCTAGGACCAATATCCACAGAAGATGTAAGCATATTGAGCTCTCAACATATATACATGAGGCGCGTGATGCCTTTGCATCATCCACAATCTTCAAGTTCTTCTTCGTCATCTCTTGGTTTTCATGCTCTTCAACTCCATGCCACCTCTTAGTTCCTTGCCATTATTTTGATTCCCTTGGCCTATCTTGTACGTAATTTGTGAAACAAGTTTTTGGGGTTTTTTTATGTAAGTTGAAATTTGTGGTAAGTGATAGGGGTTTGGTCAAAGAATAACCATTTATAACGTGTTGGTTTTGTCTTTGATGAGTGATGATAGACCTAATTATGTAGTCATTGTGTCATTACAGACTAGAGGTGACAATCGGGCTAGGGTTGGTTACGGGTAAGGTTAAAGCGGGTTCGGTATGTCGAGTCACCGACGGGTTTAGGTCGGTTCAGCACATGTCGGGTCATTTTCAGGTCGGTCATTAACGGGTGGCAAGTTGGGTTGGGTCATTAGTGGGTCAGTATCGGTTCAGGTATCAACATATATTTTATCTTATGTAGTCTATTTAGCTTTAGATGTCCATGGTCATTTTTAAGTTTAGACAAGGTGTAGGTGTATTCATTGTAGTTTTAAATGAAAATAATCAAGATGAATGTCAATTTGATCTTATTTAAATCATTATTAATTATAAACTAGTTCATTATCGGGTCATCTATCGGGTTGAGAAAATATCGGGTCGGTTATGGTTGGAAAAAAAATAAGGTTGTCATTATCAGTTATCGGTTATCGGGTCGGGTCATGTCGGTTTCGGTTCAACCAATTTTCGGGTTGTATTGGTTCCGATTTCGAGCGGGCCGGGTCAGGTTTGAAAGGATCGTGACACAATTACAAATGATATAAATTCAAACTTGCAACGATCTTTTGTTTGCAAGGTTAATCCAAATTACATTTCAAATTACATATGAATATACCAAATGGATTTAGTGTGGTGATTGCTCACGTCACTACCCCTTAATCATGAGGCCGGGGTTCGATTCCTGGCCATGAAAATGGAGCAAAATTCTTTGACAAGTTGTTTACCTCTTTGTGAGAGTACATCCTCGGTGAGGAAATTCAATGTTGTCAAAGGTGGACACCCCGGTTTACACCAAAAAAAAAATGATCCTTGGTCCTTACACTACTACAGATACAGGCTATAACAACGATTAAAAACTGTTGTTATATAAAAAAGCGGACGTTGTTAAAGCGTCCGTTGTAAAAGGTTTTAACAACGGTTGGTTTTCTTAAGGAACCTGTTGTTAAAACTATTAACAACGGTTTTAAATATAAAAACCCGTTGTGGAAAGTGTGACTCAATTTTGGGAGGAAAGTTATAACAACGGGTTGTAATATACAAAACCGTTGTTATAACTAAAGACAACAGGTTGTTTATCAATAACCGTTATTGTTTGTTTTTAAAAAATAAAAAAAATTAAATTAAATATTACTAGATGCATGCATAATTACGGCCCGTTATAATTTCGATGCATGCATTATTACTGTCATCCATGTGCATATGAATGGACAATGGTAATAATTAAATATTTCCACAGAGACAATGGTAATAATTCTAAGGATAAATTACAAATAACCACCGCGTATTTACGTATTTTTACAAATTACCACCACGTATTTCCATTTTTACAAATAACCCTCAGATTTCAATGTATATTCCCCAATTACCACCGTATTTGTACCCCGAGCATCGTTTTCTTATTTCCCGACTTGTTTAGTGACGAGTTACCCAAAATACCCAAACTACCCTCCTTAATGACTTCAATTGACTGAATTATTAACCACCTCTTATAACATTTCCCCCTTTTTTAATCTCAATTTCCCAATTTTCAAACCCTAGCTAAATCCCCAAATTCCTCTCATTCTCACTCACTAACAGTAACAACGTATGAAATATTGAAGACCTAAGATTCTGGGTGTTGGATCTAACAAGAAAAGATTATTATTGTGATTAATAATAAGTTTTGCGGAAACCCAAAGAACATGTTGTGGAATTAAACGGTAAATTCATTTGCATGGACAAAGTCAATTTTCCTCTTTGTGATGATCCAACTAAACATTTATGGTTTGATGCTGGCCATCCTTCGGAGAGAGCTCACTTACAATTTGCTCAAAGTTTTTGCGGTGGTCCTCCCAATTTTGTTAATCCTTTCAATTTGAAGACTTTTTTTGAATTGCAAACCACTGGTTAATCATTTTTTCGGTTGGGATATCATCTTATTAAAGGTGAGATCTGGAAAATTTGAGAGTGAGAATGAGAGGGATTTGGGGATTTAGGGTTTGGAAATAATTAATTGAAATTGATAAAGGGGGAAATGTTATGAGAGGTTGTTAATAATTCGGTATGTGTAAGTCGTTAGGGGTAGTTTGGGTATTTTTTTTAACTCGTCGCTAAACAAGTCGGAAAATAAGAAAAACGATGCTCGGGGTACAAATACGGTGGTGATTGGGGAATATACATTGAAGTTTGGGGGTTATTTGTAAAAACGGAAACACGTGGTGGTAATTTGTAAAAATACGCAAATACGTGGTGGTTATTTGTAATTTATCCTAATTCTAACTGTAATAATAATGTCCTATTTCTACTGATGCATTTTGATTGTCTATTCAGCTGATGTACCTTGGAAGCATACTGCAAGGTGTCATCTTACTGTGAAAATATGACAATTACCTTTTTTAATAAGGTCACATAAGGGAAACAACCTACTCCGTAATTCTTATGAATCCTATTAGACCCCGTTTGGATACTTGAATTTCATTTTAAATGACCAATCTCAAATTATAAATGTGAAATCATGAATCTCAAATTCAAATTCTTTGTTTGGGAAACAAGGGATTTGAAATTTAGAATTTGAAATCCAATTTTTATGTTTGGCAATACAAAGAATTTGAGAATCCAAATTTGATCCAAACTCAATAGTTAACTCATATTGCAAGGTCTTTAGGCTAAAATTTTCCGCAATACAAAATAGAATGCTCAAATTCGGTTTACAGTTTCAACTAGAATGCTCAAATTGTCCAACTATGATCAAATTCGGTTTACAGTTTCAACTAGAATGCTCGATTACGCTCATCAAGACAAAGCAAAATCCAATCTAATTTTTGATCACTCGGAAGGTCTTTGAGAACTTGAAATTTCACCGGCGCCTCCACGAACATACTTACGGCTTGTAGAATCTGAGGACGTAGGATGCCAACAACTTTGGAAACCTCGTCAAATACCTCTTTTCCTCCCAAAGTTGGAGTTGCTTTTAGTCTAGCTTCAACATAACTTTGGAGTGTGTTAGCAACTTGAGTAACCGCATCAGCTAGACTATCACTTTTTCGCTTCTTTTTGGAGCTTGTTGAAGTAGTATCGATGCTAGAAGTCGAACCATCACATGCTTCCTCATCCATCATAGTAGCACCCTCTTCATAGTGCTCCCCTCCATCACCAACAGCTCTATCGGGTCCAAGTAATATCGATATATCATCCCAATGCTCGATATATTTATTGGCATAAGATGAAGCATGTGGGTTGGCCTACAATGAGTATGCAGAAAAAAAGACACATACATGTTAGTCTGACAATCTAATTTAAAGTCCGACAAGCTGAACTACAACTATGCATCTGCCATTGTACTGCAGCTAACCAATTTGACAATCTCATACACAATTTGAAAACTAGCTATGCCACCAGACAAGTAAATGTTGAGCTGGTTCAATAATTCAGCACTGATACCTCTTTTCCAACTCGAATTTCAGTACGTATCATCCATGTATGGGCAAGAACTAAAATTGTAATTCTCATGAGCATGGCTAGCATCCGGCCAAGCATCATTTACAGTCAAACTAAAATTGACAATCTGGACCTTGCGCACCAAAGCACACTGGATTCTAGTCCAACTAACCTAGTTTGACATGGATATATTAATATCAAAATCTGACATAATGATGCCGAACTGTCATGAATTTGATTTGTAGCGTGTGCAGGTGGACTCACAGAAAATGACTTCATACTAGCTGCGAAAATTGACAATCTGGACCTTGTGCACCTTCTCAGGATTACGCCTGCTAAATAGCTTTTCTCTACTACTACTACTACTAATGCATGTAATCCTGTATGCTACTCCATGCTGACTTCTAGAGTGTACACGAGTGTAAGACGCTTGTCAAACTGTAGTTTTCATGATAAATAGAATAGAAGGCAGACGGATTACCTTGATATATGTATCCCATTCATCCTGATCGTCACGTGATACTAACACCATCTTTCTCTCCTCATCCCACTTGAATTTAGTTTTGGTTCTTATCTCCATGATAGTTCCATAGTGCCTTCTCCAAATCCTGACACGATTCCTCACATTTTCAGTAGTAACGGATACATTTAGCTTGCTTCTTACCTCATCTACCACCGCTTGGTAGGCTTGAGGCTTCCAATCTCCATCTCCCTTGTTTCCTTGACTTACTTGATTATACAACACTGAAATTAAAAGAGCATCCATTTGGCTATTCCAAGAAATATATCCTCTCTTCTTGGGTTGTGTAGGAACCAAAACTTGCTTTCTTTTTTCAGCCATCACCTATAAAAAGATAGGTCAGAATCTACAACATTAAAAAGCTGAGAAGCAAAGAAAATCGAAGAAGAGATAAACTGTCACAATACAGAACAAGACTCAAACAATGACTAGTTATAGTTTGGCAGTCAGAAATATTGTTGACCCAAGTGCAGGACCGCAACTGTGAAAGTATTTTATGGAACAAGGTCCCCTCTATGCTTACTTTATATTTTTTAAACTTATACCCAGTCCCAAAAGAAGCTGCAGTCAGAAACTGTCAAACTGTCAAACTGAGCAGAAACTGTCAAACTGTCAAATAATGTTCTGCAAGATTTTAGACAGAATAAGCAAACAAACTCAAACAAACTCATGTTTTTCAGAGAAGAATTGAATGAAGTTTTATAAACATGACTACTTACCACCATCATTTTCCTCTTTTTTAAGGAGTTAGAGGATAGTCAGATACCCCTCCTAGCTCGATAATCGTTCCACATTTTTGCTGCAAGATCGTCTCTAAACTTATTCCACTCTTCTGTTTTTCTAACACTCACTACATAATCTTCTCCACCATCCTCTTCTTGTACCACTGCATTTTGTAAATCTTGTTCTACCTCATTCATTAGCGCCGTTTCATCCATTTTTTCAAATCTTAAGAAGTTGTGTAGAATGACACAAGCATTTATGATTCTCGACTTGGGTTTTTACCATAAAAGCTACTGGTCCTCATAATAGCCCAACGCTTTTTCATGCAACCAAATGCTCGTTCAATTGTGTTACGAAATGAGCCGACGAATGGCGCAAGTTAAAAAGCTCCTTGGAATTTGTTGGGGTGTTCCCTCGCCATAAATTTAAGTGGTATCTTGTACCTTTATATGGTGCTAAGAAACCTTCACCATTGGTATACCCTAAGTCCACAAGAAAATACTTATCCTTTGGTACTTTAAGATTATAAGCATGCCTTTGAAGAGCGTCGCGGAGGACACGTTGATCGAAGCGGACCCTTCCCACCCAGTAGAACATATGTAAAACAGAGATCCGGATCACAAGTCGCTAAAACATTTGTGCTAATGTGACCATTTCTATCCCGATACCTACCTCGATCCTCTAAAGGGACAACATATCTATATGAGTGCCGTCAAGGGCGCCAACCACACCCTCAAACCATTTAAATTTTGGATCATTGACAAAACTAGTGGTAGTATCAACTTCCTTCACGTAGTATTTTCCTATTTTTAAAACAAATTCGAGCACCGTGTGAAATTGGCGACTCACGGTTTCTCCCGATCGTGCAAAAGAGCTTGAATAGTTCGATTTTTCAAATTGTGAGCAAGGGTGTGGAGAAAAAATGCGACAACTTCTTCATTAGTCACGTTTCTAGAGGTAACTAACCCACCCTTTGATCTCAGAATCCTACATAATTTCTCAAAACAACGCCTATCGAAACGCAATTGCTCTTGACATTTTCTATTGTTTCTTAATGTATCTAACCACATTGCTCTTTTTTGTGAACGTTCCTGTTCGTTCCAAGCCAAATCCCTAACCTTATACCTTTTGTAATTCAATGCCCCTACTATAACGACAACACAACCCACAACTAGCGTGAAAAGCTCCATATCACCATCTTCTTCTTCTTCTTCTATTCTGACACGTTTCAATGATTCTCGTTCATTATTACCCGCCATGTTACTCAATACCCTCAAATCTGAAAAATTATAGTGAGTTTATAACATGTAAACAAAGACGCATAAATCTCAGTTTCACTCGGTTACTTGTCTACTTGAACCTACTGAGCTCTTTACAATAAACTCACAATCTGAGCACAAAAAGTATCGTTTTGATTTTCGCAACAGTGATTAAGCAGCTTCCCCAAATAATCTAATTTTACTTCATTTTATAACCCATACCATATTAGTTCAGAATAATGCACAATAAAGTAAATTCTGATAAAAATTCTTTGAGAGTGGAGACTTGAGTCGCGTTTTGAACAATCGAGTTTGTCTCGATGCAGAGCTTAAGTAGACACACACATAAACAAGGTAAATCATATATTACAGTTTACAGTTCACAGTTCACACACATAAGCAAGGTAAATCATAGAGACGAGACGAACACAACTGACTATGAAGAACAAGCAAGTACTGGCAGTATATAAAAACAGCTGGTAATCCCTAAATTGAACACACAAATTGAATATCAACCATTCAATCAACTAATCAAACTATAAACTTCAATACACAAAAAAAATCGAATATCAGCTATTCAATGAACAAATGAAACGATAAATTTCAACACAAATATCATAATTTAGCAGAGTAATTAGAAACTTAAACCTAGAAAAATCGAAAGAGGCATAAACATACTTGAATTGCTCTGATGGATGTCGATGAGAAGAAAAACGATGATTATAACCCAGGAAAAATCGCAGGCTAAACTTTGTCGATGAAATCGGAGGCACGAACCCTAGAAATTGGGGATAAAATTTTCGATGAAATCGATGTTGATGAAGGAAGATACCAATCGCGATGATGGAGATGAGATGTGGGCTGGAGTTGTAATTTAGAATACGGGGGGTGAGGGGGTGGATTTGAAATGGGCTAATTTATTAATGTTTAGAATTTGATAGGATTTCTATCAAATCCAAATACAAATGTTGCTATGAGCCCAAACATTGTATTTGGGCCAAATCCGTATTTCCAAATGAAATGGCCTTTGCCAAACAGACCATTAATGTCATTTGACGTCATTGTTTCCCATTTTTGGTATTTAGTTTCTCATTTTCCTTATTCACATCTCACTTAAACTCCAACAAACTTATTTATACATCTAAGTTTATGTCATTTTTAGCCGCAAGGAAGAGAAAAATGAAGAGACAGTAGATTGAAAGCGACAAACACGAGTTTTCGACTTTTCAATCCAAACAAACAATGATGTGAGAGTGAACTAAACCAATAGCTTTCAAAGTCGAAAAATAAGTAGACTCGGATTGGTGGTTGGCAAATCGTTTATATTGACGTCTGTGATATTTTCAGACTAATATACGGAGTATAATTTTCCTATTATAGAGTACTATATACTCCATATATGTTATCTACCCCTCCATCTCAATCAATTGTATACATTTGAGATGTAACTCATATAAATTCCACAATTATGTTATTGTTTGTATTCGAGAGTAAAAGTCATAAAATGTTTAGACTCAAATATAATAGTTTGGTAGCTATAATAACTGTCTTATTATAAGTTTCAGACGATGTTAATTTGCCACTAATTTGAATGTAATCATAAAAAATCTAATGACGCCACCACTAGAAATTTTAAATGGTCGATGATGACAAAGGGTTGTTGGTGTTGTTGGGCTCATATTTGTATTTCTCTGAACTTGCTCACTTGGCTATTTGCCCAATCAATTTATTTGAATACACATTTACACATCACAAAACTAAACTAAAGATGGACTTTGGAGGGGGGCTGATTTATATCGACGACATTTTAGTAAATATCGACGACGTGTTAAAAAAAAGACGATAACTGTCCTTCTACTCATCCAACACTTTCTCTCTCTAAAAAATTTCCTCTCAAATTCAACTAAAAATCAACAATTTTAAAAAAAAGCGACAACAATTAACAACATGACGGATCCCGAATTACCGGTACTTAAACAACTTAACCGTTTCATTATTTGGTTATTTTTTTTTTTTTTGCGCACCATTAAATCTATTCGATAATTGTTTTACGTCACGTATTAACTTAGTAATAGCAAACATTGCGATTTTTCTGCGTAAATCTGAAATTTGTACCACAAGGTTGAACCATGGACCAAACTTTAAGATCTAACGTTCAGCCATGGACCAAAGTTGGAAAGCAACATTTGCCATTGTCCAAACGTGGGAAAGCAACGTTGGCCATGGTCAAAACGTTGGAATCCCACGTTTGGCCATGGAGAATTGTTTTTTTTTTTTAAAAAAAAGAAAAAATTCACGATGGTCAGACGTGGGATTCCAACGTTTTGACTATGGCCAAACAACCAAACCCAACTTTTGTCCATGGGCAAACGGCCAAAACCATCGTTCCTCCATGGCCAAACGTCCAAAATTCACGTTTCACCATGGATGAAACAACCAATTCCCACGTTTCATCCATGGTGTCTCCTTCCCCATTTTTTTCGACTCAAATTCGACACCAACAACAACATTATTCGACATATAATTGACCTATTTTACGCAAACAACTATACAATTATAACTAATTAGCAAAAGATTGACAACAAAAACAAAAATACAATTACAATAATACAAACAACAATCTATCGTTCAAAACTAATTCAATAAAGTTTAATAAAACCTAAAATAATCAAAACAAATTCAATTAACTAGCTAAATCGAAACATATAATCAATTAAAACTAACAAATAAAGTCATTTAATCTATTAACAACAACAATAAATGATTTAATTTCAATTACAAAGCTAATTTTAAAAAAAAAAACTAATTTAAACGGCAGTGGCGGCGTGGTGGTGGCGGCGTGGTGGTAGGAGGTGGTGATGGTGTTTGATGTTGGGAATATTTGAGGATTTTTGGACTTAGAGAGAAAAGAAGAGAGTTAGTGAGATGTGAAGGGCAAAATTGTCTTTCGAAATGAAAACGTCGTCAATATTTACGAATCGGGCTTTGGGGGAGGAAATTCATCTCAGAATGGTTACTTTCACTCTAAAAGTAAAATTAGTACACAATAAATAGTATTTCACATAGCCAAGTAGTGTACCTTTACTTACTCTAACTCTAATTAAGGAAAATTAAAAAAAAAATTGTCTTAGTAAATCCGGTAGGTCTCATGAGTCTCCCACTAAATGGGAGACATAACATGGAGAAAAGAAATTTAATGGGTCTCTCACCCAATTATGTGAGAGGTTTCTCAATAACTTTATTAAGAGACCGTCTCTCTGGAGTGCTTGTGTCGTAAATTACTCTCTAAAAATTCCACAAATAAAAAACGAATGCACTAGAAAATCAATTTTAGTCCCCAGACACTTACACGTATACTAGCCCGTGCGTCGCACAGGTAAAAAAACTAGTTCACCTTTTTAAGTCATCGCTAAACTTATGGTCTCAGTGAGTTAACACTATTGCTTTATTGACAAAGTGATACTCCCTCCACACACTCATTTTATCCCCGTTTCATTAAAATACTATACTCATATATTAGAGAAATGGGGTGAAAATAAATGTATGAAGGGAGTAAAATAGTTTAGGAAAGTAATAATAAAATAAAAGTTATAAAGGTAATTTAGCAAATCGCCTAATTTAAGCAGTTTTGGCATAAAAATGAATAAAAATAAAAATTGGTGTCGAACCCGTGTAGGGCCGAGCAATTTTAGGTCCGGACTGGATCATTTGGTTTGGACAAAAATCGGACCGAATTCTTTTAGGTCCAGTTGAACTCAATTTACTTTATTTTCAATTAAGCTTATGTGTATTTTCTTTGAGCTTTTTTAATGTTTCTAAGTTAAGTTTTAACTTTTTGCCGTCAAAACTCAAATTTTACTGATCTTATAACTTATAAGTAGTGTTTTGAGCTGTATTTTAGTTTTTTGAGCTTAATGTTTAAATGAACAAACTCAAAAATTTTATAGTAAAATTCATAATCTTTAAAATAAAACTTAAAAACTTTAATATAAAGCTCATAAACTAGCCAATTGTAGGTACTACATTAGATGTATTATCTACTTAGTGCCTAATTTAAGTAGTTTTGGTTGCGAAAAAAATAAAAATAAAACTTGGTGTTGAACTACTGTTGTAACACCCCAAGAGATGATTGAGAGAAAGTTGTCCCACATCGGGAAACTATGGAGCTTGTGATATATTTTTAAGGGATTCCAACCACCACTTAGTAACAAGACCTTGTGCTTTTGGGCTTAATTGGGGACAAATAATGGCCCAAAGGTACACATCCCATCTTATTGGGGTTGTGTTACGACGGTGGTGGGTAACTATTATAAATGGTGTCATGAGTACCCGAGTCACCCACCTATCGGGGGAGGATTCTGGGCTTAGGCTTGAGTGAGGACAAATAATGGCCCTGTTTCGTATTAAAAATTCAGGTCATTAAAATATGCGATATTAACAAAAGGGTCGGGTAAAATCAAATCTCGAGTCAGATTGAGATCCTTAATTCGGATCCTGTTTGGGTTGATGACAAACCTACGTCATTAAAATATGGGCGTAGTCTTCCAATTTTATTTTGCCTTTCATAAAGTGATTCGACTAAATCTGTGAAATTGTTAAAAACATCGTCTAATTAACAAAAGAGAAAATACTTCGTTAATGATATCGAAAATCCGGAAATGTGTAACACTGAGTAGCGCTATATTATTTTCCAATTGCTAAATGCCAGATCTCAA
This sequence comes from Silene latifolia, assembly GCF_048544455.1. Classification (NCBI taxonomy): domain Eukaryota; kingdom Viridiplantae; phylum Streptophyta; class Magnoliopsida; order Caryophyllales; family Caryophyllaceae; genus Silene; species Silene latifolia. The sequence continues at coordinate 23,074,070 of NC_133531.1, read as the reverse complement.
TAAGTTAGAAGTCTTTTTTTTATCGACAACAAAAGAAAATAGTTCGAGAATTAAAAAAAAAAAAAAAAGCTAAAAATACAAGTTGGTATTGAAACGACATAGGCCTTGAACTTTTAATTTCCGGAGTGAAGAATCAATCAAGAACCCCTCATTTCTGTAATCACTGCTGGTTTGATTCTTCAAGAAAATGCAGAAAATGAAAAGCAGAAAGAAGACCAAATCCTCATCAAATCCGACCCGTATTTCCGAATTCAGGTACTTACCAACTGAACTTTGTACCCAAATTCTCGCAAATTTACCAGCCAAAACGGTGTTAAGATTCAGGTGTGTATGTAAATCTTGGTGCGACATTATTGATAATCCTGATTTCGTTGCCCTGCATCGTAAAATTTGCAAAATCAATTCCGTCAGTAGTAAACTGTTACTATCCTTTGAGTGGTTGGGTCGGTTTGGGCGGAAAGGATGCTTGTTGACAGTTCGTCACGCTGATGCTCTTCGTAAAACTGATCAGATTTTAAAGACTTCGCAAAAGTATGATCTAAATGGAAGCTGTAATGAGTTGGTGTTAATTCGCGGCTTAACTGGTCTTGGAGAACGAAACCCGTTGATGCTGTGGAACCCTTGTATTAGAAAGTCGTTGTCAATTCCTCTTCCTCCATTATTGTCGTCCTCTGCCGGCAGAGTCGTGTATGCATTTGGGTTTGCACCTAACATTAACGATTATAAAGTCGTTGCTATCTCATCAGATTGGAGTCAGGCCGATGGTACGAATACGTGTTTTGCAGTTTATACGCTTAGTGATCAACAATGGTCTCTCAGAAATGATGGCTTCAATATGTCTTATCCGTACTATAGCCGTATGTTTTCGCGATATTGTCCCCAAACGGGTTTTAACTTTCAAGGAGCATTATATTGGATTGGTTATGACCCAAATCGGGATGGTAACGTTGCTGATAGTTCAACTCATTTAGTTTCTCTGGACTTTGATTTGGAAAAATTCAACTACATGGAACTGCCATTTGCTTCAGACGATAGGGGAGCCGTAAGACTACCTTTTCGTCTAAGGGAGTCACTAGCGGTTTTCTGTATTTCTTCTGTGCAATCCAGCATATGGGCGCTGGAAGGGGACATTGGAACCGGGGTGTGGACCCAAAGGTTCTCAGGACTTTCAAGTTCTGATGGTTTTGATTTGTTCAAGTCTGCCCCATTTTTGCCGCTGTTCTACTATGATAGTGATGATGGTGGCCGTATTGTTTACTGGAAGAACTCGTATAACATTACTAGCTGTCAAGTACATGAGCTTGGAAAATCAATGAGGGATTATGTGGATATGCAAATGTATATGGAGGGCTTGGTGTTGTGCAAAGGTTACGGAGCTGAAGATCTACAGTCATGCTCATGAACAAGAGAATGCTACTGTCTATTATGGCTGACTTTGGGAAGTTGCTGCTTTTCTTGATCCTGGTAAATGTTTATACTTGAAATATTACGTGTTCTCAATCTTGTTGATACTGATCTGATGAATTGCTCTTAAATGTGGTTCTGCAGTTTGTGGATAGTGGATACGTATGTAGTAGTGTTCTGCGTTTTGTTTTGTTTTGTTTTGATTTTGTTTGTTCCGATATACTGTATAACTATGATTGACAGGGAAACTGTTGAATGCGCTAGTAAATGATCATCAACAAATACGAATGTTCTATATTAGTTGGACCAAAGTTTCTTTATTTAGTTTTCGTTATGATTCAATAAAATAGAATGGTTCACGAAATTGTTTGTTTATACCTTATAATGTGAATTAGCAACCAAAGCAATGCCATTGGAAATGCATTTATTGTTTCATTATAGATCTTCCAAAAATAATATCTGACCGAATCCTTTTAGAAAACGGTGGGTGAATATTGGTGTGATCGCCTGATCGGAATAAAGGATGTTTGATGACCAATCTTTTGATTATGTGCTTGCTTAGCATCACTTGTTTTGTTTCAATTTGTCCAAAATAATGAAGACATATGTGAAGGCTTACTGTATGAATGTATGATTACCCCCTCAACTCCTGTTTGTCTCGCCATCTTTAACCTTGAGGAAAAAGGCTGCTTTTGCTTCCACCACCTCCAAAGCCCAACAATGTCGCATCTGTGCCACTGACCGTGCTACAACACCCGCCTCAATAGGCTTTATCGGAATTGCCAGTTCATCAATAAGCATGGCACTCATCCTCAATAGCCCATTTTGCACCTACAGCAAGTCAAATTGGTGTCCTAGATTATATTTTGGATGTTAGCCCCTGTTGGAATAACTTAATTAATCCCTCAATTTTCTTGTAATGCCATATTAAGTCCTCGGGAATACTACTAGTACCCCATAGTGTCTAGCTCAGTAATCCAGCCTTGCCTGTACTCCCTCAAGGCTGAAGCTTCATGTGAATCATGTCCCATTAATCCCCCGTTTTTCTCGTAATGCCATATTAATTTGTCATCCCCACCGCTGATGCTAATAGGAATACATAGCACAACAACTACATACAACCTTTCTTCAGCACCCATTTAGCCTCCATTTAGCTCCGTCATACAAACGATGGATGGTAACCAATAGACTCCTCCAACAACCTATTTATTGAGCTGGTATCTCGCCTTCATGTAGTGAGGTGAAATTAAAGGTCTCAAACATAGCATTATTAATTAGGAAACTAGTATATCTTCTGTTGGCTTGTTGTATGGTAATTAAAAGCATTGATTGATGGCTTAACAAAGAACTCGATGAGATTCAATAGAGACGTCTAGGAAATTAGGATACTTGAGTTTGAATCAGATAAGTGCTCGTCATCTTTGCTTTTCCGAATCAATTACTCCGGTCTTGCAGAGAAGTTTCGTGCCTTAAATGCCTTTTAATTTAAATAAATTAGCGCTAACAAGTAATTTAATTGGTTTGGGTTTGTGTTAAGCTCTCTAAACACGAAACCGAGATAAATAACTTATTTATTAAATTATTTTAATCTTTTGTCAAATGATATATTTACACTTCCAGTTTCCAAACATTGAAATGACATGAAGACAAACAAGAAATTAAGGGCTGTAGGGTGACCCTAGACGTACGGGGTGAATCAAGTCCGGGATTGCAAGATTTTGTGTCAGGTAGGGTCATTTCAGGTTCGAGTAATTTTTGGGTTGTTATTTTAAAGTTATTTAGGGATAGTGATCTATTAGCAACAATAAACGTTTGGTAGCATCATAAGGCCAGGTGTATTCAAGTTCGGATCATGTTTGAGTTTCGGGTCGAGTGTTATTCGGTTGGGTCAATTTTTTTCATATCAAACCTTAATAACCTATTTATGTAATTGAGTTAATATACAAACGATACGAAATTTATTTGGATTGGGTTGGGTTAGGCTAAAGGATCGTGACCCGTTTACATATGACACGAACACAAACGCGACACGTATTAATATGCTGCCGAGTATGCAATAATAAGAAATTCTTATCGAACAACCCGGGCTTGGATCTAGTCGGTTTTACCAGGTCTAATGTCAATTAAACAGTAAGTGGATTATACATCTGATGTATTACCACCAAGTGCTTAGTTTTAAGCATTAAAATAAAGTTTTCGAGTATTATTTTAAAGTTTCTGAGTTTTACTATAAAGTTTTTGAGTTCATTCAATCAGACATTAAGCTCAAAAACATTACATATAAGTAGACCTGGAAAAATCAACCCGACCCGAAAAGGCTGACTCGAGACCCGAAATCGACCCGAATCGAAACACCCGAACGAAACTCGAAATCAAATTGACCCGACCCAACCCAAAAATTACTCGAGCTTTCATAGACCCGAAATGATCTGACCTGAAACTACTCAACCCGAAAATGACTCCGACAAAACATTTTAGTTGATACCAAAAGACTTGAAATGTCTTTTTCTCTCTTAATCATTGACCCGAAAATGACTCGACCTAAAGTAACACGACCCGCTTGACCCGAAACAGACGCGACTACAAACATGTAAACCCAAAATGACCCGACTCTACCTAAACTAACCCAAAAATTTGAGAAACCCGAAATGGCCCGATCCGAATCGGCCCGACCCGAACCCGGCCCGTAGACCCGATTTGTCAGGTCTACATATAAGCTCAGTTAAATTTGAGTTTTGACGGCAAAAAATTAAAATGTAACTTATAAACTTTAAAAAGCTCAAAAAAATACACATAAGCTCAAAAACTAATGAGGTCTGAGATAGTCCATCCGATATATTTTCCTATTTCTCGTCAATTAATCTGAGCATAGTCTTTGACTTTTGCCCTCTAATAAGTGATTTGACTAAATCTTTGAAACGATAAAAACATAGTCTAATTTACATAAATTTCTAAAACTAGTTTCCATCCCGATGACAATGTCTCATTTTCCTTCCAATCGCTAAAGATAAGATCTCTATAGGTTAACGTCCTTTTTTATCGACAACAAGAGAAAATAGTTGAATAACAATAAAATAAAATAAAAAAACAAAATAAGATTTCAAGTTATTTTTCGCAAAAACGCCTAATTTAGGCAGTGTGTTGGCAGAAAAAACAAATTAAAAATAAAATTGGTATTGAACCGCCTTCAACTTTTAATTTCCAGTGTGAAGAATCAAGAACCCCTCTTTTCTCTTCTGATTTGATTCTCCAAGAAAATGCAGAAAATGAAGAGCAGAAAGAAGACGAAATCTTCATCAAATTCGACCCGTATTTCCGAATTCAGGTACATACCAACTGATCTTTGTACCCAAATTCTGGCAAATTTACCAGCCAAAACCGTGTTAAGATTTAGGTGCGTATGTAAATCTTGGTGCGACATTATTGATAATCATGATTTCGTTACCCAGCATCGTAATCTTTGCAAAATCAATTCCGTCAGTAGTAAACTATTACTAGCCCTCGAGGGGTCGGGTCGGAATGGGAAGAAAGGATGCTTGTTGACAGTTCGTCACGCTGAGGCTCTTCGAAAAACCCATCACATTTTTAAGAGTTCGCAAAGGTATTATCTACTTGGGAGCTGTAATGAGTTGCTGTTAACTTTCGACCATATTGATACTCCTTATCGACAAAATTTGATGCTATGGAACCCTTGTATTAGAAAGTCGTTGCGAATTCCCCTTTCTCCATTGTCCTCCTTTGGGTCAGTCGTGTATACATTTGGGTTTGCGCGTTGCAGTAATGATTATAAAGTCGTAGCTATGACTTTTCGACATTGTGAGAGTACAGGTGTTATGAATCCGTGTGTTGCAGTTTATACACTCAGTGATCAACAATGGTCTCTCAGAAACGATGGCCTCAATATGTCTTATTCTTACTTTTGGCGTTTGTTTTGGCGATATTATCATTCCAAACCGGGTTTTTACTTTCAAGGAGCAGCACATTGGATTTGTAATGACCCAAATGGAGATGGTAACCCTGCTGATTGTTCAACTCATTTAGTTTCTCTTGACTTTGATTCTGAAAAATTTACCTACTTGGAACTGCCTTTTGCTTCAGACGATAGGGGAGCCGTAAGATTTCCGTTTCTTCTTAGGGAGTCTCTAGCGGTCTTCAGTATTTCTTCTGTGAAATCCAGCATATGGTCGCTGGAAGGGGAGAGGGGGAACCGGGAGTGGACCCAACGTTATTCAGGACTTGCAAGTTCTGACAGTTTTATATTGTTCAGTTCTACCCCGCGCTTGCCGCTATTCTACTGTGAGAGTGATGATGGTAGCTGTTTTGTTTACGGGAAGAAGTCATATAAGATTGGTAGCTGTCAAGTGCACGAGCTTGGAAAATCAATGTCTCGTTATGTGGATATGCAAATGTATATGGAGGGCTTGGTGTTGTGCAATGGATACGGAGCTAAAGATCTACAGTCACTTGCTGAAGAAAATCTCAACAACAAATGACTGATAAATGATGTTCTCCATCTGGTTTAAATGTTTAATGTGTATAATATCCGTAGTTCTGCAGTTTGTGATACCTTGTTTTTGTTATGCCTCTTCTTTTGATATTGTTTGTTCCTACTGTTGATCACACTGGTAAATGATTTCCGAGGTTATAAACTATGATAGGAATATAGGATGTTGGATGCCCAATCTTTTGATTATGAGCTTGTTTAGCATCACTGTTCTGTTCAAAATAATGAGGACATATGTCAAGACTTACTGTATGATTCCCTCCGCCCCTATTTGTCTCGCAATCAATTGTTCTCCATTATCAACCTATTATCGAGGTAGTACCTCGCCTTCTGTAGCTTTAAACACCAAGGACTCGGAGAGTGAGGTGAAATTAAAAATCACCATAATTGTTTCCCCAACATAGGAAGTTAATTTAGAAGCATAGATTGATGAAACAACGCTTTCTACAAATATCTGATCATGCTTTCAACAAATTCAAATTTACTGCAATATACTCGTCTAATTACAATTACTACTTAATCTTCATTAGCTTCAAAAATTAAGCAAGCAATTTCATTCATCACCTAATATTTAATAACCCATATACGGATTAGGATACGATGGAGGATGGTTGTTCATTCTAGCAAACAAATTGAGGTAAATCGTCTTTAAAGAACAAACCAAACTTCTTCATCCATCTTCTGCCAACATAACCTAAACGAGACATACGGATAGGATGGTTGTTTCTAGCAAACAAACTGAGCAAAATCATCTTTAAAGAACAAACCAAGCTTCTCCATCCGTCTTCTGCCGACATAACCTAAACGAGACATTGAGCATCCCGCTCCTTTGTAACTCCATAGCTGTCATCAAATTCAACCGATTTCTTTACCAGGCATGGCGAGCTGCCTGTCTCTCTTCTTGTCGCCGCCTTTGCTTCTCTAACAATTCTTTACTTCTTGCTTTCTCTTCACTCTTTTTCATCACTTCACATGACTTAGCGATGATCTTTGCATATCGAGCTTTTAACATTGAGGCCCGCAATTCCTTTGGATCTTCGATAGCCTTGAATTTCTTTGCCATCTCTTGTTTTTCATGTTCTTCAACTCCATGGCACCTCTTAATTCCTGACATTATTGTTGTAGTTTGTAAAATTAGATTTTAGGGTTTTTCTGTAAGATGAAATTTGTTGTAAGAGACTTGGAGTAATGGTAGATATATATATATATAAAGTGATAAGGGTAAAAGTTTCCTAAAAATTGAACTTAAGTGGAAAACGTGAGATGAAATTTGTTGTAAGAGACTTGGAGTAATGGTAGATATATATATCAAGTGATAATAAGGGTAAAAGTTTCCTAAAAATTGAACTTAAGAGGAAAACGTGTCTAGTTATTACTAATCCTAATGTAAAAGGGATACGTAATCATCAAGGAAATTACGATACCCTACGGTAACTTTGTTTGGTAACAATTGGATACGACAAAAAGCCTTTTTTATTTTCAAATTATAATCCCGTACCATTTATTACCAACTAAATTGATCTAGTTATAGTTATCCGAGTTTGAATCAGATTAGTCCTGGTCATTTTTGAAAATGAGTCCAGATTATGTTCATTTCCTAAAAAGAAAGGGTAATAAGTTTATTTTTTAACTGTTTAGATCAAATTTTGGTAATATCTAACGGTTTTAAATTTATGCACGTATACAATGATATAATACAGTTTAAGAAAGGAAATGGGTTTTGCATTTTCTAAAACAAATGGAAACGATCCTAGTTGATTGAAAATGTATTTTAGAAACAAAAAGAGTAACTTTCTGAATAACTTTCCAAATGTTCTCTTTTACCGCTTGCCTTTGTCATTCTCCTAATCTAAAGTTAAAATCTCAATAAGTTAAGACTCTGTTTGAAAATGCATTTTAGGTACCTTATTTGGTCAAAATAGTTTAGTTGACCAAAGTTTCAAGTACCTTATTTTTTTGTAAGTATTTGTTAAGTAGCTTATTTAACCAAATAAGTTACCTGAAATGAAATGTTATCTAGAGTAGCACTTGAAATATCAGGTATCTTATTTTATTTTATTTTCCCTTTTTACCCCTTAAATCTACACTATTAAATAATATTCATATTCTTTTACGTTATTTTACCAAAATCGGTTACATTTTCAGTTAGTTGCCAAACATTTTTTTTATCTAATTAGGAGCAGTTTATCAACTCCTAAATTTCAGTTATCTTATCCGTTATCTTTTCATGTTTTAGTTATTTTTCAATTTTCAACTACCTTTACAGGTTTCAACTACATTTTCAGTAGTTTACCAAACAGAGCCTAACACCTGTTTTTACAAGCAACTAAACCTGGCAAAGTTCACCGGGCCTTAAAAACCCGGCCCGAATAAATCGACCCGTACCTGACCCACTAGCCAAATCACAAACTTGACAGTCCAAAACCCATATTTACCCGACGCAATATAACTCGTCCCAATTTTTTTTTTACAAGCTAATATTGTCCATATATAACTTAACAATAATTGGCCGGAAAATGACCGGACCCGAATAAATCGACCCGAAATTGATTGAGGCGAACCGGAGATAGGCGTAGAACTTTTAATTGCCATCCTCTGCCATTTTTTTACTTTTTTCCCTTGCAAATCAATCTACATTTCGTATTAGTTCTTTCTCCGTTGCAAATTAATTGTTGTTCAGAAACAAATTAAAAATAAAAGTTGGTATTGTTATCTTTCTCCGTTGCAAATTAATTGTTCATCAGAAATCACAGGTATTCTCAAGTTTATTTGGCACTGCTGTTGTTTATATTGTTGATCTTTTCAAGTTTGATGATTTTCTTGTTGAATGATTGAATAATCAAGAACCTCTTTTTTTTCGCTCCTCTTATCATTAATTTCTTTTGATTATATTCTCAACTGAATGAATGTTGTGCAGAAAATGAAGACCCGAAAGAAAACCCGTATTTCCGAATTCAAGTACATACAACCTGAACTTCATACCCAAATCCTCGCAAATTTACCAGCCAAAACCGTGTTAAGATTCAGGTGCGTGTATAAATCTTGGTGCGACATTATTGACGATCCTGATTTCGTTACCCAGCATCGTAATCTTTGCAAAATCAATTCTGTCAATAGTAAACTATTACTATCCCTCGAGGGGTCGGGTCGGTATGGGAGTAAAGGATGCTCGTTGACAGTTCGTCACGCTGACACTCTTCGAAAAACCCATCACATTTTGAAGAGTACAGAAAGGTATTATCTACTAGGGAGCTGTAATGAGTTGCTGTTAACTTTAGACCATATTGATACTCGTTATCAACAAAATTTGATGCTATGGAACCCTTGTATTAGAAAGTCGTTGCGAATTCCTCCTTCTCCAATGTCCTTTCGTGCAGTTGTCTATTTATTTGGGTTTGTGTCTTGTAGTTATGATTATAAAGTGATCGAGACATCGTTTGGACAAGATGGTGGAAGTATGAGTGTTACAATGGTCTCTCAGAAATGATGGCCTCAATATGTCTTTTTCGTACTATATGCGTTTGTTTTGGCAAAACTGTAGTCCCAAAACGGGTTTTATCTTTCATGGAGCAGCGCATTGGATTAGTGATGACCCGAATGGGGATGGTAACCCCGCTGGTAGTTCAACTCATTTAGTGTCCCTTGACTTTGATTTGGAAAAATTTACTTACTTGGAACTGCCATTTGCTTTAGATGATATCGGAGCTTTAAGGTTTCCTTTTCGTCTTAGGGCGTCACTAGCGGTTTTCTGTATTTCTTCTGTAAAATCCAGCATATGGGAGCTCAAAGAGGTGTGGACCGAACGGTTCTCAGGACTTTCAAGTAGTGACGGTTTTAGTTTATTCAGCTCTAGTCCTCGTTTGCAGTTATTCTTCTATGAGAGTGATGATGGTGGTTGTTTTGTTTACGCTAAGAAGTCATATAATATTACTAGCTGTCAAGTGCATGAGCTTGGAAAATCTTTGAGTCGGTATGTGGATATGCAAATGTATAGAGAGGGCTTGGCTTGGTGTTGCGCAAAGAATACGGAGCTAAAGATCTAGAGTCATGCTCTTGAACAAGAGAATACTACTATCTTTATTTTAAGGCTGATTTTGGGAAGTTGCTGCTCTTCTTAATTCTGGAAACATTCAATGTGGATATGTAAGTTGTTGGTCTCTTCTTCTGCCAGCCTTGTGCCTAGTTAGTAAGCCTCAACAACCAATCGCGCTTACAAATAACATTCTCGATCTTGTTTAATGTTTATACTTAAAATAGTTTTCTCAGTTGATACTGACCTGAATTGTTCTTAAATAAAGGTGATTGCTGTTAAGATCCGTGGTTATGCAGTTTGTGATATCTAGTAGTCTTATCTTATGCCTCTTGGTTTGATTTTGTTTGTTTCGATATGCTGTATAACCTTCTTCCTACTGTTGATCACACTTGTAAATGATTTCCGAGGTAATGAACTATAAAATGCGCTAGTGAATGATCAAACTATTATGAATGTTTCATTTTAATAATGGAGCCAAATTCGTTCTTTAATTTTCTTTATGATTCAATAAAATAAATTGATTCACGAAATTGTTTGTTTGTCTTATCAAATTATTATTTGTCATCTTTAATACTCCGGTCTTTCTGAACAACTCCGTGCCTTAAATACCTTCCAAATTAGAGTTGACAAACTATGATACGACCTGATAAAACGACACAAACCCGACACAAATTTAACAGGTTTGGGTAGAGATTTAATGACCTATTAATGTAACTGGGTTAACATGAACACGACACGAAATTTAATTTGGTCAAGTTGAGCCTTTATTAAACAATCCTTATATAATTGGGCCAACATGAACACGATAGAAAATTTTACAAGTAACCCGATTGCCTATAATAACTTAGCTTGCTACCAAACATCAGTCCAACTCACGAGTAATCACTCACCGAAGCCCTACATTTGATCACCTCAAATTTAAATCTACTACGAGTCGGATATGCGTTGTTTACTTGCTTAGTTAAGTTTGATGCATCGGATCAACCATAGAACCCTCGTCTCACACATCATCAATTCCTCTCAGCAGTCCCAAACAAAAAACAAATTCTTCGGGAGAAAATTAAAAGCATAGGCAGATGAAGCTTAGAAAGAAGGCCAAATCATCATCATCAAATTCATCATGTTTCTCCAAATCCATGTACATACCACCCGAATTAATGACGCAAATTCTTGCATATTTGCCCGTGAAAAGCCTAGTAAGATTCAGGAGCGTATGCAAATCTTGGTGCTCGATTATTTAATCACCCTGATTTCGTTCGCATGCATCTTCTACTTTGCAGAAGTAACAACAACAACAAATATGATTCGGGTAAATTATTATCCCTCGAGTGTTCGGGATATTAACCATATATCTTCCATATCAAGAAAATCAATCAAGGATGCACAATCTTAGTAAATATAGAATGATTGTATAGTGTAATATTCTAATATCAAGAGGCTCCTATTATTTGCCTCAAATAGCTAACCTAGGACTACTATATAAACTGTACCTTTTGCACATTCTCAATACAACTTTCATTTATACATTCACCTACTGTCTCTTGTCTTACATGGTATCAAAGAGCTCCAAACGATCCGCAAAACACCTCCTTCAACCCAGAAAAACAACCTTCAAACGCCACACCTACACTCAACCCAAACCCGCCTCCACCATGAACAACACTCAAGAAACTGTCGTTGTACCCAACCCTCACGAAACAGCCACACCTCTTACCTCCCTGAATTTGAATCATTGCGTGAAACTCACGCCGACGAACTACACGTCCTGGTATTTTCAGTTAACTAACATTTTCTTTGGCTTTAGTTTGCTTGGATTCCTTGACGGATCTCACCCGGCACCATCACCAACCATTGTAGGTGATGACAAAACCGAAAAACCCAACCCCTCGTACTTTACATGGCTTAAACAAGACGGGTTGATATTGGGTGCTCTTATGGGTACTCTTACATCAACCGTCCAAGCCCTCATCATCCGCGCAAAAACCTCAAAAGAAGTGTGGGATATCCTTGCACGAACCTACGCAAACCCTTCCCGTGCTCATATTTTACAATTAAAAGACCGTCTTGATTCGATTGTCAAAACCTCCGATCAATCGATAGCTGATTACATGAACACCTTCAAGGCATGTGTCGATCAACTTGCCTTGATGGGTAAAATTATCGACCCCGAAGATGTCATATCAAAAGTTCTTCGAGGTCTTGATTACAAAACCTTCAAACCAGTAATAGACACGGTTCGTGCCCGTGATAACCCGATCACATTTGAAGCATTGCACGAAAAACTCCTTCAACATGAATTATTGATCAAACAACAACCTGAAACTGACATGTTCAACCCCTCTGTCCATGCCGCCTATCGCCAAAATCGTGGCTACTATGGCAACCAAAGACAACCCTATTCGACCCACCACACCTCAAACCAACGATACCAATCCAACACCACCACTCCCTACACCAATTCGGCCACCCAACATCAACCCGTCCACACCACCAACCCAAACCCACGGCCCTTCAAAGGTCGCTGCCAGTGGTGCCGTCAAGTGGGTCACGTCATAGCCGATTGCCCTCTCTTTAGGAACCTGTTTCCTAACATAGTTTTTCCTGACCCTCCAACCCGCCACCATCAACAACCCCACGCTCATACCGCCACCTCTGCCGTGACCAACCCCAACCCAAACCCTAACTACCTCCTTGACAGTGGGGCATCCAACCACGTCACTCATGACCTAGACACCCTAGCCTTTCACTTGCCCTACTTCGGTCAGGATGACCTTATCATTGGCGATGGTTTCGGCCTTGACATCGCTAATATAGGTAAATTTAAATTATCGTCTCTTCAATTAAATAATGTGTTACACGTTCCGAAAATTTCGCGTAATATTTTATCTATCTCGCAATTATGTCGAGACAATAATGCATACGTTGTTTTCTCATCTAATTCTTTTTATATTAAGGACATGTTGACGGGATCGACGATACTCCAGGGCCGAGCTAAGGATGGAATTTATGAATTGAGCCCGTCGCAACCAACCGCATATGTTATGAAGAAAGGCTCATCTCCTATCTCGTTGCACCATAAATTAGGTCACCCGACCATTGATGTAATGAGACTAATGAATAAAGATTTACCATTTGTTATTTCCAATTTTTCATCTTGTGATTCGTGCAATATTAGCAAAAGTACAAAACTACCATTTACGACCTCATCGTTTCAAACCAATGCACCACTCGAACTAATTTACTCGGATTTGTGGACTAGTCCCGTCTATTCTCATGACCACTACAAATATTATGTTATATTTGTTGACCATTTCAGTAAATACATATGGCTATTTCCACTTAAACGAAAATCCGACACAACCCAAGTTTTTATTAGATTCAAAGCCCTTGTCGAGAAATATTTTCAAAAACCGATAAGACAATTCTTTTCCGATAATGGTGGAGAATTCCAAAAATTGACTAACACCCTACTTGACAATGGCATTAGTCATTTTACGTCTCCCCCGCATACCCCAGAACATAATGGATATGCCGAACGGAGACATCGTCATATTGTCGAAACAGGCCTAGCACTTCTAGCCCATGCCAAATTACCAACTACTCTTTGGCCCTTCGCTTTTAGCACCGCTACATATCTCATTAACCGTTTACCTACGAAAACATTACAAGGTCAAACCCCGTATTTCAAAATGCACAATCGACCGCCTAATTATACAAAATTACATAATTTTGGATGCCTATGCTACCCATGGCTCCGACCATATACAAAACACAAACTAGATTATCGTTCCATACCTTGCATTTTTATTGGATATTCATCAACTCAAAGTGCTTTTCATTGTCTTGAACCAAAAACAAAACGCATATACACCTCGAGACATGTTAAATTTATCGAAGATGATTTTCCTTACACACGTCTTCTCGAAACCGCCTCTCCTACCAATTCAAGCACCGATCCTAATGATTGGTGCCCTCTCGTTATTCCCTTACTATCATCTACTACCATTCCTCCACCATCAACCACTTCGAACCCACCTCCTCCTCATCAATCACGCCATCCAATCACCCAAGTCTACCAACGACGCAAGCCTACCTCCACACCCGGTTCATCTACTGCCGCCTCAACACCTTCGAACCCCTCACCCGAGCCTGAAACCACACCAGCGGATACCTCTGAACAACCCACCTCTAACACGCCTATTACCCAACCATCAACTAACTTAAACCCCTCAAACTCATTACCTGACAAAGTAGTAACTCGCCTAGCTAACAATATTAGAAAACCCAATCCAAGATATGCAAACCTTGCTCACACTTCCGCCTCACCACACTCTCTCCCTACCACCGTCAAACAAGCTCTCATTTCTCCTCAATGGCGAACCGCTATGCAAGATGAATTTGATGCCCTTGAACGAAACCTCACGTGGACACTAGTTCCCAAACAATCGTCCCAAAATATTATTGGATGCAAGTGGGTCTATCGGATTAAATACAATCCCGATGGCTCTCTCAAGCAACACAAGGCTCGCCTTGTTGCAAAAGGCTTCCACCAAAGACCCGGAATCGATTATACAGAAACCTTTAGTCCGGTTGTAAAACCAACCACTGTTCGTTTAATTTTATCGTTAGCAGTTAGCAAATCATGGCATCTGCGACAACTTGATGTCAACAATGCCTTCCTTCAAGGGACACTCAATGACAATGTCTTTATGAGTCAACCACAAGGCTTTGTCGACAGCTCAAAACCCGATTATGTTTGTAAGTTAAACAAAGCCATTTACGGCCTCAAACAAGCTCCACACGCCTGGTATACGGAACTTAAAACATATCTTACTCAATACGGTTTTAAGCAATCAATCTCGGACTCTTCACTCTTTATTTACAACACCAAAACCACTCGTATCTTCATGCTAATTTACGTTGATGATATTTTTATTACCGGTCCAAATCAAAACCATTTGCAAAGCTTCATAGACAATTTATCTAATCGATTCTCTTTAAAAGACCTAGGACCGTTATCTTATTTTCTCGGAATTGAAGTCACACCAAATAAACTTGGCCTTCATTTAAACCAATCCAAATACATACATGATTTGCTCACCAAATACAACATGTCTAATGCAAAACCAATTAGCACTCCGATAACACCTGACATACATCTTGTCCGAGAAGACAACAAACCTATTCATAATCACTCGGACTATCGCGCCATTGTAGGCAGCCTACAATACATGTCCCTAACTCGACCTGATATTGCCTTTACAATCAACCGACTAGCGCAATTTCTACATCACCCCACCATTACACACTGGTCGGCACTCAAACGTCTACTTCGCTACCTTCAAGGAACTCAACATCACGACATTCAACTCTATTCTAACAATCCATTATGTCTCCACGCATTCTGTGACGCCGACTTCGCAGGAGACAAAGACAACTACATCTCGACTACTGGGTATATTCTCTCCCTTCCTTTCTTTTCCCTCTAATTCCTTCAATCCAAACACACTCTTAGAGCAAGTCCAATGGTTTGACTTAGAGATTTGCTTGCAATTTGAAATTGCAAGCAAGTGGCTAAACCATTGGACAAGTACGTGTAGGGTACCTTAAACCAAGCAACTAGCTTCATTAAGTTAGTAGCTTAAATGACTCTACTACAAAAATACAACCAATAAAAATTAGTTTGATTAATTAACATATGAGTCAAGCTAATTAAAATTTTGGACATTAGTAGGACCAATTTGCTTGATTATTTCTCTCATGAACAACCTCGTGCACACAATGTCTCTTGCATGGGCTTTTCTCTCTTCCGACATTTTTGTTATTTCACTTTAGGATAGTTAAGATTAATTTAGTAGGGAATATGTACTTTGGATGAATTAAAACTTGGAGGGAATGACAATATTTATAATTCAATATTACCCTCCAAAAAAAATAATCAATGCATGGTTTCCCATCAAATGCAAGTTAGGTGGAGAAAACTCTAACGACCTTTCATCTTCTTAACGAGTACAACATAAAAATAACAAGTTTTATATTATAAGAATACAATTTTTATAGCATAGTTGGTGGGAGACATAGTGTACTTTTTCTAAAGAAAAAGTATTTAAATAAAAATAGTTGTACCATAAATAATTATGTCCAAGAAAATTTTAAGAAAAATTTTTATTAACATTTTTTTAAGAATTTTTATTAAATAATTATGTCCAATAATGTTTTTTAAGAAAATTAAAAAAATAAATTTTTGAAAATTTTTTATTAACATTTTTTTATTTAACTCACTAATCTCATATTTAATACTATTATGAAATTATACAAAAAAATATAATGTAAATAAAGTGCCTTATAAAATGCAAAAACAATTTATCAATAATAAAATAAAAAAAATAAAACCTTGAATAAGAAAAAAATTTATTAACATAAATAATTATGTCAAAAAAATAGAGAACGCAAATATATTCAATAATAAATTAAAAAGAAAAATACATATAAAAAATAATAAATAAGAAGCTGAGATACAAAAATACGAAATATACACTATAAAAATTTATACAATTAATATCGTATAAACTCAGATACAAATATAACGTATTAATTAATGTATCCGCCTTAGTATAAATATATACGGTATACAAATGTATACATAAATATTGCAATACACAAAAATATTAATAATAAACAAAGAGTTAAATAAAAAATTAGGAGATAAGTTTTTTTTTTAATTAACTAGTTTTGTTACCCGTGAAAATCATGGGTTTGATTGTTTTTGTTCTTTTATTTTTGCGGTATCGTTCATGAATGCGTTATTCGGCTTGTTTGTCTTCTTGCTTATTATCTTGGTGATATGTTGGTAGGATACCTAAGCAAGTCAATAAAGAGGGTCCTTCCACAGTTCGTGAGTATAAGATATATTATATCTAAGGAGGTTTGGGAATTTATTGTATTAGAATAGTTGGAAATCACACTCTCTTTATTCAACAATGACACCAAAACCCATGAATCCCTCATTTTAAAAAACATACGAATGTCCATTTTCTAATTTCGAAAGCTGATATTGCATTTAAATTAAATGGGAAATTGTATTGTCTTGTGTTTCATCAGAGCACTTTAAACAACTTATTCTCAAAGTCTAGAAGCAACGGTCAACAACTTTAATTAATGTTTATGCGAGAGGTTGATTATCTAATTCAGCTGATTTGTGTGTTATTTATATAATAGTCTCCTAAAGCACCAGACGACAAACAATGCGGCTTTTACGTTTGCTAGTCCATGTGGGAGGTTATCAACAGAAAACTATCTACCATTCCGATACGGGTTAGTGTAATTTAAAAACTATTTCAGACGTAAATTTTGTATACTTCCATGTATTATATCTATTATGATTATGTATATTTTGAATTGTAATTTCCACAAATACTCAACAAAGCCCCGGAATATTCACCAGAGGACATCAACCAGATAAGAAATATGTGAGCCAGTTATGTTGTTTCATTAGCGAGGTCTCAATAGTTTTCTCATGCTTTATGTACGAGTGTGTATATATAGATCCATTGTGTATTGGTTTCTTTTATTTTCTCAATAGCAGTTGTGTTTTGGCTGTTGATCATCCTGTTTGTACTGTTTTTAAACTGGGTTTAATTGATTGCGGGGTGTAATATTTTGATACAGGATTGAATTTTTGCCTTTGCACATTTCTTTGGAATGCTATTTTTCAAGATGCAAATTGAAAAAATAGCATTTCAAAGAATTGTTACAAACGCTCTGAAAAATAGCATTTCAAGAAATTTCTAGAACAAAGCTAAAATCATTTTAAAAAAAAAAAAATTAAAAACGATAACGCTTAAAAACAACCCATTGCAAACAATTATTTGACAACGGTTTTATTTAGATAAATAACTGTTGACATAATTTCCCTCCCATTCAAACCGCCAAAAATATAAGATAACGAACGATAACCGTTGTCGAGTTCAAAACTTTTACAACGGTTTATTTAAGCAGAACCGTTGACAAAATTTTATCAATATAAATAGATAACAGTTACATACCGTTGTCAACAGATGAATATAACAACGATTTTGCACGCAATAAAGCCGTTGTTAAATTTTGACATTCAATTAAATAAGATAACAAAATGAACTGTTATCATATACTCCCTCCATACCAGACCAATGGTAACACTTACCAAATACGCCGTACCACACCAATAGTAACATTCCTTATTTGAGCCACAACATGACCAAATTATCCTTATACCCATTTGATATTTACACAAAATGTCATTACATACACCACCTACCTAGGTAGCACCAAAACGGACACGGACACGGACACGACACGGACACGTGATACGGCATCCCATGAAATTTAGGACACGGGACACGGTATTTAAATTTAATAAAATATATATTTTATGGCTATAAATAACGAATCATTTTATTTTTTTAATGTATTTGATATTAAATTTAAATAAGTGAAGGTAAACTTTGATCTTGACTATAACTAATTCTCATTTTTCAGCCAAACCCATCTTCTAATCAATCTCTTTTGACATTTTATTGCTCGTCTAAACTATAACATGTTTAGGCAGGTGTCCGACGAGTGTCGGGTGTCCGGGTATCGGACACGGTGTCGGACACGGGATGGCTACTTAGGAGGAGTGTCCGTGCTACCTAGCCACCTACCAACTCACAATTAAACTCACAATTACATACCCCATCTATTTTTTCCCCTCTTTACCCTTACTTTTACTCTCTTTTCTTAAAAATCCCATTTTTTACCATGTTACCATTTGTCTGGTAGGGAGGGAGTATAATATTTAACAACGGTTTTGGAACAATAAGACGTTGTCAATAGTAAACTACAACAACGGATTTGAAACCGTTCTTAAGATTTAACTACAGTTCTTGATGTTATATAACGGTCGCTTGTTATTTGTACAACCGTGGTATATATTTAATAACCGTCGTTGAAATAACGGTCCCGTATTTCTATTTAAAAACGGTAATTTGTATTATTTGACCGTTATTGGATGTCTTATTTGGCGTAGTCTGGCCAATCCCTCTTATACTTCCCCCTTATACTAAAACAATAAGAGATCTTCAAAATTTTCCCGCCTAAATGAATTTGGCTGTGATTAGGCTTTCATTATATTGTATCTGTAATTAGGCTTTTATCATATCATATATGTAATTGAGCTTTTATTATATTATATCTACAGTGGATTACACTGGATTTTCCCTTTTTCACGATTAATACAAAACATTAATAATAATAAATTTTACAATTAAATTTCAAATTGAGTTAAATATCAGTTGTATAATTGTTACTTTCTTTAATATTCCTATCTAAAAAACCGTGTATTTGCGCGGGATCTATACTAGTATATTATTCGTCCATTTTTAATCTGTCACTAGGAAATTTGTGTCGAACCCGTGAAAAGTGGGGGGGGGGGGGGGGGGGGGTTAGGTAAAAATGTTAAGAGAATTTGACAATCATGATATCTATTTCATTTTGAAAAAGGTAAAAAATTGTTTTTGCCTAAGTAAAAGCTAAACAATAATTTATGAAAAAATTGTGGCCATAATTACCGTTAATATTTCTTCAAAAATAAAAATTAGCGTTAATATTTGTGGTATATAATTAATTAGGAGGTAAATTTATTTGTATAAGAGTAAATATAGATAGTGAAATCAATAATTAGAAGACAAATATTTTTATAGTAGAGTATCACTAATGCGGAAAAGTAAGCGGCAAAATTTAGGGATTTGTTAATATTAGTAAAAAGGGATTTTACGAGTATATTATTTGTAGCAGGGGAGCATAAAAAAATCCATCAGGAAAAAAAGATAGCAAAAGCTACCCAACTTAACTCGCTTTGATATTAAAGACAATCACCATTTTCTTTTTTAAAAGTAAATAACAGTTCATTAATAGAACGTCATGCGGGAGTTATAAAGGATAGATATAATCGAAAACAATCTAATGGAAATCAAAGAAAAATAACTTTCTTATAAACTAGGGTTCTCAAAACATGATGATCTGACAATTCGGCTCGTCCTATTATCCCTATCGTCATGTAGATTTTGAGGGGATCCTTCGTTATTATAAGATAAAATTTAGCTCTGACTGGTTTCAAAAGGCGTTGACAAATCACTTGTAACCTTTGAAAGAACACGCTACGAACCATCAACGAACTACTCTTGACTATATTACTGAAGAGACTAAACCCACGAATGAATGGAAAATCCCCGAAATAAGGGACGGAAAAACGATTCTTACGAAAAGGGAGACTTTTATTGAATAGAAGATAAATATGCATACTATTGATTGAAATTTGTAACAATTTTGAGGCTTCCCATCAATCGATTAATCGATGGGAGCCCCGCATATAATTGATGGAGGCTAGCGTTTACAATCACCATTTGTTGTTTAAGGCCGTGTTAACTCAAAACAATTGTTACACTCCATTATAAAAAAAAGGGGGATTTTTCTTAAATGTGCTCAATAGGTAGGTACATGTTAACACTACTACAAATGAGCACTTGGGCCACGGCTAAATTCGTGGCGCGAGTACTAAATTTCCGTGGCTAAATCATTTTGCCACGGGAATACCTTCCGTGGCGCAAGTGGCCGTGGCAAAGGGATAGCCACGGGAAAAACAAGAACGTGGCTATTATTGAATTTTTGGCCACGGATTCTCTTGTGGCTAATAACTCCCGTGGCCAAAGAAATTTCCCATGGCGAAAAAATAATTCCCGTGGCAAATAATATATATGAAAATTAAATAAATAAAACGTAAAATAATTTATTTATTTTTCACAATGGGTATTTTATCATATACGGAACTGTGACAATCTAGGTAATTATTTCGCTAGTTAACTTGATTCATTTGAACGTTATTTCGTTTCACGAGTCATGCATTTGTGAGCATCGGAGAGGCTTCCCAGGAGGTCACCCATCCCAACACTACTCTCACCCGAGCACGCTTAACCGTAGAGTTATTTTGATGTGCCACCGAAATTGAATGTTACCTTTGTTGATATAATTAGCACTTTGAATCCTTTTAAGTTTATTTTTTTTCTTTCAAATCTTACCTTTAGTACTATTTAATTACATAAATGTTCCATGTTTTACAATTTTTGCGGGAAAAACATTTTTTTGGCCGAAACAATTAAATTTTCGACATTAACCTCCTGATTAATGATTTTGACATCATTTTTTTTGCCCAAGTCAGTAAACCATTTTCTCCAAAAAGTAAAATTAGTTGTGTTTTCCTAACATTTTTTTATTTCTTTTGTTTATCGACATACTTATTTTCATTTCTCATGTACTCATTTTTTCGTATATTTTTCTTCGCAAATTCTATTGTATAACCGTTGTACCTGCGATATGAAAAATGAGACCATTTTTTGGTAAAATAATGACCGCTTTTTATAATTAAAGGTCTTTTTTCCCCAAAGTGATCACTATTAACCAAAAAATAGTCATTTTTTTACCCAAAAACCACGAAAAAGATTATTGTACAAAAGAATCGCTTATTTTCCTAAACTGATTTCTCTTTGTTATGATTTATCGTTTCTTTTCATAAAATTTTCACATTATTTGCACATGTGACTTTAAATTATTATAATTTATATATTTTTCCGTGTGATGCGCTCATTTTCAATGAAAAAAAATTTCCCAATTTTTTTTCTCAGCAAGTTAAATTTTACGTAATTTTTTCACGGTACCCTCGAATTTTGACAGATTACATATGGTACTCTTTTTTTAAAGTTTTTACATATGGCACCCCTGTATTTACGTTTTTCAGTCTCAGAATACCCTTTGACAAACTTCCGTCATAACGCCGCTGCTCATATGCCTTGTGACGCCTTTTTTTGTTATCTAATACACTATCAATTCATCATCTAATAATACCTAAAACCTTATTTTGTCTAATAAACTAACATTTAGTACCTAAATAATATAACAACTAGTATTGGTGCCCGACTTCGCCCGGGCTACCTCTACTTACCATTAATTTTTTTTTTCATTAAATAAAATTACTTAAAGTTGCATAACCCATAAATTTATCAATAATACATTTTTCAATGACATATCCTAAAATTACGATGAAATAAATTTTGAGATAAATCCACTACTCCCGCTATTAATATTTTACTCTTATTAATGAAACAATAGTAATAACATTTCACTACTTTTCCGTAATCATTGTTACTTTCACTACTCTCGCCGTAATTATTGTTACTGTCACTACTGCCGCATTAATATTGATAATTTCACTACTCCCGTCATAATTATTGTTACTTTCTCTATTGCCGCATTAATATTGATTATTTCACTGCTCACGTTGTTGTTTCTACCAGTTTCACTAATCTCGCTGATAATATTGTTACTTTTACTATTCAAATGAGTAATTACTATCATATAACTATACCCAATGTTATTACAATTTTTTTTACTGATGAAATTACTTTTACTACGCAGGGATGAAATTTTAAGAGGATTATATAATTATATAAATATATTACATATATGCATTAAATCAAATCGAATGAATTATGCAATATTATACATTATGGAATCTAACTTGAATTATTTATAACCTACTTATATTATATTTTTGTATGTTAAATAACTAAAATCTCTATACGTCTAATAAACTATAAAGTTTAATAAAATTGCATAGATTTTAAATTTAATATATAATTCATGATGATAATAATTAATACCATAAGTGTGCATGTTTATACTAATTTATTATTTTATTTTAAGGAAATTGACCATCTTCTAGTATTCTATAAATATTTAGGAAAATTACTAAGCATCTTTTCTTTCTTTTAGTCTCCTTGAAATTGACCATCTTAATTAATTAATTATTTTATTTTAAGAAATTGATCATCTTAATTAATTATTTTATTTTGAGAAAATTGATCATGTTTTAGTCTCTTACAAATGTTTAGGAAAGTTACCAAGTTTCTATATAATTTAATTTTAACCCAAACTATATAATATTTGCATTGAGATCCCTTAATCGGGTCCATCACATGGTGCTAGACTGCTAGTGATTTAAAACTATATAGTATAATTAATTTGTATAACTTTCTTTAATTATATTGAAGTCCCTTGTTTTCTGGAATTAATATATAGTATTGATAACAACATAACATACACAATTACTCATCAAATTACTTATAGGAGTAACGACGTTATGACGAAATTTCCCCAAAGAGTATTATGGGAATGAAAAAGGTAAACACAAGGGCAACATATGTAGAAACTTAAAATAAGGGGTACCATGCGTAATCTGGCAAAGGTCGAGGGTACCATGGGAAATTTCCGTAAATTTTATATCAACTTCAAATTTTTCTATAAATATCCTACAAATAAAGTTGGAAATAAAATTTTGAATGAAATAGTTTAACAATATATTAATTATGGATTTTCAAAGATAGATGGTAAATAACTTTTTTATTCAATTTGATATGCTATATCTTTAAATGTGATACGATCATTTAAGATTGTTATTCAAGATTATAAAGTTTAATTTAAAAAAGTAAAAGAAATTCACGACTTTAATAAACAGAGTATATATTAAAACAATTTTTTTAAATTATCAATATTTTGAAAAACCTACAAAACATAAATGTGATCTGTAAAAAATCAAAAAATTAGACGATAAACTTTTCTTTGCTTGCATATAAGTTTATAAAATTTTAAAATTTCTTATTAAAGTAAATAAAATAATAAAAAATATTAATTAAATTAATCAAAGTGTTTCTAAATTTTTATATTCAAATGTATTTTCATATTATTATATTTGATTAAATTTCATTCAGATTTAAGCCGGAAAAGATACTCGCCACGGGTGTTTGTTTGTTCGTGGCTAAAAAAATATTTGCCACGGAACAATTCGTGACTAAATAAAATTTCGCCACGGGTGTGACATAGGCCGTGGCTAAAATGATTATTTGCCACGGGTGTAGCCTAATTCGTGGCGGAAGTGACTTTTTGCCACGGGAAAAGTTTTCCCGTGGCATAAAATTTTTTCCAAAATAATGAATAAGTTTTTCCCGTGGCTAAGCAAAATTTAGCCACGAATTATGAGTTCCCGTGGCATAATTCGTGGCGCAAGTGATGATTTGTTGTAGTGTAAGATGCTAAGAAATGAATGGTTTATATCAATAATTCTCAAAGTATGGTAATAATGAGTTTATATTTTAATTTCTCGTGATAGATGTAAATATTTCCTTTCTTAGCATCTTAACATGTGTCTATTGGACGCATTTTACGCTAAAAAAGGGCGAAAATCAAATAAGGTTATAAGAGATTTTAAATTAAGACCCACCAAGTGAATTGCCGCAAACCCTTCATCCTTGATGCTGTCCCTCTAATCGCCCATCCGCCCCATCATCAACTTCTTGCAGTTCAATTCAAAACTTAGAGCTGTGGAAACGATGAAGAACAGGAAGAAGCCCAAAAGTTCATCAAATTTGCAGAAGATATCATCAATCATTCACCAACATTTACCCGAATCCAAGTACTTACCACCCGAACTTTGTACTCAAATTTTCGTAAATTTGCCTGCCAAAACCCTATTAAGATTCAGGTGCGTTTGCAAATCTTGGTGCTCTATTATCGATGATCCCGATTTTGTGAACATGCACTTTCAACTTTCCCAATTTAATTTTCGGAATAATAATAAGTTATTGGTAGCTTTCGAGGGTTTGGAACGAGATACAGGCCATACAGCGTATATGTTGACAGTTTGCGAGGCTGAAACTCTTCGACAAACAGATCTTATTTTTAAAAAATCTATTCGGTATACGTACCAAATTATAGGTAGCTGTAATGGGTTGCATTTAGTGGAACGATTTTGTCCTCCTTATTACCGTAAAGAATTAAGATTGTGGAACCCTTGTATCCGCAAATCATTGCCTCTTCCGGTGAGCCCATTTGGCAGCTTAGTCGGTACTAACTATTTGTTTGGTTTCGCCTCTCATAGTCAGGATTATAAAGTGGTTGCCATGACATTTGACAATATTGAGGCTGGTTTGACTGGGAAGACGTATGTTGCAGTTTATACACTCAGTGATAAAAAATGGACTGTCAGAAATGATCAATTCGATATCACTTTTCCTAACAATATCTCTATTAATAAGCCATTTGACTCGTTATCCACTGCTGTTTTCTGTCGAGGCTCAGCGTACTGGCTTGGTTATTTTGATGAACCAAGAAATACATTAACTCATCTCGGTTCCTTTGATTTTGACAAGGAAAAAACAATCTTTTTGGAACTGCCATCTACTTGGGACGAAAAGGGGTCTTTGAGGTTTCCGTTTCTTCTTGGGGTGTCGCTAGCGGTTTTTAGTATTTCTAAGGTAACTTCCAGAATATGGGTGCTAGAACAAGGCAACGAAAAGGAGCCATGGACTCTATGGTTTTTGGGGGGATCAAGTGGGGATGGCTATCAAGTATTCTCCTCATGTCTCTCGACTAAACAAAAGGTTATCTATTGTGAGAGTGATGGTGGCTATTTTATATGCGGGAATAAGGTTTATAATATAGCTAGTTGCCAAGTGCGGGTCTTGAATAGATCTATGAGCTCCAACTTAAGATTGGACATGTATTCGGAGAGTTTGGTGTTGTCCAAAGGCTACGGAACCAAGGATTTGAGATCTTTCCCATGAATTAGATAATACAACTTTGTTTGTTTTACGTATCAATGGTTTTCGGAAGAACCTCTGGCTCTTAGTCTCTTAGTCAACCAACTTTGAGTATGTTCATTGCTTCTCATTATTCCTCTTGATGTTTGAGAAGCAATAATTCTTTTTATTCAGAGCATATTGTTATAGCTTCTTTTTCCTTGGAATTCCTTTGCCTTTGTATTCCTTGAATTTTGGTATGTGTACAATTTAGTACATCACTCATTGAGTATTAATCATTGTTAGTCCTTGCTAGGAAATCATGTTTTAATTGCGCTGACCTGATCTGTTTTTGCATATCAATTGTTACAATCTTCTTGTTGTTTGACTTTGATGTTTTTGTTTGATTGTTGTTGATCATAACCTATCCCACTTGAATTTTAACACCGTTGCATTCCTTACTTTTCGACTCTAAGATGTGATTTACCTAGATGAACCCCCACCATTTCGTTTTTATATATGTTGACTATATTTATTGCTTAATTTTTATTTTTTCAGAAAGGGGGAATATTAGCAATAAGCAAGAGTAATGGCATGTATACTACTATTCAAACGCGTAATCGATTTCAGGTATTTGTTGTCATGATGAAATCCTACTCTACCTTTACGATGAAGCAAACATATGCTGCAGCTAGGGCTGGGCACGGGTCCAAAACCGGACCGGACCGGACCTGGACCGGTTTAGACCGGAACCGGAATAGGCAAAATTCATGGACCGGGACCGGACTACAAAAATTCCGGTCCGGGACCGGACCGGAAAAATTCCGATCCAAGACCGGACCGGACCGGTTGGACCGGAATTACCCACTTTTTCAAATTCCGGTCCAAAAATTCCGGCCCATTAGACCAGAGTGGACCGGTTGGACCGGATTAGACCGGAATAAAATACAATTTTAACAAAAAAAAGGAAAATAACAATAATTCCGGACCGGAAACCGGAATCTTGAAAAATGGTGGACCGGAGACCGGACCGGAATTTTTAATTCCGGTTCCGGTCCACTCTATTCCGGCGGGCCGGTCCATTTTTCCGTCCCGACCGGATTATGCCCACCCCTAGCTGCAGCTTTGCAATAAATTTGAAACTCAATATGATCACATTAGAATATTTTACATTTTAAGTTTCCGAGCCATTATGATCAACAATAAATTGAAAGACATCAGATCATACGTGACAGTGCTCTCACATTCAGGGAAAAGGCGGTATGTCTTCGGCTCCATCTCCATTGTACAACACCAAACTCTCGGAATAGTTATACAATTCTACCTCACGATTTATAGAATTTCGCACTCGGCAATTATTAAGATTATACGACTTGTTCCAACACCGAAGATGGCTACTACCGTCAACACTCTCATAGTAGAATACCACTGAATTCGTGTGTGAGTACGACCAGAATAATGTAAAACCAGCGTTGCTTGAACGTCCTGAAAACCACAAAGTCCACACCCGCTTTCCGTTGTCCTGTTCTAGCACCCAAATGCTGGAACTTACGCGGGAAATACAGAAAATAGCTAGCGATTCCCGAAGAGAAAACATAAACCAGCAGAAAGTTTCTTGTTCACCCGAACGATGTGGAAGTTCCAGAAAGATAAATTTCTCCAAATTAAAGTCGAAGGAAACAAGATGCGTAGGGTTTTTCCTTAGATTACCATCCCCATATGGATCATTACCAAACCAGTGCGCTTCCCCTTGAAAGTAATAACCTAATTTCCGGATATAATCAAACATACGTTTAAAGTAGATGCGGCTGATACCGAGGCCATTAATTCTGACATTCCATTGGTGATCACCGAGTGTATAAACTGCAACATTCATCATCTCTGAAGCCTTTACATCCACATTGTCTTCTGTCGTGAACAAAACTACTTTATAATTCTTACTTTCAGAAGCAAAACCAAATACATATATAAAGTCCTCAAGATAATAACAACCATTACGCAGAGGAAAAGGGCAAGGGGGAAGTAGCAATGATTTTCTACAACTAAGGTTCCATATTGTCATTTCTCTTGCATGAAAATTGTGGTAGTTGTCGCGGCACATTAATAGCAACCCGTCACAACTCCCACGAAGAAAGTAGGATTCCAGGGTACTGAAATTGTCAGTAATATTTTCAAGTGTGTCAGCTCGACGAACTGACACCATGAATCCTGGATTTCCACGGCGTCTAGACGTCTCGAAGCTTACCAATAATTTATCCTTGTCAACATTAATCGCACAAAGTTTGAGATGCATGTTAACGAAACCAGGGTCCTCGATGATAGAGCACAAATATTTACAAACACACCTGACTCGTAGTAGGGTTTTCACCGGCAATGTTGCCAAAATTTGATTCCAAACTTCGGGTGGTAAGTACTTGTATTCTGATATGTAGGATAAATGTTGGCAACAACTTGATGATGATGATGATGATGATTTTACCTTCTTCATTCTCTTCAATTTCTTGGAATCAAACGGCAAGATAATGATTTGGTGGCATAGATGGAATTTGAGGGTTTTGGAAATTGACACTATTCTTTTTGTATAACAATAGAGTTTGAGTTTCCAAAAAACACTAAAATCCAGAATCTTTTAATTAGACATGGATATCCATATAATATTACCGGACTCCGAACTTTTGGTAATTTGAGAATAATCTCACTTTTAAAAATCCCCTTATACTAAAAGAATAAGAAATCTCCAAATTTTCCCGCCTAAATGAACTTGGCTATAATTGGGCTTTTTTTATATTATATCTATAATTGGACTTTTATTATATCATCTTTCTAATTGGCCTTTCATTATATTATTATATTTACAACTGGATTATACTGAAATTTTCCTTTTACACCGACTAATACAAAACATTAATAATAATAAATTTACAATTAAATATCAAATTGAGTTAAAATATCAGGTTTTATAATTGTTGATTCGTATTTTCTTTAATATTCCTATCTAAAAAACCGCGCATTTGCGTGAGATCTATACTAGTAAGTTATTAACTTTGATCTCAATGTTGTAAAGGTGAGATTATTTACGGTTGATCAGTCGTAGGGTGAATAATTTTGAGAAGATTATGTTTAGTTTTTTTTGGTATAAAACCAAAAATATCGAGTTACGGTACAAAGTTATTGAGTTTAACAAAATAATTATTAAGCTCAATAACTTTGTAAAATAACTCAAGAACTTGTAAAATAGCTCAACAACTTTGTGCAAGAGCTCAACAATACAATTCTATTATACAACTAGTTGTAGGATAGTATTTGTGAAATATTTCAAGCATTTTCCTCAAGCCACATCATCACATACATATTTTTATTTTTATTTTTTTGTAAGTAAATGTGTGGCCCAAAGACAAAAAAAATCTGGAATTAATTGCTGAAAAACCTCTATGTTTAAGTTTTAAACTTAAATGTTTACCTTTATGTTTTCTACACATAATTATTAGTGAATAATAACGAATAATGAATAATTTAAAATGTAAATAATTTAGACCAAAATTTTACTAATAAATTACACCACCTATTAAAAATTCAGTCCAAATTTTTATTACAATAATAAATTATAATAACAATTAAAATAAAGTACGAAAAAATACATCAACCGATAATAATCAATATTGTTACAAAAATAGTAAATATTAAATTCAAGTATAAATTAACCATAAATGGAGTAATAAATTAAAGAACAACATACTGCAATTTCCTTTTTTTAAAAAAAAAAAAAAAAGCTATTTTCTCATAAATATATTCAGCCAGATATAATATTTTAATTTTTCTATTTGACATGCATATTGTTTTGTATACATTGCATTTAATGTACTCTATACCTATACCATGTTTTAACACTGAATTTTTGCATTGTTTTAACCTATATATTATCATTATAAAATAAATAGAATATAAAATATTCATGTATTTTGGTTAATATTTTTTAAATGTTAATTATTTACGACAATGTTTTTAAAAATATACTCGTATAATTTTGCACGCGTTAAAAACTAGCCAAATGTCTAAATATCTAATCGTATAATATTACTTTCCTAAATCCTACTTATTCTTAAAATATTACATCTTCAATAACTTATCTAGAAAAAATAAAAATAATTTATACTATCTTTCCCACAAATACACGATTTAATTAGCATTCGGGAGCCCAAGAGGTTAGCTTTTCCAAACCGTCCTTTCAGTTTTTGCCCTTTTAATGCTCAA
Organism: Silene latifolia; assembly: GCF_048544455.1. Classification (NCBI taxonomy): domain Eukaryota; kingdom Viridiplantae; phylum Streptophyta; class Magnoliopsida; order Caryophyllales; family Caryophyllaceae; genus Silene; species Silene latifolia. The sequence goes on along the minus strand of NC_133531.1, from coordinate 23,044,234 downwards.
GAACATGAAGCGGAAGGAAATGGCGAAATCATCATCAAGCAATAAAAAGCATATAACCCCTATATCCGAATTCAAGTACATACCACCCGAAGTTTGGTATCGCATTCTCGCAAATTTTCCTAAAAACCACCGCTAACATTCAAAGCGTTTGTAAATCTTGGTGCTCGATAATTGATCACCCTGATTTCATTTCTATGCATCTTAAGCTTCATAAACATAATCCCGACAATCATTATTTATTATTAGCCCTCGAGGTTTAGGACGTGGTGGATGTTTGTTGACGATTAAATAAAGCCGACACCCTTCGAAAAACCACTCAAATTTTTAAGAAAACTGATTTATACCGGTACGTTCTTAAAAGGAGTTGTAATGGGCTGCTTTTAGTGCAACAATGTGGCGCTCCTTATTTCTTACAAGATTTGAGACTATGAAACCCTTGTATTCGGAAATCATTGCTAATTCCAAAGTGCCCGCTTCCCTCGTCCTTTCTTGAGGTTGTTAATTATGTTTTCGGATTCTCCCCACTTTGTAAGGATTATAAAGTCGTTGCAATCGCATTTGATGGAGAAAAAATTAGTACGAAGCCCGCAAATATGTTTGTTGCGCTTTATACACTCGATGATCAACAATGGACCTATCGAAACAACGGCCCGAATATCGACGATTCGAGGCTTTAAGCGTATGTTCATGACTCGAAGCGTATAACAAACACGAGTATACATTTCCGTCAATGGCTGTATTCTTCCAAGGGGCAGCATACTGGGTAGGGTATGATCCATCCCAGGATATTATCCCCGGGAAGCGACCTACTCTTCTCGTTTCCTTCGACTTTGATTCCGAAATATTCACGTATTTGGAACTGCCAAATATTGTGGAAGAGAGATTTTTTTCGAGGTTTGTGTTTCTTCTTAGGGATTCTCTAGCGATTTTCGGTATTTCATACGATAGTTCTAGCATATGGGTGCTTGAAAAGGAGCATGTACCAAGAGGTTTTCGGGAAAGTCGAGTTTGGATGACTATCCTGTTTTCAGCTACTGCAAGGCCGCAAAGGCGAAGATATTCTACTGCGAGAGTGATGGTGGCAGTTTTATTTGTGGGAGGACTTACTATAATCTCGCGTCTAGCGAGATTAAGAAGCTCGGAAAATCTATGACCAAAGATCTATCTTTCGAAGCTTATCGGGAGAGCTTGGTGTTGTCCAAAGGGTATGGTGTTGGAAGTTTTGCTTCAAAAGAAGCTCTATTTATCCCACATTGGTAGAATAAGTTGAAGTATTATAGTTTATAAGTGATCACTTGTGTTTCACTACTAAATGTGGTAGTAAAGATGCTCTTTTTGGATCACTTATTCTCTATACTCTTTTGCGCAATTTCGAGACCGAATGCTCGATCTTCTATTATTGATTTCGTATTTTACTATACTAATTGTGTGGTCTTCTAAAGATGATTAAGGTTTTTCCAACACTGATTTTTTAGTCTTCTAAAAATCTATTTCCAAGGTGCTTTAATGGTGTTTCTGGATCCTTCTTATGTACCTATAAATACTGCCTATTTTGCCATTTCAAAACACACAACAACATCCATTCTCTCTTATATTCTCTCTAAATATTTTATGATATTTTAAGCTGATATTTGGCAACGTTAACGCAAGTAGTCCTCATTACGAGTCTTTGTCGTACACCTTAGACTCGGACGTCGTGTAACCCTGGGGGTTGGTTGCCAAGAGGCCGTGTGTATCGAGCGGGGCAAATTCAACTTTAGGGCAGTGATGCTCATCACGCCACGACATAATCTCTCCTATATTCCGTGAGATTTACTATTCTTTATTTTCATACTAGTCATACCGCCTACAGTCTAAAGTTGAATTTATAAATTTTCTTCCTCGTTAAATTTTTTATTTAAGACAATATGACTATGTATGTGTCTGCTCACTCGTCACCAAAAGTCAATTTATTATACAATCTCTTATTATGGTGTTTTTTTGTTTTTTTGTTTTTATACGTATCAAGTATTACTTATTAAAGTATATAATAGGGCTTTTGTTTGATGTGTAAACATTCTGTGTTTCATGCTATATACATGTTGGATCATGAAGTATGTGATGTGACATTGGTAAATGCGTATGAACATGAGAATTGTCAGTTTTTCCAACTTGACAACAAACTTTCATTGTGTTTCTAATGACTAAATTAATGATATCATTATCAACGTCTCAAACATATATTAATCATTTTGGGATACAAGTTTCATGTAAGACTACTACTGTATGATTAATATGGATATGCAAAATCAGAGTAATATTACTTATAAATTCAATTTATTTCACGTGCTAATATGCCGATCTTATATGATGGTTTTATTTTAAAATGAGATTTGTTTGTAACAGTGGCCGCTGCCCGCTGGCCAGGAGACTTGAGTTAATATTGTTATGTCATTTTTAGTGACAGATGTGTTTAATTTGATGACTGATGATATTAGTAAACAATATTTATTTGGGAGTTTATTAAACAGTTTATAACAATAATTATTCGAGGGGTTGTGTTTTTAACGTTATGTGAAAGGGAGTTAGAACAATTTTTTTTTTTTTGTTTTGTGTGGTGATTCCCTAATATTATTTTGACACATATTATTGTAAAGTATATTGCAAGTTGCATAATATGGAGTACTAATATCATAACATGATTATTTGTTACTTGGTCGTGCTCTGTTTTTTTTACACTGGTTAAAAAAAAAAAAAAAAAAAAAAGTTGTCCATATGCTTCATGTTATCTCAATTTTGTTTAACAAGTAATGGTTGGTGTGTATAACACTTGTTATCGTTTGTTGAGATGAAGTATGAAAGAGTGACATATTATTTGATCCAGAGGAAGTTTTATTGATGTAATTTCCAAGCTTAGTCGTGAATCGGGTGCATAAGGTACGCCTTTGAAGTGATCATTATTAGTGAGGAATGTTTATTGTAAGCGAAGTTATTTTCAAAAGTGTTTTCAAACTTTAAATAAAGTGAAATGAATTTGAGGAGAATGTTATATATGATGGACATTATGTGAATTCTGAGATGATTGTATAATTGTATTAGTAACCTTATCTTTATGGTAATTTTTTTTTTTAGCAACACTTTTGGCTGATTAGTTGTGAGAAAAGTTTTGACGAGTAAAAATCGTTTGAAATCATGAAACATAAGAGATTTAGTTTCATATATTGTCTATGATATGTGATCGTATAAGAAAGTCTCATAATTATTTGTTTGTTGATATTATGTTCGTGATCTTCTAGCTATGAGGATAGTGGGTGGATCATTTTGGCATAAAATGACAATGTTAAACATCAGATAATTTTAGAAGTGTTTTCATTATTTTATAATGTGAAAACATGTGGTGAGAGTAAAGCTAATATTTTATCTATTGTTTGAGTAAATGATGTAAAAGTTTGTTCATCCTCTCTAAGTTGTAAGTTGTGAAGAGTGCATCACTTATGTGACATACTTGGAAATATATTGAGCTTTCTAACGGAAAAACCTGATGTATGGTTTTGTGCAATACAAAATTTGATCTAAAATAACTTGTTAGGAATAGATGGTTATGACAATGAATTATTTGACATTCTCGTTTATGATGTTAATAACTTTCTATATGACAATATTGATCTTTGGTGACATGTTTCAGAAAGGATAATTTTTGTTCATCATCTTATGCCATCTTGAATGTTAACTTTGAAGCCTAAAATATTGACAATGGTGTCTGCTTAGTCAATGCTTTGAGTAAGTTGTGGTTTTTGGAGGCGTCTCGTGAAGGTATGAGTACCCTTAACTTTGTCATCGTAAGTCAATTGAGTTTCCATGTCGGAAGTTGGTGATAATTGGAACACTAATATGAGCTATTTAAGACGTATACTTGAGTTTATACATGACAAAATAAAATTGGTGGAAAGGGGTTGTTACATTCATATATATGATGTTTGTATGCGTTATAAGAGATATGATATAGCTTATATCGTTGTTATAGGTGATGGACACCATGGTTTTTTGTAAGCTAATCCATGAAAACAATTGTAACTTTGGGAATGAGCTTGCAATTTGATTGAACGTCGAATAATTATGATATTTATTTGACAAACGGTGTCTTTCATAATGCTATATCATGCAAGTTATAGATGCATAATTGGATTGTTGTATATGTAATGGAGTATGAATATATTGTGAAGAATTTGCAGGATAAAAAGCTGGATGGCTAAGTGGTTGTATTCCTTTATGAGAATATTTTTGACTCCATTAATTGTCATGCATCAAGCATCAGGTTTTTTGGCAAATTATCAAGAGTGATGGATAATCTGATTGGATAATGGGTTCACAAAGGTTGTGAATTGTAAGTGGATATTGAGATCCCTTACACAATAATGCGATATCATGATAGTACGTACGTAAATTTTGAAGAGGATATTGAGATCCTCCTACCAATGGCCATGGTAGAGTTGGTGTTGGTGGCACCACAAGGAATGGGTTTAAGGCCTACTGGGAGTGAATCGTGACGGGGCTCCCCCACTTGGGTTTACCAAGTTCAATGGGTCAAACGAAGTCACGAGGATCTCATGTTGTAATACTACTACCATTCCTATTTTAAAAGTGATGTAGTATTCTTTCTATATATTGTGCTATTTCTGTCATGTGAGGAAGGTTGAGCTAAGCTCTTAATAAGTCCATAGTCCTTTTTAAGGGTGGTTTGTGACAGTCAAACCTGATGGATTTACTTATGTGAATGTGGGGGAAATGCCCTACCCCCTATGAGGTTCTTAGGCCTTAGGACCTCTAGAGCGTTCACGAGATCCCAGGCATGTGAGGGGCATCTTTTATGACATTTCGCGAGGACGAACACAGATTCGAATGCGGGTTTGTGCGCAGTTATCCGTTACAAACCACCGTGGAGAGTCCAATGCCGAGAGCAACTCGATACGGTACAGAAAGGTAATTGTATGCACTGGGTGACAATTCAATTCCTCAGGAACATTGTCATCTTAAGACTTACGTTCCGTTGCCTTATATCAACTATTCCTTTTCTCTTCTTTTGAATCATGTGGGGGATTGTTGGAAGTTTTGCTTCAAAAGAAGCTCTATTTATCCCACATTGGTAGAATAAGTTGAAGTATTATAGTTTATAAGTGATCACTTGTGTTTCACTACTAAATGTGGTAGTAAAGATTCTCTTTTTGGATCACTTATTCTCTATATATACTCTTTTGCGCAATTTCCGAGACTGAATGCTCAGTCTTCTATTATTGATTTCGTATTTTACTATACTAATTGTGTGGTCTTCTAAAGATGATTAAGGTTTTTCCAACACTGATTTTTTAGTCTTCTAAAAATCTATTTCCAAGGTGCTTTAATGGTGTTTCTGGATCCTTCTTATGTACCTATAAATACTGCCTATTTTGCCATTTCAAAACACACAACAACATCCATTCTCTCTTATATTCTCTCTAAATATTTTATGATATTTTAAGCTGATATTTGGCAACGTTCTGCAAGTAGTCCTCATTCTGAGTCTTTGTCGTACACCTTAAACTCGGACGTCGTGTAACCCTGGGGGTTGGTTGCCAAGAGGCCGTGTGTATCGAGCGGGGCAAATTCAACTTTAGAGCAGTGATGCTCATCACGCCACGACATAATCTCTCCTATATTCCGTGAGATTTACTATTCTTTATTTTCATACTAGTCATACCGCCTACATATGGAGCCCAGGATTTGACGTTTTTCACATGAATAAGGAGATTACCATTCGGTATGTCTTACGCTTTACGTACAATCGATATGTTTACTGCTGCTCTTTACTCATATTTTTGCTTTAATGTTCTCCATTGACTGAACACTGTCAGTTAGCTACTTACCTAGTTTTCATTTACTATTGAATGATTCTTTATGGTCTTATGATTGAATGTTTTCATCTACGATGCGTCAATTTCGTAGGAGTACAGTGGGATCTTAGCTGCAATGAATCAATTTCGTACGACCTGATGTTTCATTAGTTGTTTGGCTTACCCGCATAGGCCACATTGCTATCCACTTCCTGGATCACCATTTCTTAGGTCATTCGAGTAATCTGAGAATAGATGAAGAAGGTATATCAGGTGCTGGCGATTTGATAGAATAAGAAGGCAAGACGAAGGGGCATTGGGATAAGCACAACATCGTTTTAACTTGTGACAGTGTGTACCGTCTCTAAGGCTGTGTAAACGGGTTTTTTTGACCCATCACAACCTTGTGAGTTGATATTGTCTGTCACAAATGAGAATTTGTGTTTTCAGTGACCCTTTTTTTCAGATTTTCTTTTTCATTTAGACTAATTTGGTTCTGCCTTATTCGATTATTAAACCGTTTTGTAATATATTATCGTATATCGACCTCTCAGAAAGCTCTTCAAAAAGAATGCAAGGATACAACATCAAATATCTCAATTTGCAAGTGAATCATGTCTAGCAAGACCGCAAGAGTAGATTTTATTAAACAGATTTGTATACTTTGATTTTAAAGGGCAGTAGCAATTGTTATAGTTCCATACTACATTTTTTCATTGACACGTCACATAAATTTTTAATTATATACTCCCTCTGTCCCGATCATTTGTTGTCTTTTTCCATATTTGGGTGTCTCAGTCAATTGTTGTCCTTTCTATTTAAAGAATGGACTTGATGAGCAATTTGATAATTCACATTCAATTTGGTCCACTTGTCATTTAGTAATTGACCCCCTCCTTTTTCCTTGGTCTTTGTGCCAAAACCAAAGGACAACAATTGACCGGGACGGATGGAGTAACTTATTTCTCCTTAATGGTGAAAGGTTCATACTTTTTATATGGTCACCCTTTTTTCTCACCTTTTACTAACATGAAACCGGTTTCTTATTTTAGAAACTAGTTTTATATAAGAAACTCCGTATTTTGTAGTTCAATAGATAAGGAGCTCCTTATATGGTATGAAACTCATAATTTTCTTCATTGCTATTGCCCTAAGTGTATCGACATTGTTGTAATATCAAAAGTTTTTTACCCGAAACAATATTACTCGTATAAAAACAGATTAAACGTAAGTAAAAAATGAATCCATTGACAATAATAAGGAGCTCAAAGCAAATAGGTAACTGAAAATTAATTAAATACAGTTTTCTTTTTGTCTCAAAAGAATGCTTTACTATTAAAAAAAAAAAATAGAGAAATGGGATTACTTGAAACTAAAAACCAAAAATAGATCCACATAAGATCGGTTTGTTAAGCAGCTAATTTGCTAAGCGTTATCCTTCAAAAGTCATGCGCATACTCATTCCGCGGCTTATGTAAAAACACAAGTAAAAAAGAAAAACATCTTGCTACAATAGCAAACTGGTCACCGACTCACCGGTGACTCTATCGACCTTGCAATAATACCGTTTCCTTTTACTAATACTACTTTTAAACTTGTGTAGAATTAAGCAAAGCAGTTAAATTATTATATACAATATAAAGTAAAAGTGGTACCATAGATAATAAACAAGTACAAATCAACGTTGAATATAAAATAGGTTATTTTAATGATAGGTTTTAACGGTTAAGTTCCTTGAAAATCAATGGGTTATAAAAAAAAACGAGTAAAATAAGTCAAACTGGGTTAAAGAAAAATATAATAGTCGAGTTATGGGCTAAACTCATGGCAATTGACCCGTTTATATGATTGGAACAAATTCGAATTCGGGTCGGGAATAATGAATCATTTAAAATTGAGACGGGAACGAATCCAAGTTCCAGATATATTTACTGCAAGCCCTTCTTTCAATGAATCCCAGTGATCGCATATCATCAAATTCCTGCCGTTGACTCCAAAACTAAGTGTTGTGGAAACGATGAAGAGAAGGAAGAAGCGCAAAACTTCAACAAATTTGCGGCCTATACCAAAAACATCATCGGAGATTCACGAAAATATGGCTCATATACCCGAATCCAAGCACTTACCACCCGAAGTTTGGACTCAGATTTTGGCAAAGTTGCCTGCTAAAACTGTATTAAGATTCAGGTGCGTATGTAAATCTTGGTGCTCCATTATTGATAGCCCTAATTTCGTTAACATACATCTTCAACTTTGCGAAATTAATGTTAACAATAAATTATTGCTAGCCCTGGAGGGGTTGCGAGGCGTTAGAGATAATGGGTGTTTTGTGACAGTTCGTGAGGCTGAAACTCTCCGAATTACCGGTCGCATTTTTAGGAAATCTGATTTTTGCTCGTACCATATTATAGGCAGCTGTAATGGGTTGTTCCTTGTTAATCGAAAGGACGGTCCTCCTTTACACCAGGAAGTATTGAGATTGTGGAATCCTTGTATTTGGAAATCATTGATACTTCCCGCTTGTCCGCTATCTCCTTCCTTGCTCAAGGATTCTGTATATTTGTTTGGGTTCGACCTTGTTAGAAAGGATTATAAAGTGGTTGCCATTGCATTCAAAGACATTCCCTCTGAAAAGACTCCTGAAGAGACTACAAAGACATACGTTGCTGTTTATACACTCGGTGATCAAAAGTGGACTGTCAGAAAAGATTGCCTCAATATCAGATACCCGTATAGAACACGTAGGCTTGGGCCATTTTATTCAATATCAACTTCTGTTTTCTTTCGAGGGTCCGCATACTGGCTTGGACAAATTGATATACATAGGAATGATTTAACTCATCTTGGTTGCTTCGACTTTGATAGTGAAAAAATCACCTTCTTGAAACTGCCATTTACTCACAGTGGCTCATTGCGATTCCTGTTTTTTCTTGGGGGGTCACTAGCGGTTTTCAGTATTTCTTTGGCAACTTCGAGCATATGGGTGCTACAACAAGACAACCAAAAATTAGGGCCATGAACTTTGTGGTTTTCGGGGAAATCAAGTTGGAATGGTTATCACGAATTATTCAAGATCTACCATAATCGTTCAAAGAAAAGGGTGTTCTATTGTGAGAGTGATGGCGGCTATTTTGTTTGGGGGAAAAAGTCGTATAATATAGTTACTTGCGAGGTGCGGGAGTTCAAAAGATCTTTGAGCCCCTATATAGAGCTCCAAAGGTATTCAGAGAGCTTGGTGTTATTAAAAGGATACGGAGCCCGTGATTTGAGGTATTTTCCATGACACAAAGCCCCTACTTTGTTTGTCTTACATTCTTATCAATGGTTTTGGGAAGAACCTCTGGCTATTATTCAAACTACCACAGTTATGTCAATTGCTACTCATTCCTGTTGTTGTTTGATCAGCAAGAATTCGCATAACATCAAATCATTAATCTACTCGTAACTATTAGTTGAAAGAATAACCCTCTCTGTTTTCTTTTAATATTTGTTGGAATATAAAGCAACAAAAAATAGTAACGTAAATGGAGCGCTCTATAATGGGCCTTGTAATTTTTAGTATAAGGCGGTCTCATTTTAGAACTACACCTAATACTGAATAATATCGGACTTCCTGTTGATCAAATAGCAAGTGCATGGAGTAGCATTGTTATTCATGGGAAAGATGTCAAATCCTTGGCTCCGTATCCTCTGCACAACACCAAGCTCTCGGAAATTCGGAATACACTTCCAAATCCAAATAAAGTCTCATTTCTCTACCAATCACCTCGGCTTGACCACTATCGATGTTATACAATAACTTTTTAAAGACTAGACAGACATCTACCAATATCGCTCTCATTATAGAACACTGGTTTGTTGCCACCGAATAAATGAAAAACTTTCTTACAAGAAACTCGGGAAAACCACAGAATCCACACGTCCTTTCCGCTCTCCTGTTTCATAACCCATATACTCGCATTTTCAGAAGAAATGCTGAAAATCGCAAGTGAATCCCCAAGACAAAACACAAACCTCGATACCCATTCTTCCTCTAAACCAAATGAAAATTCCAAGTAGTTGAATTTTTCCAAATCAAAGTCGAAAGAAAAGAGATGAGTCGGTTTATAGCCATAAGGATCATGTGGATCCGTTCCAACCAGTGTGCTGCCCCTCGAAAGATTAAAGCTTGAGTTATCCTTCTTTCATGATAACTTATCAGCAACCTATGAGTGACGTAACAACAACTCATATTCAGATCATGATTATCTCTGACACTCCATTGTTGGTCATTAAGTGTATAAACTGCAACACGCATATTTTGAACTGGCTTAATATCCCTGGCTCGATCTTGTATTGTGAATGATATAGCGATAATTTTGTAATCCTGACTGCAATTCGCGAATCCAAATAGATACCTAACAAGACGAGACCTGCCACTAGACAACGGGCAACGGGGAATTGCTAGTGACTTTCTAATAGAAGGATTCCACAGTCTCAATTGTTTTGAGCGCTGCATTAAAAGCAGACCATTATACTCTCCTAAAAGATAGTATCTATGAGAACTACCAAAAATATGAGCAGATTCTTCAAGTGTGTTACGCTGACGAACTGTTAACAAGCATCCAGCAGTGCCAATTTTTCCCAACCCCTCCAAATAAAGTCAGGATCATCAATAATGGAGCGCCAAGATTTACAGACGCTCCGAAATCTAACCAGTGTTTTCACTGGCAATGCTGCGAAAATCTAAGACAATAATTCAGGTTGCACGTACTTCAATTTCGGCAATGTTTTTGCCTTCTTCCTGTTCTTCATATCTCCCCTTATATTAGATGCTAGCTGTGGTCCCAGGTTCGAATCCCCCTAAGCGTGTTTCCTTAGACCAAAAAAAAAATCAATTGTATTGATGAATTGTATGTATTGTTATTTCTATATGTTGAATGAATGAATGAATACATGAATTCCTTACGTTTAATATTTATAACAACACTCAAACGATTAGTTTCCGTAAATTAAGAAATACAATCCTATCAAGTATCAAATATCTAATTAAGTTGTTTATTAATTTCATTAGATGATCAAGTATCAAATATCTAATCGAAAAATAAACCAAGCGGTTGTATAGTTCTAGGGCCCAGGCCGGAATGAGTCATCTAAAATTGAGACGGGCACGAATCGGAGGTACTTGATATATTTACTGCAAGCCCTTCGAGCATTCCTCTTGATCGGTTATCATCAAATTCTTGTCGTTTACTCCAAAACTTAGGGTTGTGGAAACGATGAAGAGAAGGAAGAAGCGCAAAACATCAACCAATTTGCCGCAGATACCAGAAACATCACCAGACACTCCCGAACATTTGCCTCATATACCCGAATTTATGTACGTTCCACCCGAAGTTTGGTCTCAGATTTTCGCAGCATTGCCCAGTAAAACCATAGTAAGATTCAGGTGCGTATGTAAATCTTGGTGCTCCATTATCGATCACCCTACTTTTGTTTCATTGCATCTCCAAATTTTTAAAATTAATTCGGGCAATGATAAATTATTGCTATCCCTCGAGGATTTGCAAGGAGAAGATAAAGGGTGCTTGGTGACAGTTCGTGAGGCTGAAACTCTAAGAAATACCGGTCGTATTTTTAGGAAATCTGATTCATACTCATACCATATGATAGGTGGTTGTAATGGGTTGTTCCTTGTTAATCGAAAGTATAGTCCTCGTCGTCCCATTATTCTTGGAAAGAACCATCGTCTTTTTCACCGGGAAGAATTGAGATTGTGGAACCCGTGTATTCGCAAATCTTTGGTACTTCCCACTCGCCCACGTTCTCCTTTGCTCAAGGATTCTGTGTATTTGTTTGGGTTCAACGCTGTTAGTAAGGATTATAAAGTGGTCGCAATTGCGATTGATTATTGTCGGGCTGAAGAGACTACAAAGACAGACGTTGCAGTTTACACACTCAGTAATCAACAGTGGACCGTTAAAGATGACTACCTCAATATCAGTTACCCGTACAGAATAGGTAGGCTCGGGCCATTTCATTCGCTATCAATTTCTGTTTTCTTTCGAGGGTCCGCATACTGGCTTGGGCAAATTGATAAAAACAGGATTGATTTAACTCATCTTGGTTCGTTCAACTTTGATAGTGAAAAAATAACCTTTTCGAAGCTACCATTTACTTGGGACGAAAGTGGTTCATTGCGATTCCTGTTTCTTCTTAGGGAGTCACTAGCGGTTTTTAGTATTTCTTTAGTAACTTCCAGCATATGGGTGCTACAACAGGACAACGAAAAGTTTGGGCCATGGACTCTGTGGTTTTCGGGAGAATCAAATTCGGCTGGTTATGAAATATTCAAGGGCATTGATCGTTCAAAGGAAAAGATATTCTATTGTGAGAGTGATGGTGGATACTTTGTTTTGGGGAAGCAAGCTTATAATATAGCTAGTTGTGAAGTAAAGGAGTTTAAAAGAGCTTTGCGCCCCTATATAGAACTAGAAACATATTCCGAGAGCTTGGCGTTGTCCAAAGAATATGGAACCCGTGACTTGAGGTCCTTCCCATGAACAAGCGAATACTACTCTATTTGTTTAATTCAACCTCCAATAATTATGTGAGTTGCTGCTCAATTCCTCTTGTTGTTTGATTAGCGAGAACTCATATTATCGTACCGTCTCTTTTTTCATCATTGACAGTCCCTTAGCTTTGTATGCCTAGAACAATCTATGTTATACTCCCTAGTATTCTTGTTAGTCTAACCAGACAGAATGTCGTTTCTGCATTTTACAAAGAAAAAAGCAGTTGCAAGAAGCACCCTGATGTGGAACAATTGGATTGGATTTACTCGACATTTTAAAGTCTTGGTATATTTTATAGTCGGTCTTGTTGCGCTCTCAGTGACTACACTTGCTTGTTTAGAAGCGAGAATTCATGTTATTTCTAGCATATTGCATTAGCTTCTTTTTAATTGGCATTCCCTTGGCTGTACTGTCTATGCCTTTTGGTATGCGAAGGTATTTCTATCTTTATTTCTGTCAATTATTATTTACAGAATTTACATGATTATTAATTTCTAATAGAATTCTTGGTCCATTCTCACAATGAAACAACTACCGATGTTAAAACCATTACTGAATATTTGGAATCGAATATTTGCTGCATATTCTGTAGCTTTGCGATATATATATATATATATATATATATATATATATATATATATATATATATATATATAAAAATAGGATCCTGTCTTAACCAAAATGTTAGGTGCGAACCTACGAACTAAGTAAGAACCCTTAGATAAAAAAAAATCAACGGCTCACGTCCATCTCCTGTATCTCTCACACAACCCCATATTAAAGATTCATCACCTCTCCTCTCCCTTCAAACCCAATCCCCAACCCCTAACCTCTGCCACCATATCCCGTCATCCATAACAACCTCCTCACACCGGCCACGAACATAACATCGCTGGAGCTCCGTCATACCGCGCCGACGATCACCTTAACTCCATCATCGCCGCCCTTTTCTTCTCCATTTTCTTTCTCCTCTGAACCTTGTCAAGTCGTCGACCTGGTTGCCGTACCATCACTACACTATAGTGTTTTACGACTAAAACAGGACCTATTTGGCTCAAAATCTTCCAATATTATCATCAGTGGGTTAGTTTTTTGAAACTCTTTCTCCTTTTTCATAAATCTATCATTTCAATCACAACAATTCTCAAAAAAATGAGATCTATGGTGGTTGTGAGGCGCGTCGACCAAGCTATCGGTGGTGCGAGCCTATGACGATTTGTTGTTGTAGGTAATGTGATTGATGTTCGACGAAGTTGTGGCTGTGGTGGCGAAATGATGGTGTTGTGGTGGTGGTTTGATGGTAGTCGTGAGAACGACGCTGGCTAGGGGATTGAAATGATTGACGAAGAGGGTAAGGGGCTGGTGTCGTGGGTGGTCAAGAAGTTGCGTGAAACAAGTTCGGTGTTGGTTATGGAGGGCGGCGTGGTGTTAGTTAGGGGTGCTTGGCGATGACCCTTCTGTGAGCAATTGAATTTGAATTGATTTGATTTCTGGTGTGTTTTCTGACGATGAAAATTCCACAGTTCTGATTCTCAGCGGATGATCAAGGATTCAGTTGAGGCCGATTGTAGATTCTAAATTTTTCTTCATGGTGTTGTATTTGTCAAATGTAGCTAACCAATTATGTAGTGTTGTTATGTGACTTGTGAGATGATGACGAAGATAGAAAAGAGAGAATGACGATAATTGTACTACCAAATGTTAATCAAATCTGTTATTATAGTTAAAAGGATTTAACATGTATGATGTACCTCACTCGATTATCTGAATTCTTCTGATTTGCTTAGAATTCTCGAAATAATAAATGGAATACTAATTCTCATAATAATGTTATTGTAAAAAGCGTCAAGATATCCGAGATTTTTGGAGTTAACTCGGTCACTGTATCTCATAATAATGTTATTGTAATCCAATTTCATGATAAAACAATTTGTTGTATTTATTTCCAACTTTAGTTTGTTAGATACACTTTTTTACCTAGCTAGATACACTCCTCTACCTTACTGGATATACATCTCTGACAAGCTAGATACAATTATATAGATTGTTAGATACATGTCTCTACCTTGCTAGATACACTCATTTATCTTGCTAGATACACTCCTTTACCTTGCTAGATACACATCTTTAGCAAGCTAGATACACTCATTTAGATTGTTAGATATATGTCTTTACCTTGCTAGATACACATCTCTTACGAGTTAGATACACTTCTTTAAATTGCTAGATACATTCATTTATCTAAATAGATATACATATATTCGAGTTACCGCGTTGTTACTCTATGTAAGTCTAAAACCATTCTTAAGGATATATATATATATATATATCTTCTTAGTAAAACATGAGTAGTCTATAAAATAAGGTAACATAAGAGTATTAGGTTAAGTACTTCAAGATAACCATTACATAGAATAGTACCTACCAAATTGTTGAGAAGATACAACAACTATTTTTATTCCCTTTATATCTACCCGAAATAACTCGGCCCAAAATAATCCAAATCCAAAATCTGTCGGCCCAATATTAATCCCATTAAGTTTCTAGAAAAACTCGTTTAAATTACTGGATACATACTTGTAACTTATTAGATACACTCTTTTAAATTACTAGATACATATATTTAACTAGCTAGATACACTCTTATAAGTTAATAGATACATATCTTTAACTAGGTAGATACACCTATAAGTTACTAGATACATTTACTTAACTAGCTAGATACATCCGTTTAAATTACTAGATACACTAATAGCTTGATAAATATACTCCTTTTAGATTACTAGACACTTCTTCTTAACCAAATTAGATACACATATATGGGTATCTAGATACACTCCTTTAAATTTTAAGTCAGCAAGTAGTTGTGCTTGAGAAGACATTTTCAATACTTTTTTTTACATTTTTTTTGGCTTCCTCTGTTTGCTTAACTCTTCCTAATTTGAGTTAATACTATATTATGCTGGTTTATGGACTACTGAACTAGTAGATGTGGCAATTGAGTACTAAAGAATACTGGTATCATTTTCATTCTAAATAAAAATACTAAATTCATAATTACAAACTTATTAATCATAATTATTGGCTGTTATCACATCACTGAATCATAATTAATATGACTATGAGTATTATCCATATTTTCAACTAATAATGGTTATGTTCATCAACATGGCCTGGACATCTTAACTCTTTGATAGATAAATCTCGAGAAATCTCAGACTCGATATCTACGTTGGTTAGACTTATCATTTTTATAGCTACCCGTATTAGACATTCAACACTCGGCGGATATGTGTATAAGATGCTTGTAGCAGTGTCTTCATGTTGGCCTCTCGCTTTTTTGGCTGGTTCATATGCACAAATCATCTTGATTATACTTGCTGATTGACAATGTGAACTTCCACTTTAGGAGAGGAAATTGAAGAGTAAAAACAAAGCATCCACCATAAGGCCCACAAGACCACAACCATGAACAATCCTTACTCCTTAAGTGAGCCTGTTTTATCAATTAGTGACATTTACACCTTATGATATGCTAAAAGTTTGTCACACAAATCAAAATTCAGAACCGGAACTCGAAATCGGAGCTCCAGCTCCTGTAAAATCACCATTAACAAACCAATTCACCATGACAAAACCACATTGTCACTCTTTGCCTTCACTTCAACATTATCAATCACCAAATACCACCAAATTCCATCTCGAAACTCGGAACCGAAACCGAAACCCAAACCCGCATTGAGAATAATTTGAGCGACATGGCTCGAGTTGTGCAAGCTCGGTGAAACAAAGGTATCCCAGACCAAAACCCGACATCCGAGCTCGTACAAAATTACAAAATTAGAGAAAGCTCGATGAAACAAAGGTATCACCCTCGTCAGAACCATAACCAACACCACCTCCATCATTGTCGCCCAATTACAACTAACACCATCTCCTCAACCGGAATCCCCAAAATCACCAATCCTGTCGACTTTCTTCTTCTCAGATGACGGTTCCATTTTGCCTAAAAAGATCTGGTTTGTCAAATGCCACCCAACCCACAACCTCCTCCATTAGACACCGCGCCCATAGAAGTCGATTTTGTCCCTGGATCTAGGAATTGATTGGAATGAATATAGGAGAAGAAGAGAAGTGCACGGTTGCTGACAAGATCGGGTAGTGAAGTTAGGTGAATGGTGGTACACGTAGGTGGCGGCCGGCAGTGCGCCTGAATCTGGGAAGTGGTCGGTCCGTTGTCGTCGTCGTTGGTGCTCCCTGGCGGCAGTAGAAGCGAGTATATGAAGATACGTGATGAGGGAGGATGAGTGGATAAGAGACTAGTGGGGTCGGATTTTATTTGTTAGAATTGGTTTTTGAGTTAGTTAAATGCGGTTCGCACCGTACTTTAGTTCGCACTTTGACCTCGAATCCTATATATATATATATATATATATATATATATATATATATATATATATATATATATATATATATATAGAGAGAGAGAGATTGGATTTGGTGATTTTGGTTCTTATGGTGAGTTGTGAGTTGGGGGAATCTTAGCCACTAGATTATATTAGAGATGAGTGGCCAAGATCAAATCTTACATGTCATATAAAACCATTGTCATTTACTTATTTTCTCTTTTTTTCTAATGTTACTTTTTTTTTACTTTAATTTTTTTTTCCTCTTTTTTACCTCGTGTTATTATGGTTTTTTTTTACCACTTTGATTTTTGTTTTCTCTTATGTTTTTCTTTAATTTACTCATTATGTTACCTTTTTTCTTTTTTTTTTTGTACCGGATTTTTTTTTACTTGAAATTTTTTTTACTCTTATTTTTTTTACCTCGTGTTATTATGCTATTATTGTGCTTTTTTTTACCTGGATTTTTTTTACGACTTTGATTTTTTTCTCTTTTTTTTTTTTACCACATGTTATTGTGATGTTATTGTTATTCCGTTGTTATTGTGATGTTATTCTGCTGTTGCTTTGATTTTTTTTACGATTTTGATTTTTTTTTTCTTTTTTTTTTTTTTTACCATATGTTATTGTGCTGTTATTGTTATTCCGCTGTTATTGTGATGTTATTCTCATGCATTCTTGTGAATTTTTTTACGACTTTGATTTTTTTTCTTTTTTTTTACCACGTGTTATTGTGCTGTTATTCTACTGTTATTCTGCTGTTATTGTGATGTTATTCCGGTGTCACTTTGATTTTTTACAACTTTGATTTTTTTACTACCTTTATTTTTTTACTCTTATTTTTACCGAATGTTATTGTGCTGTTATTCTGGTGTTATTGTGATGTTATTTCGGTGCCACTTTGATTTTTTTAAGGACTTTGATTTTTTTTACCACGTGTTATTGTGCTGTTATTCTGCTATTATTGTGATGTTATTCCGGTGTAACTTTGATTTATTTAACCACGTGTTAGTATTATCTTGGTGTTATTCTTATGTTATTGTGGTGTTAATCTGATATTATTGTACTGTTATTGTGGTGTTATTCTTCTATTATTCTCACGCTTCTCTAATTTTCTCATTATTCTAATGTATCCCATTGTTATTCTGTGTTACTCTTATGTTATTCAATATTACCTACTCTTGTTCCAAAAACGAGTCAAAACAAAGTTAAATAAAAGTATAACGACTTAGCCAAATCTCGTGCTTAACTTCGAGAAGGATCATTACGTGGCTTGAGTTACCACTAGTCGAATTCCGCCACGGTTCTCAATCGACTTAGCCATATTCCTGTTATAAGCCATATTCCTGAAAATGAATCTCGGGTAGTAGTCATGAAAACCAACACCATCAAGGATAATACTGTATGTGATCGACAACAAGTAAATTATATGCAACTTGATTAAATCTAATATAGTTTGGAAATAGTAATACTCCCTTCAATTTAGAAATACTTTTATGAATACTATATGTATACACAGATTAAGAAGTATACCCAAAAGTAGAAATACTTGTGTACAATTCGCCCTTGAGGTGAAAACAATACAGTTCGAAAAACACAAATATTTGTAGTACCTTTCAGAATTCTCGTATTCATGTATACAGAAGGTATTTCAGAACCGAACCAAGTAGTTACATTTTATATTTTCGTTTGCATCAGGATAACACACCAAATGTGCAATGTGAAGTTGTGCACTAAATGGAAATGTTAACATTAATAGAAGTAATAATCATGATTGTGATTTGTAAATACCGATAAGAAATGTTATAACAGGAATATGGCTTAAAACACCATTAATTTCACCACTCAAACATCGCCATGGCTTGACATATACCCATATTCAACTCGATACCCATATTCAACTCGATACTCAACAGATCTGTTTAGCTGGGACTAATCCAAGATTTTTTCTAGCAATGGTTCAAATAGAGTCACGCAATAAGGACAATATCTAAAACATATATCGTGCCTAGACGATTTTGCCTTACACCAAGTTTATTGTAACCCGAGTTCTTTTAATAATTACTCCGTACTATTTACCTATTATATTAATATGGATGCATGGGTCCGCTTCACACTAAATTTACACAAATTCTTGTTTGTGATTTATATATCCGTCACTCTTTGAGTGACGGATACCATTTTATCTCACAAAGTACCCACTTTTTCTCTCTCTGCAACACTATTCATGTGGTCCCCTTTCTCCACTAACCCATTTTGTTACCATTTTATCTCACAAAATATCCGCCACAAATGGTAACCCGTCAAAAAGGAGACCAATTGCTAAATTTATGTAAAACCGTCTTATACAAGACTAACAAACATATTCAAACCTTCAACCTAACATATGTAATACCTAAACATCCACCCACTTGCAGTTTTCTAATCCACTTAAATCAAAAACTAATCATCATAATAATAATAATTAACTATTAACTAATATACGAGTTACATCGTCAACAATTACATCGAACAGTCAAACCATTTCACAAATTAATTAATTACTCCTAATGCGCTGCTCCTCCTATCGGACATGAATAGCCCAGATTTCTTAGACGGACAGCCACCAGCTCCTCGTCGCGAACTCGGAATCGAAACCAAGCCGCCATGGCTGCCCACCATCACTTCATTATACACAAATTAACAACCAAAGCAGCGATCCCGATGCGAGCTCGAATATGAAAACGAATTACAATTAGTATGGAATTGTTCTTGTGTTGATTTAGAGATTTTGATGGAGAATTTTTTTGATCCGATGCATTGAATCAAATTCGTAATAATTGGAATTTATATTGATTTAATTGATAATTAATAAATAATAATGTTGTTAAGAAATTGAAAGGTAAGATTTGATGAGAGTAATTTGTGGATGGAGAGAGGTTGACGAGATGTGTTTAATAAGTGCGTGAGTTGGTTGTGTTTCATACGGAGTATAAGTTTGATCTCGCCGCTCGGTTTCCCATGATCCAATGGTCCAGATTTTCCCAACTCACAACTCACCATAAGACCCCAACTCACGAAATCCCGCCTCTATATATATATATATATATTATATATATATATATATATATATATATATATATATATATATATATATATATATATATATATATATATATATATATATATATATATATATATATATATATATTGATGGGGCATATTCTGCACCGCTGACCAAGTCAACACACTGAGCAAGGTCAAAGATATCCACAGCAAGTCAACGACTTAGACTGCCTAGCCGATGCAGCCCATCGGCCTGCTAGCCAGGGTATCGGCATGGCAACCCGCCAGCCGGGGCACATATCCGCGTACTCACATCCAAGACCCTCGGCCGGCCCGCCATAGGACCATCGGCCGAGGGTAGAACGGTCTTTCCACCTGATAAGCCACTTGGCCACTTGGCCACTACGTGACAAAAGGTGAAAGCCTATAAATACTCCTCAACCTTCATTGAGGAAAGGATCTCACAACTGAACCTAAATACACTATTCATCTGGTAATATCTCCCTTATCTCTCTACAATACATATCTAGCCAAGTAACACAACTTAATCCTTTGAGTTTACTGACTTGAGCGTCGGAGTGAGTACGCTTGGCACAAAGCCAAGCCCTCGCCTTCGTTCATTGTTGCAGGAGAGGCCGAGAGGAACGATAAGGACGAGAAGAATCCAACCAAAGACATTACTCTACAAGCCACGGTGGTAACGATACTTGCTCTGGAATTACACCCGGAACAATTGGCGCCGTCTGTGGGAAAAGACACTAGAAGCTAGTCACATTCATTCCCAAACAAAAAAAAAACCAACAAAAACCCACCCAAAAAGCTAAGAAAATGTCGAAACAACAAGATGCAACAGAATCGACGAAACCGCATTTTACCAAGATGATACTTTCAACAATTCTCGAGTCATACACCCTCCACCGGCGGTGTAGTCCAACCGGAGTTCGGATGCCATCAATACCCGACACGCCGCGCCCGATAACCAGGTCACCATCATGGGACATGTGGTTGACATAGCAAAACTGAAAATGCTCCTAGACCTAATTAGTAGTACGCCCGCTCACACCGTCACGCCGACAAGAGCAAATGGAAATCTGTCCGGGAGACCAGGGCCCAAAATGTGACTCCGAGAAACTTGAACGGAGCACTAGGAGAAGCCGACCCACCAAGTCGCCGGGAGCCCAAAGTGGGCGCGGTAGACCTAAGTCCTTCCCGCACTCGTGGGAGGACAGCGTCCCCGCCGCACGAACGAGGCTCACCCCGAAGGAGCCGGAGGAGTCCGACTCGGCGAGTTGGAGAAGAAGTCCGAGCCGAAGAAGGAGCCCCTCCCGCTACGGGGGGAGGAGCCAGGTTAGGGACGCAAGGAGCCGATCGCCGCGTGTCGTTCGACACGTGGTCAGGCAGCCCCTTAACGCCTACGTCTTAGAAGTCCCGGTGCCAAATAAGCTCAAGCTGCCACCCCTGTCATACAAGGGGGATGGTGATCCAGTCGACCACGCTGAGGCCTTCGAGTCTTACATGTCGGTATGGGAGCAGCCCGATGAGGTCTGGTGCCGAATTTTCCCAACAACTTTGCATGGGATGGCTCAGAGCTGGTACAAAGGACTTCCTGATGGCTCGGTGTACTATTACGCCGACCTGAAGGGCGCTTTCCTAGCCCAGTACTCCTGCAATAAGAGAAGGGCCGTAGAGACGTCTGACCTCCTGACTATCAGACAGGAGGGGGGCGAGTCTCTCCGGAGCTATGTGAAGAGGTTTGATGAAAAGGTCCAGCAGATTCGAGAAATTAATCCCGAGCTGGCGGCTTTCGCGCTAATGAAGGGCCTCCCGAGGGGAGATTTAAAAAATGAGCTCATCAAGTGCGGAGGCCTGAGCATGGACGCCGCCAGGCAGTTGGCCGAACAAGCCATCAAGGTAGAAGACTATCACAAGGCCTGGGTAGGCCCCAGCAAAGCCGAGCACTCAAGGGAAAAGAACAGCCCGGGGGAAAGACGCCGTGGCGACAAAAGGTCACGGTCCGACGAAAGACACCGTAAGAATGATAGGCCGCGGTCGGACAAACCCGCCTGGAAGCAAAGTCCGGCGGATACCGGGGGGAGCTCGGGAACGTACTACAAAAAACGGTACGAAGATCGCACCCCCCTGGTCGCATCGGCTGCCGAGGTTTTCGCTTTGAGTAAGAACGAGGGCCAGAAATGGGAAAGACCCCCTAGGCCGAGGAGTGACGGTGACACGAGCGATGTGCGAGTACCACGGCCACACCGGACACCTTACCAACGATTCCCGACACCTGAAGGATGCCATTGAGGAACTGATCCGAAAGGGGAGCCTCGGCAAATATGTTGCCAAAGGCCAAAAACCAGATGCCGGCGGATCGAACAGCAAGTCCACCGCTGAGCGGTTAGGAGTAGTCAATGTCGTCATCAGGGACAACGAGAGCAGTGGGTCCGCTCATGAGCACAAACGGCCCCAGGATGAGCCTCGTCCGGCCGTCAACTTTGTGCCCAACACAGCAACCCCCGCCCCCAGCATCCCAGACATGACCATTGGACAAGAAGACTACGATGGAGTCGTCGCTTCTCATAGCAACCCACTTACAGTCCGCCTGGACATAGCCAACCACTTGGTGAAGCGATGCCTAATTGACACAGGCGCCTACACAAACGTTATGTACAGAGAGTGCTTTCTCGGCCTCGGACTGAGGATCGAAGGTCTGAATCCCTGCACCGACTCATTGTACAGCTTTTCTGGGGACGGCCTGGTACCCCTGGGGTCGGTTAGATTGCCGGTGAAGTTTGGCGAGGGGAATACAGCCAAGAGTGTTATGTCTGAATTCATAGTCATCGACGGCGTGTCCGCCCACAACGTCCTCGTAGGCCGAGTCACCTTGAGCGAAATCGACGCTGTAATATCCATCAGGGCCCTGACACTGATATATGTCTCAGACCGGGGGGAGGCGCAGAAGCTCACCTCGGAAAACGAAGACCCCGATTTATGGGAGGTTTACGCTAATAGCTCGAAGGCCGACATCGTTATTATCAGCCCAAACGGAGACGTGTTTGAGCACGCCTTGAAGCTTACCTCATTGACCTCAAGCAATGAATCCGAATACGAGACGGTAATAACCGGAGTTGAGCTAGCTAAAACCGCCGAGAGCGGGCGTATCATGGTGACGACGGACTCACTCTTAGCGGCCAACCGGATCAAAGGCGAGTGCGAAGCCCAGACTACGGGACGATCGTGTATCTAGTAAGGGTGAGAGCCGTCGCTTCGAAACTAAAATCCTTCCGGATCAAAGACGCCCCGCATCCGGAAACGATCGGACCATCGGCATGGTCGAAGGAGCAGAGACCGAGGAGGTAGAGATTGACCCGGCCGCACCATAACCATCGGTGTCAACCGGAACCAAAATTCGAGCCGACCTCCTGGACTGCCGCCGAGGAAAAATAAAGATGTTTTTGCATACTCGGCGGCCGAGATGCCAGCGTAAGCGGAGGTGATTGTTCACAAGTGAACGTACTCACCACCGCTCCGCCCGATCAAGGTAGAATGAGGAACTCCTCCGCCGAGAAGGACGAGGCCATCAAAGCCGAAGTAGACAAATTACTAGCGGCGGGTTTTATCATGCCTTGTACTTATCCTGAGTGGTTAGCCAATGTTGTAATGGTGAAGAAGTCATCGGGGGCATGGAGAATGTGTGTAGACTTTACCAACCTTAATAAAGCATGCCCCAAAGATTGTTACCCCCCGCCTCGAATAGATAGTCGATCGACGCCACAAATGGCTACACCATGCCGAGCCTACTGGACGCCTTCTCGGGATATCACCAAGTGTTTATGGCCGAAGAAGACATGCCTAAATGTGCATTTATCACCGCCAACGGCACATACATGTACAAAATGATGCCGTTCGGTTTGAAGAATGCCGGAGCAACGTACACGAGGCTGGTGGACAAAGTGTTCCAAAACCAAAAAGGGCGAAACATTGAGGCTTACGTCGACGACGCTATTGTCAAAAGCAAATCCAACAGCGAGCATCTGGCCGATTTACACGAAACATTTTGTTCACTAAGGAAATACAAGATGAAGCTCAACCCAATGAAATGCAACTTCGGTGTCCGGGCAGGTAAATTCCTAGGCGTACTCGTCAGTGCCAGGGGCATAGATGCCAATCCAGACAAGGTCCGAGCAATCCTAGACCTACCGGAACCAAGGAATCGAAAAGAGGTTATGATGCTGACCGGGAGAATGGCGGCTCTCGCTCGTTTCATCTCTCGGTCAGCCGACAAAAGCACCCCATTCTTCAAAGTGTTAAAAGGAAATAAAGACTTCAGCTGGGGGGAGGAACAGAGCACGGCTTTCAAACAACTAAAAGCTCACCTTCAGACTCTCCCAACTCTGTCCGTCTGCCGATCTGGGGAGACGCTATACCTATACATAGCGATTACCTCGGCCACGGTCGGCCGTGATCATCGGGAAGAAGACAAACAGCAACACCCAATCTACTTCGTCAGCCATACACTGTTGCCCGCCGAGAGAAATTACCCGCTAATCGAAAAAGCAGCCTTCGCCGTCGTCATCGCCACAAGGAAGTTAAAACCCTACTTCGATGCACACCCCGTGACAGTCCTAACCGATCAGCCGTTGGAGAAAGCTTTGGAAAAGTTTGAGCAGTCCGGCAGGCTCATCAAATGGGCAGTGGAACTCTCTGGTTTCGGCATTCAGTACAAACCAAGGCCTTCGATAAAGGGGCAAGCGCTTGCAGATTTCCTGGCCGAATGCACATATCAGGAAGAGCCAAACCCAGGCATATGGGAGGTCTACACCGACGGCTCCTCCACGACGAACAGCTCGGGAGCCGGCATCCTTATCATCAGCCCAAACGGGGACGAGTTTGAGTACGCCCTGAAATTCACCTTCTCGGCCTCAAACAATGAGTCCGAATACGAGGCGGTGATAACCGGAGTCGAGCTAGCTAGGGTCGCTGGAGCGAACACATCGTGTTGAAGATCGACTGTTGTTGGTTACCAACCAAATCAGGGGGGAGTATGAGGCTCGGGACGACGGAATGGTAAGGTACCTGGAGAGGGTAAAAGCCGACGTAGCAAAATTGAAATCCTTCCAAATCCAGTGCGTTCCCAGATCCGAGAACAATCGGGCCGACGCTCTCTCTAAGCTGGCCAGCTCAACCATCAAGAATGTCAGCCGAACCGTGCTGGTAGATATCAGGAATGCGAAAAGCATCACTGAGACCATCGGCATGGTGGGTAACATAGAGACCGAGACAACGTGGATGACTCCTATAATGAGATACAAGCTTACAGGTGAACTGCCGGAGGGCCGCAACCCCTCGGCCAAAATAAAAAGGATCGCCGCCAGGTACCTGGTATTCGAAGGGGAACTGTATAGGAGATCCGTAATAAGACCACTCTTGAAGTGTGTCGGTCCGGCCGACGCAGAACTAATCTTGTGAAATTCACGAGGGCATCTGCGGCCATCACATGGGGGCAAGAACACTAGCCCACAAGGCTCTCCGAGCCGGCTACTTCTCCGGCCCACCATGCTTCAAGACTCGAACGAAGACCAAGAAGTGCACGAACCGTCGGATGCACGCCCGGTGATACACGCTCCCTCCAGAGACCTACAGCCGGTGCTTAGTCCCCTTCCCTTCGCGCAATGGGGGATGGACATGCTAGGGCCGTTCCCGACAGCCTCCGGAGGAAGGAAATTCTTAATCGTCGCCGTCGACTACTTCACCAAATGGGTTGAGGCCGTAGCAGTACCAGCAAAAACCACGGCAGCCGTCAGGAAGGTAATCTGGGAAAACGTTATAACCCGCTTCGGATTGCCCCAAGTTATGGTATTTGACCACGGTCGAGAATTTTGGAGCGACCTAATAATGAACTGGTTAGAGGAGCTGGGCATCAAGTTTGCATACTCCTCCGTCTCGCCATCCGCGAGTAACGGCAAAGTGAGGCGACCAACAAAACCATCCTCAACGGTTTAAAGAAGACAGTCGAAGACCTTAAGGGTAGGTGGGCCGACGAACTACCCGGCGTCCTATGGTCCCTTCGAACCACAGAGAAAGAAGCAACGGGATACACCCCCTTCCACCTAGTCTACGGCTCCGAAGCAGTCCTGCCGATCGAAGCGACGGTGCCGACATTCAGAACGACCACCTTTGACCCAGTTGAAAACGAGGAGGGCCTAAGGGCTTCCCTGGATCTGGTCGAAGAGAGCCGAGACACGGCACGCCTGAACTTGGCCGTATATCAGAACCGGATGAAGAGAGCCTACAACCGAAGAGTCCACAGAAGGGACTTAAAAATAGGGGACCTAGTCCTAAGGAAGTCGGCTGCCACCAACAAAGGAAATATTCATGGCAAACTGACGGCCAACTGGGAAGGTCCCTACAGAGTAGTTGAGGAGATGAGGCCGGGTACATACCGGCTGACAGACATGGGAGGTGTGCCCTTGATGAGCCATTGGAACACCGACAACTTGAGAAAATACTTTGTATAGCGGCGGAGGTATCCAAACCCATTGTGGACACCCCAGCGCACAATCATAACATATGAATGAAACGCCCAGATTCCCCACCAAAGTGTCTGTCCCCTCCGAAATTTGCCACCAGACGAGGAAAGAAACGCTATCAAAGCCGCAACCCCGATTACCTCGGTCAAAACCGAGAGCGACGGGGAACACGACGGCCGATACGCTAAAAGATAGACGTATACTCAGCGCAATTGAGACGCCAATCTAGCGGTCAATATGCCTACACGATTCGGACGCTATCAAGGCCGCAACCCCCGATTACCTCGGTCAAAACCGAGAGCGACGGGAACACGACGGCGATACGCTAAAAGAGAAACGTATACTCGGCGCAATTGAGACGCCAATCTAGCGGTCAATATGCCTACATTCTGGACGCTATCAAGGCCGCAACCCCGATTACCTCGGTCAAAACCGAGCGACGGGAACACGACGGCCGATACGCTAAAAGAGAGACGTATACTCGCGCAATTGAGACGCCAATCTAGCGGTCAATATGCCTACACGATTCTGGGCGCTTCTCGAAGCCGCAACCCCGATTACCTCGGTCAAAACCGAGAGCGACGGGGAACACGACGGCCGATACGCTAAAAGAGAGACGTATACTCAGCGCAATTGAGACGCCAATCTAGCGGTCAATATGCCTACACAGTTACGAACGCTAAAGACGTTGAACACAGTTGAGACGTGCATTCGAACTACCTCGGTCATGCCGAGTGTGGAAACGAGCGCACCCAATCAGTAACGTGAAAAGACAAAACGAAGAACTATGATCGAAGCCCCGGCCAAGCCAAAGGCCGGCAAAGATAACTTTATTACAGGTAATTGCAAGGAGAGTACAAACGACGGCCGTCCCCATGAGGGTAGCCTAAACTCTACCTACCAAAGTTTTACAAAAAGCGAAAAAACAAAAAAAAAAAGCAAAAGATTATAGACTTGGAATTTGAAGCGCCAAAAGGATGGCGGGAGAGAAGGCTCAATAGTTGGCCCCGAACAGTGAAGCTATCCGAGACGCCGGTGAGTCCGGTGACGACCGCCCGTCTCCCTATGCTGCGCGTTGCCCTCCATCCGTGGCAACGGCATCTTCGATGGCCGGCCGAGGAAGGCGACCATCTCCAAGTAACTCCTTGGCCTCACGGTATGAGCGCCTTCGCCGCTTCCGCCTTCTCGCGAGCCCGCCCTCCGCACCTCGGCTATCTCATCCATGAATCGGTCATATTTATCCCACGGGAAGGAGCCGTCGGGGACAGACCTTCGGATTGCCTCCCTGGCCGCCTCCTCGGCCCGGTCCCGGAATTGGACGCACATTTTAGGGAGGAGATCATCTTGGAGCATTTCAATATCCTTCTCTTTTTGAGCAAGGATAGCCTGCACATTACTGAGCACCTCCGCCTGCTTATGGAACCGACCCTCCCACTCGTCCCTCTTGGCAACCACAGCGTCGTAGGCACCTTTATACCTATTCCGCTCCTCCATCATCTTGGCCGTGGCGCCATCAGCATCCTCAACTTTGGCCCTCTCAGCCCTCAGCAGCTTTTCAGCCTCCTCCGCACGCCTCACAGCAGCATGAAGATCCAGCTTAGCCTTCCCGGCTTCCCCCTTCGCAGCGGAGAGATCAAGCCGGAGCCTTGTAATCAGCGGCCCGGATTGGGCCGTGGCCTTTTCCTGCTCTATGATAAGGGAGGCGGCCGGGCGACTCCATCTCCCACCTCTTGTATATTTTCTCGCCCTCCGCCACGAGCTCGGTGGGAGTAAACTTACGGGTAAGGAGTCCACAACGACGTTTTGGTCACCCGACCTTCTCGGCCCGCCTTCTCGCCGCCTTCTCGGTCGCGGTTCGGTGAGAACGGCAGCGGCCGCCGACGATGGATCTACAAAAAATTTACACAGAGCATCCAGGTCACCTTGCGTTGACACGTCGTAAAAGCTTTGTCGTCGGGAATACCCAACGAGCCGGCTAAATCAAACCACAAGTTAAATCCGTACAGCCGAACCCTCTTAGTTGGAGTGCTGGTGGACGCAGGCTCCTCCCCGGCAACGGCGGAAGCAGATGGTGGGTCTTTCCTCTTCTTCGGAGAAGGGGCCTTAGCAACAGTCACCTCCTCCTCAGAAATGTTGATCACCTCCACGTGAACCTTTTCGGCCACTGGGGTCGAAGAGGGAGTTGCCATTGATGCGGCCGCCGACTTGGACGCCGCCTTCTTCGATCTCTTCGGCACACCACCAAGAACCCGTGCCTGAGCCGTCTCCTGATCCAACGCCTTCGTCTGTTTGTCCATGAGTTCGTTAGGGGACACTCGGCGATCCTTCACTTCAGCCGTAGGATGACGGATGAGAACTTTCCCGTCCTTATCAAGCCCCAACCTCCCCAAGTCTTTCTCTGACAGATCCCGACCAAACCGATCTGCAAGAAACCGAACAAGAGTTACATAAAAGAAGTAAAAACGAAGCTCAGAAAAAGGAACATAGCAAGCAAAGGTGGGCCTCACACCGACCCCACTCACCCCAGCTGAGGGCCGGTATGAGGCCGACGCGGCATAGCATCTCGTCCTGAAGAATAATCTGAGTCGGGGCGCCATCCCTCCTCGGCATCAAATAGCCGCATTGCCCGCCTCATCCGCAGAAGAGGGACAAAAGTAACGTCCATCTTAACCTTGTTACCCCGGGAGACGTATTTCTCATACTCTTCCCGGTCTCACACCGTAGGTGAACGGGCCCGAAAGACCGAGGCAACGGGTAGTCCTCCGGCACTTGGACGTACACCCATCGCTCTTGCCGCTTTGCGGGAAGTGAGTTTGTTTAGAGACATATCCGGCTCCGTCTGCACGCTATACCACCCCACCCTTCGGGCGAATGACGGCCGAAGACTATGAAGTCGGCGGAATAAGTCAACCGTAGGGACCTCCCCTTTAAAGAGACAGAGCCATACAAAGCCGATTATTGTCCTCACGGCCAACGGATGCAGTTGGGCCACGGCAAGATTCATAGCTCTGATGATGGGCACGACGTGTTCGTTCAAAGGAAACCGGAGCCCGTACTCCAATTGCCTAATGTACACGCCGATATGACCGGGGGAGGACAAGAGACCGCCTGACCCTCCTGAGGGAAAACAATTTTATACCCCTCACCAAGGAAGAAGTGATCTCCGAAAAGAGTTTCCCCGGAGCTGCCTGCGAATTTGTTTGTCCAGGCACGGTCGAGGCCAGTCGTGCAGGCCTCACCATGGTCTGGAATAGCCCTCCTCCCACCACCAACGGGAGCCCCCTCACCACGATCCGGAGTAGTAACCCTCCCACCGTCACCGGGAGCCCCCTCGTCTTCATCCTCATCTTCCAACTCCTCCAGGAGGCATCTCGGCTGCGGAGGAAGGAGACCTAGGGCCCCCAAACCTTAGCGGGATGGCCTCCGTACCTCCTCCTCTTCAAAACGCGACGGGGAACCCCCCGCCGCGGAAGTACCAATCCCAGCATCAGCAGAAGACATGATTCACAAAGATTACTAGCAAGAAAAAATAAGAGTTTGCTTGTTTACCTTAAAGAAAAACACTCGCCGGATCAAATACTCCGAAGATTAAGAAGAAGAAAACCCTTGAAAGTTTGGAAAGATGAAGATTTTAGAGAAAAATTTTCGAAAATAAAATGGAAGCCAAAATCACGGAATAACTACCCTATTTATAGAGAAAAGCCCATGAAGAAGGACCAATCAGGGCACAGCCCATGAAGCGTCAACCAATCAGCGAACACACACGTGTCAAGCATGCAACCGCGAACGTCAATCGTCGCATGACGGTTGAATGTCAATCAATGCAACAGTGACCAAGCGTCTTCAACACGCCTATTCACATCTTTTCGACTGTTCATCTCCTTCAAACAAATTCCTAAGTACCTAGTCTCCGCCGGCTACCAATCAACCAAGCCAGGAAGCACCGGCCGGGGGCAATCAAATTCAACCGCTCTCTACCATTACAGTCTCGCCATCGTCTTGTTCTTTTCCACATCGGATACCCTTCACGCATCCATGTGGAGGGGGGATATGGTATATGGTACAGCCTAGCAAGAGCCACGCCGATACACAAGGAGACACCGATACAGAAAGATTTTCGAAATTTACTTCAGAATATGCGCTCAGCATACATCGGAGCCCATACCACGGCATAGACTACGCTGGGGGCAAATTGATGGGGCATATTCTGCACCGCTGACCAAGTCAACACACTGAGCAAGGTCAAAGATATCCACAGCAAGTCAACGACTTAGACTGCCTAGCCGATGCAGCCCATCGGCCTGCTAGCCAGGGTATCGGCATGGCAACCCGCCAGCCGGGGCACATATCCGCGTACTCACATCCAAGACCCTCGGCCGGCCTGCCGTAGGACAATCGGCCGAGGGTAGAACGGTCTTTCCACCTGATAAGCCACTTGGCCACTTGGCCACTACGTGCCAAAAGGTGAAAGCCTATAAATACTCCTCAACCTTCATTGAGGAAAGGATCTCACAACTTAACCTAAATACACTATTCATCTGGTAATATCTCCCTTATCTCTCTA
The DNA here is from genome assembly GCF_048544455.1 of Silene latifolia. Classification (NCBI taxonomy): domain Eukaryota; kingdom Viridiplantae; phylum Streptophyta; class Magnoliopsida; order Caryophyllales; family Caryophyllaceae; genus Silene; species Silene latifolia. The sequence goes on along the minus strand of NC_133531.1, from coordinate 23,013,289 downwards.
CAATACATATCTAGCCAAGTAACACAACTTAATCCTTTGAGTTTACTGACTTGAGCGTCGGAGTGAGTACGCTTGGCACAAAGCCAAGCCCTCAGTTCGTTCATTGTTGCAGGAGAGGCCGAGAGGAACGATAAGGACGAGAAGAATCCAACCAAAGACATTACTCTACAAGCCACGGGTGGTAACGATACTTGCTCTGGAATTACACCCGGAACATATATATATATGAAACACGCTATCTCTTGAGAATTAACATAAAGTTGGATAAATTACTGTGCATTTGTGAAACTTTTCTTATATGAATGAATGAGCATATATATACATTCTGACTGCTGAGTGAGTAGTACAAATGTTTGTACAAGTGATCTGAATTGGTTACTTGCGATGTTCATGTAGTGTTGGTGTAATGATTCGAGTATATTGTAGATACTCCGGCGTATATATCAAGTGATAGGGATTTGGTCAAAGAATAACCATTTGTAGCGTGTTGGTTTTGTCTTTGATGAGTGATGACCGACTTAATTATGTAGTCATTGAGTCATTATAGACTAGAGGTGGCAATCAGGCTCGGGTCGGTTAGGGGTTGGATCAAAGCGTGTTCAGGTATGTCGAGTCAGCGAAAGGTTTAGGTCGGTTTAGCACATGTCGGGTCAATTTCAGGTCGGTCATCAACGGGTGGCAAGTCGAGTTAGGTCAGTATCGGATCAGGTTATCAACATATATTTTATCTTATGTACTCTATTTAGTTTTAGATGACGATGGTAATTTTTATGTTTAGACAAGGTATGGTGTATTAATTGTAGTTTTAAATGAAAATAATCAAGATGAATGTCAATTTAATCTTATTTAAATCATTATTAAGCTAGTTTATTATCGGGTCATCTATCGGGTTAAGAAAATATCAGGTCACGGGCCGGGTTGGATCAGGTCGGTTCAGGTTGGGAAAAATTAAGGTTGTCATTATCGGTTATCAGTTCGGAGCAAGTCGGTTTCGCTTTAACCAACTTTCAGTTTAAATCGGGTTCGATTTCGGGTGGGTCGGGTCGGGTTTGAAGGGATCGTGACACAATCTATATATCTATATATCTATATATCAATCAATTTAATACTATATATTAATTCCAGAAACCAAGGGACTTTAATGTAAGTAAAGAAAGTTATACAAATTAATTATACTATATAGTTTTAAATCACTAGCACCGTGTGATGGACCCGATTAAGGGATCTCAATGCAAATATTATATAGTAACATGGTCAATTTCTTTAAAATAAAATAATTAATTAACATGGTCAATTTCTTTAAAATAAAATAATTATTTAGTATAAACATGCACACTTATGGTATTAATTATTATAATCATAAAATTATATATTAAATTTAAAATTTATGCAATTTTATTAAACTTTATAGTTTATTAGATGTATAGAAATGTTAATTATTTAACATACACAAATATAATATAAGTAGGTTATAAATAATTCAAGTTAGATTCCATAATATGTAATATTGTATAATTCTTTCGATTTGATTTAATGAATATATGAAATATGATTATATAAATATATAATCCTCTTAAAATTGCATGCCTAAATAGTAAAAGTAATTTCATCAATAAAGAAAAGAATTGTAGTAACATTGAATATAGTTATATAATAGTAATCACTCATTTGAATAATAAAAGTAACAATATTATCAGCGAGATTAATGAAAGTGGTAGAAACAACAACGGGAGTAGTGAAATAATCAATATTAATGCGGCAATAGTGAAAGTAACAATAATTACGACTGAAGTAGTGAAATTATCAATATTAATGCGGCAGTAACAATAATTACGACGGGAGTACTGAAAGTAACAATGGTTACGGGCAAGTAGTGAAATGTTATTACTATTGTTTCATTAATAAGTGTAAAATATTAATGGCGGGAGTAGTTAATTCGTCTCAAAAATTATTTCATCGTAATTTTAGGATATGTCATAGAAAAATATATTAGTGATAAATTTATGGGTAATGCAACTTTAAGTAATTTTATTTAACGAAAAAAAATTAATGGTAAGTAGAGGTAGCCCGGTCAAAGCCGGGCACAAATACTAGTAAAGTATAACAGATAAACCACTGAACATATATTGTACACGTGTCATCACCTCATTAAAACATTTCCCGCCCAACACCTAAACCCTAATTCTCTTATGCGTCAATCATCAATAATCAATTCATCAACGTCTATCATTACCTCTCAATTCACCTCTTTCCAAACCACTCTAGAGGTAATCTTTTCCTTTAAATCGCTCATTCATCTCGGTAGATTGTCTCCCAAATTCTAATCAGATTATCTTTTTGACATCCGCATTTCGATTACTCTCTACATATTTCCTATTTTTTTTTATCATATATTATTTTTAATTTTGTTAGATCTAAGATTTTAAGGTCTAAATCATATAAAAATGGTGATTGTTGACATAAATTGAGAGATTAATTGAATTTTGTTAACGGTTTTAGGGAAATTTCTCCGAATTTACATTTGTCATATCAATTGTTACTATGCCGAAAAATTTCTTTCCATTAACAAAGTTCGATAATCATTTTTTGTCCATTTAAGTCGTAATCAGTAAATTTCCTATGCATTTGTTTGAGATTCAATTGTTTCTGTTTTAGAGAATTTGGTAATCCTAAATCATTGTGCCGTCCAGTTTCTATCTTGATCAACAGTACTATCGGACGCAGTCTCTTCAGTATCCATATTCACCTTCTTACTTTTAGGTAAGTCAACGTATTCACAGCGCAAATAATTTTCTATCTCTTATCTCAATATTGAAAAATCACTTAAATTTTTAATTAGAAGTTGTTTCCCAGAAAGTGTATGTCGATTTTGACGAGGTCAAATTGTCGTATTTATGTGCCATCCATCTTCATTTGCACTTTATCAAATTGTTTGATTGTAATTGTTTTGCATTTATCCATGAATTTAAATTACTCCGTTGTTATATCAAATTGTCCGTTAATTGCACTTCCAATATCCAACAAGTCTTACCGTAAAACATTGTATTCGGTATTGTGGTTGGCTTGATGTTTAATTGAGGAAAATATGGTCCGAAAGCATAGATCCGATAATCATGTGTTGTGCTTCGTCATTGTGGAGGACCTTGAGATATCCTATTAGCTCCAAATTTATTAATTAATATACTTTCTTAAATGGACATTGTTGCAAGTAAGTGAAGCTAATGGAGGGGATTAGGTTGTCAAAGCAAATAAAAGAGGGAGATATACATAAACTTAAGTGCCTGATTGTACGATATACGGAGTAGTACCTTTCTTAGTTTGAATTGTTTGTTTTCACTACTTCACATGTAGAGTAAGATGTAATCAACAATATACTTCATTCGTAAGAATTACCATCTACATAATTACATATCATTATATTAAGTCTTTCTTAAAAAAATAGCTCTACACATTGGCTCTGGCCATTTCTATGGCTTTTGTTGGTAAGAGATTTTGGTAAATACTTTCATGCTTACTAGAATTCGTGCCCGTGCGTTGCACGGGTTTCTAATTTATTTTTCCTCTTATTTGCTTTTCCTTTTCATATTCTTTTAAATGATACCTAAAAGTTGTGTTTCACTTTCTTAAATAAGGTACTTTGTACTTTTTATTTTATTCTTAACTTTAATTATATATGTAAGCAAATAACTAACCCATTTGCGTAATTGTACATACATTTATGAGTAGGTCTTGCTTAAGACGGGTCGAATCTTAAGACGGGTAGTTACATTCACAAAACGAATATGAGGGACAAGGTGGGGGTACCCCCATGTGCCTCCCACTATCCTCTATTTGGGCATTTTGTCTCACAAAATGGTATCCGCCTACAACTTTAGACGGATAGTGCCCGTCTTAAGTAAGAATTTGTGTACATTTAAATTCGTCTTTGTATGCGGTAGTTTGAGCAATCTTTTGCGTTACGTTGTGACACACTATGTTTATATAATTAGACCCTTTTTTATTAAGCGCTTAAACGAATTTTATTGACACGGTTTTTTATTATGTGAGTAATTCTCGTGTAAGTGGTACTTATTCACTATTGCATAAGATTGCATCATACATAAAATAGATTAGGTTCATCTCCGTCGGTTCACCTTCATTTCACCTACCACCCCTATAACTTACCATCGTCACCCTCCTGCGGAACCGCGCACCACCAGCCATTTACCCCAAATCGAACACCACAACTATCAAATCAACCACCACCAATCGGTTCCGCAACCTCAGGTCTGTCTACCCATATGATACTTTCTCGTGTCCGATTTCTTTTGATTCCGAATCTCTCTTAATCCCAAATTTTGACTGATTATCACGGGCGATCGAATTTTACTTGTTATTTCTGGGTTTTTTTCATCTAATTCTTGGTATGGCCCTGCTGGATTCATTGTGTAATAATTACATCTACAACTATTAATTGGTGATTAGTTGAAATTGATGGAGTATACTATTGGTCCTGACCCGGTGGTTTCGGATCACCCCTCAAAGGTCCGTGCTTCCCCTCTTCGTTCAACAGTCAATATTTATTTTATTTTATTTGTTAAATTAGCATACGGCTTAACTGTATTAAGATAGACTTAATGTTCCTTGCATGCAAATGTTGTGGGGTGGTGTTCGATGAACTTGGCATTTGTTAGATTGAATAGGGAAGTACATCTTCTGTTTTCTTTAATCAGTTGACGAAGTCTGGGTCTCTAAATGAAGTATCTATGGTGTTGCTGAATGAAACAATTGTGCACTTGGTCATGGACAAAGGAAAACATAGTTTTATTAAATCATCCATTGATTCCTAACGGCCAGATACTAACTACCTTCTTTTGTATACTAATAGCGGTATAGTTTAAATTATTGAATTTCAGATAGATTGTAAAACATTTCAGCTCTGTTGCATCTGTTGCATGTATCTGGGGCTCCCGGTGAATGATGGAGGTAGATATATCCTCCGGCCGATTGCTATCCCCATATCTTCTCCTTGTGTAATGATTGTTTTGTTTGTCTTCCGGTCGTTTCTTCCGTTGTCTTCTTTGTTGTCAGGCGGGGCTTCTTTGTTGTCAGGCGGGGCGGGTATTCGTTCAATGATGAGCGAATAAGATCTGTTGCATAAAAACAGTCAACTTAATATAAATTAACGTAATACTGATTAGATGCTGGAGTGAAGGAGTGAAGTTTACACCCGGAGAACATACCTTGGCTCCATATTTTTTAAAGAATTTGCTGTATATTCTGTTCAAGAGCTGAGTCTTCCGTTGATATTAGTTTCTTTATATAGTTTCGATTTTATTAGTAAAAAAACAATTGGGATAAACGTGGGTGCGTTGAAGATGTAGTATTTGAGTTTTGGTAGAACTTGGCTGGTATTTGACTTGTGTATATTCCATAAGAGAAGATATTTTTCCCTATATTTGTGTAGATAGGGATAATATTAATTTTTACTGTTTCTTTAGACTTTCCATAAGAGAAGGTATTCTAATTACTTTAAAACACAACTGTTTTTTTTTTCGCTTCAATCAGATAAACGTTGTGGACTTATTTTACCACTCCAGATGTTGGTCGGAGTCATACGTTATTCTTCATATTATTAAAACTGTAAGTTAATAAATTTGTCAAATGGAATAAAAAGTCATCTTAGTCAACTTATTTTTGCTGAGTTGACGGTGGCCACGGTCAGTAAACGTGATTGCCTGTATTTTTTTCTTTCATAAATCTTAATTGAGTTTATTTTCACATTATTTAATAACAGTTAAATTGGGAACTGATGAAATGAGTAGAAAATACTTTAATACAAAACTTTTAAATCGAGTTACTCTCCCCACTATTCAATAACTGGCAAATTCGAAAAGACCTCTTTGTATACTATATTTCGTGTATATCCCTTGTATTTTTGCTCAGTATCATCTATGAACAACCTCAGCCCTTGCGGTGTCGTCGTCCTCGATGCCGCAACGTACAACTGTCCGTGACTAAAAACCGGTTTCGGTAAGTATACGCCGACATGTGTTAGGGATTGACCTTGACTCTTGTTGATGGTCATTGCATAACATGGTTTAAGTGGATATTGCCTTCTTTTGAGGATGAATGGTACCTTAGGATCCGTTGATGTCAATACTATTCTTGGGATTAGCACATGTTTACCCACGTTGGATCCGGTGATAATCCTTGCCTCCACTATATATTCTCCCGTTCGTGTAACAATCAATCGAGTTCCATTACACAAACCTTGCGAGGGGTTAATGTTCCGTAAAAGCATCACTGGCATCCCTACCTTGAGCTTGAGCTCATGCCTTGGCAGGCCTTGTAGATTGAGCGTATTTAGGTACTCGGTTGGGTAAGCTGAGAACTGGTCATCGCTGTCTATGGAAGCCGCGCATACTTCATCGCAACTTTTATATATTTTATAGTCTCCAGGGATTTGCTCGGTCATATAGTCGTTTACTGTATCTGCTGTTTCGTTCAAAGGAGTCAGTATTGCTCGTTCACGCAAGTATTCATCGTCCCTACTCCCGTCTATGAAATTTGGGTAAATTTCATCGACTACCTGTTTAATATCAAGCTTCCCACACGCTGAGGTGTACTCGGCTGGTATCTCTATCCATGTCTCTTCATCTTCATGCTCTTCTGCTTTTGCTGCTAACCTTCCGTCTCCCATAGCCAATAACCACTTATTAAACCTTTGTCTTTGACCATCATCCGAACCAGTCTCCTGGACTCTCATGCTCTGCTTTAGAAGAAACACGGTGCATGATCTCCATATATGTGACCTGCTTATGGAGGCTTGTACTATATCCTGTCTCTTTCCCTTTGATACGATGGGGAGCACCTGTCTGAAATCGCCTCCAAGTAACACAACCTTTCCCCCGAACATTTTTGAAGATGCTTCCGGGTCCTTGTAGCTAACTATATCCCTCATTGTACGATCGAGCACCTCAAAAGCATTCCTGTGATCCATTGGTGCTTCATCCCATATAATCAATGATGTTTCCCTTAGTAGCTCAGCCAGTTGGCTATTTTGCTTCACATTACACGTCGAGTCATCGAATAGCTCTATAGGTATATCAAATCTACTATGGGCTGTCCTCCCCCTGGTAGTAGCAATGCTGCGATACCTGTAATGCATTGTTAGTTTTTCAATGGGCATTATCATTAATTCTTCTGTTTCTCTCCTTGCAGCTGTTTAATGTACTGTTTATCATCTTTTTAATTTAGATAACTAACCTGACGATGCGACATTGAGCACAATTTTCCCTTCTGATCGCAGTCTCGCTGATATTGCCCCGTATAAGAATGTTTTTCCTGTTCCTCCATGACCATAAACGAAAAACAACTCCGGTAACTCGCTATTGACAGCATCTATAACTGCATCATAGACAACTACATTTGGAGAAAACAGTTAATACTTTATCATGATTTTACTATGCTTGTTTTTTAGTCTTTGACGTACCTCTTTGCTCTGTGTTTAGTAATTTGACCTTCCCCTCCCATTCGTCTCTCAGCTGTTTGCGATCGTACTTCTTCTCATCTCTAATCAGCCTGTTTTCCATTCCGTGCACATCGGATTCTACTGGTTGCGGCATACCTTCTATGTCTGCTAGTCTCTTCCCGTATCTCATTAGAATCTTGTCTACCTCAAGTAGTGTGTAAGACCGTCTAGCGGCGTCACTTAGTTCTAAGTTAGGGTCTCCAAATAATCTCCTTTTGTTGCGCTCAATGTCATCTGATAACATCCCATAGCTCTCCTCCCACAACTTTGTGATGTCTGTCACCTCACAAAACAGAATCATCGTGACGAATAACTCTCTGAGCTGCCACGGCATCGCCCATCTATTCGCCTCTGACATGGCTTCATGCCACTCTTTATCATTATTTAAAAGGCCATGTGCATAGCAAGCTTCCTTGAATGTAGGGTACACAACGTTACCCAATTTTCTAATCTCTTCATGACTTTGGACACCTTTGACAATGTTAAGTAGCACTCTCAGGTAGTACTTTTCTCCCGCTGTTGGGTGAACGTATACCATTCTGCCAATGCACTTTCCTTGTTTCCTTTTTTGCCACCCCCCGTCCTTCCACACATACTTAGTCGGAAACTCTGCATAGGATAACTCCCTTGCTTCTGGATGTCTCGCATTAGTTGCCATCCACGCCGTCAGCATTGTGTCTGTACTATTCTTCTTTTCTATTACCTCTTCTAGCACATCACTATCTTTTATCACTACTGCTTGTTCCCCTTCCAAATGCACGGGGAGGCGCATTACTGAAGGATACCTCTCCTGGATATCAAATTCAAAGATTCTCCAGGCCGCTTCTGATGCTGACAAATATCGGCAGTCCATGTAAGCCTTTATCTCGTCATTTGTGTCCTCTTTTATTACTAATGTTGCCTTATCTGGCCCCTTCGATATATACTTGAACAAATACTTTATGGCCTTTGCTGTGTTGCACCACTCGACATTGATGTGCGCATCAAACATTAAAAGTAAACCTGGATTATACGGTACAATAGACCTGTTGTCCAACTGATGTACTCCCTTTTTAATGGTCCTGCACGTAGGGAGATAACGGTTAAAGTCATGTATGTTAGCATTCATCTATTGAGGATATTTTCTGGGCAGCTTCAGAAAATGTATTTACCTACTGTCCTTCCTTCTTCTGTACACGGGGTATCCATTGTGGTCCAATGTTGTGCTCTTGTTATGTTCCTTTGGATATTTTTTTGTGCAAACATCATTCATCATACACGGGCAATTTGGTCCATCTTTGCCACATGGACCATTGACCATAGAACGTGACACAATTTCATATAACCGCGGCTCTTTGTCTTTGTCAGGTATCTCCGCACGGATGATGGTGTCGATGAAGTCGGTTGATACTTCCGCGGTTCCTCTCTTTAACCATAAAAGTATATGAGCATGAGGTAACCCTCTCTTCTGAAATTCTATTGTATAAATATCTGCAGGGGCGGGGTACTTATGTTAGCAATTAACCTTTAAGAACAGTGTTATTTATTTAGCTATTGTTTACCTGCAATCGTAGGTCCAAAATATTCTTCTTTTTTCAAAAGGTGCATTAGTTGTCGGAGCTTCATCTTGAAAACTCTGGCCACGATATCTGGACGGTCTTCAGCTTTTTGTTCCCCCACGAGGGTTAAAGCTGCCTCAACCTCTGGCCACCTAGGATTTGCAGTAAACGTTAGAAATAAGTGTGGATTCCCGTACCACCTACAAATGGCCATTGCATCCTGGTAGTTTTGCTGCATGTATCTCGGACTACCAGTAAATGAGGGAGGCAGATATATTCTCTGTCCGACTGCTAATCCCATGTTGTCACCTTGAGTAACGGCGTCATATAAGTTACTTAGAACATCACACCTGAACTTGTCCTGATTATTTCTAATATACCAGAGTCTCTCCGACTCGATCGAACAACAACAGTCAACTAAAAATTGCTGGAACAATCTGCCAGAATATAGTAATGGACCGCCTCCTATCCTCCTCTGTTGTATCCGATACGCATAGTATTCTCTCATAGTGACGTACTCCCTCTTGCCCTTTTTTTGTGTCCCATCTGGTACGTGATATGGTATGCCAGTATGGTAACTATCTTCGCCGTAGGGAAATAAAAGTGGGTACTGCAGAGCCATATACGAAGGATGCAATTCGCTAATTGCCCGTAACCCTCTGGATCGATGATGTACAACTATGTCTCTCCCTCTGGTCTCGGTACTATTATCTTGTACAATGAGTGCGGCGATCTCCGATGCTGTCGGAGTATTGTATATTCTGTCATTAGGCTTCCTGGTACCTAATAATTTAACGGAAAGCTGTACCCTTTCGTCCTCCTTTATCCGCTCTTTTGCCATACGAAATATCTTGGCTAGCGGGTTAGACTCGTCCAACATGTCCTTCAGTCTAGTCAAGACGTGTTGATCTAAGGTTGGGCTTCCTTCTCTTCTGGCCACAGCCTTTTCTCTTAGCAATATTTCTGAGTCGGTATCGTATACATATAGCTGTGCATACGCTGGTTGTGCCCCATCCTCTGGAAGCAGTGTCCCCATACGGTGGAGGACCTGGCCGCTTATCCGGAAATTGTAGCTCCCAGGCCTCATGTTAACTGAGTTGTCAATCTTTGCACCCATAGAAGTGAATGCGTAACAGGAATTGTAAACTCTAATTAACTGTCTAAAGTCTTTCGATTCCTTATCGTCATGGGTTAGTAGCCTTCTTAAGATGTTGGGCGGATCCGTTATGCCTTTCAAGCGCACCTTACCATCCTTACAACACATGTTGAACCTTATGTTATGTCGAGTGCTTGTGCTTTTCACTCTCTCATCGAACCACATAATGGCACCACAAGAAGGGCACTCGTACTCGGCATCTCCTAGGTAGCGATACGCTGTCTCTTTGTCCTCTACGGCAGCTATAAAAAACTTAATCTTATCAATGCTTAAATTTAAATTTTAAATACCCCTGCCTAGTGATAACGGGCTGCTACTTTATTAAACGGTACAGAAGATAAATTTACCTGGTTCTCCGTATTCTATAGCCTCTATCCGCTCTATAGAATGGTTATCTACCCTTTGCCTCTTTCTCCTGCCTTCTGAGATGATTCGCCTACGCTTGTTCCTCTTCTCTACGCTTTCCATTATTGTTGTTTACAATTCAACAAACTCTGTTCAAGCTGGAATAACAGTTGTGCTTATGTGAATGTTTGCTTTCTAATTAGGCTTTATATATATTTTCTTTTTTAAGTTTTATCTAGTTGCAATTTCTATCCTCTACTCTTTATTCTATTTATCTTCTACATAAGATTTTAATTCTCTGTTATCTTATACTCTTTTTTTTTTTTCCCTTTATTTAATAGTTTTGTAGTAGATGTGAGGCACAGGTGGGATACTCAGTGAACGTAACCCTAATCCACACGAACTGAAAACTTATATGATTAAAGATGGAGACTTGGTGATTAATGCTGAATCCGATAATACATCGGTGATTATTTACACCATGAAGCGATCCTCACATACTGCCTTATTGTTTTGCAGGCCCGTCTTTTCAACAGGAAGTTGATGCCATATTTCTATCCCCTGGGTATGATTCCTACTTTTAAAACAAAAGCTATATTACCACAATGTCTCAAAGGCTCTTGTCTACGGGATAGGACTACAGGAGTTCAGATGTGAACACAGTGCGGTTGCTTCCAGAATAACAAATTTCCTCAAAAATTATTATATGTGGCAGCAACATAAGAAATATATCAAGATTCTGCCATATAATCATGAACTTCAGACGGTTCATCAGTCTCGATTAAATTAAAGGGAGACCGTCGTCTAAATTGAATTACTTGACCTTGTAGGGTGAAGGAGTTCCGACAGATTTCTGAAAGAGGTGACGTGTACAGTTTCGGGGTTTATCTGCTGGGGTTGGTTTATGGTCAGCAAGGAACAGAATCATATTCATCAGAGTCCGACCAAAATTTGGTTGAATGAGTAAGAATCGAAATCTCTGTTGGTATTTATTCTTTATTACTCTATATGAAATGTATGTAATATCTAATGATAATACATGAATTATTGGCTAAGTAACTGAAAGTAACAACTAATAATATGTAGCTGTGCCACATACATCACACATATATCACACTGTAGCTAGAAATTTAAATTATAACAACTAATATTATGTTTAGGGTCCTATAAACTATTAAGTGGTAGTTTAGAACTATTTAGTCTTCCTTGAGATCTGTCAAGTCCACCTCCTCGTGTCTTGTCTTTTTGTTGCTTGAAGTGCTGCTCGATTCCTCATCATCTGATCCGTCCACAATATGCACTTGTCTTGGACGTTTTGGTTCAGTGTGATCTCTGTTGACAGTCTGTATTTAGTAGTCGAGGTGTTAATATCTAAACTTTGTTAAACTGTACACATGAAACATTTAGTAATATTTACCTCATTGAAGCACTTCTCTGAGATGTCAATAACGTTGAAGCTTTTTCTTCTTTTATTAAGACCATGGTTGTAATCGGCAACTTTTATTTTGAAACAGAATTCTTTTCCAACGAAGGTGTTGTAGAGCAGGTCCGGAATGTGGTTGTAGTCTTCATCATCCTCATCCTCGATTGGTTGGGAATCAAATAAGGTAAGTGCATCTTGTCCGATAAGTCTTTTAGCCTCTTTGTCAAATATGACGAAAGATGTAGTAGATTTAGCATCCTGCACTTTTAACTCGATACGGTACCTAACACAAAGAAGAGTCAAACAATTAGATAACATTGTTGATAGTGTCACTATTACATCTATTAAAAATCAGAGTATTGTCTGAAAAACTAATACCTTATTGTCTGAGTTTCACTTGACTTTTTGCAAGTGTCACACCAGAGGCCAGATGCCTTGTGACGTGGCTTACTGGTGCACCCAAAACATGATTGGTAATTCCAAGGTTTTTCTCTCGGGATACCTTTTACTTTAGCGGTGCAGTAACATATGAGATCCTGGTTGTATCAAAAAGGTTATTAATGGGCTTAGTGAACCAAAGGAGAAGGAAAAAAAGGACAGTTAGTAACATATACCTTCTTGTACTCAGTTTCTGCATACTGTAAGAGGCTTGACACATCTTTTTGGATGATTTCATCTCTAACTGTCTTGTGTTTCAACTCGCCATTCTTCTCACTATAAATTGTACTCAGTGTGTTCACTTCAGGGAAGTCCAGATTGAGGTATAGACTACTTGTTGACGAAGTTGCTAGACTATTGTATCCTGAAAATTTATTAAAACAAATGAATTTGGGTGATATGGTCTGAAATTCAGTTAAAAGCATGGTAGTGAATAAATTACATACTTACCATTATAGTTCTTTACCGTCAGAGATGTGACGACGGCTATGGTAGGTAAATTAGAACCAGACAGTTTTTCCTTTTGTAGATGATAGTCGGCGAGACACTGATCCCATAATGTAATTCTTACATTATCACCCCTGTATAGGAATTAAAAAAGAATAGAATATAAAGTTTTGGAGGGAGGGAGAAAGGTAAAGCATATAGATTATAATCCAAAGGTCGGGTACATACACTTCATTTTCAATTACTATTGCAAAATAATTGCTTCCGGGTTTCTCGTCGACAACCACTCCGTATAGATCTGTAAATTACAGATTAAAGTTAGAAAGGTAGATATTAATTACGGACCGTTAATTAAGGTAAGTTTAAATACCAGTGAGTATGTAGTGATTATCACGCCGCTGATCTAGGCAGTCGAATGGAATGAAGTCGAATCTATGAGTAGGTATAGTACTATCTTCTAATGCCATGGCCTTGGCAAAAGTAGAGTAAAAGAACTTCAGCATAATCTTGTTGTCGCTTACAACACGATACATACTCCTGTTTGCGATAACATCAAAGTTCTTGAGGATATGGATTTTTCCATCACAAATTTTTGGTTGGAAGCGTTTCCAAAAATACCCTGGGATGGTTGCCTGCACGTATCCTCCCTGTAAACATATAGTTGGAAGTCAGTTGGTTGCCACAGGTTGAAAACATAAGGTATATGGACAGAGGAGATAGAATATAGAATAGTTCGTTACCTCTTCATCTATGAGGACCATAGAAACATAAAGAAGTTCAGCTTTGTTACTTGGACTATGAACTTTGCACAATCTTGTGACACGAACCTTGATTTTCAAATCGTTACTGCCGGAGTCTTCATTGTCAGGAGGTGTGGATCTTAGTTCATTGATCATCGAATAAGGTCTGTTGCAGAGAAAAATTCAAGTTAATATAATATAACTGAACGTAATATTAATTGGATGCAGGTACTGAAACGGTACTAAAGCTATAGATGGAGAACACAAAGCAACACATGGAGAGCACACCTTGGTGCCATGGTTGCTTAAATAGTTTGTACGCTATTCTTTTTCACAGGTTTTTCAACGTTGATATTAGGTTATTTATATAGTAACTTTACAAATCTCTCTGTTGTTATAGGATTAGGAATATATGAGATAAAAGATAAGATTGATGGCATTGAAGATCGTATGAGAAGATGAAGACAACAGGCTGTAAACCAATTTTTAATGTAGTATTTGATTTACGGTAGACTGGGGAAAGTATATATTTTATATATTTTTGTATATTCCGTATTCCGAAAGAGAAGATATTTTAATACAATAATATTTTGTAATCAGATTTTTTAATGTAGTAATCAACTTAAGATAATATTTGGGACTTTTTTAATAGTGTTTGTTTTATGGTAGAATGTGGAAAAAGATAGTTGAGCACAAAAAGCTGTTATTGATTAAAAGGTGTTATATCCTACGTTCAGATTTTTTAATGTAGTAATCAACTTAAGATAATATTTGGGACTTTTTTAATAGTGTTTGTTTTATGGTAGAATGTGGAAAAAGATAGTTGAGCACAAAAAGCTGTTATTGATTAAAAGGTGTTATATCCTACGTGATTTTTTTAGGTTAGTTTAATGATAATTTAGTGATTAATTTAATTAGCGTGTTTTATAAAACGTGGAGTCTCTTAAAATGCCTGAAAAAAGCCTCTTTTATATATATATATATATTTGAAGAGTTTCATTGGCTATATGCTACTTCTATTTCATGTTACTTCCTATTTCGGAGTACTTTATAGGTAGTTGCGTGTAGTAAAGTTAGCATATTCTAATTTCACATTTTTTTTATGGTTAAGTTGGCATGTTTTACATTTAATTTTACTTGGTCCCTATAATTAAATACTGTGTATATTATCTAACTTGCTGGCGTTATTTCTTCTTACCACATGCTCCTATCTGACATTCATACTTCGTATAATTTAGTCTCTTCGTTTCATTCTTTTTATCCGTTTCGATTAGATGGATTTCTAACTTATACAATAATGATGAAGTAGCATTATTAGCCGAAAGTGCATAACTCTAATAGCTATCAATGCAAGGTATATGTTAATAATAGAAGGGAGATTATAATTGAATGATGTGATCTTATTAATGAATATGTCACCATATTTATAGTACAATGACTTGGGTAATATGCCTAGAATATTTCGAGAAATTATGATACTCATAATATTTCGTAATCTATCCTTTCCTAATGACTTGGGTAATGAATATGTCACCATCTTATTAATGAATATGTCACAAAATTATTTGACAAGTCGTTTACCTCTTCGTGAGAGTACATGCGGCAAGGAAATTCATTGTTGTCGACGGTGGACACCTCAATTTACACACAAAAAAAAAAGATCTCTGGTCGTTACCTTTGTCATTTGTAATTGCTAAACTCAGGATCTTAGTGAGTTAACCCTATATTGCTTTATTGACAAAATGATACTCCTTCCACACTCATTTTCACCCCGTTTCATTAAAATACTCCTCTCATATATTAGAGAAATGGAGTAAAAATAAGTATGAAGGGAGTAAAATAGTTTAGGAACTGTTTAGTAGTAATAAAATACAAATAATAAAGGTAATTTCAGCAAAACACCTAATTTAAGCAGTTTTGGCAGAAAAATAAATAAAAATAAAACTTGGTGTTGAACTGATGTAGGGCTGAGCAATTTTAGGTCTGGACCAGACCGGACTGGACCAGACCGGACTGGACCATTTGGTTTGGACAAAAACCGGATCGAATTTTTTTAGGTTCGGTTAAGCTCAACTTACATTATTTTCAATTAAACTTACGTGTATTTTTTCTGAGCTTTTTTTATGTTTATAAGTTTAGTTTTAACTTTTTGCCATCAAAACTCAAATTTTACTGATCTTATGAGTAGTGTTTTTGAGTTGTATTTTAGTTTTTTTAGCTTAATGTTTAAATGAACAAACTCAAAAATTTTATAGCAAACTCATAATCTTTAAAATAAAACTCAAAAACTTTAATATAACACAAAATCTCATACTACATAGTTGGTGGCATTATATTAGATGTATAATCTACTCCCTGCCTAATTTAAGTAGTTTTGGTAGAGAAAAAAATAAAAATAAAACTTGTTGAACTGTCGTAGTTTGACAACTTTTAATTTTCTGTATGAAAAATTCAGGTCGTGTCACTCTCGAGTCAGTTTGGGATATTACACTTCGGCTGTGTTTGAATAGGGTCGGGTAAAATCGAATCTCGAGTCAGATTGGGATCCTTAATTCGAATCTGGTTTGGGCTGTTGATAGTCGGCGGCGTCCGACGAGACTTCATTAAACAAACCTACGTCATTAAAATATGAACGTAGTCTTCCAATTTTATATTGCCTTTCATAAAGTGATTCAACTAAATCTTTAAAATTGTTAAAAACATCGTCTAATTAACAATGGTGAGACTACTAAGGAGCGAGACAGTATAAGAGAACGATGTAAAAAGAAGAAGAAGAAGAGGAGGAGATGTCCTAAAAAGTGGAAATCTAAGATGATTGGGGCTATGAACGAAGGCATGACTTCTTCTGAGGTTATCAACGTGAAACTTGATATTGCTAGCGGAAGCTTGAGCGCGTCATCTACCAAGGCCGTGACTTCAAGCGCGACTTCAATCTGTGACAATTTTTCTTCTCCTAGTACTCATATCCCCCAGGATAACACTAGGAGTGGTATTAATGATCCAAGCGTTCTTGCCTCTCCGCCGTTCATCTTTTCAGTTCGTCCTAAGATGTGTAAGATTCTCTCGTCTAAGAAGCCATCATGCGTCCCTTTTACTCCTATCCTTTGCAGGTACCCCTCTGCTACTCATCATGTACACGAGAAGTGGAGAATGACCGTTCCCAAGAAGAATCAAAGCTAAGGGGATGAATCTCCAAGACACAGTTTATCTACTTTCTCAAAAAGTAGATCTCTCTCCCATAAATTTCTACGTCCTCGTGTCGTAAGTGTCTCTTGTTGCAGGTACTCCTCCGAAGCTCGGTTGATTAAGAAGAGAAAAGAAATGTTCGCTCAGTTGGTGAGCTCTGATCGTCCCACAAAGAAGCTTTTTCTGGAGAACAACCCCGTCTGTAGTTTAATTTCTTATCCTAATAATGTATTAATAAATTCCGACTCCGACAGTCGGGTAGGTACTGCGTAAGGAACCTTTCTTTTCTGCTGGCAAAAAAAAAAAAAAAAAAAAAAAAAATTAACAAAAATCTCCTTAGTGATACTGAAAGTCCGAAAATGTGTAATATCGAGTGGCGCTATATCATTTTCCAATTGCTAAATGCCATATCTCAATAAGTTGACGTCTTTTTTATCGACAACAAGATTTACGGTCCGTTTTTCTTAAGACCATTACTTTTGGTCTGAAATAAGACGGGTAACATGCCATCATTTTACAATAAAATGTTATTTTTTTATAACATGTTACCATTATTGTTCACATCATTTTCAGGGTAAAAAATGGCACATCTAGTCATAACATTTTGTGAATTAATTGGTTACATTTTCTTAAAAAATGGCAACATTTTATCCGTCTGACAAATAAGACCAAAAGTGTCCGTCTGAAACAAGAATTTGTGCAAGATTTAAAGGTAATTTCGCAAGACTGTTGGCAGGAAAAAAAAAATAGAAAAAAAATCGAAAAAACAAGTAGGTATTAAAAATCCGGAAGAGTAGGTCTCCTGAGAGATGATATCTTAATAAGCTTTATTGAGAGATCATTGTACAATTTTAAGAAAAAGTGGTACTATAAGTAATAAAATAGGTACAAATCATGATTAATGAAAAAATGGGTACATTTATTATGCAAATAGGTATGAAGTTAATATGTCCCGATCAACAATAAAAAAGGTACGAAATACAAATAAAAGGGTATGAAAGATTGGTGAATCCGGAAAGTTGATGTCTTCTTTTTATCGACAACAAAAGAAAATAGTTCGAGAATTAAAAAAAAAAAAAGTTAAAAATACAAGTTGGTATTGAAACGACATAGGCCTTGAACTTTTAATTTCCGGAGTGAAGAATCAATCAAGAACCCCTCATTTCTGCAATCACTGCTTGTTTGATTCTCCAAGAAAATGCAGAAAATGAAGAGCAGAAAGAAGACCAAATCTTCATCAAATCCGACCCGTATTTCGAATTCGGTACATACCAACTGAACTTTGTACCCAAATTAAGCAAATTTACCAGCCAAAACCGTGTTAAGATTTAGGTGCGTATGTAAATCTTGGTGCGACATTATTGATAATCATGATTTCGTTACCCAGCATCGTAATCTTTGCAAAATCAATTCCATGAGTAGTAAATTGTTACTATCCTTCGAGTGGTTGGGTCGGTTTGGGCGGAAAGGATGCTTGTTGACGGTTCGTCATCGCGATGCTCTTCGTAAAATCGATCGATTTTAAAGACTTCGCAAAATTATAATCTAAATGGAAGCTGTAATGAGTTGGTGTTAATTCGCGGCTTAAATGGTGTTGGAGATCAAGACCCGTTGATGCTGTGGAACCCTTGTATTAGAAAGTCGTTGTCAATTCCCCTTCCTCCATTAGTGTCGTCCTCTGGCGCCGGACTCAGGTATGCATTTGGGTTTGCACCTAACAGTAACGATTATAAAGTCGTTGCTATCTCATCTCAATGGAGTCTGGGTACAGATGATGGGAATGTGTGTTTTGCAGTTTATACGCTTAGTGATCAACAGTGGTCTCTCAGAAATGATGACTTCAATATGTCTTATCCGTACTATAGGCGTATGTTATCGCAATTGTAACACCCCCTCATACCAAGGTGCCTTACTAGGACCACCCTACCATGAAGGTGCGTTACCATCTCGGTTACCCGAGGTTAGTACATATCAAAAGCGTCTGAACTGAGCACATTTATTAAAGTAATGTAAAATGCAAGGTTTACAATATCCGAAATCAAATACTGTCTAATGAAATACAACTCCAAAGTCTTACTAATAAAAGAAAACTCGCTAAGACTCAGACAGTGAAGCTATGACTCGTGGTGGCAATTCTCCCAATGAAATCCCCAAGCTCTCACTAGCAAAACCTGTCAAGCCTGCTCACCATCCCCGAATGGATCACCGCAGATTACACAAACAACAACGGGGTCGATTATTATGCAACAACAAGACAAACCAATGCAATACTCTTTGATCATCGTCAACTCCCAATCACCCTGTCTCACATAGTAACCGACTACACACTAAAGTGTGTAGCCCCGCCATTACCCATCGCAACAGGTAATCCTCGCCGCCAATGGGTGACCGCAGCCGATCCCACCTAGTCCAGCTCCTCAACGAGCGACAATAATCCCTGTCCCTTAATGTGCACATCCCCTCCTGTGGCGGGTTCCACGGAGGGCGAACTAGGGTGTGAAGTCACTCCCGCAAGTGACTCCACCACAATCACAATCACATGACATTACTGTCATCTCAATCCCCTCACACCAACACTGTCACAACAATCTCCATATTACGATGATCAATAGACAACGATAAATACAACAATATGTCATGTAAAGCACGGCAAGAATCGAGTAGGGAAACCCTACCTTAGCAATCACAAGATATGCAAGCACGGACAATCAAAAAGGCTCCTCTACGAAGTCTTCTCCTATACAATGATCACACAACACAATTACACTTTGTACAATTCCCGACATTCCCTTCCCATATAAATGTACAAGAACCAAAAGATACAATAATTACAAAGATAGAACTTACCAACAATGCAACAAGAGTTTATACGGAAGAATCACCGCAAATTATCGACACACGGATGCTACGAAATGCTCAAAGGGATGATTAGGGAATGATTTGGTTAGGATTAGGGTACGTAGAAATGTTAACGCTGTGAAAAGTGATATTAGAAACTGACGCGGAATTATAAAATACCCTAATCATTCCTTAATCAAACCGTCGAAATATAACTTCGCCAAACCGGACACTCGGTCGAGTGTGACGACACTCGGCCGAGTGGCCTACACTCGGTCGAGTATTCACTATACTCGGCCGAGTGTTCCTCAGCGAACCAGAAATAACTCACACAAAGAGCACTACTCGGCCGAGTAGGCTCTACTCGGTCGAGTAGGCTCCAAAGGAAATCCGTAGTGTTACAATCTTTCCCCTAAAAGAACTTCGTCCCGAAGTTCACACTCAACTACACACAAACACAACACCACGACACAAGACTCTAACAAACACATGAGACAACTCCAAGGAACTACACAAGCATCACTACAAGTTACCCCAAACACATCTCCCGACACGAGTCAAACAAAGCAACGAAAACACAAAATACTATCGCGACCATCTCCTACCCCCTTAAAAGACAACGGTTACGTCCCCGTAACCAAACATACCTGATCAAAAAGGTTAGGAAAACGGTCTCGCATAGCTTCCTCGGGTTCCCATGTGGCTTCCTCCACATTATGATTAGACCACAGAACTTTGAGTAAGACCGTCTCACCCGTCCGGGTCTTACGAACCTTGCGATCAAGAATCTCTTTTGGAATTTCGGCATATGACAAGGATTCATCAAGTTCGATGTTCTCCATCTCGAGGATGTGCGACGGATCACTCACATATTTCCGGAGTTGAGACACATGGAAAACATTGTGCACTCTATCCAAAGCTGGTGGTAGAGCTAACCTGTAGGCTACCTCGCCAACACGGTCCAGAATTTCATACGGGCCTATAAACTTTTGGCTTAACTTACCCTTCTTCCCAAACCTCATAACACCTCGCATAGGTGACACTTTCAAAAGCACTTTGTCACCTACCGCGAACTCGATGTCTCTGCGGTGCAAGTCGGCGTAGCTCTTTTGACGATCTTGAGCTGCTCTCATCTTTTGGCGAATCAACTGGATTTGCTCAACCATATCCTGAACCAACTGTGGCCCTAGAACCACTGTCTCGGAACTATCATCCCAACAAACTGGACTTCGGCATTTCCGGCCATACAAAGCTTCAAATGGTGCCATCCCAATGCTTGTATGATAGCTATTATTGTATGAAAACTCGATCAAATCAAGTCTGTCTTCCCAACTGCCTCCAAAGTCCATAACACATGCCCTTAGCATGTCTTCTAAGGTCTTGATGGTCCGTTCTGTTTGACCATCGGTTCTTGGATGAAAAGTGTACTCATCTTCAGCGTTGTGCCCATCAACTCTTGCGGTTCTTGCCAAAACTTTGATATGAACCTCGCATCACGATCGGAAACAATATCTTTCGAATTCCATGTAACCGAACCACATGTTTTTTTGTAGCCCAAAGCCACCGCATCTTAGACCAAGTATCTTTCATTGGAACAAAATGGGCTGACTTGGTTAACCGATCAACAATCACCCAAATCATGTTGTTACCTTGTTGTGACCTAGGTAACCCCACAATGAAGTCCATAGAGATCGACTCCCATTTCCACTCGGGCACACATCGGGACTGAATCTTACCTTGAGGTCTCCTTTGTTCACCTTTGACCCTTTGGCAAGTCAAACATCTAGCCACAAACTCAGCTACCTCCCTCTTCATGTTCGGCCACCAAAAAGTCTTCTTAAGGTCTCTGTAAAGCTTGTCACCACCGGGTGAACTGAATAAGGAGTGCAATGAGCCTCGACAAAGATCATTCTCCTTAACTCTGCATCGTCGGGAACACACCATCTCCCATCAAAACGAACACTCCCATCCGGGTGTATAGAGAACCTAGATCTTTGCTCCGCTCTCTACCGTTGACTTCCACTCCTGGATTTTAGGATCAAGCTCTTGCTTACCTTTGATGTTTTCATACAACTCTGGCTCGATCGTCAAATCCCCGATGGTATTCCCCTCTCGAATCATAAAGATCCCCAATCTAGACATCTCATCTCTCAACTTCAGCAAGGACATAGCTGTGCATAGCGAATGAACGCTCTTCCTACTCAAAGCATCTGCGACAACATTAGCTTTACCCTCGTGATAGATGATCTCCATATCATAATCTCCAATCAGCTCCATCCACCGCCTCTGTCGCATGTTAAGCTCCTTCTGAGTGTAGATATACTTTAGACTCTTATGATCAGAGAACACCTTAAAAGTTGCGCCGTAAAGGTAGTGCCTCCAAATCTTAAGTGCGAACACAACTGCACCCAGCTCCAAATCATGAGTAGGGTAGTTTTCCTCATATTGCTTCAGCTGCCTCGAAGCATAAGCTATTACTCTCCCTCCCTGCATCAAGACACAACCAAGACCGTTCTTTGAAGCGTCGGTATAGACCTCAAAGTTCTCACAACCCTCTGGCAAGGCTAGGATAGGAGCTGTGGTCAAGCGTTCTTTTAGGGTCTGAAACGCCGTTTCACAACTCTCATCCCAAACAAATCTGACTTCTTTCCTCATCAAGGATGTCATAGGCCGTGCTATGGTAGAGAAATCTTTCACAAATCTCCTGTAGTAGCCGGCAAGACCTAAGAAACTCCGAATCTCAGCAACATTCTTCGGCGATTCCCACTTGGTAACGGCCTCAATCTTACTAGGATCCACAGATACCCCCTTCTTGGATATTACATGGCCTAGAAAAGCCACTTCCTCTAACCAGAACTCACACTTGGATAACTTGGCATAGAGCTGATTTTCCCTCAAAGTCTGCAAAACTATCCTCAAGTGCTCTTCGTGCTCTTCTTTAGTCTTGGAATATACTAGGATATCGTCGATGAAAACAACCACAAACTTATCCAAAAACGGTGTGAAGGTCCGGTTCATCAAATCCATAAAAAGCTGGGCGCATTGGTCAACCCAAAAGGCATCACTACATACTCGTAGTGACCATAGCGAGATCGGAACGCTGTTTTAGGAATATCTTCGTCTGCTATCCTCAGCTGATGATACCCCGACCTCAGATCAATCTTAGAGAACACACCAGCTCCACTAAGCTGATCGAACAAATCATCAATCCTCGGCAACGGATACTTGTTCTTCACTGTAACCCGATTGAGCTCTCTGTAGTCAATGCACAATCTCATACTCCCATCTTTCTTCTTTACGAAAAGAACTGGAGCTCCCCACGGTGACACGCTAGGCCTGATGTAACCCTTGTCTAACAACTCATGTAACTGCTTCTTCAACTCAGCCAACTCTTTAGGTGCCATACGATAAGGTGCTTTAGATATAGGACCTGTTCCCGGCTTAAGCTCCACGCTGAAATCGACATCCCTCTTGGGAGGCAAACTCGGTATCTCCTCAGGAAATACATCTTCAAATTCCTTCACCACGGAAATCTCAGAAGTTGTCGGCGGCTCTACTCGATGATCTCTCACATGACAAAGGATTAAGGGACACTTCTTCCTTAAACATGACTTTAAAGTCATAACTGCTATAAACCTACACTTAGGCTTTACCACAAACCCTCTATAGGACACTTTAACACCCTTGGGACTCTTTAAAGACACTCTCTTCTGTCTACAATCTATCCCGGCATCATACCTACCCGGCCCAGTCCATCCCGACAATCACCTCAAACCCATCCTTAGGAAACTCTAACGGGTTTCTTGGTAAATCTACCCCTCCAATCACCATAGATATACCCTTATATAACTTGAGACACGACACGACTCCCCAAGGTATGAACACATCATCTTTTACAACCTCAAACTTGCCCAAACCCATAGACACTGCATGACTCTTAGACACAAAAGAATGTGTAGCCCCGGAATCAAACAAAACAAAAGACGGTACATTATTAACAAGGAAGGTACCGGTAACTACATGAGCATCATCCTGTGCTTCCTGCTTATCCATCATGAAGAGCTTCCCACTATTCTTCTGTCCTCCACCCTGAACTGAAGCATTGGAGGTACTTGGCTTAGCTGCCGAATCCTGGGTGACACTGTTATTCTGGCGCTGATAAGATCCACCACTACCGCGGTTGTAACCGCCTGTTTACCCCCGTCCACCTCTGTTGCCCATGAACCTCCCGGTCGGCTACTCGCAAAACTCGAGTCGGCCCCGAGAGAAATTTCCCGATCGAGCTCCTGAACCATTGCCGGGCTTGTAGCTCGTGCATTCCCGCCTTTTGTGGCTTATACCACCACAGTTGAAGCACGTAAGGTTGGTGTTGTCACTTACAGACCCGACCTCCATTCTTTCCCCACCACGAGAACCTCCAGAGAAACCAGCTCCACTAGAGAAAGCTTTAGCATGATTGAAATTCCCTTTCTTGTTGGTTGGGCGATTGTTATTCCCACTATCACCTTCCTCTTTTCGGTAGCGATCCTCTCCTCAATCTCCCTTGAGAGATCCACCATTCTCTCGGCTTGACCCGCTCTCGGATACACTTCCTTGAGGTCGCAGCAACCCCAGCCGGCATACGACTCACGATCTTAGCAGACAAACCCCTCTCAAATCGGAGAGCCAAACCTCTCTGTCCGAGCTGCAAATCTTCCACATAACGAGAAAGCTCCATAAACCGATGATAGTAATCAGTGACCGTCATCTCCTCAGACATTGTGAAAGATTCAAAGTCAGATCTCATCTTGTGTCGGATATGCTCCGGCACAAACTGTTCCCTCATAGCACTCTTCAACCCAGACCACGGAATAGCCCCTTCCTCCTGGTAGTAAGCTCTAGCATCATCCTTGACGTTCTGCCACCAAACTGCAGCTTCTCCTCTTAGGTAGTATACAACCTGTTCAACAATCATATCCTCGGGGCACTTACCCATTTCCATGAGAGCTTCAATCTCACGGTGCCACTTCTCGAGCAGCTTTGGTTCGCCTACCCCGTCATACGTGGGAGGGTGGAAACGAGCGATGTTGATGCTAAGCTGGGTTGCATCCACATTTCTCTCGTTTCCTTTTCCCACATTTTTGAGAGCTTCAAGGAGAGCCTCTTGTTGCTCAATCATGCGAGCAACCTCATCAACAGACATCTCCGAAGCTTGGATCTGCGCGGGAGTTCTTTTGGGCGGCATTTTGAGCTGGTAAGAATGAAAGAAACGTAAACACATGCTCAAAATATAACATCCCTCCGCCATAAGAACACTCGGCCGAGTATAAATCATACTCGGTCGAGTATCCTCTCAGATACTCGGTCGAGTATCGACTCCAGAGACAAACATCAAAACACAAAAAGAAGCACTCGGTCGAGTATAGCAACACTCGGCCGAGTGGACCATACTCGGTCGAGTTACTATAAACAGTAGCGATTGCTACTTTCCTTCAAACAACACTCGGTCGAGTTCCCGTATGCTCGGCCGAGTACTCAATACTCGGTCGAGTGCCTATCATGCTCGGCCGAGTAACACTATTTACAGGTTAACACTTTACGATCCCTCTATCATGCTCAGTATTCTCATAACAATACGTAAGAAAGCAAAAGCCATGTTATAAATACATCAACATGCAGTGCATATATCAAATTTTAATGCCACATTGTAAACATATCAGCATACTATTCATGCTTATTCGATTTCTAACATAACAATCATTTACAATCCATTTCTTCCATCATTTCTCCCTTCATCACCTTCACAACTTTAACACATATATATATTCAACTATCAACTTTTACTAGCCTTCATCATCACATACATGTACATGCAAAACCTACTCTCACCACTTTTCCCCATGTTACCGGTTTGAGTTAGTGAGGGCCAAGTTGCGACTCCGGGACGTCTCCCGAGTCTTTGCGGTAGCTCCAGACAACTCTCCCCGGGTTCATTTTATTTAGACTCCCTAGGTTCATTAATTCATTTTGTTTAGGTGCCGGAATCTTCGGCTCTGATACCACTTTGTAACACCCCCTCATACCAAGGTGCCTTACTAGGACCACCCTACCATGAAGGTGCGTTACCATCTCGGTTACCCGAGGTTAGTACATATCAAAAGCGTCTGAACTGAGCACATTTATTAAAGTAATGTAAAATGCAAGGTTTACAATATCCGAAATCAAATACTGTCTAATGAAATACAACTCCAAAGTCTTACTAATAAAAGAAAACTCGCTAAGACTCAGACAGTGAAGCTATGACTCGTGGTGGCAATTCTCCCAATGAAATCCCCAAGCTCTCACTAGCAAAACCTGTCAAGCCTGCTCACCATCCCCGAATGGATCACCGCAGATTACACAAACAACAACGGGGTCAGTATTATGCAACAACAAGACAAACCAATGCAATACTCGCCTGATCATCGTCAACTCCCAATCACCCTGTCTCACATAGTAACCGACTACACACTAAAGTGTGTAGCCCTGCCAGATTACCCATCGCAACAGGTAATCCTCGCCGCCAGTGGGTGACCGCAGCCGATCCCACCTAGTCCAGCTCCTCAACGAGCGACAATAATCCCTATCCCTTAATGTGCACATCCCCTCCCGTGGCGGGTTCCACGGAGGGCGAACTAGGGTGTGAAGTCACTCCCGCAAGTGACTCCACCACAATCACAATCACATGACATTATCACATCATCTCAATCCCCTCACACCAACACTGTCACAACAATCTCCATATTACGATGATCAATAGACAACGATAAATACAACAATATGTCATGTAAAGCACAAAGAATCGAGTAGGGAAACCCTACCTTAGCAATCACAGCAGTATGCAAGCACGGACAATCAAAAAGGCTCCTCTACGAAGTCTTCTCCTATACAATGATCACACAACACAATTACACTTTGTACAATTCCCGACATTCCCTTCCCATATAAATGTACAGTAACCCAAAAGATACAATAATTACAAAGATAGAACTTACCAACAATGCAACAAGAGTTTATACGGAAGAATCACCGCAAATTATCGACACACGGATGCTACGAAATGCTCAAAGGGATGATTAGGGAATGATTTGGTTAGGATTAGGGTACGTAGAAATGTTAACGCTGTGAAAAGTGATATTAGAAACTGACGCGGAATTATAAAATACCCTAATCATTCCTTAATCAAACCGTCGAAATATAACTTCGCCAAACCGGATACTCGGTCGAGTGTGACGACACTCGGCCGAGTGGCCTACACTCGGTCGAGTATTCACTATACTCGGCCGAGTGTTCCTCGGCAGAACCGAAATAACTCACACAAAGAGCACTACTCGGCCGAGTAGGCTCTACTCGGTCGAGTAGGCTCCAAAGGAAATCCGTAGTGTTACAGCAATATCGTTGTCCCCAAACGGGTTTTAACTTTCAAGGAGCACTATATTGGATTAGTAATGACCCAAATCGGAATGATAACCCTGCTGATAATTCAACTCATCTCGTTATTCTTGACTTTGATTTGGAAAAATTCAACTACTTGGAACTGCCATTTGCTTCAGACGATAAGGGAGCCGTAAGACTTCTTTTTCGTCTAAGGGAGTCACTAGCGGTTTTCTGTATTTCTTCTGTGAAATCGAGCATTTGGGCACTGGAAGGGGACAGCAGAAACGGGGTGTGGACCCAAAGGTTCTCAGGACTTTCAAGTTCTGATGGTTTTGATTTGTTCAGGAACGGCCCATTTTTGCGGCTATTCTACTATGAAAGTGATGATGGTGGCCGTTTTGTTTACGGGAAGGACTCATATAACATTTCTAGCTGTCAAATACACGAGCTTGGAAAATCTATGAAGCATTATGTGGATTTGCGAATGTATATGGAGGGCTTGGTGTTGTGCAAAGGTTGCGGAGCTGAAGATCTTGGGACATGCTCATGAACAAGAGAATGCTACTGTCTTTTATCGCTGAGTTTGGGAAGTTGCTGCTCTTCTTGATTCTTAACATTCTGAATCGATCCTGGTAAATGTTTATACTTGAAATATTACGTGTTCTCAATCTTGTTAATACTGATCTGATGGATTGCTCTTAAATGTGGCTCTGCTGTTTGTGGATACGTGTGTAGTAGTGTTCTGCCTTTTCTTTTGATTTTGTTTGTTCCGATATACTGTATAACTATGATGGACCAAAGTTTCTTTATTTAGCTTTCGTTATGATTCATAAAATAAAATGGTTCACGAAATTGTTTGTTTACCTTATAATGTGAATTAGCAACCAAAGCAATGCAATTGGAAATGCATTTATTGTTTCATTTTAGATCTTCCAAAAATATATCTGACCAAATCCTTTTAGAAGATGGTGGGTGAATATTGGTGTGATCGGGAATTAAAGGATGTTTCATCCCCAATTTTTTGATTATGTGCTTGCTTAGGATTACTGTTTTGTTTCAATTTGTGATGACTTACTGTATGAATGTATGATTACCCCCTCAACTCCGGTTTGTCTCGCCACCTTTAACCTGAAAAAGGCTGCTTTTGTTTCCACCAACTCCAAAGCCCAACAATGTCGCATCTGTGCCACTGCCCGGGCTACAACACCCGCCTCAATAGGCTTTATCGGAATTGCCTGTTCAATAAGCATGTCACTCATCCTCAATAGCCATTTTGCACCTACAGTAAGTCGGATCTCTGTCCTGGACTATTTTTTGGATGTTAACCCCATAGCTTCTAGCACAGTAATCCAGCCTTGCCTATACTTCCTCAAGGCTGAAGCTTCATGTCCCATTAATTCCCGGTTTTTCTCGTAATGCCATATTAATTTGTCATCCCCACCGCTGATGCTAATAGGAATACATAGCACATTATCTACTTACAACCTTTCTTCAGCACCCATTTAGCCTCTATTTAGCACCGTCAGACAAACGATGGATGGTAACCAATAGACGCCTCCAACAACCTATTATCGAGCTTGTATCTCGCCTTCAGTAGTGACGTGAAATTAAAGGTCTCAAACATTTAGCATTATTAATTAGGAAATTAGTATATCTTCTGTTGACTTGTTGTATGGTAATTAAAAGCATTGATTGATGGCTTAACAAAGAACTCAATGAGATTCAATTGAGACATCTAGGAAATTAGGATACTCGATTTTGAATCAGATACGTGCTCGTCATCTTTGCTTTCCGAATCAATTACTCCGGTCTTGCGGAGAAGTTTCGTGCCTTAAATGCCTTCTCATTTAAATAAATTAGTGCTAACAAATAATTTAGTTGGTTTGGGTTTGTGTTTGTATTTGTGTTAAACTCTCTAAACACGAAACCGAAATAAATAACTTATTTATTAAATTATTTTAATCTTTTGTCACATAAATATATTTACACTTTCAGTTTCCAAACATTGAAATGACATGAAGACCGGACAAGAAATTATGGGCCGTAGGGTGAGCCTAGACGTACGGGTGAGGTCGATTCGGGATTGCAAGATTTTGTGCCAGGTAGGGTCATTTCAGGTTCGAGTAATTTTTGGGTTATTATTTTAAAATTATTAAGGAATAGTGATCTACTAGGTAGTATCCCGCGCTTCGCGCGGTCTGTTTTAATATTTTATGATTATAATTGAAGAAAAATTATATAATTCATATATGACCTTCAATATTTTCTCTTATAATTTTTTTTTCCCAAATTTAATATTTTTAGGTTTAACTTCAAGGTTTTAAAATAAAATACATAAGAGTTTTAATTAAAACTAATAAGTGATAATTAATTCTGCATGATCAACGTTTTATAAATAAATTTGTGACTGGTGAAATATCATATTAATCAAAATAAAATTTATTCGAATAATACAACAATCAACAATAAGTTCTCAAATTATATCATTTCACGATACTTTATGTCTCAAAACAATTAATATTTATTCAAAATGATGTGAACATAATTTTATGTAATTTTTAATTTTTTATGTATAACATGTGACATTTATCTATCAAACATATAGATTTCAAACTCAACTTATTCAAATGTTTTGACTGTGTCTTGCATGTGATATGTGTCAAACATATCTATGAGAAATTTGCACATTTTGTTTTTTTAAACAATTATATATAATGATGTTTAAGAGTTTATTACCTGTAAATATAAAAGGTTGAACTTTCTCAAATATTATTTTTTGATGTTTAACTTCAAAGTATTTAAAAGATAACATATAAAATATTTAACTAAAAGTAATACAGAGTATTTGGTTAGTCATAATCAATATTTTATATTTGACTTATACATATTTAATTAAAGATATTAAAGAAAAATGTAACGTGTTTTCTACTTTTTCATGTCGTTTATAATACTATATTACTTAATAATCATTACTTTTGTTTTGATTATTCAAATGCACTTATTCAAATGATTGTAAGATATAAATGTTTCACAATCTTAACTATTGAAAGTAATGATGTATTTCTTGAAAAAATATATTGTGTATGTATATATGTACTTATTCAATTAATATATCTTTTAATTAAAACATCCTCAAGATTATACAACTAACATTGACTTTAATTCTCGACTTATAATTAGTACTCTATGGTCAATGTGTTCTATGTATTGTTTTGTATTTTTAGTTAAGTTTATAACTTATGCTTATGTTTTACTAAATACTAATGATCAGATTGGATATGTGACATGACAAATTAAGCCTACAATGAACATATCCAGCTTTATATTTAGTTATTGTAATGCTAAATGTAAAGTAGAGGCCAGGTAGTATATGAAATCATTCCTAAATATTGTATATGTTGGTGAATTAGCCTATGGTTCTTTAGCAACTTAGTGATTTTTTTGTATATATACACAGTGAATTGTTTGCTTGTTCATAATATCTTTATAAAAAGATAAATAATTGGTTGAGAAAGAGGGATATAGTTTTAAAACTGGAAAAAGTACATACTTACATAGCAAAATTGAAACTTAAAGTACCCTAAATTTGTAAATACTCATATCCCTCTATATATTCCATTTTACTCTCTCATTTCTTTTTTTACTATTATCGTCCTCTTTAGTATATTGGGAAGATTATTTAAAGAAACACAAACTATGAACAACTTATGCTACCCTTTAAATTAAAGAGAGTTATGACAATTTGATGAAAATATTATTAATTAGTTATCTTGGGCAGTATTGAATGGTCAGATTTTATTTTATCAACTTAACTTGCAAAGCAAGGAATAAAAATTTTCTCTTATCACAAAGTACTTTAATTGCAGATTATATATGAAATATGATAATCATCAGAGGCATAATACGAAATACATGGGAACATGGCAATCAAATACATTTCTCTTAAACTATAATAAAAATGGCAGGCTAACTACATTAAACTCAATGCATTAAGAATATACTTTGATGTTGATTAACACTTGTACAAATCCGAGCCCGTTTCCTTCATTATCACTGGCCATTTAACCGTTATGATTAAATAAGTTTAATACAAACAATTAAAGAAATAATTTTAGTATGAGGTTGGTACCTTAGCAAAGTTTCTATTACACACTTTTTGTAGATAACATTTCAGGTGCACAAAAATTATACTGATAAAAGTTTCCATTCAACTCCACATTATTTTAAATCCTTTTAGCGATGCAATTCCGAAGCAGCTAAATAAAATCGAGAAAGATAAGGTACTGATAATTATGTACTTTAAAAGCTTAACATCTAGGCAAATATTTTTTAAAATATGAGAGGAGGAAAAAGATAGAAGAACTCTAACACTAAGATGAAAGAACTACCACTACTACAAATTTAGGCAACTACAACGCCCCTTTAACAACGATTATTCACGAAAATCACAATAGACGTTGTAGAATGTATGGCGCGAATTTTACTAAAATCAATTACAACGGGTATAGTTATAAAAACCGTTGTTATTATTTTTAACAACGGGTCACACATGCGGAACCGTTGTTAATAATTTGGCGCAAAATTGGCGCAAAGTTAGTGAAAAGTAATCACAACGGTTACTTTTGAAACCCGTTGTTAAAACATATTTGACAACGGGTGTTTTTTACAACCGTTGTTAAAACATATTTCACAACGGTTGTTGTTTAATAACCGTTGTCAATACCTTCCATACTATAAACCACACAAATGTAAGTCTGCTGCAGCCCAAAAACAAAACCCTTAATACACAAACACAAACACAAAGAGACAAACAAACACAAAACACATACACACTCTCTTTCTCTCTTTCTCTATTTCTCTCTTTCTCATCGTCGCTTTATCTTCTCGCCGTCATTGTGATTTCATCGTCTATTACGTTCTGTATTTATCAGGTAAATCTCGCCGTCACTGTCATCGTCATTATTTTCTTTTTCTATTTATTTCTTTTGCATATATGTGTTTTTATCGACCATTATGTTATTTGTTTAAGTATTGTTCGCATAATTAGTTACTAAAACAATGAAGAAGCAAGATGAAGAAGTAAGATAAACATAATTAATATATATATATATATATATATATTTATAAATACATAAATTAAAAAAAAAAAATTACATATGTAAAAATGCAATTCTTATATTTTCATGGAGGATCTTATTGTGCTCTATCGTATCCATCCTCTCCTCCTTGGCTATTTGGAGGTTCCGTTCAGCAGTTGCTATATCGTCATATAGCTGCAACTGCTGCTGCTCCGTCAAGCCATCTTCTTTGGCGTGCTTCAGTGCGGATCGAGCTTCCGCAAGGTAGCTCCTGAAACTTTCCTCAATATGGAGGAACCGGCGGATGAAGTTGTTGTTGTTCTCGATCATGGTAAGAGTCTTTAGGATGAAATCATTCATTTTCTTAGAGTTTTTTGAGTTTGATTTGAAAGATTAAGTAGAGTTTGTTTTAACAGTTAGAGTTTGGAGATGAATATATGAGATAATGGAAATGTTAGTTGAGATATGCAATGTATTTATACTAAGCAATGTGTGGGTTGAGTTAATTGCTTTTTAATTAATATATATGTTAGGAAGTTGTGCCATAATCATCATCATCTCTCTCAATAATGCTGCTTCAAATCCTATTACTAACCCTTCTCATTCCATATTATCCGTTCATATGTACAGTGAATGTCAGTAATAATGCATGCATTGGAATTCTAACAGGCCGTAATTATGCATGCATCTAGTAATATTTAATTTTTTTTTTTTTTTTTTTTAAGAACAAACAACAACGGTTATTTTAAAACAACCCGTTGTCTTTAGTTATAACAACGGTTTTGTATATTACAACCCGTTGTTATAACTTTCCCCCCAAAATTGAGTCACACTTTCCACAACGGGTTTTTATACATAAAACCGTGGTTAATAGTTTTAACAACGGTTTCCTTAAGTAAACCAACCGTTGTTAAAACCTTCTACAACGGACGCTTTAACAACGTCCGCTTTTTTATATAACAACGGTTTTTGACCGTTGTTATAGCCTGTATCTGTAGTAGTATACTTTTTATAAATATTTGAGAATTTATATCTACCTTCTCTTTTCTACCTTCTCTTCTACCTTCTCCTCTCACAACCGATTAAAATATCGTTTCTTTTGCTTCATCTACTTGCTTTTCGACCCCACACGATATATACTAAATTTAATCAATTGTGAGAGGGAAAGGAAGAAGGTAGAAGAAAATGTTGGAGGGAGAAGGTCTATAGCACCCCTCTAAATATTTATACTTGTGTATGGCTACATATGTAGGAAGGAGGTCAACGAAAAATTTCGTTGGAAGTTGAGGCATTTATTGAATTTTGAACATGTAGCACATTCGTTCTAAATTGCCCATTTGAATCTATAATGCTCCATTTACTATCTCATAGAACTGGCTAATTGACTAAATTCGACGTCTAAAGTTATTGGAATTATAATCCACATCTTATCAATATCGTACTCCTCCCTTAGTCATTTTACTACCTATGAAAAATTTGGTGCATCTGGACATACATCGTATACTTGTATGAACATACTTTTGATATTTATGATGTATTTTTTTAAAAAATAAATTTTTCTATATGCCACGTGTCGAATTCACACTTTCATAAATTCACTAAGATCTTCCACTTTCCTTATTTGTCTATCTTTTGTGGTTACAATATCTTATGACCCCATATTCTCTCTCTTACTTTCATTTACATCCACATATCATACCCCACTAAATTCTACCTAAAAACAATTGTGGAAGAACATAAAGAATATGAGGGAGTATCTTTTAGTAGTTTTTTTAAGAAATACAATGACTCTTCTAAATATATTTTTCTTAGGATTTAATGGTTTAAGTTTTATAACTTTCTCAAAATGTCTTTTTACGTAAACATAAAACATTATGAGACAATCACTTTAATCATCTCTCTACAAATAAAAATATTTCAATAAATATAAAGAAAATGCGCACCAAAAAAAATATAATGAAAATTATACTCAATTTGAAGCATTTTTCGCAATAAACGTAATTATTCACGTTTTAAAATTTATATCAAAATAATTTTTTAATAAATTTAGTATCAAATCACCATAATTATTTAATTTAATTTTATAATAAAATTTATTAAATTATAATATATTTTGCTTTAGATTTATACAAAGCATTTATTATGTTTATATTTAATGTTCAAATTTGTAATTAATACTTGTATTTAATGTCAGGTTGACACGTGGCGCATCCACGCGTTTCAACCCATTATATATATATATATATATATATATATATATATATATATATATATATATATATATATATATATATATATATATATATATATATATATAAGATTAGCAACAATAAACATTTGGGTAGCATCATAAGGTCGGGTGTATTCAAGTTCAGATCATATTTGAGTTTCAGGTTGAGTGTTATTCGAGTTGGGTAAATTTTTTTCATATCAAGCCTAATAACCTATTTATGTAATTGAGTTAATATGCAAACGATACGAAATTTATTTGGATTGGGTTGGGTTAGGCTAAAGGATCATGACCCGTTTACATATGACACGAACACAAACGCGACATGTATTAATATGCTGCTGAGTATGCAATAATAAAAATTCTTATCGAACAATTCGGGTTTGGATCTAGTCAGTTTTACCGGGTCTAATGTCAATTCACTACTACAGATACAGGCTATAACAACGGGTAAAAACCGTTGTAAAAACAAAAAACGGACGTTGTTAAAGCGGTCGTTGTAAAAGGTATTTACAACGGTTAGGTTATTTACTTAAACCGTTGTCGAAAGTATTCACTACGGTTAAAAGCCGTTGTTGTTGCGTGTAAGCCGTTGTGGAAAGTGTTTCAAAAATTTGGTGGGAATAATATAACAACGGTTGTCATATGTATAACCGTTGTTGTAACTTTCCCTCCAAAATTGTGAAGACTTTTAACAACGGGTATATGATACATACCCGTTGAAATTTGTAGTAACAACGGTTCTTAGTTTAAAACCCGTTGTTGTAACTTTCCCTGAAATCGACCCCAATCGAAACACCCGAACGAAACTCGAAATCCAATTTGACCCGACCGAACCCAAAAATTACCTGAGCTTTCATAGACCCGTAACAGACCCGACCCAAAATGATCCGACCTGAAACTATTCAACCCGAAAATGACTCCGACAAAACATAACTAATTGATACCAAAAGACTTGAAATGTCTTTTTCTCTCTTAATCATTGACCCGAAAATGACTCGACCCGAAGTAACACGACACGCTTGACTCGAAACAGACCCGACCACAAACCCGAAACACACCCGCAAACCCAAAATGACCCGACCCGGCCTAAACTAACCCGAAAATTTGAGAAACCCGAAATGATCCGATCTGAATCGGCCCAACCTGAACCTGACCCGTTGACCCGATTTGCCAGGTCTACATATAAGCTCAGTTAAATTAAAATGTAACTTATAAACTCTAATAAACTCAGAAAAATACACATAAGCTCAACAACTAATAAAGTTTGAGATAGTCATCCGATGTATGTTTCTATTTCTCGTAAATTAATCTGAGCGTAGTTTTTGACTTTTTCCCTCAAATAAGTGATTTGACTAAATCTTTGAAAATGATAAAAACATCGTCTAATTTACATAAATTTCTAAAACTAGGTACCACCCCGATGACACTATCTCATTTTCCAATCGCTAAATATAGAGGCGGCAATCATTGACACGGTCCGAAAACACGACACGAATCCGACACGAAATTAGCGGGTTAGGGTCAAGATGTTGTGACCCATTTAAGTAATTGAGTTGACACGACACGACACGAAACTTAAATGGGTCGGGTTAGGGTTGAGATCTTTTGACACGAACCTGACACGAATAGCCAATTTATTTAAAATTGTCATAATATATTTGGTTTGAGTAAATAATTCAATAAAACAACTTAAAAATAAACATTTTCATTCATCATTTTTGTGATGTTAGAGTTATAAAACGTAGTTTGTTGGGTTAAACGGGTTAACTGAGTTAAAAATGACCTGCCTAAAGATAAATGGGTTAAACAGGTCGGGTCGGGTTATAGAAAAATTAAATAGGCCGGGTTAGGGTTGAGACAAATGACCCGTTTATGTAATTGGGTCGGTTTAGGGTTGGGGTAGCGGTGACCCGTTTAATATTGACACGAACACAAACACGACACGACCTGATCTATTTGACAGGTCTAGCTAAATATAAGATCTCTATAAATTAATGTCCTTTTTTATCGACAAGAGAAAATAGTTAAGGAATTGTTTAATAAAAAAATAATAATCCCTCCGTCACCTAATATAAATCATTTTAGAAAAAAGTAAAAATTTCATTTTAATCGTTTTGCATTTTCCTATGCGTTATGGGAAGAAAATAATTTATGAAGTGCATTCAATATATGATAACTAGGCATTCTCATTGATTTAATTGGTGTACGTAAAAGTCTTTATCCTATTTTAAAGCACAAATATACATAAATTTACATTTTAACATTTTCAAAGTCTTTCTGAATTGATGTGCAATATGCTAAAATGACTTATATTAGGGAATGGAGGGAGTAAAGATCGGAGTAATAAAATTGGTAGTGAACCGACACATGCCTTCTTGAACTTTTTAATTTCCCTTGTGAAGAATCAAACACTTTGATTCTCCAAGAAATGCAGAAAATGAAGAGAAAAAAGAAGACGAAATCTTCATCAGATTCGACCCGTATATCCGAATTAAAGTACCTACCTCCTGAACTTTGTACCCAAATTCTCGCACATTTACCAGCCAAAACCGTGGTAAGATTCAGGTGCGTATGTAAATCTTGGTGCGCTATCATTGATAATCCTGATTTCGTTACCCAGTATCGAAATCTTTGCAAAATCAATTCCGTCAGTAGTAAACTATTACTAGCCCTCGAGGGGTCTGGTCGGAATGGGGAAAAAGGATGCTTGGTGACAGTTCGTCACGCTGACGCTCTTCGAAAAACCCTTCACATTTTTAAGAGTTCGCAAAGGTATTTTCTAATGGGGAGCTGTAATGAGTTGCTGTTAATTCGTGCCTTAATGAGTCCCGGTAAAGAACCGTTGATGCTGTGGAACCCTTGTATTAGAAGGTCGTTGCGAATTCCCCTTTCTCCATTGTCCTCCTTTGGGTCAGTCGTGTATACATTTGGGTTTGCGCGTTGCAGTAATTGTTGAGTTTATGGATTCAAGTACCTAAGAGGGGGAGGGGGTGAATTAGGTACTATTTTAAAAATTTATAACTTCAACTTTATTGAATTAAAGTGAGTTACGAGAACAAAAGAGATGAGAGGATACTTTGAATAATATTGAAAGATTGAACAAGTATCACTATGAATGTTTGCTGAAGTATGAAAGCAACAATCGTTCGGACTGTATCTATTTGTCTCAGTTTGTGGAGTATTACTGCAGACCAAATGCGACAAAGATGATGAATCACACTTCTAAGGTTAAGCAAAGC
This sequence comes from Silene latifolia, assembly GCF_048544455.1. Lineage (NCBI taxonomy): Eukaryota > Viridiplantae > Streptophyta > Magnoliopsida > Caryophyllales > Caryophyllaceae > Silene > Silene latifolia. The sequence goes on along the minus strand of NC_133531.1, from coordinate 22,975,720 downwards.
AAAAACAAACAAACAAAGTAAATTGCAAATGGAAATAAAGTAAAGAACAATGAACACAAGATTTTTGAATTGGTTCGGCAAATACTCAAGTGCCTACGTCCAATCTACCTTTTTATTACTTTCCTTTAGTGATCTACTCCGAAAACTAAAAGACCCTTGTAATAAAAGACACCAACCTACTCCGGTTGTAAAGCTAGTACAAGAACTACTCCGTTCTTATGACAAGCTAACTCGCAACCTACTCCGGTTGCCAACTCACAACCTACTCCGGTTGTCAAGAGTTAAAGACTACTCCGTCCTAAACTCTACTAACACACTTAGAATGTTATAGGATCAAGTTTCCACTAACACATTCTTAACAAAGAATAGAGGTGGACAACTTTTACAAGATCAACAATTCATAAGCAAGAGAGTTTAGTATAGAAAAGCAACAAAGTAGCCACGAGTGTAGAAACTTGAAGACACTTGAAGACTTTTAAAGGATTTTGCAAATAAAACACGATTTTAAGCTCTTAAAATTAATTTGCAAAGATGGAAGAATTATTTCAGAAAAGTCTTGAGATTTAATGAAGAGGGACACGGTTTATATAGAGGAGGTGAGTGAAGGGGTTGCTAGGGTTTTGAAGGGTCAAAGACCTCACATGTGAAGGGTAATAGCAACCACCCAAAACTTGCACCAAAAAGGGGTCTTTTGCAAAGGTAAGAATAGAGAAAGAAGGTTTGAAAGATAACCTTAAATGCTCATGCAAAATCAGAAAACAAAGGATGTGAGAGAAGTCACATGATGACAAGTAAACACAAATATGGCAAAAAGCATTTCTTGTTTTCTTAAAGACCAAAGGATTGAATTTGCATAAAGAGGAAACATTTTGAAAATAATAATTCAAACCACTCTTTAATGAAGACCACCTCTTTAATAAAAATCTGATTTTTATCTTTGAAAGATATGGGTCACGTGAGATGCTTTTGAAAGATAAAAAGGGAGCTTCAAGTTTTTACGAGTTGTGGCATAATCCAAACAAATTGTTTATGCGTGTGAAAGCAACATCGTCTGGATCTGTTTCTATTACTCTAGTATACTCTACTTTCTTGCTTGTACATTAGATGACACTCGACTAAATACAATGGGATTAATAACAATTTCAACACTTCTTAATCCAAGCTTGATTACATCATTAATCCTGAAAAGGTAAACTAAGATAACACAAATCAAATGGGCATGTTATCATCAACATAAGGAACCCAACAAATTCCCCCTTTGATGATGACAAGCCCCAAACGAATGTATAAGCAATGTAAACACCTTGATTCAAGATTTTTAAGCAAGCAAGATCAAATGATAGAGAAGGGACAATATTACCTTACCAAGGGCAAAAGCTAGAATCAAACTATCATGACAATTTTACATTGCCCCAAACAAGAATCAAGCTAAGAAGGTTAAACAAGCCATTAGTTTAATCAATAAGCAAAGAGATTTAAAGCATGAGTTTACCTTTTCCCCCTCTTAACATCATCAAACGGATAGGGATGTCACAAGCATTAGAGTGCAGATATTTCATAAGAAAACACAAAAAGACACATGGAAGTGTGACAAGGTAACAAAGTCAACATAAACAAGGATTAAGCATAAGCTAACCAAAGTTCAACATAGCTAAACAAAGTTTAAAATACACCACCAATTGTCAAAATAACAAGCAAAGAAAATATTGTTTTAGAAGGGCACAACTAAGGTGGAACAAGATGAAGGGATACGGGTAAAAGGTTAATAGGCCGAGAGGAAAGGGAAAGGCTAGGGAGAGGAGGCTTGTTCACCATCCGAGCCACTACCCAACGGGTCATCATCCACATGATCATCACCGACTTCTTTTGTTGACACAAGGGTGGAAATGATATCCACCTCTCCACGGATGAGGTCCATTGTAGAGGCAAGGGCCGAGATTGCCAAGTCCTTTTGACGAGCATCTTCTTTAAGCCACGCACCCAACTCAGCCACGGCATTGAGCACTTCCCGCATACCACCCGTATTCACTTGACTTGATGACCCAACTTCCGGGTCCTTCTTAATTTTTACCGAAATTAATTCATCATTTTCAATCTTGATAAGCATCTTCCCCATTTGCCCATCACTCATAACATCACACATATCCAACGAACCCAAGCTAGTGTTCACTAACACCCCTTGTGCCTTGAGCACAACCGATAACCACATGCCATAGGGTAGGTGAATCATACTAGAAGAAGGTCGACGAAGCTTGGTCGAAATAAGGTGAAAACGTTTAAACATTAACCCGACTAGGTTCACCTTCTTATGGGTAGCAATATGATAGATTAAGTATTGTTGGGCTATGGTGAGTTTTCCCCTATCACCCGAGGGGTAAATAGACCTACACAACATGTTGAAAATAATTCGAAGAGGAGGTGGGATTTGGGTGTTGCTCACGGGTCCAGGAGAAACAGTTTTGGGACAAACGGTTTGAGCAATACTAAGAGGTGAGGCATAAGGTAAAGCAACCCAAGTTTCGGAGGGGAGTTTGTCAAAACCTCCAACTGGAATATCAAGGGCGGTAGCGAAATCAGATTGAGATAGTTTAAGGGGCTTACCGTTCACCTTAGCCGTAAGAGTTTCACCCGACTTATCAACCCGAACAGTTGCAAAGAACTGAATCACCTCGCTCACAAACACTGGTTCACGCATTTCCAATAGCTTTTCCCAACCTTGAGCTAATACCATATCACGGACTGAGTGAAATGCAGGCGGTTCAAACCAAGTTTGATTGTAAACCCGAGGGGAGTGAATTGCTTTGATGTTCATTAACCGCTCACAATTTTTATAAATGGAAGTAGGGAGGTCAATATTCTCAAGGTGATCCCAAACGATGGCCAAATCCCATTTTGGGGTTAGGGAGACCGGATCAGAGGGAGAAAGATATACAAGCTTTTTCTTTGAAAGTTTTGATTTTTTCTGGGGAGGTTCACTAGGATTTTCAATTGGGGTATCAACAATCGGGTTATCAACATTACTTTGCTCGATAGTTTCTGAAATTGGGGGTAATTGGGATGAGGAGGCTTTTTCCTTTCTTTTGTTGTTCTTTTTCGCCGGAGTCGGGTCAGACTCGCCGGACTTCGACGGATTTTCATTTAAATCAAATTCGGTTTCATCTTCAACATCTTCAACCAATACTGTAACCGGTTCAGAGGAGGAGCTCAGAACAGTGGAGCTTTTCTTCCGACCACCACGTGTGCGCCGTCCTACCATTGTGGAGATGGGAATGTCGTCGGATGAAGGTGGATTAGTGGGGTTCGGTGATGGTTGAGGGTTTGGTGGATCTGGGTTTGTTGAAGGGGTCGAGTTTGAGGTTTGAGGTGGGAATGCGTAGGATGTTTTGACTGGAGTCATGGTTGGAGTTGTTGATGTCGGTGGATTTGATGTGACAGGTTGTGAGGTAACTTTTGTGGGTTTAATGGGTATGGGTGTGTTAAATGATTTTTTTACCATGGTGGGTTAGGGTAGGTGATATGGTGAGTTTAGGGAGATGAAGAGATGGACTTTGGGTAGGAGTTTGGACGGGTAGGAGTGGAAGGTGTGTTGGGGAGTTAATGGCCCATTTAATGAGGTAAGTGAGGTAGTTGGCCCAACTAGACAAATTTAATCACTCGAAATAAAAACGCAAGGTAGCATATAATAAACGTAAATTTAGATATGAGGTTGAGTGATTACCGACTCACAAATACGGTGTCAATTTTTGGTCTAAACATGATGTCAATGCACTTAGAACACTTAATAACATATATCCAATTTTAATTTAATCAATTAAGGAATTTTGTAAAACTCACACTAAAAATCACAAGCTATTAATTAACCCAATTTCTAGTCTAAATTTCTCAAAATGTTCTCTTGCAAGTGGCTTAGTAAAAATATCGGCAATTTGATTTTCGGTCTTGCAAAAGATAAGTTTAATATGTCCTTTTTCCACATGATCACGAATAAAATGGTGACGAATATCAATATGTTTGGTTTTAGAGTGTTGAATAGGATTTTTGGAAATATTTATTGCACTCGTATTATCACACATTAAGGGAATGGAGTCAAAAATAATACCAAAATCCAAGAGTTGTTGTTTTACCCAAAGGAGTTGAGAACAACAATGTGCCGCACTAACGTACTCACTTTCGGCCGTAGAAAGAGCTACCGTGTTTTGTTTCTTTGAGGCCCAAGAAGTCAAGCAAGGACCCAAGAACGTTGCAATTCCGGAGGTACTCTTTCTATCCACCGTGCACCCCGCATAGTCCGCGTCCGAAAAGCCTATAAGATCAAAAGGACAATGTAAAGGGTACCATAGGTAAAGATTTTGTGTTCCAATCAAATACCGAAGAATTCGTTTAACGGCTTTGAAATGTGATTCTTTCGGATTTGCTTGGAACCTAGCACATAAACAAACACTAAAGAGAATATCGGGACGACTTGCGGTCAAGTAAAGAAGTGAGCCTATCATACCTCTATATACCTTATCACTAACATTCTTACCGAGTTCATCTTTGTCCAATTTGGACCCGGCTACCATGGGTGTATCATGAGGCTTACCATTAGTCATCCCAAATTTCTTAAGCATTTCCTTGATATACTTTTGTTGATGGATCATGATTCCATCCTTTGATTGCTTAATTTGGAGCCCAAGGAAGAATCCTAGCTCACCCATCATGCTCATTTCAAACTCCGATTTCATTAGTTCCGAAAAATATAAGTAAAGGAGTTTATTTGTTGCACCAAATATAATGTCATCAACATATACTTGTACAACCAACAGTTCACTGGATCATTGCTTCAAGAACAATGTTTTGTCAACGGAGCCTCTTTTAAAACCATTTTCAATAAGAAATTTAGACAATCTATCATACCAACATCTTGGTGCTTGTTTTAAACCATAAAGAGCTTTGTCTAATTTGAAAACATGGTTAGGCAAATCATTGTTCTCAAAACCCGGTGGTTGCTCAACAAAGACATCTTCTTCCAAATATCCATTTAAGAAAGCGGTTTTGACATCCATTTGGAAGAGTTTAATGCCTTTGTGAGCCGCAAAAGCTATAAGTAATCGTATGGCCTCAAGTCTAGCTACCGGTGCATAGGTTTCATCGTAATCAATACCCTCTTGTTGGTTATAACCTTGCACCACTAGTCTAGCCTTGTCCCTTACGATTTCTCCCGAGTCATCAAGCTTGTTGCGAAAGACCCACCCAGTACCAATGACGGTACGATTAGGCGTTCTAGAGACTAAGTGCCATACCTCATTTCTTTTGAATTGATTGAGCTCATCTTGCATGGCAAGCACCCAATCTGCATCAGTCAAGGCGACTGTTACATTTGAAGGCTCAATTTGAGATAGGAAGGCATTGTGGGCACAATACTCATTGAGATGAGCGAGATTATTGACGGATGATCTTGTTCGAATTCCCGAGTTGAGATCACTTGTGAGGTTAGTGAGTGGATGAGAGCTTTGATGTTTCCACTTCTTTGGAACAATGGTTTCTTGTTCCCCCTCAACAAAGATCGATCCACAGTGACTGTTTCTATTGGCCTGGAAGGTTCTTCATCCTCACTGTTTTGGGTTACTTCGATTACGAGGTGGATGCAACATCGTTGGGTCATTTGCTTCCAGAGAGGAATCGAAGTACTACGTGTTCCCCCGAGTTGCTTTGCTCTCCTTTGAAGGTGACAGTCTCGTGTCTGTTGCAATTGATCTTTGGGAGCTTCTTCATCCGTGAACACGAAGTCTTTTCGAACAAGACCAATCTCAAACTCATCATCCTCGTCCTCATCATCATCATCCATGTTTTGTACCTGTCCAAGCACACTAGATTCATCAAAAATGACATGGATGCTTTCTTCAATTAACAAGGTTCGTTTATTATAAACTTTATAGGCCTTGCTATGATCGGAGTATCCAATAAATACACCTTCATCACTACGTGGATCGAACTTACCCAAGTTGTTTTTACCATTGTTGTGAACAAAACATTTGCTTCCAAAACATCTAAAATATGAAATATTGGGTTTTCTTCCACGTAATGATTCATAGGGAGTTTTATTTAAAATACTCCTTATCATGACACGATTATGAATGTAGCAAGCGGTATTTACCGCTTCGGCCCAAAAGTTCTTAGGCAACTTACTAGTTAATAACATTGTTCTAGCCATTCCTTCAAGGGTTCTATTCATCCTTTCAACCACACCATTTTGTTGTGGGGTTCTAGGAGCCGAGAAGTTATGGTCTACACCATTGTCATCACAATAAGCACCAAATGATGAGTTTTCGAATTCGGTTCCATGATCGGTTCTCATTGAAACAAGTTTTAAACCAAGTTTATTTTGAATCTTATTTAACCAAATTAGAAACTCATCAAATGTCTCATCCTTAGAGCTTATGAAGAGTGCCCAAACGAACCTAGAGTAATCATCAACAATGACACACACATAACGACTACCACCTCTACTTTTAGTTCTCATTGGACCATATAAGTCGATATGTAAAAGTTGCAATGGTTGAGATGTACTCATAATTCTTTTGGATTTAAAGGAACTTTTAACATGTTTACCTCTAGCACATTCATCACATACTTTATCAAAATCAAATTTTATATTAGGAATGCCTTCAACTAAGTCAAGTCTTTTAAGGGTATTAAGAGTTTTTGTACTAACATGACCAAACCTTTTATGCCATAACCAAGGATCATTGTTCATTACACTCATGCAAGACATGGTGTGACCGGATAGAGAGTTCAAATTAGTTAAGTAAACATCTTTGACACGTCTTCCTTCGAGTATTAGTTCATTAGTAGTGGCATCAAAAATTCGACACATATTGGCACGAAATTCAACAACATTACCCTTATCACAAAGTTGAGAAATGCTAAGGAGATTATGCTTCAAACCTTTGACAAGCCGCACATTGTCGACACAAAGTAAGGATGACTTACCAACCTTTCCAATACCAATTACTTCACCTTTCTTGTTGTCACCAAACCTTACCGTGCCACCATCATACGCTTTAAGTGAAAGGAATTAGCTTCTATCACCCGTCATGTGACGAGAGCATCCACTATCCAAGTACCAATTGCGGCCGCCTCTCACCAAGCCCTACACAAGATTAGTTTTTGAGTTTAGGAACCCAAATGAATTTGGGTCCCTTTTTGTGATCAACATAACTTGTGGTGTCTTTCTTAATGTTCATTTCTTTTAATGTTTTGGAGTTCTTATCAATGTCATCAAATCGTTTTGTACATCCATTAAAAACATGACCATTGTCACCACAATAATTGCAAATGATGTATTCAGGAAGACCTACATACTTCCTTCCTCTAAAATCATTTTTAGGCTTCTGGATGCAACAATCGATCCCGACTGTTCCATTTGAACCCCAAACCAAAGAGATTTCTCACATTTCTCGGTTTGATTCGTGAGGAAGTTTAACACGGTTTGACTTCCTTCCCATTTTTCAGTGATGTTTTTAGCATTAACAAGTTCATTGGTCAAGTCATTGACACGTGAGAGAAGATGCAAATTCTTTTCCTTTTCTCTCTTAAGTTCATCATTGTTAGCACTTTCTATGGACAATCTTTTCTCAACAATGAAGTCATGGGTGTGATTGTTGAGTTTAGACACGAGATAAATGATTCTTTCTTTGGACTCTTCATATTTAGATGTCATCTCGTCAAGTCTCTTGCTTAGATCAACGACTTCATCGGATCTATGGTGAGGAGAAGACCTAGAAGTGCTACATTCGGGCATACCTTTTTGAAAGAAAGTAAGCCTATCATGGAGATCTTCTATTTCATTCTTGAGACAAACAACCTCACTTTTAAGACACTCATTTTCATTTTCCAACCATTCACTTTTTCTTTTAAACTTGTCTAAATCATGGTCAGAAGCAACAGTCTTAGAAACTGTTTCTCTTAGGTCTACAACTTCAACTACAAGGTCATAGATCTCATTTTCAAGAGCATCTTTGTCCTTCAAAATGTCATCACGTTCCTTGGTTAGTTGGGAAACTTGCATCACCAAAGTAGTGTTGACATTTTCAAGGTCAGAGACGTCCGTGGGGGTCAACCTAAGACGCTCTAGTTCTTTAGTCAAATGTTTGTTTAACTTGTTGACTCTTTTGACTTCATTATATGCCTCAGAAGTGACAGTGACGCAGTCTGTTGCTTTTAGTTCATTTTTCAGATTAAAGTTCTCTTGAGCAATTTCCTCAATCTCATTTTGCATTATATCAAGCTTATTAGTTTGAGACCGACATTTATCAAAAAGTTGGTCAAGAAGCTTACATACTTTCTCTTTGGAGTAAGTTCTAGCCTTGGCCTTTAGATGATTTACCTCGTTGTCGGAATCGGAGTCGGAATCGTCGGGGTTAGCCATGAGACATCTTAAGTGTTCAAGTTTTGGGTTTTTTGAGACTTTTTCTTTACCATGATTTGCAAGACACATTTTAGCCTCAAGTTCCTCCTCGATGAGTTCCTCATCTTCCTCGGAGTCGGACATTCCCCATATAGCACTCATGACTTTATGTTTATAGTCCTTTTTAACCTTTTCTCTTCTTTCCTTAGATTTGATTTCTTCCCACTTGGGACATTCTTTAATTTGATGAGTTTTATCACCACATTTAAAGCATCCCACGGTGGAGGTAGGTCGTTTCTTAGGAAAGCGTTTTTTCGAGTAATTATTAGTGAACCTTTTGTTACCTTGTCCATTGACCAACCCGGCTAAGTTCCTTGTGAACATAGCAAACTCGTCTTCCTCCTCATCTTCTTCATCACTTGGAGAAGATGTGAGAGCGAGACTCTTTCCCTTTGATGACTCACTAGAATGCTTATCGAGGTTAAACTCGTGAGCCATTAGTGATCCCATTAGTTCATGAAGAGATAGGGTTGACAAGTCTTTAGCTTCCTCTATGGCGGTGACTTTAGGTTGCCATTTAGGGGTTAGACTACGAAGGATTTTTCGAATGATGTCCTCGGACTCGAAATTCCTCCCTAGACTTTGAAGCTCATTAATAATACAAGAAAAACGTGAAGAGAAACTATTTAAAGACTCGTCCTTTGACATTCTAAACATCTCATATTGTTGCATGAGAAGGTCAATACGGTGTTTTCTTACTTGGGACGTCCCTTCATATGCAAGTACAAGGGAATCCCAAATAGATTTTGCCGTAGGACACCCGGAGATTCGACTAACTTCCCCCTCACCAACACAACGTTGAAGAATCGACATTGCTTTGGAATTCTTTTCGGCAAGCTTGAAGTCGTTCTCATTGTAATTTCTTTCCTCTTTTGTCTTGGTGAAACCGTTAAGAATATCGGTTTCCTCAATGGCAAGAGGTCCATTTTGGATGATGTTCCAACATTGATAATCAATACTTTAGATGTAATGTTCCATTTTGAGTTTCCACCATCCAAAATTCGAACCGGTAAAGACCGGAATCTTGGAGTGTTTCTCGGAATCCATTACCCACGAATCAAACTCTAAGGCGGTTAGCCTCGATCAAGAGCACGAGGCTCTGATACCAATTGTTGAGTTTATGGATTCAAGTACCTAAGAGGGGGAGGGGGTGAATTAGGTACTATTTTAAAAATTTATAACTTCAACTTTATTGAATTAAAGTGAGTTACGAGAACAAAAGAGATGAGAGGATACTTTGAATAATATTGAAAGATTGAACAAGTATCACTATGAATGTTTGCTGAAGTATGAAAGCAACAATCGTTCGATCGTATCTATTTGTCTCGGTTTGTGGAGTATTATCACAGACCAAATGCGATAAAGATGATGAATCACACTTCTAAGGTTAAGCAAAGCAAAAACAAACAAACAAAGTAAATTGCAGCGGAAATAAAGTAAAGAACAATGAACACAAGATTTTTGAATTGGTTCGGCAAATACTCAAGTGCCTACGTCCAATCTACCTTTTTATTACTTTCCTTTAGTGATCTACTCCGAAAACTAAAAGACCCTTGTAATAAAAGACACCAACCTACTCCGGTTGTAAAGCTAGTACAAGAACTACTCCGTTCTTATGACAAGCTAACTCGCAACCTACTCCGGTTGCCAACTCACAACCTACTCCGGTTGTCAAGAGTTAAAGACTACTCCGTCCTAAACTCTACTAACACACTTAGAATGTTATAGGATCAAGTTTCCACTAACACATTCTTAACAAAGAATAGAGGTGGACAACTTTTACAAGATCAACAATTCATAAGCAAGAGAGTTTAGTATAGAAAAGCAACAGTAGCCACGAGTGTAGAAACTTGAAGACACTTGAAGACTTTTAAAGGATTTTGCAAATAAAACACGATTTTAAGCTCTTAAAATTAATTTGCAAAGATGGAAGAATTATTTCAGAAAAGTCTTGAGATTTAATGAAGAGGGACACGGTTTATATAGAGGAGGTGAGTGAAGGGGTTGCTAGGGTTTTGAAGGGTCAAAGACCTCACATGTGAAGGGTAATAGCAACCACCCAAAACTTGCACCAAAAAGGGGTCTTTTGCAAAGGTAAGAATAGAGAAAGAAGGTTTGAAAGATAACCTTAAATGCTCATGCAAAATCAGAAAACAAAGGATGTGAGAGAAGTCACATGATGACAAGTAAACACAAATATGGCAAAAAGCATTTCTTGTTTTCTTAAAGACCAAAGGATTGAATTTGCATAAAGAGGAAACATTTTGAAAATAATAATTCAAACCACTCTTTAATGAAGACCACCTCTTTAATAAAAATCTGATTTTTATCTTTGAAAGATATGGGTCACGTGAGATGCTTTTGAAAGATAAAAAGGGAGCTTCAAGTTTTTACGAGTTGTGGCATAATCCAAACAGCTGTTTGCGTGTGAAAGCAACAGTCGTCTGGACTGTTTCTATTACTCTAGTATACTCTACTTTCTTGCTTGTACATTAGATGACACTCGACTAAATACAATGGGATTAATAACAATTTCAACACTTCTTAATCCAAGCTTGATTACATCATTAATCCTGAAAAGGTAAACTAAGATAACACAAATCAAATGGGCATGTTATCATCAACATAAGGAACCCAACAAATTCCCCCTTTGATGATGACAAGCCCCAAACGAATGTATAAGCAATGTAAACACCTTGATTCAAGATTTTTAAGCAAGCAAGATCAAATGATAGAGAAGGGACAATATTACCTTACCAAGGGCAAAAGCTAGAATCAAACTATCATGACAATTTTACATTGCCCCAAACAAGAATCAAGCTAAGAAGGTTAAACAAGCCATTAGTTTAATCAATAAGCAAAGAGATTTAAAGCATGAGTTTACCTTTTCCCCCTCTTAACATCATCAAACGGATAGGGATGTCACAAGCATTAGAGTGCAGATATTTCATAAGAAAACACAAAAAGACACATGGAAGTGTGACAAGGTAACAAAGTCAACATAAACAAGGATTAAGCATAAGCTAACCAAAGTTCAACATAGCTAAACAAAGTTTAAAATACACCACCAATTGTCAAAATAACAAGCAAAGAAAATATTGTTTTAGAAGGGCACAACTAAGGTGGAACAAGATGAAGGGATACGGGTAAAAGGTTAATAGGCCGAGAGGAAAGGGAAAGGCTAGGGAGAGGAGGCTTGTTCACCATCCGAGCCACTACCCAACGGGTCATCATCCACATGATCATCACCGACTTCTTTTGTTGACACAAGGGTGGAAATGATATCCACCTCTCCACGGATGAGGTCCATTGTAGAGGCAAGGGCCGAGATTGCCAAGTCCTTTTGACGAGCATCTTCTTTAAGCCACGCACCCAACTCAGCCACGGCATTGAGCACTTCCCGCATACCACCCGTATTCACTTGACTTGATGACCCAACTTCCGGGTCCTTCTTAATTTTTACCGAAATTAATTCATCATTTTCAATCTTGATAAGCATCTTCCCCATTTGCCCATCACTCATAACATCACACATATCCAACGAACCCAAGCTAGTGTTCACTAACACCCCTTGTGCCTTGAGCACAACCGATAACCACATGCCATAGGGTAGGTGAATCATACTAGAAGAAGGTCGACGAAGCTTGGTCGAAATAAGGTGAAAACGTTTAAACATTAACCCGACTAGGTTCACCTTCTTATGGGTAGCAATATGATAGATTAAGTATTGTTGGGCTATGGTGAGTTTTCCCCTATCACCCGAGGGGTAAATAGACCTACACAACATGTTGAAAATAATTCGAAGAGGAGGTGGGATTTGGGTGTTGCTCACGGGTCCAGGAGAAACAGTTTTGGGACAAACGGTTTGAGCAATACTAAGAGGTGAGGCATAAGGTAAAGCAACCCAAGTTTCGGAGGGGAGTTTGTCAAAACCTCCAACTGGAATATCAAGGGCGGTAGCGAAATCAGATTGAGATAGTTTAAGGGGCTTACCGTTCACCTTAGCCGTAAGAGTTTCACCCGACTTATCAACCCGAACAGTTGCAAAGAACTGAATCACCTCGCTCACAAACACTAGTTCACGCATTTCCAATAGCTTTTCCCAACCTTGAGCTAATACCATATCACGGACTGAGTGAAATGCAGGCGGTTCAAACCAAGTTTGATTGTAAACCCGAGGGGAGTGAATTGCTTTGATGTTCATTAACCGCTCACAATTTTTATAAATGGAAGTAGGGAGGTCAATATTCTCAAGGTGATCCCAAACGATGGCCAAATCCCATTTTGGGGTTAGGGAGACCGGATCAGAGGGAGAAAGATATACAAGCTTTTTCTTTGAAAGTTTTGATTTTTTCTGGGGAGGTTCACTAGGATTTTCAATTGGGGTATCAACAATCGGGTTATCAACATTACTTTGCTCGATAGTTTCTGAAATTGGGGGTAATTGGGATGAGGAGGCTTTTTCCTTTCTTTTGTTGTTCTTTTTCGCCGGAGTCGGGTCAGACTCGCCGGACTTCGACGGATTTTCATTTAAATCAAATTCGGTTTCATCTTCAACATCTTCAACCAATACTGTAACCGGTTCAGAGGAGGAGCTCAGAACAGTGGAGCTTTTCTTCCGACCACCACGTGTGCGCCGTCCTACCATTGTGGAGATGGGAATGTCGTCTGATGAAGGTGGATCAGTGGGGTTCGGTGATGGTTGAGGGTTTGGTGGATCTGGGTTTGTTGAAGGGGTCGAGTTTGAGGTTTGAGGTGGGAATGCGTAGGATGTTTTGACTGGAGTCATGGTTGGAGTTGTTGATGTCGGTGGATTTGATGTGACAGGTGGTGAGGTAACTTTTGTGGGTTTAATGGGTATGGGTGTGTTAAATGATTTTTTTACCATGGTGGGTTAGGGTAGGTGATATGGTGAGTTTAGGGAGATGAAGAGATGGACTTTGGGTAGGAGTTTGGACGGGTAGGAGTGGAAGGTGTGTTGGGGAGTTAATGGCCCATTTAATGAGGTAAGTGAGGTAGTTGGCCCAACTAGACAAATTTAATCACTCGAAATAAAAACGCAAGGTAGCATATAATAAACGTAAATTTAGATATGAGGTTGAGTGATTACCGACTCACAAATACGGTGTCAATTTTTGGTCTAAACATGATGTCAATGCACTTAGAACACTTAATAACATATATCCAATTTTAATTTAATCAATTAAGGAATTTTGTAAAACTCACACTAAAAATCACAAGCTATTAATTAACCCAATTTCTAGTCTAAATTTCTCAAAATGTTCTCTTGCAAGTGGCTTAGTAAAAATATCGGCAATTTGATTTTCGGTCTTGCAAAAGATAAGTTTAATATGTCCTTTTTCCACATGATCACGAATAAAATGGTGACGAATATCAATATGTTTGGTTTTAGAGTGTTGAATAGGATTTTTGGAAATATTTATTGCACTCGTATTATCACACATTAAGGGAATGGAGTCAAAAATAATACCAAAATCCAAGAGTTGTTGTTTTACCCAAAGGAGTTGAGAACAACAATGTGCCGCACTAACGTACTCACTTTCGGCCGTAGAAAGAGCTACCGTGTTTTGTTTCTTTGAGGCCCAAGAAGTCAAGCAAGGACCCAAGAACGTTGCAATTCCGGAGGTACTCTTTCTATCCACCGTGCACCCCGCATAGTCCGCGTCCGAAAAGCCTATAAGATCAAAAGGACAATGTAAAGGGTACCATAGGTAAAGATTTTGTGTTCCAATCAAATACCGAAGAATTCGTTTAACGGCTTTGAAATGTGATTCTTTCGGATTTGCTTGGAACCTAGCACATAAACAAACACTAAAGAGAATATCGGGACGACTTGCGGTCAAGTAAAGAAGTGAGCCTATCATACCTCTATATACCTTATCACTAACATTCTTACCGAGTTCATCTTTGTCCAATTTGGACCCGGCTACCATGGGTGTATCATGAGGCTTACCATTAGTCATCCCAAATTTCTTAAGCATTTCCTTGATATACTTTTGTTGATGGATCATGATTCCATCCTTTGATTGCTTAATTTGGAGCCCAAGGAAGAATCCTAGCTCACCCATCATGCTCATTTCAAACTCCGATTTCATTAGTTCCGAAAAATATAAGTAAAGGAGTTCATTTGTTGCACCAAATATAATGTCATCAACATATACTTGTACAACCAACAGTTCACTGGACTGTTGCTTCAAGAACAATGTTTTGTCAACGGAGCCTCTTTTAAAACCATTTTCAATAAGAAATTTAGACAATCTATCATACCAACATCTTGGTGCGTGTGAAAGCAACAGTCGTCTGGACTGTTTCTATTACTCTAGTATACTCTACTTTCTTGCTTGTACATTAGATGACACTCGACTAAATACAATGGGATTAATAACAACTTCAACACTTCTTAATCCAAGCTTGATTACATCATTAATCCTGAAAAGGTAAACTAAGATAACACAAATCAAATGGGCATGTTATCATCAACATAAGGAACCCAACAGTAATGATTATAAAGTCATAGCTATGACATTTCGACGGAGTCAGGGTACAGATGTTATGAATATGTGTGTTGCAGTTTATACGCTCAGTGATCAACAATGGTCTCTCAGAAACGATGGCCTCAATATGTCATTTTCTTACTTTTGGCGTTTGTTTTGGCAACCTGGTAGTCCCAAAACGGGTTTTAGCTTTCAAGGAGCAGCATATTGGATTAGTGATGACCCAAATGGAGATGGTAACCCTGCTGATTCTTCAACACATTTAGTGTCTCTTGACTTTGATTCTGAAATATTTACCTACTTGGAACTGCCTTTTGGTTCAGACGATAGGAGAGCCATAAGATTTCCTTTTCTACTTAGAGAGTCTCTAGCAGTCTTCAGTATTTCTTCTGTAAAATCCAGCATATGGGCGCTGGAAGGGGACAGCGGGAAGGGGGAGTGGACCCAACGTTTTTCAGGACTTCCTAGTTCTGACGGTTTTATGTTGTTCTGTTCTGGCCCGCGCTTGCTGCTATTCTACTTTGAGAGTGATGATGGTAGCTATTTTGTTTACGGGAAGAAGTCATATAAGATTGGTAGCTGTCAAGTGCACGAGCTTGGAAAATCAATGTCTCGTTATGTGGATATGCAAATGTATATGGAGGGCATGATGTTGTGCAATGGTTACGGAGCTGAAGATCTACAGTCCCTTGCTCAACAACAAGAGAATGCTACTATCTCATCTGAATGATTTGGTAAACAATAGATATGCTAGATTGCTAGTATTATTTCAGTTTCTAAAATATTAAGTTTCTGTTAATTTTGACTATTATTTCAGTTTCTACAATATTGTTGCTCCTATTGATTTTAATTCCCTGGAAACTTTCGATGTGGATATCAGTTGCTGATCTTCTTCTCTCTGTCAACAAATGATGCCGATAAACAATGTTCTCCATCTGATTTAATGTGTATAATATCCGTAGTTCTGCAGTTTGTGATACCTTGTATTTGTTATGCCTCTTCTTTTGATTTTGTATGTTCCTACTGTTGATCACACTTGTAAATGATTTGCGAGGTTATAAACTATGATAAGAATATAGGATGTTGGATGCCCAATCTTTTGATTATATTATGTGCTTGTTTAGCATTACTGTTTTGTTCAAAATAATGAAGACATATGTCAAGACTTACTGTATGATTCCCCTCCGCCCCTATTTGTCTCGCAATCAATTGTTCTCCATTATCAACCTATTATCGAGGTAGTACCGTGCCTTCTGTAGCTTTAGACACCAAGGACTCAGAGAGTGTGGTGAAATTAAAAATCACCATAATTGTTTCCCCAACATAGGAAGTTAGTTTATCATCTGTTGGCTTCTTGTATGGTATTTAGAAGCATAGATTGATGTAACAACGCTTTCTACAACAAATATCTCATCATGCTTTCAACAAATTCCAATTTACTGCAATATACTCGTCTAATTACAATTACTACCTAATCTTAATTAGCTTCAAAAATTAAGCAAACAATTTGATTCATCACCTAATATTTAATAACCCATATACGGATAGGATGGTTGTTTCTACTTTCTAGCAAACAAACTGAGCAAAATCATCTTTAAAGAACAAACCAAGCTTCTCCATCCGTCTTCTGCCAACATAACCTAAACGATACATAGAGCATCCCGCTAATACCTCCAGCGCCTTTGTAACTCCATAGTTGTCGTCAAATTCAACCGATTTCTTTACCTTCTCTAAGGCATGGCGAGCTGCCTGTCTCTCTTCCTGTCGCCGCCTTTGGTTCTCTAACAATTCTTTAGTTCTTGCTTTCTCTTCACTCTTTTTCATCACTTCACATGACTTAGCGATGATCTTTGCATATCGAGCTCTCAACATTGAGGCAGGTAATATCAACCAACGTACCACACAAGGAAACAATATATCTCCAAATCATTCTTTATCTATAAACAAAGGGATTTGATCTAGTATATATTGTAAATTAGGCAATCTTATATTTGCATATCTTTGTATATAGCATATTAGTCCTCCTTGTAATCCTATAAATACCTCACATGTTTTCATTGTAATACAATACAGTTAACCCTACAATCTTTAATTCTTATATGGTATCAACGAGACCCCAACGATCCAACCTCCTTCGTCCCAAACGTCCCACATTCAAACGCCTTCCACGCAACCCTTCTCGCCCGTGTCCCATGGCCACTAACACCACCGAAACAATGATCCCAAACCCCCATGAAACTGCCAAACCCCTCACATCGCTCAACCTCAACAATTGCGTCAAATTGAACCCGCTCAATTACACTGCTTGGCGGTTCCAATTGACCAACATTCTGTTTGGTTTTAGCCTCCTTGGCTTCGTCCATGGCACCGAGACCCCATCACCACAAACAATCACCGACGAAACCAAAAAAGAAACCCCCAACCCGGCTTACTTGTCTTGACTCAAACAAGACGGGTTAATCCTTGGAGCCCTTATGGGTACCTTAACCACTGCCCTACAACCACTCATAGTACGGGCGAAAACCGCAAAAGAGGCATGGGACATCCTTGCCAATACCTACGCCAACCCCTCTAGGGCACATATTCTTCAACTCAAACAAAAATTCGATTCGATTGTGAAAACGACGGATCAAACAATTTCTGACTACATGAACTCCATAAAAGTTTGTGTTGACCAACTCGCCCTTATGGGTAAAATTCTCGATCCCGAGGACATAATAGCACAAGTTTTAAAAGGTCTCGACTATGAGACATACAAACCAGTTATAACCACAGTTCGGGCTAGAGATACACCAATAACCTTCGAGGCCCTTCATGAAAAGTTGTTACAGCATGAACTTCTCATCAACCATGACACCACCACCACCACGAATCACTTCTCACCTTCGGCTAATGCCGTTTACCGTCACCAACAGCACCACAATCGCGGGTTTTCTCGCAACCCAAACCCTCCTGCCTACGTGCAACCTCCTCACCAAAATAACTACACCAATACCAACCAAAACACCTACACCAATGCTAACCCTCGTCCCTTCAAAGGACGCTGCCAGTGGTGTCGGGAGACAGGTCATGTCATAGCAAATTGTCCCTTGTTCCGGAAACTCTTCCCGAACATCATATTTTCCGAACCGAATTACCGTCAACACCATGGACAACCCCAGGCCCATCTCGCCAATCATGGTGCCGCTCAACCCAACCCAAATTTCCTTCTCGACAGTGGTGCGTCGCATCACTTAACCCACGACCTTGACACCCTCGCATTTCACTCACCATATGACGGCTTCGATGACTTAATTATTGGTGATGGCTCTGCACTCTCCATTGATAATACAGGTTCGTTTACAATACAACAGTTAAAATTCAATAATGTACTCCATGTGCCAAAAATTTCTCGCAACATCATATCAATTTCGCAGCTATGTATCGATAATAATGCCTATGTCATTTTCTCATCTGATTCGTTTTTTGTAAAGGAAATCAAAACCGGGAAAACGCTCCTCCAGGGCCGAGCAACCAAGGGGATATATGAGTGGAGTCCACCCAAACCCGTCACTCTCGCAGCCGTCAAAGAAAAAGGAACCACGCCGATTTCGTGGCACCACAAGTTTGGTCATCCTACGTATGATGTACTAAAACTTTAAAAAATTTCAGAATTTTGGTTACTGTCCTGCTTGCTGCGTTTCTAAGAGCACAAAGCTACCATTTCACAATTCTTCATTACGTTCAAATGCACCCTTAGATCTTTTATTTTCGGACCTATGGACTAGCCTAGTAGCATCTTGCGATAATTAAAAGTACTACGTTATATTCGTCGATCACTATACTAAATATACTTGGCTATATCCGTTAAAACGCAAGTCCGAAATCACCCAAGTATTTAATCAATTTAAAAACCTTGTCGAAAAATATTTTCAAAAACCAATACGACGTTTTTTCTCCGACAATGGTGGAGAATACATTAAACTAAACCAATCCATACTCAACGATGGGATTTCGCATCTCACTACTCCACCCCATACTCCATAACATAATGGCTACGCCGAACGTAGACATCGTCACATTGTAGAAACCGGACTCGCATTATTAAATCATGCGGGTCTACCCACCTCCTATTGGCCATTCGCATTTAGTACCGCAACCTACCTTATCAATCGAGTACCCACTAAGACCTTAAATGGTGACTCACCGTACTTGAGATTACATAATAGCAAACCCGACTATGATAAATTCCATAATTTCGGCTACCTCTGTTATCCGTGGCTTAGACCATATACAAAACATAAATTAGAAAATCGCTCAATTGCTTGTATTTTCGTTGGATATTCAACCACTCAAAGTGCTTACCATTGTCTTGATCCCAAAACCCATAAAATTTATACTTCAAGACATGTTAAATTTATTGATGACGAATATCCCTTTCGACAATCCAACAAGCACTCCTCGTCTCACACCCATTTCGACGATTGGTGCTCCCTTAATATACCCCTTCTTCCTTATCCAGAGACCACTTCACCACAACCCAACACCACTCCTTCACCTCGCGTCACAAAACCCATCACTATCGTATACTCCAGGCGCCCTTCGATTCAGCCACCACCCTCCATCGAACCTTCTTCCTCTACCTTGCCCCCACCCTCCATCGAACCTCCCTCCTCTAACTTACCGCCTACTGATCCACCATCCTCCATGTCTACTCCATCCCCTGATCACGTCTCTTCCGCTGCTACACCCACCCCTCCACCTATCATACGTACATCTCGCACAAGCAACCCACCACCTAATAAAACTATAACTATAAGACTAGATAACAATATTCGCAAACCCAATCCTCGCTATGCTAACCTTGCCCACACCTCCTTGTCTATTGACAACCTTCCCAACACCGTCAAACAAGCACTCATTATTCCTCATTGGCGACAAGCTATGCAGGACGAGTTTGATGCCCTGGCACGTAACTCGACATGGACTCTTGTCCCACGCACTTCAGCCCAAAATATTATCGGCTGCAAGTGGGTTTTTCGCAATAAATATAACCCGGATGGCACTCTCAAACAACACAAGGCTCGCCTTGTTGCGAAGGGCTTCCATCAAAGACCCGGCATTGACTATAATGAAACCTTTAGTCCCGTCATAAAACCTACAACAGTTCGACTCATTCTATCCTTGGCCGTCACTCAGTCATGGTCAATAAGACAATTAGACGTCAACAATGCCTTCCTACAAGGCACCCTCAATGACGATGTATTTATGACTCAACCACCCGGCTTCGTTGAACAAATGAAACCAGACTATGTTTGTAAACTCAACAAAGCGATATATGGCTTAAAACAAGCTCCTCGAGCTTGGTACACTGAACTAAAAACCTATCTTATCACTTATGGTTTTACCCAATCCATTTCTGACTCATCTTTATTTATTTTGCGTACTAAAATAACCTACATTTATATGCTTATTTATGTCGATGACATTATCATTACCGGACCACATCCCACACAACTTCATCATTTTATTTCTCAATTATCAAAACGCTTCTCGCTAAAAGACCTTGGACCTTTATCATATTTTTTGGGCATCGAAGTCACACCGAATGTCCTTGGTTTACATCTCAACCAATCCAAATACATTTACGACCTTTTAACCAAATACAAAATGATTGAAGCTAAACCGAACACTGCACCTATGGCTACCTCACCCTCACTCACTCGTGAAGACCACAACCCAATTCAAGATCACGCTACATATCGAGCTCTCGTAGGGAGCTTACAATATCTATCCCTCACAAGACCAGACATTGCCTTCGCTATAAATCGACTTGCCCAATTCCTTCATCATCCAACAGCCACGCATTGGACTGCCTTAAAACGTCTATTGCGCTACTTGCAAGGCACTCAAACCATTGGTATTCAATTGTATCGCAACTCACCCTCTTACCTTCATGTTTATTGCGATGCAGATCACGCGGGCGACAAAGATAATTACCTCTCAACGTCAGGCTACATTGTTTATCTCGGTCGAAATCCAATCTCCTGGTCTTCCAAAAAACAGCATGGACTCGCCCTTTCAACCACGGAAGCTGAATTTCGCGCCATCGCCATCATTCATGACCGAGACCTTATGGCTTCGAAATCTCCTCGATGAACTTCACATCACTGCCACCAAACCTCCGGCTATCTTCTGTGACAACATTTCTGCTACCCTTTATGCCAAAAACCCCGTCTTTCACTCCCGGATGAAACATATGGCGCTATCATTCCACTTTGTCAAGGAACAACTCCAAAAAGGTCACATTCGAATTCAACATATCGCAAGCAAGGACCAACTAGCTGATATTCTCACCAAGCCCCTTCACAAGGATCATCATTTGGACTTACGCAACAAAATTGGTCTTACCCACAGGACGTCCATCTTGCGGGGGCGTATCAACCAACGTACCACACAAGCAAACAATATATCTCCAAATCATTCTTTATCTATAAACAAAGGGATTTGATCTAGTATATATTGTAAATTAGGCAATCTTATATTTGCATATCTTTGTATATAGCATATTAGTCCTCCTTGTAATCCTATAAATACCTCACATATTTTCATTGTAATACAATACAGTTAACCCTACAATCTTTAATTCTTATACGTAATTCCTTTGGATCTTCGACAATCTTCAACTTCTTCGCCATCTCTTGTTTTTCATGTTCTTGAACTCCATGGCACCTCTTAATTCCTGACATTATTGTTGTAGTTTGTAAAAGTAGATTTTAGGGTTTTTTTGTAAGATGAAATTTGTTGGAAGAGACTTGCTGGAGTAATGGTAGATTGGTAGATATATATATCAAGTTGATATAAGGGTAAAAGTTCCCTAAAAATTGAACTTAAGTGGAAAACGTGTGTAGTTATTACTAATCCTAATGTAAAAGGGATACGTAATCATCAAGGAAATTACGATACCCTACGGTAACTTTGTTTGGAAACAATTGGATACGACAAAAAGCCTTTTGATTTTCAAGTTATAATCCCGTACCATTTATTACCAACTAAATTGATCTAGTTATAGTTATCCGAGTTTGAATCAGATTAGTGCTGGTCATTTTTGACTATGTAGTTGAGATGAAACTTAAGTGGGATATTGAAAATGGGTTCAGATTCTTTCATTTCCTTAAAAAAAAGGGTAGTAAGTTTATTTTTTAACTGTTTAGATCAATTTTTGGTAATATCTAACAGTTTTAAATTTATGCATATATACAAAGATATAATAGAGTTTGAGAAATGAAATGGGTTTTCCATTTTCTAAAACAAATGGAAACGATCCTAGTTGATTGAAAATGTATTTTAGAAACAAAAAGAGTAACTTTCTGAATAACTTACCAAATGTTCTCTTTTACCGCTATGTTTGGTGAAACTAACTCAAAAGATAGCTGAAAATTGAAAAACTAACTAAAACCTGAAAAAGTAACTGATAAGGTAGTTGAAAATTATGAACTGATAAGATAGTTGATTATATAAAAAAGTGTTTGACAAACTAACTGAAAAGATAACTGATTTTGATGAAATGACGTAAAAGGTAATTATTTAATAGTATAAATTTAAGGGGTAAAAACGGAAAATCAAATTAAATCAGGTACCTGAAATCTCAAATGCTACTCTAGGTAGCATTTCATTTCAAGTAGCTTATTTGGTTAAATAAGCTGCTTGCCAAACACTTACAAAAAAATATGTTACCTGAAATTTTGGTCAAATAAGCTAATTTGACCAAATGAGGTACCTGAAATGCCTTTCCAAACGGAGTCTAAGACTCTGTTTGACAATGCAACCCGATGATCAAATCCACTATAAATAGAGTGTCTTAGTCTCATTTGTTTCTTAAGATTTTCTAAAGCATTTACTGTAAAACCTTGCAAATCATTTGTGCATTTAAAGCTTTGTTCTTCAAGTATTTGCAAAACGTTTTTCAGATTTTAAAGTCTTCATTTGTTTTCGAAAAGCTGTAAACCTCCAAGTATCAGTTCGCTGTACTATGACATAATGAGTTTGTTCCATGATTCTCGTGTTAAGTCTTAATTGTAATCTTCATGTTCATCAAGTGAACTCTTGAGATTCAAAGATTTTGTACACCTTGAGATAGAACACATAAACTCTTGAAGCGGAGTAGCTTTAAGTTTGAGTGCAACCGGAGTAGGTTGGCGAGTTATTTTTATTGTAAAGGGTTTAGTAAGTTTGAGTAAATTTCTAAAGAAACAATAAAATAGCGGTTGGACGTAGGCCTCGCAGTAGAGGTACCAATTTTTTAAATATCGTTTGTTTGTTCATTTACTTTTACGTTCTTTTACTTTGCTATCTGTCGTTTATATCTAATCAAGTTATGTGTCACAGTCAGCTATATTGTGACATAAAATGGTTGTACAATCTTATGAACTTATATTCTATTAAGTTTCTCAAGATTTGTGCTTTAAGGCTCTTTACTTAAATTATCAATTAACTAAGTTAAGAACAAATTTTTAAAAAGTACACCTAATTTATAACCCCCTCTCCCTTTTAGGTGCTTATCGTTCCTAACTCTTCAATTGGTATCAGAGCCTCGTGCTCTTGATATTGGTTAAAACCAAAAAGTTGATCCTATAGTTATGGATGATTCAAAACACACTAAGTATTCCATCTTCAAGGGAGAAAACTATGCTTGGTGGAAACATCGCATGGAGCACTATGTCAAAAGTGCGGACTATGAATGTTGGTTGATTATTCAAAAGGGTCCCCTCAAAATCGAAGTGACTAATGTTGATGGCACTAGTACCTTAAAAAGTGTGTGAGGACAAATATGTTGAGGCCGATTATAGGAAAATCAAGAAAAACTCTAAGGCCATGTCCATTCTTCAATATGGGATCGGTGACCAAGAGATTAATCGAATATCCGGATGTGCTTCGGCCAAAGAGATTTGGGACACCCTTAACCTCGCTTATGGGGGAACGTCAAAGTACCGTATTGATCTTCTCATGCAACAGTATGAGATGTTCAATATGGAAAGAGATGAGTTAATTAATAGTTTGTCCTCACGTTTTTCTGATTTCCTTAATTATCTTTTCATCGTTACTGCACTTTCTTTATAACAATAATAAACTGGGCGCATATACTCTACAGTCATCAAACTGTTTTTTCATCTCTATTACCTACTTTTTTTTAATGTATTTTAGAGGTTGGTAAAACAAAGGATGGCAGAAAAAGGTGGAAAGTGGCCAGTGATAGGCAAAAATATAATAGTTGGGTCTCAACCATCGCCTTAAGATTTTGGTTGAGATGGTTCATCTATCATGGTATCAGGTCCAGAAGGACCAAGAGGTCATGGGTTCAAATCCTGACAGCCTCCAATAACTCACGAAGTGGAAATTCAGCACATGCACGAAGTGGAAATTCAGCACATGGTATGAGGGGGCCTGTGCACTAACCACTCTCCGAGCCCAATGGACACTCGCATGAGGGAGCGTAATAGACATGAATATAATAGTTGGACTTCAACCATCACCTTAAGATTTATAGGGGCGTCTAAGACCCCGGGCAATCACGGGTGCGGGAACCAGGCCTCTGATTTTGGTCACCTGATTTAATGACGAAATTCAATACAAACCTCGAAATATATTACACTTGTTTATTCATATTTAGGGCCTCATTTTTTTGTGCTGCACTGGACCTCCATTTGGTTTAAGACGCCCCTGGTTGGACACGGAGATTAATCAAAACAATGATGATAGAAAGAAAGTGTTGCAGTTTGACCTTGGAGGGGGTACATTAAATTGCCTTCAGTACCCCGAAGGAGATTGACCCAACTGTCGGTAGGGGATACTCCTGGTCAACACCAAAAAAAAAAATAGAGAAGGGTGAGATAAAAGTTAAAGCTGTAAGCGAAGACACCCACCTTGGTGGCGTAGACTTTGACAACAGAATGGTGACGGAGTTTGTTAGGGAGTTTAAGACGAAGCACAAACAGGATATTATCAAGAATCCGAAAGCCCTTAGAAGACTGACAAATGCTTTGGAGAATGATAGAAGATGATAGAAGAAGCTGAAATGTACAAGACTCAAGATGAGAAGTATAAGAAGATGGTCAATGCTAAGATCGCTTTGGAGAATTATGCAAACACAATGTGGGATGCACTGCATAATAACGGAAAGCTGGAGATCAGCGCATTTGTGAAAAAGAAGCTGACGGACGCCGTTAGTGAGACATTGGAATGGCTAGAAGAGATCTGTGACACTTGTGAGGCTTCAGACTTCAATGAGAGATTGGGTGATCTGAAAATCATTTGCGGAGACTTTGCTTCCAAACTGTCGCTATGATGAAAGACTGCGCTAGTGTGTGTTCTTGATAAATTGAATTTCCTGATTATGTCATTTCTTCAAATGGATCAAATATCGTTGAATAAGAAGGATGTTTTAATGGAGGTCTCATTTGAATGACAACGAAATTAAAGGTCGGGATGAGAAACACAGACAATAGATGTGCGCTGTGATGGATAATTGCTCTTTTAAAAACAAGATATTGAATGAGTTTGCTGCTATAACATTTTAGTTGAAATGTAATTCTAATACGAATTTCAGATTATCCTAAGATTCCTAATAGAGCCCTTTAAAAGCAAATTACCTTTATTAGTGTGTGTTTGACCTAGCTTGTAAAAGGGTTTTTGGACTCAAAAACACTTTTTAGTCAAACACATCACTTTTTTAAAAGTCAAACAACAAATAAATTCCCAAAAGCTAAAAATCCAAATTTGTGCCCATAAAAAATTTGTTTTTCTTTTTTTCTTTTTTTGGCAACTGGCAAGAGAGATTCCTACGCCATAGTCATGGCCCGTCTCGCTAGGAGGTGAGCCTCCACATTATTTTTCCTACATACATAGCTAAAACAGAGACAATGAAAACTTGGCGTTAGACAGAGAATATCTTCTAGAACTCCTTTAGTCTGGAAGTGCTTTGTTCCTAAACCTGCACATTGAAACACAAATTGAAGGCAGTCGGACGAGAGCTCCACATGAAGGAAGTTGTTACCAAGAGCCCACTGTATGGCCTTCAGGACCCCCAAAGCTTCTGCTTGTAATGGTGATTCAGCACGCCCCTTCTCCCCTCCTTTAAAAATCACATTCCCCTGTTCGTCATAAGCCACCCATCCCCAAGCAGCCTCCCATGTTTTTTCCCAACTCGCATCAACCATAACCCGCACTGAGCTACATGACCCAAAACCCCCAGTCACATACACCGGGTGTCCACTCCGCACCAAGTCACCCTCAATATCCGGTAAATCGTTGTTATCAAGGCTACCATGCTCCGTCAAGTAGGCTTCACCTCTTTCAACAAATCCTTTCATATCACAGGTGCCCATAAAAAAATAGAAACATCAATTTGTTGCTTCTGCTTTTGAAAAACATTTTTAAAAAATATAGCTTGAAAAACAAAAACTCATTTTTTAGAATTGACGCCAAACATGCTCTTAATCATTCTGGTGCGCTTTCAAAGTTTCAATCACCATATAGTGCTGTGTCTGTCGCCCTGGCGTGCATCTACGAAATTCTTCAAGGCTGAGGATGGATGACATAATGTTGAATAAACTAAGCCAATAGAACAACTTATTGCTCGTGACATAATGCTCAATATAGATGTCCATATTTTAGAAAATTTTAGATTAATAGTGTTTTATGGAAACTATTAATCTAGTTTATGTATATATATTTACCCTTATAATGGAATAAGACTAGTTCGGTCTCCCTTATTTTTCTCTCCACCTCCTTTCTATAATTTATCTCCCCTCATTATTTTCAACAAAACCAAAAATTATTTAGAGTCGACAAATAATCATAGAGTAAATAAATAGAAATAAACTCTCCTAATTCATTTTCATATTTTACTCATAATAAGTGGCTTTTCTTTCTTAGGTATAAGATCCAAAATTTCTATTAGTGCTAATATAGTTAAGGAAATTAATTTGTAAGAAAATGAAGTAAATTGAATGTGTTACTAATGTTTATGGTGATTAATAAGATAAGGGATCGTGAAAAAAAATAATTGATATATAAAGTGGATGTTCATACAATGTTTTGTACTCCAAAACGAATTATTCACCAGTTAAATAATGTTTTCACCACAAAAAACGTTGATTGAGAACTTGCTACTCCTAGGACTTTTATGTTCATCACTAATCATCCATGAAACAAAAGGAAACAAGTTATCTAAAGAGGAGGAAATGGATTTTGTCAAACAATACCGACTTCTTCAAAAGCCAAGCATTAAGATGATACAGGTTATTATCATCAGTAATTCTTCTTTACTTTATAGTAAAATACTCTTGATTTTCTCTCCTTTTTTTTCTTTGGATAATTTTCAAATTTTTGCTGTACTCTTTATCTATACATAATTTTCTTTTATAAGGCCACCTTGCATAAGAGGTTGTGTAAAATTAAAAGTTCCTTTTGTCACTGTATTTTAACTCTTTTTCATTAAAATTAATATTGTTGTACTCCTGTCTAGCATATGGTAGATCAGTATATGCTTCAAAAGATGATAATATCTCTTTCTCACCTAATTACCCCGAAATATACTACACATACGAGTATACGACTAATGGGAGTGAGCAAAAATATAGGATAAGGTTTTATAATACGGATACGATATGATATACGGTTTGAGTTATACGAATTTATGTATATACGATACGAAAATCCGTATATACGATACGGCTTTTTAAAAACCGTACCGTATCCAGGTCGGGCAAAAACGAAACCGTAGATTACGGTTTCTGATACAGTTTTAAGTTTTTGTATAAAAAAAGTTAAAAAATGCAAATTTCTTCTTTCAACTCCACTCTTCTAATCTATTTTATGACTTTTTTTACTAACTTATCTCAATAAACAAAAATCAGCTCTTCATAAGAGTTGGTCATGTTATATGTAATTATTAGCTCTTAAATAATTACAATGTTTAATTGGGCATTTGTCGCCAAATCGTATCCGTATATACGGATTCCGTATATACAGTTTTTCCGGGTACCCGAAAATCATTTATCGGTTAAACCGTATCGGATCCATATAGTGATTTTTGCGATTTTTAAAGCCGTATACCCGATACGGTTTTCAAAACCGTATCGAGTTTATGGTTTTGCTCACCCCTAACGACCAACATCGCATCATACATATCAAAACAATACATCGAGTACCACATAAAATTAGGAAAATGAACTACGGTAATGTGAAGCTTATGTTTGTGTTAGCATGGCCTGGATCCGTCATTTGTTCTAGTTTGTTCGACTCTAGTGGAGCCTATGTTTGTGTTGTACCAAGTTGGTTTTCAAGCTATCCAGTTTGCATGTGACATAACCTTCTCAATAATTATATTTGGCAGAATGAGTATGGAGACGTATATGATTGTGTGGATTTTTATAAACAACCTGCATTTGATCATCCACAACTCAAAAACTATACATCATTCTATCCCGAGGTTTGTGAAAATTATATCTTGTTAATATTTTTGTAGTGAAAGACTATACCAAAATAATTAATGCATTTTGTTATGTTGTCAAACTTTTTTTTTGAGTGTAGATGCGACCAACATCTCCTCCTATCAACAATATGCAATGCCATCGCAAAGACTATATGATGTTAAAAGAGGGTAGTTGCCCTTTCGGAACAGTTCCTATTAGAAGGGTGAGCAGAGATCAATTTTACAAAATATATAATTTTACACACGACTATGCAAAATCTAGCATTCAACCAACATCTGGAACACATGTAAGCTTCTCAACTTCTAATATGCTTGTTTATATACATACTTCCATTGTCTAGGTATTACTTGCCTAGTGCTATTTCTTGATCTATATTCTATCTCTGAAGTTAGCGTATTGAGTTACAATTTGGTTAATATCGTTTACATGCACAACATTAAACATATACGGAGTACTTTCTTCAAATAAAATATGATCAAGACGTAGGAAAAGATAATTGTTCTTATATAGTTATATACTCCCTATATTTCTTTTAAAAAAATGGCTGCTAATATAATATGCTACAACTTGTTTCTCTAGATTGCTGTTTTGCAGACTAATTCTGATCCAAGTAAGGTGAAATATTCTGGAGTAACAGGCGCCTTTAATGTCTACAATTTACCGATTGAACAATCACAATATTCATCTGGTGAATTTGTGATTCAAAATGGTGATGACAGAATCAAAGTTGGTTGGACGGTTAGTGTTGATTCATTATTAAGTGATTTATTTTATCATAAGTTGTTTGATTAGTAGTGATAACCGCAACTTATATGGATACAGGTCAATCCAACATTGAACGACGACAACCAAGTACGTGCTTTCCTGTACACTGATGTAAGTACGATTGTACGAATATTAAATCAATTTTCTAAAATAATTTGCATGTTAAGAGATTTAAAATCGCTAAAGTGGTAAACAACCTCCTTAAGTTTACTTCAACGTGAGATTAAGCCCCTTAAGTTTGATTTGGAGTAAACAACCCCCTTAAGTTTGCTATAAAGTGAAATCAAGCCCCTTTTATTTTTCCGGCCAAAATCTCACCGGATTTTTCAATTTCTCACCAATTTCTCATATCGGTGTACATATTAGGTATAAATTTCACTCCTTATTACTTTATATATGTAGATGTACCGCAATATTTATAGCGTCTTAAGAAACACATGATCATACTCTTGATATTAACAATCAAAATGCCGACTAAAATGCGTGAATGAAGAATAATTATGAATTCCAGTAATTGTGCACACTCAATAGTCGTACAACATATTTTTCCCTACCAACACCCTTGAATGATGCTAAGAATAATAGCTGCATCTTGAACAATTTAATTTGTACTTTGGAGGGGAAGACCAGTTTGGCAAACCATGGATTTGCTCTTAGATTACCGGGTAAACAACTCGACAATTTTTGAGGATCATCATCACCGCCCTTCTTGATGACAGGAGCACACAAATGAAAAAGTAAACGTATCCAAGAGAAATTTGTATCTAGTATGTACACCGATATGAGAAATTGATGAGAATATGAAATCCTGTGAGATTTTAACCGGAAAAATAAAAAGGGCTTGATTTCACTTTATGGCAAAGTTAAGGGAATATTTACTCCAGATCAAACTTAAGGGGCTTAATCTCACGTAGAAGTAAACTTAAGATGGTTGTTTACCACTTTCGCGAATTTAAAATAGAATGTTTTACAATAAATATAATGGAATCTGAAAAAGTGTTTTGTCATTTCTTTTTGAAGACTATAAAACTTTCTCTTTAAGTGTCATTATTAACATGTACCCTCAGCACATATTTTAGAAAACTCCATATTAAATAGGATTAACTCATGAGAACAATACATACTATTGTTAATCCTCTTAAAATAATCCGAACAATAATTTAACTTACAATAAGCTCAACTTTATATAACATATTCTCAAAATATATTTGGTTCATTTTTAACCTGTTGTATCATGTTAAATATGACATGGCGATGACGTGTTGCTGAAGTGACACTTATAATACTAAATAATAATAGTAACAAAAAAAATAACATTCCCCTTATACTAAAAGAATAAGAGATCGCCAATTTTTTCCCTTCTAAATGAAAACTACTCTATAATTAGGTTTCATTATGTCATGTCTAAAATTGGGTCATATTGTTTAATTTCGGAGTAATAAATATATAATTCAAGCCATTTAAAATGGATGATATTTTTCAATTTGATTAGACATATTAATAGAATATTCTTATTTTGTTACATAAATAAAATTATACTGATTATAGGTATGATGTGAAAGCAATGTTTACTATTATTATTTTTAAAACTAAATTTGATGATTACAATAATTACTTAATGATTATATTACGGCTTTAGTGGATATAATATAATAACAATATTTTTTTTAAACAAAGTTAACAAAATAGTTCGAGTAAAACCGACAATCTTATATGGATTAAAAGTGTTGAACCTACTATTTTCTACCTTTTAATACAAAACATTACTATACTAATTTAAATTTTATAACTAAATTTCAATTGGAGTTAAATACTATGCCATGTTTGGGAACCAAGAATTGGAATTGAATTCCGTAATGGACACATTTCAAGCGTTTGGGAACCACTAGAATTTGGAATTGGACTCAATTCCTTATCCATTCCAAGTTTCCAACCTAGTTAAAATTTGAGTCTTTCAAATTCCTACTCTAAAGTAGTCATTTCAATTTCATCACTATTTACGTTTTTCTTGTTATGCAAACTATTTGACAATATTTTATTTATGATATTTTTTCCGATCGCAAATATTTTCCGATACAATACTTAATTTTTTTGAACAAAAAAATTTCTATGAGCTCGACCCATAACCCTCCCGCCCAATTTCAATTCCAATTCCAATTCCATAGGTTTCCCAAACAGACTTTTGGAATAGAATTCAAACATTTTGATTTCTACAATTGAAATCATAAATATGAAATCAAATCCAAATTTCCAAACAAAATCTTAATATAATTATTATTTTTTCTAATATACCCATTTACAAAACCGCGCATTCGCGCGGGATCTATACTAATTATTATTAAATAATAATAAATTTTTTCCCACCAAATAATCACTATCACCCCTCATTATAAATACTGCAATCAGGCCATCAAACATCACGACCACCACATATCCGCACCCACTTAACCCTCCCTCCTTCTCCATCGCTTCACCCTGTCACCCACCACCTTGCGACCCAAAAGAACGAGTTGGGCTAAGAGGATGGAGCTGGTGTTGGTGGTGGAGTGATATGTAACGTTAGTGGTGTTGAGGGGTGTGTGATTGCTGCTGCTTCGCTGGAGTGTGGTGGTCGGATCTGGGGTTACTGTAAATTGAAGATGGGGTGGAGTGGATTTGGTGTTGGTGAATTAAATAAAGAGGGTGTCTTTGGGAATGTGTAATGTAATTATGAGAATTAGAAAAAAAAAAAAACAAAAAAACAAAAAAATTATACTCCTACTTGACTAGCATGTTTCCGGTTACCTAGATTATTTTGAGAAGAGGGTACTTATATTTGGTTTATTGTGAGTTAAAACATAGTTCGAATTTTTTTAAGAAGATGAGCAATAGTATGTATTATTCTCATGAGTTAATCCTATTAAATAGTGTGTACTCTTCTTATGATGATGAGTTTTTCCAACACAATAAGGACAACACAAATAGGATAGGAGTAGATATTATTGTTTACTTTTAATTAAAGCTTTATTATACTCCGATATTATAAAGAGGAGCAAAAGAGTTTTATAATTATATCAGTTGATCGCATTCTACAAATTCTTTTATAGGCAGGTCAATCGCATTGCTTCAACACATTATGCCCTGGATTCGTCATTGTACGAAACAATGTACCTATTGATTATATCTTCGACACTCCATCAATAAGAGGAGAAGACCCGTACTTTTTCAACTTACATGTCTATCAGGTATTAGAAAACTTTGGATTTAAAGTATTATTGAAATTTGCTTTGCAATATTAGTCATTCCAAACTACTCGTAGTAAATTAACCCGTTTATCAAAGTTGGTTGGTGTGAGTGATGAGGGCTCTCATATCTTAAACAAGTGGTCAGGGGTTCGGTTCCTGACTCTTGCGAATGAAAAAAAAAAACTTGGTCCAATCATTTTAACTTTGAATTATTCTCTAATAATCCCATGTTCTATGTTCTGAGATCATCTTTTTAAAATAGTCCGAAATATTGAAATATTGAAAAGGCGTCAAATTTTCTTTAACTACTTTTATTTTTCCGTTTATTATTATACTTTTGAGTATATAAATACAAATTTTAAAGTAGCTAATGACGGCCTAGAAAAAATTCTTTTACGGTTTTCAGATCCGAGAATTTATTATTATCTTATCTATATAAATACAAAAATATTTCCTGCAATTCTGTGAAGCCACGTCACCAAATGCAATTTTTATTTTTATTTTCCAAATAGCAATTGTGGGCCCCATCCATTATTTTACATCTGAATTAATTTTTGTGTGGTTTATGTTGTTTATTTTTTGCTTACCTCAGTTTTTATAAATAAAATATTGTACGTAAATAATACGATTCTGAAATTATGCAGTACAAAATAATATACAGTAAGAAGTTTAATTACAATAATTGACAAAAGTAAATATAATTACAAAAAATTACAATAATTGGTCAAAGTATATATATTACAACAATGGATAAAAATCACATTTTTTTTAATAAACATTATTAAATAAGTAATACAAATACAACTATCAATTTACTAATAAATAAAAGTATTAAAGATAAACAATTCAGTTTAACAAAAATATATCAAAATTGGACGTATCACTAATTATTTAATTCAAAAAATAGGGGCAAATAATTTTTGCACGGATTTAAAACTACTATATCATTATATTATAAAATAAATAGAGTATAAAGTATTCATGTGTATTATCAATATTTATTTTCATATTAAACATTATATCGATGTTCCTTAAAACATACCCGTGCAATTTTGCACGGGTTAAAACTAGCTCATTATGACATCATTATCTAAAAAAATTACATTTGTATTTTTCTTCAATACTATTGGACAAGTAACGTAACTTTTTTTTATAGATTTTACATTGGCACAAAAATCGTCATTAAAGCTCCGCTCGAACTTGGCCCTTGGGCAACAAATTTTCTTATCCCCTAAAGCAATGTTGAACATTATAGAGAAGTGGAGGGTGTATTATTATTTTATGATTATTAAATATTTAATTTTATAACGTAAGATGTGATTAAATGATATCAATTCTCTTAACATTTCAATCTGTAACCTAATTGGTTTAGATAATCTATAATTTAAAGGTTAAAGTAAAATTTATACAACCCCAATTATTTATATTCAAAAATGTGTACTTATATAACTTAATAATTTATAATTGAGTACTAAAGAAAAAATATAAAAAAATAAGGTAATTGAAAATATAAAAATATATAGGAGAAACAATGATGTATATATGCGACCATTTTCGGAAAATGATTATCAAAATTAGGATTATTGTGGAATAATTCAAACTTAGGTCTACTTTAAGAAGATAAAGCTAATTTAAGATTACTAATGTGAATTTTCTCTATTATGTTGACGTAAATATATAACCATCCCGGTGTCAACACTCGTGCCATTAATCATATAAGGTAAAATTTAGTAATTCCATTAACTATTGATAGTGGGGTTTGTGGCACTCCTCCAATCAAACAAATTTCTCAACTAATGTAGTAGGGTAGTCGAGGTTGAACCACATGGAGATCAAAGATTGAATACTAGTTTTGTCTTAAATTGTAATTTAGCTACGCAAATCAAGAAGTTGATTAATATTAAACTAAGAAACTAAACTAATAATTAAATAAGACTAATAAACTAAGTAAACAAGTAATGCAAAGGTGGTTTAAACAATAAAGAAAAAGCCTAGGATCCGATCTCACCTCCGACATGTTCATTTACTATCATAATCCGTTAATTAGTCATTAGGGTGATGTGTAAAGTGGTAAACGCCTCTAATTCGTCTACTATCTCCCTCCCGGGCTCATAATAGGACACTAGCTATCCCGACTAACCCCCCTCTCGGGTTCGAAAGTCGGTATCCCAAGTTTAATACTCAACTACTCGAAAACACATGTAATTATTCTCAAGGTAGCCTAGTATTGACTAAGGTCATTAGGCCCACGTCGGTTTCCGGGTCATCCCTCTCCTTCTCCCGAAGGTTGATTTCAAACACAAGACTAGAGGTGTCCTCCCTTGATTCTCCCTCTCGGTCTCAACCTAGGTTGGCAATTAACCTTAGATATGGTAACTCGATTCCCAATCTAATCAGCTCCCGCCAACGAACAAGAGTAAGAGTCAAGAACTACCACAATTAAGCCAATAAGACAAATCAAGTCCCTTAGTCAACCTTTACGACACTCCAACAACTAATTAAAATGGGAAAATCAATTAACTTACCCATGTAGGAGTTAAATCGAACTGTAGTGAAAAACTACTCACTAATCAAACTTAATCCAACATAAGACATATAAATAACTTTTTTAAATATGGTATTACACAAAATAAAGTAATAAAGATTGAAACTTTAACTAAATAATTGTATAAATAAAGTAAAATAAGAACTTAAAATAAATTAAAAGGGAAAAAGGATTAGTTACGAGACCACTAGAAAACGAAGGGCTTCCCTTTTCTGTCTACGCCGCCTTTTTTTTATGTTCCGTCTAAAAAATGCCAACAGAAGTTCAAATGGACCAATCATAACCCACCACTATGGCAGCTAGGGGTGTTCATTGGTCCGGGATCGGACCGGATCGGACCAAACTATCTGGACCGAAGACCAAAGAAGGGTTAAGAGGTGGACCGAGGACCGGACCATATTAATATTGGTCCAGTTCGGTCTGGACCATAAAAACGCGTGGACCGGACCGGACCAACTGGACCAAAGTGGACCAAATATTATTGTCATTGACATGTTTTAGCATATAAAACTAGAACTCGAGAAGTTCGTAACGATCAAAATAAACAACATTATTTTCTTACTAGATTTAACTACATAATTACACATCTTATAATACGTCTAAACAAAGTAGAAAATAAAATCAAGGGATATTCTACATGGTACCCCTCAACTTTTCGACTTTCTAGGTGGTACCCCTACACTTTTTAAAACATACATGGTACTCCTAATTGTTGTCATTATCACTAAGTATACCTCTAAACTTTATTTTCCGCCAACTAAACTCAGTTTTAGGCGTTAAGTGATTACTTGGACGCGTAACCAAGCTTGTCATTTATCATCCCATGACATAAGGACTCTATTAGGCTCAATATCCATCTTTGGACGTGATAATTTGGCATGGGATCAATAAATTTTCCGTCAAATATTTTTTAGCCCATATATATCAATAAATATTAGAATCGAGATGGATATTGAGCCTAATAGAGTCCATATGTCATGGGATAATAAATGACAAGCTTGGTTACGCGCCCAAGCCATCACTTACCGCCTATAACTGAGTTTAATTGACAGAAAATAAAATTTAGGGGTGCACTTAGTGATAATGACAACAATTATGGGTATCATGTATGTTTTAAAAAGTGTAGGGGTACCACTAGAAAGTCAAAAAATTAAGGGGTACCATGTAGAATATCCCTAAAATCAATAATATTACAATTTTAAAACTTCTTTTCTTACATAACTTCGGTCCATGGTTTGGTCCGCGGTCTATTCGGTTTGATCTAGGATCGGACTGAAGACCAAAGTCGAGTAAATAGGTGGACCGTGGACCAGACCAAACAAAATTCGGTCCAATTTGGTCTGGACCAAATGATCCGATTCAGTCTGGTCTTTGGTCCGGACCACTGAGAGAACGGCCCTGGGCAGCCCAAAGGCATATTGCTACTTGGGGTCACGTGATTCCAACTTAGCCAATGTGAGATGATATTGAACAAGTTTCTTGCGGGTTCGAGTCTAGATAACGGCCTGACTGAAAATTATATGTGCTCGATTATTCTTCTTGCCAAGTGCCAGCTACTCTTCTCGTTTGCCAAGTGCCAGCTACTCTTCTCGTCTTTCTTGTATTTTCATCACATTATATCCAAACTGGTACCTATAAAATAAAACAAGCAAAAAGCAATACCGAAACCCAACGTACAATATAGATTGACATTAATTAACTTACAATAACAAATATTCTATTTTATTCACAAAATCTCTTTACTATAAAAGCCAAAACATTTAGAGTGTTTTGATTGGCTCATGAGCTTAGGGAGTGAAAAAACTAATTGATCTTACGTTCATCCCCCTTATACTAAAAGAATAACAAATCTCCAAATTTTTCCGCCTAAATGAATTTGGTTATTATTAGGCTTTCTTTTATATCATATCTGTAATTGGGCTTTTACTATATCATATTTGTAATTGGACTTTCATTATATTATATCTAAACTGGATTATACTAAACGTTCCCTTATCACCGATTAATATAAAACATTAATAATAATAATAAATTTTACAATTAAATATCAGGTTTTATAATTATTGCTACTCCGTATTTTCTTTAATATTCATATCTAAAAAACCGCGCATTCGCGCGGGATCTATACTAGTTCCTATCAAATTAATTGCTCTCTCTCCTCCCCACCTTCATTTCTCTAATTAATTTCTCTCTCTCCTCCTTATTTATACTCTAATATTCTTAATCTAATTATTCTAATTCTATTCTTTCATTCTTTTATTAAATAAGTGATTGATTCATTATTTTATTAAATTAGTAATTCCAAAATTCCTATAAAACATGAAATTTTCAAATCGTCATGACCACGGAAAATATAAATCAAAATTTCGTTGGCTTAGCAAAAATGATCACATTTACCAAAGTAAAAAAATTATCTCTCAAGATAAAAATGTATAGTAATATAATTATTCGAACTTTTATTTATGCCAAAAATAATTTTAAAAAGTAACTTGTGCATTATTTGCACGGGTGTAAAACTAGTTGGTAAATAAGCTAACTCGGGTTATTAATTAAACTAAATAAGAGATAAAATGTGGCTTAAGAGTACGTAAAATATTGAGTTATCAACTATGAAAAGATATAGCTATTGATATAGCAATCTCCTCAAATCATATGATTTATTTGCTCATTTGTACTGTTCTCCCATTATTATCTCAAAATTATTTGATCATCCCTTTCTAAAGATAGTACGAAAAAGGGTGTACATTCGTTATTGCACCTAAATAGCCGACTGTCTTCATCTGTTAGATCATGTAAACGGGTCGAACCACTCCCAAATGAAGGAGAGATGGACCATTTATGGCCCGACCCATTTCCATATTCAAACATGGTATCAGAGCCCAAGGTTTCGTCATGAGTTTCTAATTTAATCTCGACCCAAAACATGCCACTGGTGGAGAGCCTCTTTGAGAATTCGTTAATTCCCACTCTGGTGAGCTCCCATGGTTTCGCCCAGGGTTTCGAAGGGACCTTATATTTGAGGGGGCTTGTTGAAAAATAAACCCACATGTGTGTGTCCCACATTATTGGAAAGAGAGATTGTACAACTTTATAACTAAGGGGGCTACTTCTCTATAGCCAATTGATTTTAGGATGGAGTTTCATTTATGTTATCAAATGGTTCGTCCACTCCTCCATTTGGGTGTGCCCGACCCGCATAAATGTTCTAACACCATCCCTACAAGACTACCGCCAGTAACATTATCCTCGTTCTTTTTAATTCAAGGAATAGAGTAAATATTTCATTCCTTTCTCTTAAACCATCTCAAAATCGAAAAAAGGAACAATAAAATTGTGATAAATGGAGTAACAAAAAATACAACAACAACAACAACAACAGCATCAAAGCCTTCATCCCAAAATAATTTGGGGTCGACTCACATGAATCATCCTTTAGAACCGTCCATAACTTGTCGCACACTCAGAATGCGAATATATAGAAAAAGAAAAGTGAGACAAATGAGGAGTGAAATATAATATAAAAGTTAAGGTAAACTTAAAGATTTTAAAATTGAAACCCCGGATTTCTTTTATAAAAACTTAGAATTTAAATCGAGAATAAAGATCAAAACAATTTTTTAAAATAGAAGAAAAACTTAATGGTTCGGAATACTATACTCCGTATAAGAAAGTTATTGTTAAAAAAGTTTAATTTATCTAAAGCGAACAAATGGATTTTTTTTAACACACTTTAGGACTTGTTTGGTTACCTTTTAAGTTCATGGGATTTTGAAAATCTCATGAATTTATATTAAAAAAAAAAAAAATTATAAGATACTAAAAATTCACAATTTCTTTTCTTTATTTCTGTTAACTATACAACATTGACAAGTAAGTTTTATATAGGACTCCTGTACCATTTGGTTTAGCTATGTACGACTCACTATACACTAGTTTTAAATCCGTGCAGAAAATGCAAGGATCGTAATTAATAACATGTGTTATCAATTTATCATTGTATATAAGAGCACTTAAATGAATATGATTATCCTTGACTTTGTTTATTGACATCGCAAAACAAACAGCAATGAGAATATATTCAAGCAAAAATATATTAAGTTTTTTTTTTTTTGCCAGCGGTAAAGATAAAAGAAATATATAAGTATATGTTTATAAAATGAATTTTAGATTCATGATCAATTAAATTGATTAAAAATATATAGTGAATATAACATGAATTTAATACATTTAAACTGATATAAAGAACAAAGAAAAATCTTATATGGAGGACCGACGGGAGTGAAAATAACTATATATTATATCGACATGTTAAAATAAATGCACATCTATAAATTATACTCCTACAATATTTAGACTAACAAGGAAACAATCCTAGTGTGCCTAAATTGTAATTGGGCCGGTATTCTCAGTTCTTTAAATGCACATAAGACTAAAATAGGAGTCCAAAACTATTATTCCCTCCAGCTAGGGATGGCAATGGATCGGGTTGGATCGGGTTTTGCGAGATCCACACCCGATCCACTTACTTAATGGATCACCGATTCATATCCAAACCCGATCCATATCCAAAATTTTGAAATCCATATCCAATCCAATATACCTTTTTCAAATCCATATCTGCTCCAAATCCATACCCGATCCACCATATAATCCAAAACCCGATCCAAAACTTCCTTTAGCCATATAAAAAATTCGTCTAATATAACAAATTTGAAATTTCAAGCTTAATAAACCCAAAATTTTCAAAAATATTTGAATGGATCGGGTTCGGGTATGAATGGATCGGGTTTGGATTTGGTTCGGGTTTTTCAATGGTGGGTTTGGATATGGATTTTTAAATAGTGGATCGGTTATGGGTTTTCCAAAGGTGGATTTGGATCGAACTTTTTCCTTCGGTTCGGTTCGATTTCGGTTCGGATTGAGCCACTATTGCCATCCCTACCTCCAGCCGGATCATTTGTTATCTATTTTTATTTTAAGTATATTATTCATTCGTTATCTATTTCCATATCAGGTAAATAACTTTACACAAAATGACAAATATGCCCCTTACACAAATTATAGAATAGTATGACATCATACTGTAAAACGGTCTATTTTTATTAGAAAACTTTTTATTTAATTCTAATAAATAATTTGTATTTTTAGACAATAAAACCGTCTTATCGGGTAAAACCGCTTCACAAAAACTACCATATCCCATATTATTCACTACTATCATACGCCATATTATTCACTATTATGTACTCCGTAAGTCCGTATTACCTACCTATAAATTCTGATTTTGACATATAAACGGATAAACGCACCAAAACTTAAAAGCTAAACAAATTATACATAGCCAAAAGTATGTTTTACGTAATTAACCCTACCCAACCACCTCCTCACTCATTTTACATTTTTACCCCCTCGTCCCATTTCATATGGCTCTTTAACCCTATCTTAAAGTTCCGCCGCACTCCTCATCAATCACCTCTTATATTTTAAGCTCCTTTAAACCAATCTTTGTTCATCATCAGCTTTCTCCTTTTTTTGATCCTACCCATTCTCAGGTATCACCCTCACACTTTTCATCTCTTATTCCGATCTCCATCAGGTCTCCATCCTAATAGAAAAAATAAAGATAAATTTTCCTCTAAATTTCCGCCTCATCGACAATTTACATCAATATACATATTCTTTAATCTTTAATGCCTTTTAGTTACAAATTTAATAAATTTAATGTCAATATTGGAGTTTATTAAAGAGCATAAGTAGAAGAAATTCATGTAAGTATGATCCAAAAATTATACTATCTGGGTTCTTTTATTCGCTTGGTCCATTTCAAAGTGCATATTTTTTTTCGATTCTTAAAATTTTGTCAATATATTTTTTCAAAGATTTTTTCAGATCTAATATACTCCTTATTTGACTATTTCTTATTTGTTATATTTTAGTATATTCATTAAGGTGTTTTTTTTATATTTCTTTTAAAGGATTATTCGTAAATATTATTTTTTTCTTTTTTTCCCCAAAAATCTTCACTTCTACATTAACTGTTACTCGTATTTTTTTTCATTTTAAAATATTTATCAATATTTTTTTTCGAAAACCTTCAAATCTACAGTTTTTAAAAGATTCATTAGTATAATTATAATTATAATTATTATGGTGATTTAATTTTTTTAAATAGGTCGATAAATGTATTCCCAATGATTAAGATTTATTTCCGCAAAACAATTATACACATAATATTTTTAGATAGCTGGTATTTTTTATTAAGATATTATTTTTAAAGGAATTTATATTTATGGGCTTGTTTGGTTGCCCATTAAAATCATAGGATTTTAAACTTCATAGGAAGTGTAAAACCATGATGTTGTTTGGTTGCCAAAATCATGGGAAGTAGAACTTCCCACATGAATCTACTTCCTCCATTATGTGGGAAGTCACTCACCAAGCCTCCCCTTGGTCATTGGAACTTCCCACATGAATTAACTTCCCACATGCAAACCAAACACTTTTTGGGAATTCACATGAATTGGAAATTCATGTGAACTTGAAGTTCCAGGGAACTTTAGTTCCCTTATGTCAACCAAACACGTCCTTACTATACTCCGTACTTCTTTTTTAAACATCATTTTCTTTGAACATGAAAATATTTTTCTTTGAATTTGTTTTTTTTTTTATGTAACCAGTGACTTGTTGAAATTAAAGTCAAAAGATTATTTAAAGTGGGTTGGAGCGTGATAACTGGTTTACAATTATTATCACTAATTATTGAATTTGAGTAATTAAGAATTGACAATTGAATAATCTGAATAGGAGTAGGAATTTATTAGAGAGGAGATAGGTTAATTAAATGAGATGCAAAACATGGAGGGACCCATACAAAGCCAATTTTCTGAATTTTATCGACCAATTACAAGCCTTTAAAAAACCTGGCTTTTATACTATGTAGATGTAGATTTTAGGTTGCGTCTAGAAATTGAGACAAAACTTGAGTTATATATAAGAATCCCCATAACCTTTATAGCTGCATATAAAACTAATCAATCCTTGTTGTTTGTGTAATATTAGTGAAGGATATTTTTTATTTAAAAACTTTATTTAATGTTAGGAGAATATTACGGTAATATTACCTTAATCGGAATAATACTAGTATTAGAATAATTATATTATATTACCATAATAGAAATAGAGAGGGGAAGAGTTCATAAAGAGAATTGATGTTTTATTATATTGATAAATGTTCGTGTGTCTTTCGAATGATTACATTGGCTCGACATTTTTAGTACTCCGAGATCTAAACCGTATCAACTAATATCGCAATATAATTTAATTATTCTAATACTGATATTATTCCGATTACGGTAATATTACCGTAATATTCTTCTTCTAACATTTAATTCATATGATTTCAAAATTAATTCTATTATTAATTTGTGCATTTTTTTAATTTCACAAAATATCATCGCTTTTGAATATTAATGATAACCTGTTTTCTGTTTTTTTTTTTTTTTTTTAAATGAAAGGATGGTGAAAGTGGAAATTGGTGGTTGAATATCTGCGGCATAAACATTGGATTTTGGCCGAAACAAATATTCACAAAAATGTCAGAATCAGCAACTTACATTGGAGTAGGGGGTGAAGCGTATGGCCCAACTGACCGTCCCCTTCCTCCGATGGGAAATGGTTATTATCCAGTTGATAATAACATGAAGTTAAGTGCATTTTTTAGTGACGTGGTGTATGTAGATGAAAATCACATGAAAATAGATCATCCACAAATCGAGCCATATACAAATGATCCACATTATGGTATCAATAAGTTAGTAGATACAGGATTATTTGGACATGTCATCCTCTACGGTGGCATAAATAAATAAACAAAACAATTTTCTCGATAATATTTTTTGAGTTTAATTATGAAAGCAAATAAATTGCTCTTGTCATTTGTGTATACTGAATAGTCATGATTACATAGAGCCATAGATGGAAGAATGGGTGATAACGAGCCGCGCCGAAAAGACAATTGCATTGGCTTTCCTCCGCATGTACTCATGAAGCAAAACTCGAACTCGAGTCGATCTCGAATTACTCGAGCTTGGAAAAATTGTGTTCATTGTCAAGTTTTAGAGCTTAAATTCGAGCTCGAGCCAAGCTCAAGCTTATATATAATTGTTAGATTTTTCGTTTCTTTTCTTACGAAATTTTTAAATCCGGGATTCGAACGTTACATATAAAGATATTAAACGAATCTCTGGTACCATTTTGATATAGTGTTGTAGATACCCGTGTATGCCGATATTGAAATTTATAGAGAATCCGTCAGCTATCCGATGACGATAGGACACGTGTATTCCCAAAATGACGTACTCGTGATACGGATACGTCACATGGATGTTAAACAAGGTTACGTCGACGGTTTCCGTTAATTTAAATGGTTATTTAAATTTGATATTTTGAATGTTTTGAAATAAATGTTTATTTGTTTCTTTACATTTTGGTTTGGAAATTTATGAAATAAAAGGTTTGTTTAATTTATTTATGTTTTAATGATTTTTGAAATAAAGGTAATTTATTTCATTCGATTTGAATTTAATTCGAGTTGAGAGCTTTTATTTACGATTTATCGTTATAAATTGTTTTTAAAAGTTTAAATTTGGATTTTTTATTTTTGGTTGAATTATTGTAAAAATATTAATAAAGTGTATTGATGCTGTTATTACTTATTAGCCAATCATGGTAACTAGTAGGGGTTATTAAGTAAAGTACGATTCATTTGGGTAAAACTGTTTTAAGAATTATTGGTCTATTTATCCCTAATGTCAATAATCTGTGTTTCCCCTTATTTTTGACAAATATTGATACTAGGGTTAGGTGTATTTTTTTAGAATTATTTTTAAAAGATAAATAAATAAAAATACCTCGAGTCTTGAAAAGCCCTTAAAGTGAAATCAATTTTCAAAGTGTTGCGATTTATGACGGTTTGAAAATAATTGGAGATAATGCTATAAAACCCTCTTCCGAAAAGACACAAGTCACAGTCCTCTCAACTTCTCCAAATAAAACTCGGTCTCCACTGCTTCTGCTTCCATCAAACGTTTTTTTGTTTAATATATCTATATGGGTAACAATAATGAAGAATGGCCAGTTATAGGAATCGATCTAGGGACGACGTATTCATGCGTTGGAATATGGCAGCATGAGCGTGTTGAGATAATCACTAATGATCAAGGCAACAGAACCACTCCGTCTTGGGTTGCATTCACCAAAACCGAGAGGCTTATTGGTGAAGCCGCTGAGAATCAAGGCCGCATCAACCCTACTAACACCATCTTTGGTTTGTCTTCCTTTATTATATTTCCTTTAATTTAATTAATAAGTACTGTATGTCTCTTTTGTTATTTATTTATTCTTGTTTAATTTAATGGATTT
Source organism: Silene latifolia (assembly GCF_048544455.1). Classification (NCBI taxonomy): domain Eukaryota; kingdom Viridiplantae; phylum Streptophyta; class Magnoliopsida; order Caryophyllales; family Caryophyllaceae; genus Silene; species Silene latifolia. The sequence goes on along the minus strand of NC_133531.1, from coordinate 22,931,327 downwards.
ACATTTTTTGGTATTTATTTATTCCCCTTCATTATGAAAGTTGTTCTTGTGTGTTTGATGTTGTTTGTATAAAATAATTGGAACAGATGCAAAACGGCTGATTGGTAGGAGATTTAGTGATGAAATGGTACAGAAGGACATGAAGTTGTGGCCATTTAAGGTCATTGCTGGTCCTGATTATGGTCAAGATAAGAAACCACTTGTAATGGTAACCTACATGGGAGAAGAGAAGCAATTCACTGCTGAGGAGATATCTGCTATGATTCTCATGAAAATGAAGGATACCGCCGAAGCGTATCTAGGCATGCCAGTTAACAATGCTATTGTTACAGTTCCTGCCTACTTCAATGACTCTCAGCGCCAAGCAACAAAAGATGCTGCTGCCATTGCGTCCCTCAACGTGGTGCGCATCATTAATGAACCCACCGCAGCTGCCATTGCTTATGGTCTAGACAAGAAGGGATTATTAGAGAGTGACAATTCCAAAAAGAACGTGTTGGTTTTTGATCTTGGCGGTGGGACTTTTGATGTCTCTTTGGTCTCTATTCAAAAGAATATCTTTGAAGTGAAGGCAGTGGGTGGGGATGCCCACCTCGGCGGTAATGATTTTGATAATAGAATGGTTACTCACTTTGTAGAAGAGTTCCAGAGAAAGCACAATATAGATTTGAGTAAGAATCCTAGGGCTCTTGGACGATTGAAGACAGCTTGTGAAAGAGCCAAAAGAGCCCTCTCAACAACAGCACAAACAACTATTGAACTCGATTGCCTTTCTGGTGGAATTGATTTTAGCTCAATTGTAACTCGTGCTCGTTTTGATAAGTTGAATGTTGATCTGTTTAAGAAGTGCATTGACCCCATTCAGCAATGTTTGAGTGATGCTGATATCAGCAGGAATGATGTTCATGATATCGTCCTTGTTGGTGGTTCGACTCGCATACCCAAGGTCCAGCAGTTGTTGCAAGACTTCTTTGATGGAAAGGAGCTCTCAAGAAGCATCAATCCCGATGAGGCTGTTGCATATGGAGCTGCAGTCCACGCCGGGATATTATGTGGTGCAACCAGCAAAGGTATGGTTCTTGTGGATGTTACTGATAGAATAATAGTAAATATGTAATGTTTTACGTAATTATTTGTTGCTATATTAGCGTTATTGTATTCCTAGTATGTAGCAATTAGTTAGCTGTTATCTCCTAATTGACAGCTTAGCCTGTTGTATATATTACTCTTAACCTAATCAATAATACTCAACGATTATCCTCTTTCATGGTATCAGCCATCTAGATCTTGCTTCCGCTCAAATTTCTTCTTCTCTCAAATCGTTCATTCCGACCTCACGTCAATCCAAATGGCTCCCGATGGAAAAAGCACTTTTCATCCTGCTCTTGCCGTCAACAACATCACCAACCACATTCCAATCAAACTCGGAATGGATAACGATCAGTATCCTTTGTGGGTGGCGTTGTTTACGAATCACGCGAAATCCAATCGCGTGCTTCATCATATTATCGAACCGAAATCAGGCTTACCCAAAGCCCCTTCGACAGATGACGAAAAAGAACTATGGGAAACCCTAGACGCGACGGTCCTTCAGTGGATTTACTCCACCGTCACAACTGAACTCCTCGAAACTATTATCGAGGCTGAATCCACGGCTATGCAAGCGTGGAATCGTCTTGCTAATATTTTTCAGGACAACAAAAATTCTCGAGCCGTGACACTCGAACAGGAGTTTTCGCATATAGACATGGCCGATTTCTCCTCGGCGTCGGCGTACTGTCAACGATTGAAATCCTTGGCGGACCAATTAAAGAATGTCGGATCACCGGTCTCTAACAGCCGATTGGTTCTACAACTTGTCTCTGGTCTTACGGATGCGTATCGTCACGTAGGTACTCTGATACGCCAACGTGATCCCTTGCCTGAATTCTATAGTGCCCGATCGATGTTAACATTAGAGGAAGCCTGCTTTGCTAAACAGGCTGCTTCGAGTTCTTCCACGGCTCTCTATGCTCGTGGTAATGGTGACAGTGACTCCGGAGGCTCTCGAAATCAGTCCGGCAAAGGGAACAAGGGTGGCAAGAAGAAGGGTCAGGGTAAAGGTGGTAATGGGAAAGGGAACAAAAATCAGGCTGCTGCTCAGCCGAGTTCTGCTGTTCCGGCTGCTACACCGGTACCTGCTGCGACTGGCTGGAATGGTGGTTACGGACCGTGGCAGTGGCCTCCCTCTCCTTGGGGCTACCCACCATGTCCATATCCATCGAGTCCATGGGTTCGGCCTAATTTCTCTCGCACTGCTCAACCCGGTATTCTTGGACCTCGACCTGCTCAAGCTTACAATGCTGATGGTAATGCTCCAACACAAACGGATATTGAAGCTGCCATGATAACCTTGGGACTCAATCCTAATGACCCATGGGTCATGGACACCGGGGCTACGTCTCACATGACGTCGGATCAAGGTAAACTCACGTCTTTTGTTAATACGAGCATTAATAATGGTATCATTGTCGGTAATGGAAATTCCATTCCAATTAAAGGTTTCGGTCATACCAGTCTGCCCAACCCTCATCCCCCTTTAGTCCTTAAAAACGTCCTATATTCCCCCCAACTAGTCAAAAATTTAGTCTCCGTACGCAAATTTACAACCGATAACTCGGTCACTGTTGAATTTGATCCCTTTGGCTTTTGTGTGAAGGATATGCGGACGGGAATTCGACTCATGAGGTGTAATAGTCGGGGCAACCTTTATCCACTGACAGCCGATACCAAGTCTCATTTTGCTGCATTAGCTTCCTCTCTATGGCACAACCGTCTCGGTCACCCTGGAGCTCCTGTTTTTACGTCTATTCGTCAAAATAAATTAATTGATTGTCCTACAAACAATCGAGATTCTGTATGTCAGTCGTGTCCTTTGGGAAAACATGTTCGTCTCCCTTTTGTTGCCTCTCAAACTAGAACTTTTATGCCATTTGATATATTACATTGCGATCTTTGGACGTCTCCTGTTCTTAGCTCGTCGGGTCACAAATATTATTTGTTGATTTTAGATGATTATTGCAATTACTTGTGGACATTTCCTATTGCTCATAAAAATGACGTTAATTCCACATTAATACAATTTCATTCTCAAATACAAACACAATTTGAGCGTAAAATTAAGTCAATACAATGTGATAACGGAACGGAATTTGTCAATAATATTTTTCGAAAATTTTGTGCCGAGCAAGGGCTGGTATTTCGCCTCTCTTGTCCACACACTTCTTCACAAAATGGCAAGGCCGAAAGAAAAATCCGCTCCGTTAACAATATTGTTCGTACCATACTGTTTCACGCTTCTATCCCGGTCACATTTTGGCACCATGCTCTAGATATAGCAACTTATCTTCTGAACATACTCCCAAGTAAACCTCTAGCTTACAAAATTCCCCTTCAAATACTATATAATCGTGTTCCTTTATATAGTCACCTTCGAGTCTTTGGTTGTTTATGTTTTCCGCTTGTTCCGTCAACAAAAATTCATAAACTTCAACCACGCACTCTTCCTTGTGTCTTCCTTGGTTATCCCTCTAATCATCGCGGCTATAAGTGTTTTGATATGACCACCAATAGAATTATCATTAGTCGACATGTTGTCTTTGATGAAACGGTCTTCCCTTTCGCTAAAGTCCACTGCCCTGACAAAAATACCTATAGTTGTTTTGATGACGAGTTGTCTCCGTATGTCCTTCGACAATTGGCTACAACCCAACCACCCACAGACACACCCCATCCCGCGTCTCCCACTGCCCAGCCCACGGTCTCTCCTGCAACAGTGTCAGTCCCTCCCACTGTTACTCCTCCAGAAACCGTACCTACTGTGCAAAATACCCCAGCCACTGTGGTCCAACCAGCTCCCCGTACCACTGTTGCGCCCAATGATCCAGCCGCGGTGGTACAACCCGCTTCCCAGACCACTACGGTCCAGCCTACGGTCAAGCCTACTACCCGTGCTGACCACGGCATATACAAACCAAACCCCAAATATTTTCGTACCAAAGACGACCAGAATTTAAGTCACACCACTGTCATTTCCCCTGTTCCACGTGACCCGGTGACAGCCCTTCGTGACCCTAATTGGAAATCGGCAATGGACGATGAATATAATGCTCTTATTTCTAATAAGACGTGGGACTTGGTTCCTCGTCCTGCGAACGTAAATGTTATACGTTCCATGTGGATTTTTCGTCACAAATTTAATTCTGATGGTTCATTTGAAAGGTATAAAGCGCGTCTTGTAGGTGATGGCAAAACTCAGCAGGTTGGAGTTGATTGCGGTGAAACATTTAGCCCGGTTGTAAAACCGTCTACAATTAGAACCGTGTTATGTCTTGCTCTATCCAAGTCTTGGTCCATTAATCAACTAGACGTCAAAAATGCTTTTCTACATGGAAATCTCAATGAAACGGTGTATATGTATCAACCAATTGGCTATCGGGATCACAATCGGCCCGATCATGTTTGCTTGCTCCGAAAGTCTCTTTACGGTCTCAAACAAGCACCCCGTGCATGGTACACTCGGTTTGCGGATTATATTGCTAAAATCGGATTCATCCATAGCAAGGTCGATCACTCATTATTTATTTATCGGCAAGGTACATCTATTGCTTATTTACTATTATATGTCGACGATATAATCTTGACTTGCTCGTCCGAGGCTCTTCGTGCATCCATTATGAGTAATCTTCATCGGGAATTTGCTATGAAAGACCTTGGCTCCCTAAGCTATTTCTTAGGCATATCAGTCCAAAGGCACGATAATAGTATGTTCCTATCCCAAAAGAAATATGCTAATGAGATCATTGACAAAGCCGGTATGTCCTCTTGCAAACCCGCTGCCACGCCTGTTGATACTAAACCAAAGTTGAGCGCTACTACGACGTCGACTCCCTTTAGTGATCCGACTCTCTATCGTAGCTTAGCCGGGGCGCTACAATATCTTACATTTACCCGACCCGATATCTCCTACGCCGTACAGCAAGTCTGCCTTTTCATGCACAACCCTATGGAAGCTCATATGAATGCACTCAAACGAGTGATTCGTTTCATCCGTGGAACTGCTGATCATGGTCTTTGGCTGCACAAGTCTCCTCCATCTCGTCTGATTGCGTATACGGACGCCGACTGGGGAGGATGTCCAGATACGCGTCGGTCCACCTCGGGGTACTGCGTCTTTCTCGGAGACAACCTCATTTCTTGGGCCTCTAAACGGCAACCTACACTCTCTCGCTCAAGTGCCGAAGCCGAGTACCGTGGAGTTGCTAATGTAGTAGCTGAGTCATGTTGGCTTCGAAATTTGTTAGTCGAACTTCATGTGCCTATGCCCAAAGCCACGCTCGTTTATTGTGACAATGTAAGTGCCATTTACTTGTCGGGTAATCCGGTTCAACATCAACGCACAAAACATATAGAAATGGACATCCATTTCGTCCGTGAGAAAGTGGAACGTGGGGAAGTTCGTGTTCGTCATATACCGTCTCGACACCAGATTGCAGATATTTTTACTAAAGGCCTGCCTTTGGTATTATTTGATGATTTCCGAGACAGTCTCAATGTTCGTGTTCCTCCCGTTTCGACTGCGGGGGTATGATAGAATAATAGTAAATATGTAATGTTTTACGTAATTATTTGTTGCTATATTAGCGTTATTGTATTCCTAGTATGTAGCAATTAGTTAGCTGTTATCTCCTAATTGACAGCTTAGCCTGTTGTATATATTACTCTTAACCTAATCAATAATACTCAACGATTATCCTCTTTCAGTTACTCCCTTATCCCTTGGTGTTGAGGTGGGTTCCGGGAACATGTCTGTCGTTATCCCGAGAAATACAACTATTCCAACGAGACAAGAGCGTATCTATGGAGCCTTGCATACTAAGAAGCGTATGTATGGAGGTACTGATAACGACTGTCGGGCATCTGTTTTGGAAATCCCTGTCTATGAGGGTGAGAGACTTAAAGCCCAAGACAACAATTTTCTGGGAGTCTTTGAGCTTTCTGGCATTGCACCGTCTAATAATGGATCTTCTAGCTTGATTAATGTTTGTTTCGAGATCGACGATAATGGGATTTTGAACGTATCAGCGGAGGACACCATCTCTGGCAACAGGAGTGAAATTAGGATCACCAACCGTAGTAGGCTTACAAAGACAGAGATGGATAGAATGACGAATGAGGCGGAGGAGTACAGATCACAAGACAAAAAGCATGAGGAAATGGTGAAAGCCAAGAACACATTAGAGGACTATGCCAATGACATGTGGGAAAAGCTTAACAATTGTGGGAAGAAGATTGGAGCTAATGACAAGAAGACGATAATGGATGCAATACAACAGATATTTGAGTGGTTAGATTGGAACTCTGACCAAGTGTTTGATGCAGGAAAGTATGTGGAGAAGCTAGAAGAGATTGAATTATTATGCAAGGCTTTTATTTCTAAGTTGCGCTGAATTTCCTTAATGCAGGTCAACTCTTCCAACACTTTATCTATGGATATTAAAATTTAGTTGTTGTTAATCTTCCGATTTTATTAGTTGCAACAAGCCGCATGTTAATCGGTTCATTTGTGACACTATTTGTTCACTATTAAGTTTTTGACAAAATGACAATCCTGAAATTGTGCTTACTTCTTCTTTTGTTAGAAAGTCTTGTGTAAGACCGTCTCTACAACCGTTGTATTTTAACTTGCGTTTGTTAGATTAGTGTTAAGTCAGTCATCATAAATGAATCTAAAAGTAATTTAATTACGATAGTAGAATAGTTTATCTAACATACTCCAAATATCTCTATCTAAAAAGTAAATTTCATAATTAAATTTCAAACGGAGTTATTACAATGGTAAAATCGTTAAATTCGCAAATATATTTGTCTAAAAAACTGTGCATTTGCGCGGATCCATACTAGTTTTACATAATGTAGTTAATTTGTTACCATAATCGAGTCAACTATATTTAAGAAAAAATACCATAATCGAGTTAACTATATTTAAGAAAGTATTTTTTTCTCCTTAATTAGTATTTTTTTTCATTTATAAAACTAGTTTGTTAATTATTATAGTTATTTTAGTATGTACTCATTAATTAGTTTGGTCATTTTTCGTTTTTTTTGTAGTTGATATGTGTTTTTTTTTTCCTTTTTTTAAAAAAATTTAATTTATAAGTATTAAACACTACATTAATAAAAATGTACAATAATTTATAAATTATATTTTCCTAAATATTAGTCCTAATTTTCGGCCTAATTGGTTTTCCGTAAGGGAGGATATATGAATTTGAAATTTTAATTGAAGCATAATCACATAATGTTTTTTTTGGAAAATTCTCACTTTTACCCCTCTTATATAAGTTAATCTCATTTGTAACCCTACTTTTTAGGAAAAACTCATTTGTATCCTCCTTTTGTTTATGTTCATCTTTGCTTCACTAGTTGGTATCATTCTCATTTCCCTTTAATCCTTTGTTATTGCTTGCTTTAATTCATTATGTCTTGTTTAGATTACTTGTTTGTTGTTGTTGTTGTTGTTATGTTTAGCACAATAAATAGTGAATAGTGACCCTATTATACGAATGAGATTAAGGATAATCCTTGTTTGTTGGTTAAATTGTTGAATACTTGTCTTGCTTCTAACTTATGCAAGACACCTTGATAACATGCTTGCTTGACACCGTACATGATTCTCCACTAGGAAGTTGGAGGATACAAGTGAGTTTTCCTAAAAAGTAGGGTTACAAATGAGACAAGTGGGTATGTATTTGTAGATTAAGTGACAAGTTTTCATCTTTATTTAAGAATCCTCCTTTTTTTTTTTTGAGGAAACCCATAAGGGTATTAATTCATTAAACTTAAATCAGCAAGCATCGCAGCAGCAGCCGGAGGCGGCAACCCATTCGTCCAAAGAAATTCAAGATGTAAACTATTGAAAATTAAATTGAAAGACTAATTATTAAAAGATTAATCTAATTTGTAGAAAGATTAAGGGCTTGCCTGGAATCAATGAAATAATTCGAGGGTAAATTTTAATTGGGTGATAATTACCGGAGAATTTAATTACTTTAGTAATGAGTTCATTGATAATAGGTTTGGCATAAGAGTACTCCCTTAATCATTACCCGGGGGGAGGGTGGGTAATGTATTACCCTTTCATGAGGTTAATAGATTTAGGAGGTGAATAATTACTCTCATGTCAAACATGTAAAATGCACCTTACCTATTAATCCCATATTCATTCCCCTCCTTATAACTTCAATCCAAGAAATCCCTAAAGAGTAATATAAGAATTAGATCACAAATTCTCATTATAGACGGACACTATCCGTCTATAATAAAAGACGGGTCAAATACAATACCACTTTCCTAATAGAACAAATAACAAGTGGGGTGGTGGGGCAAAAAATGTTACCATTTTCATTGTATTTGATCCGTCTATAGCAATAGACGGATATACCCGTCTATAGCAAAACTAATTGGAATTAAACTAGGAGAGATTATCTAAATAAGGAGGCTAGATCTATTCTAGTGCGAATTTCAATACCTTTTCATAAAGGGATTGTAGTGCCAATTCGGTTAACCTGAATCATTTTTATATGTCATAAAGGGATTGTAGTGCGAATTTCAATACTTTTTTTTCTGGGCCCAGTCGACCTGAAAATCGTGGATATAAACCTTCAAAATAGCGGTTTTTGACGATCTTTCGAATCAGAAATATTTTTTTGCTGAATTCAAATATATCGGGCCTTTATGCTTTTAAATGAATATCAGATGTTCAGATCCTTTTTAAAACATCTGATATTGGAGATTACGACTTGTTTCATCTATTACCAACACGATTCGAAAAATATACCTAAGGTTTCTAAATGACTATTTCAAGCCATTTGTCAATCCATCTAGTTGTCCAATGACCATAAACATGAACTTTGAATTAGCTCAGAAAAAATATATATAAGCTCGGATTCAATATCTTAGTTGTACAATGCTTATGGTACAGCTGGATGTATAATACTTTTTGTGCTTCTTAAGCTCATACTCCATTATCTATCTTTAGTTCCTTGTATTAGAAAACAAATTGAATGTCATTGAACAAAACAAAATGTCATATTATAGTTCAAAGATAATTGTCATTAGAGTTCCATTGAGGCCTAGGTATTGGTATAAAAAGAGTTAACCTGATATTTTTTTTTTTTTTTTTTGAAAATGGTTATTTGAAATTTCTTTTATGCACAGATTATCAATGGGTTATATATGAGGGCAAGAATTATTGTTGAATTATATTTTTTTTTTGATTTTTTATTATCGATAGAGGCTAAGTGTTTATCACCAAGTCTGTTAATCTTGATTTCTGTTAAATTCAACAACAGGCCTAAGCCGCACCCAAACGGAAACACTCCCCCTCACATGTGCTTTGGGTTTCTTCACAGTTTCGTATACTTTTAGTTATCCCAAAGTTTGAACTGATGTAGGCTTAAGAATGCGCATTCCCAATTCATGAGGAAATGTGAATAATTCTCCATTGATGAAACCTTATTACTGTAATTGAAGTGTTAAAAAGAGACGAATAAATCTCCATTGATGAAAATTAGGACACCAAGTAAATCGGCTCCTAGACCTTTATTTATTGTTTAGACCACCATTGCTATTTACGTTACTTTTTTTTTTTTTTTGATGACGAGGAGGTTGGATCCTCCCCGGATACAGGACCCCACCCTGCTAGGCGCCTGTACCATGTAAATTCTTTCCCGCGGGGATTATTCCCTCACTGGGCGTCAGGTCCCCAGTAAAGTGTTCATCTAGGGAATCGAACCCAGGACCTCGCAATTCCTCCTTAGGAGGCTTTGAGGTTACCCTGGAATTCCACTAGACTCACACATCTTGGGTATTTACGTTACTTATTTACTTATTTTAGTAGTCTTAGTTTAATTTATGTTTAGTTTAATTAATTAGTTTAATATTAATCAACTTCTTGATTCGCGTACCTAACTTATAATTTAAGACAAAACTAGTACTCAAACATGATCTACTTGTGGTTCGACCTCGACTACCCTACTACATTAGTTGAGAATAAATTGTTTGATTGGGGGAAGGCGACAAACCCCTACTATCAACAAGGGTGATGACGACTGTTTTATTTATGGCAAAAAGTTCTATAATATTGCTACTTGTCAATTGCGGTCGCTAGGAATTTTTGAGTAATCAGGTAGAATTTGAAGCGTATTCAAAGAGCTTAATGTTAGGCAAAGACTGCCATTAGGACGATAATGTAGCATCATCTCCACTTTGCTGGGATAAATAATCGTTCTAAAAGCAAACGTAAATTATCTGCTATGACACGGAAAGTATCTCCACCACACACATTGTCACATTCTCAAAAGATGAGTGTGGGGAGATGCGTATGTTGAGGTGAATCTGCGGCCATACAAGGAAAGATCGATTAAGGAATGAGGTGATTAGGAAAAGGGTAAAAGTGGTGCCAATAGAGGACAAGATGATGGAAAACTAACTAAGATGGTTTGACCATGTTAGAAGGAGACTTATGGACGCACCAGTTAGGAGGCTGAAGACTTGTGGAATAAAAAAGGTTGCTAGGGGTAGAGGAGACCAAAACAGACATGATAGAGCACGATATGAGATTTCTCGGACTTGATGAGGGAATGGTGACTGAGAGGGCACAATGGAGGGAAATCATACATGTTTTTTAGTATTTGACGTTTTTTGAAATATTTAATGTTTTTTTATTTAATTTTTAAAAAATGTATTTGTTTTTTTCGGTTTTATTACACTTTTTACCTACAACTTTCTTATATATTAATACTTGATTCACTTTTAAGGTTTTCCGAACCCTTAAATTTACTTCGGTTTTCAAAATCGTTTTAATCTTTATTCTCGATTTAAATTCTAAGTTTTTATAACATAAATCCGGACTTTGATTTTAAAACCTTAGGCTCTGTTTGGCAAAACTACCTGAAAATGTAGCTGAAACCTAAAAAGGTAGCTGAAAACTGAAAAGCTAACTGAAACCTAAAAAGGTAACTGATAAGGTAGCTGAAAATTAGGAACTGATAAGGTAACTGATTATATAAAAATGTGTTTGACAAACTAGCTGTAAAGGTAGCTGATTTTGGTAAAATGACGTAAAAGGATATGAAAATCTATCTATATTTATAAAAGAGGCTTTTTTCGAGCGATTCTAGAGCGTCCACATCATCAAAAATCAATTTAGGAAAGTATCATAAATAATATTTTTTTATGTAAAAAATAAAGTGCAGAATCTTTTAATTATTATAATATATATATTTCCTAAATTATATTCAAGTGATATTTCGAATTTTTATATAAAAACTTTTCCATTTCATTTGACAACAAAGTATTGTTAAAAAAATTATGAAAATAATATAATTAGATTCGTGATAAAAAATGTTATCATTAGAGTTTAAATTTTAAATCATTTGCACATATTAAAGATAGTGTACCTCTTAGTTCTTAATACATTATATGTCCCACATTGAAAAATAATGTAGGTATGGAGAATATACTACGTATAAATAATAGAATTGTCCCGCATCGAAAGAGACATCCTTGAAACTTAGGTATTAACCCAAATCTTTTAAGTCTCTTAAGTATTGTCTCAAAGAGACCTTAAAAGTTTGTATCATATCTCCACAATATGATATAAAAAATAAAGTGGATATTTTTTAATTATTATAATATATATTTCCTATATTATTTTAAAACCTTTTTTTGTTTAAATATGTACTTAAATTAAAAGACTTATAAAAAGAGTTCATACATCAGTTAAGGGGAAAAATCAAAAGACCAAAACATTATTAAATCGAGTTGGATGTCGAACTAGGTGCGAAAAAGATGATGTAATTCTTAGTATATTATATGTCACACATTGTAAAATAATAAGATGTGGTGAACATACTACGTATAAATAGTAGAATTGTTACCACATCGTAAAATTACCATAAGGTGTGGTCATCCTATTATAAATAGTAGAATTGTCCCACATTGAAAGATTAACATAAGGTGTGCTGATCCTATTATTATAAATAGTAGAATTGTCTCACATCGAAAGATTAATATAATGTGGAGTGATTCTATGATTATAAATATGAGTCATCCTTGGAAGTTAAATATCAACCCCAAAATTTTTTTTGAGTCTCTTAAATATTGTCTTAGATAGCTCTTATAAGAGTTTGTATTATTACCTCAACAATAGTGAAATTTATTTGTATTATACTTTTGATTTTGGTGGTTTCACAATTATATAATTATATATTGTTATATCATCTCCTTTTCTACTCAAATTTAGTAGTTTAGCAATAAGTTATTTATTTTTTAATTTTTAAGCTGAATTTTTAAATACCGAACATACATCAGTAGTATTCTTATTATATAAGAGACTTTAAAAGTAACGTTACATAATGTTAATTTTTCAAGCTTTAACATTTTTTTTCATCTAGAGAGTCCAACCCTTAAAAACTACTTAATGTTTATAAGAAAATAATGTTAATTTTATACATAAGAAAAACTTTGGACTTTAGATAAGATTAGTTTGTTAGCAATAAGATAAAATTGAACAAATGTTACCTATATATGTACAAAAAACTTTAGACTCTTGATAAGATTGGTTTGTTAGTATTTGCTCATTATTAAATATTAAATATAACTACTATTAGTTATAATGAGTAGCAATTGTCCGTATTTCGGGATTCGGGTTATTTGTCCCACACTGAAAAATAATTGAGGTGTTGTGAATATATATACTACATGTAAATAGTAGATTTGTCCCACATTGAAAGATTATCATGCATAAGGTAGGGTGATCTTATGATTATAAATAGAAGTCATCCTTGAAACTTAGGAATCAATCCAAAATCTTTTGAGTCACTTAACTATTGTAAAAGAGGGCTCTTAAGAGTTTATATTATTAACGGTTAAAATTAAAATTTAACAAACTATAATTTTGTTGTCACTAAATTGTATCTTTGCTTATACTGGCCAAAAACATATACGGATTTATCTTTTACGCCTTTACGGTGGAATGATAGCAATAAGATGATCATATGAGTATACATTGTAAGTGCATTGTGAAAGAAAGAACATAAAAATGAACTCTATGTATCAGTAATTAAAAGATTAATTATTATTATTATTATGTGAGATTGTCTTATTAATTGAACAAAAAAATTTGAAGTGACTAAATTATAAGAATAACATGTGTAAGTAAATTGTCCATATTTGAAGAGTAGGTATATGGTTCAAACAAAATATATACTCCCTCCGTCCCTGTCAATATTTTACATTTGCTCTATTCTCCCTACCAAAATATAGCAAATATAAACTATTCATTAATTTCACACCTGTCTTTGTATTAATGATAAAGGTTATCAAAGCGCCCCCATTGGCTTACACTAATGATGATTAGTACTTAATAAATTTTGCGAATTCGAGATAACAAAGCTTTAGAGGCTACTTAATGCCTAGAATCAAGTACGTATCAAGATACCATAAGGGATTAGGATATTTTATTTTTTTCTAGAATTATGTGACATCCGGATTTGAACTTCGAAACACCTATCTTTATATTAACCATAAGGGCTATCAAAGCATCCCGATTGGCTTACACTTATGATGATTAGTATTTAATAATTTTTGTTAGAATTCAAGATAACAAAACTTTAGAGGCTACTTAATGCTTAGAATCAAATACGTATCAAGATACCATAAGGGATTCTGATATTTCATTTTTTATGGAATTATGTGACACCTAGATTTGAACTTCGAAACACCTATTCAATAAAGTTCTAAAACTTAGTTTTAAAATAATCAAAGTCATTAACCCGTACGAAGTACGGGCTTTCAAACTAGTTATTTAATATTATAGAATAAATGGGTATAAAATGGAAAATAAGTCATTTCACGCACCTGATTTCTCAAAAGCTACCTGAGGTAGCATTTCATTTCAGGTACTTTATTTGACCAAATAAGCTACTTGCCAAACACTTGCAAAAAAATCAGGTAGCTGAAATTTTGGTCAAATAAGCTACTTTGGTCAAATAAGCTACCTGAAGTGTCGTGCCAAACGGAGCCTTAAGTTTACCTTCTTTTGTATTATGTTTCACTCTCCTTTTATTTTTTCACTTTTTATTTTCTATATTTTCGCATTTTGATTTGTGCGTTTACTCATGGATGATTTTAAAAGATGATTCATGTCAGCTGAGTCCAAATTATTTTGAGGTTAAGACTCTAATATTGTTGTTTTTGACACGAAAAGTATCTCTTGTGGGATTATCATAAGAAGAAGCTCTGCAGCTTTGCTTGTATAAAGTGGATAAGTGGTGATAAAGTAGTCCAACTTTAGTTTGCTCGTTGCGATTTTTCTTCTTTTTTGCCCTTTGACTTTCTTTGGGGTTGACTTTTATTTTGATTTGAGTTTTAAACTTTGGGGATGGATGATTATTAGTTTAATAACATCATATGAAAAAAAAAAATTAGTTTGGACCCGTGTAATATATACATGGTATGTAAAATTTCCTAGTTTTATAAATTAAGCACGCTTACTTAGAATTACCGCTCCTGTGTCTTTGTACTTCACATTGTGGACATGGTTTATAAAACTTTCACCCATCAGAGTTGGTGGGACGGTTACGATTTTGAGTTATACTTAGTACATACGGTGTAGGTTGCCCGGTAAGACGGTGACGTCCCGATGTGGAAATGCTAATTTAAATTCTCTCTTAAAAGACGTAAATTATAAGGTTTATTTAAAAATTTGTTCATTTTCTCAAAATTCTAGGTTTATTAAAAGACGTAAATTAATATAAAGTATGAAAACATATCTTTCATAAGTAACTCCACTAATTGAAAATCTATCTTACTCTTTTTAAAAAATCATATATTTGATTTATTAATTAATTTTTCATTAATTACAAATTTTCCAGGTTTTTTTTATTAAAAATTTCTTTAATATAATATAACAAAATTGACTCTAAAAATTTAACAAACTATTTTTTGTGTTTACTAAATATCATTTCTTATTACTTGGTAGAAAATAGTTTAGGCGAAGGATTTGGATCGTTTTGCGCCAAAAATGGTAACCAAAATCCTGTAGGGGGCGTTTGGTTCGCACTACGAAAAGGGAATGGGAATTGGAAAGGGAAATAAGGGGAACGAAAACACCCTATCATAAACCCGACAACCATCCAAACCACTACAACCACCCCAGAACTATCGCCATCATCTACATTGTCATGATCGTCAGGTCGACGCTTTCCCCTCCGTTGAACTTTCCGGCGAAGAGACTCCCTAGCTCAAACTTATTTCGCGCCGGCGTCCGTACCCTCACCACATAACACCCACATCCACCCCTAAAAAAACTCACCCTAAGCACCAAAATCCCCTTCCCCACTCCAATAAACACCAACACCAGATCTTGTATATAGGGGATTCTAAGGACCCATATCTGAAATGGCTTGCACCCAAAATTTACGAAACAAAAATAGCCCTCCCACAAACCCACCTGAAACGAGGAATATAGCAAATCACTCCCATAAGTAGAGGTGGTAATTATTGACATGACCCGAAAACACGACACGAACCCGACACGAAATTAGCGGGTTAGGGTTAAGAAGTTGTGACCCATTTAACTAATTGGGTTTACACGACATGAAACTTAAATGGGTCGGGTTAGGGTTGAGCTCTTTTGACACGAACTCGACACGAATAACTCATTTATTTAAAAGTGTTACTCCCTCCAATCCACACCAAACTCCCCATTCACTTTTTGGAGGTCAAACTTCGAAAAATTTGACCGTTAATTCACTCAAAACTATAAATCATTAAAAAATAAAAATTACGCATTTAGTTTTGTTATGAAAATATTTTTCACAAAATTATATTTTTTGTGAAAAATTTCTATGTTTAAAGGACGAAAACTACGGTCAAAGCGTCGCCTCGAAGACCACCCAAAAGCAAATGGGCAGTTTGGTGTGGATTGGAGGGAGTATAATATATTTGAGTTTAATCAATAAGCCAACCAAACAATTTAAAAATATGCATTTTCATTATCCTTTTTGGGATAGTAGGGTTATAAAGCTTAGCTTATTTTATTAGTTTGTTGGGTTGAATGGGTTAAGTGGATTAAAATTGACCTTGTTGAGTTTATGGATTCTAAGTACCTAAGAGGGGGAGGGGGTGAATTAGGTAATGTTTTAAAAATTTCAACATAATCTTTATTGTTTTAAAGTAAGTTGATTGACAATATGAATGTTAAATGGATACATCAAATAAATTGAATGATTAAGAGTGTATCACGATTCCAAAGTAAGTTGTTGAAGTCAGGAAGCGACAGTTGTTCTGACTGTTACTTGTTTGTCTTAGCAAGTGAGGTAAAAGCTACAGACCAGAAGTAACAGTATTCAGGTCTGTTGCTAGCTAAAACGTGAATGAAGAACAAATAAGATAAATTGCAGCGGAATAAAAAGCGAAGAGATAAACAACACAACGATTTTGAATTGGTTCGGTCGACACTCTAAAGGCCTACGTCCAATCTTCTTTTATTGATAAGTGATGTAATCTACTCCGACTACTTTGAAACACTAACAACAAAAGGACCAACAACCTACTCCGGTTGCGACACAAGTTCTAAGACTACTCCGTCTATGAACTACCAACAACCTACTCCGGTTGCCACACGAGTTAGAGGACTACTCCTTCCTAGAACTCAACAACTCACAACCTACTCCGGTTGCCACAAGAGTTAAAGGACTACTCCGTCCTAGAACTCAACACTCTAACTTAGAACGTTTACAAGGATCAAGTTTCCACGGACTGATTTTTTAACAAGAATTGATATGGACAACTTACAAGATCAAACGGTTCATAAGTGAGAGAGTTTAATACTTAAAGCAACAGTCACTGTGATTGTAACACTTGAAGACTTTGAAAGCTTTGCAAAATATCAAAAGGATTTGAAAACTTGAAAACAATTTTGCAATCTCTACACTCTAACTAGAATGTTTTTAAACCAAGTTTCCTTAGACTGATTCTTAAAAAGAATTGAGAAGGACAACTTATTGGTACAAACGATTTCTAGATGAGAGGGTAGAACACTGTGAAGTAACAATGACTCTTCCTTCATTTACTTCCCTTCTTTCACCCGTTTAACCAAATTTCATCAAAATATTTCCCCAAAATTCTACAACAATCCAAGTTAAACCTTAATTATTGATCAATTGTTCATCCATTACCATCTATCACTTACTTTAATAATTGATGTAAGTTGTCCTTCTATCTCTTCTTTCGAATTTGTTTGTAAGTTATTGTTTGATTTCTGTTAATTTGGAAATGTCGTGAAATTGATTATATTATTCATTGCTCTGAACTTTTTCCATTGTTTTTTAACTTAATTTGTGGGTTTATAATTGTTGGCCATTGAATTAGGTTAAATTTGGGGAATGAATGAGAGAGAATGATGAAGACGGGAATGAATGAGGAGAAAGATGAACACATATGCTTTACAAAGGAAGGAATAAAGGCAAAATCGTCATAAATTAAATGTTTAAACCAAAAAATTTGAAATTTGACGGAAATTTGGCCTGAATCCAATATTGGGTGCAAATTATAAACTGAGATATTAATTTCGGTGTAATTTAATAAAAAAAATTGACGTGGGAGTAAATGTAAAAAAGTGGATTAAGCGTGGGTGTAATCGATAATTTACACTTCTTTTTTATTTTTTTGGTTAAGAAATATTCAATTATTCACAATATGTGAATTTTTAGTACAACTAAAATGTGAAATTACATAACCAAATTTTTATTTAAATTAAATTTGGTTTACATTTTTCGTTGAATATGTAGAAATATTGGATTTGTTTTTATATAGATATATATAAAATGGTATTTATAATTTAAAATAATACCTTAAGTTCTAGTTTTAAAAAAAAGGTAGACAATTTGATTTGTGCTTAGGTACTGTTTGGCCTTGCTAGTGTAAATTAGTTTTTCCTTTTTAGAAGAAGTTTATTCACAAGCTACTCTTGGGAAAAGTTTTGGTTGTTTGGCCATACTTTTGTAGTAGTGATTTCTTATAAAATTTGTTTGTGTTTGGCCTTATTTTTCAAAGTGTTTTTGGACTTAAAAACACTTTTTGGCCAAACATATCATAAATATAAAAGTTAATAGTAGATTCTCAAAAGCTCAAATACCATGTTTTTGCCCATAAAAATAGAAGCATCAATTTGATGTTTCTGTTTCTTGAAAATTATTTTTGAAAAATGAAGCTTAAAAAATAGAAACTCATTTTAAGCAAATTAGGCCAAATATGCTCTTTATATGTTTGGCCTAACTACTCTCATCCATCTTTTTTTTTGCTTTCTCCATTAACCATGTTATTTGTAGATTCATCATTTGAATAAAAATAAACGTTTAAAAAATTTATTTAATCACTCGACAATTATACTAAAACTATATAATTACCCTTCAATTTATAATTTCACACCCTTGCCAAACTAAAATTATGGCAACAAATATTGTGAGAGGGAAGAAGCAAATCAAAATTATAATTTTACACATCCGGGTACTTTGACGGTGTATGTGGGAGGATATATGTAAACATTATACATAGAAGAGAAAAAGTGTAGGAACAAAATATATAAAGAAGTAATGGTTTCATAAAAAAAATAATGATTTTTGGCACTTTATGTAAAAAGTAGAAGAAGTAGAAAATATTTACTTCTACTTTTGGGGGTCAATAATTAAAATCTGACTTTTTAAAAATAGTTTAAAAACTCTATAATTTAGGATGTTTGGCCTAACTACTACTTTTTCAGTTACAAAAACATTTCTAAAGTTTGGCAAAACACTACCTTAATTGCACTTATATGTGTAATTTGTTACAAATGAAATTTAATAAATTGATTTACACATCATAATTCATAAGAAGCTAGGAGGGTAATTGAATACTCTCCATTTTCTAGCAATGCTAAAGATTATCCAATGACTATCAAACACTCTAAACTTTATACCGAAAAATAAAGAGAAAAGACGATAAAAGAAAAGATTTAAGTTTAACTTAAGAGAGTGTTTGACAACAAGAATTTAATTTGAAATGCCTCATTTTAAATTTAGCAAAGTGAAATAAAGATTTGAAATGACGGGGTTAGAGAGTGGATTTCAAATGAGTTTATTTTAGCCTTACTTGAATTTGGTAGGGATTTGGAAATCCAAATCTAATAGGTTTGCCAAACATACAAATTGGTCCAAATCCGAATTTGAGAATACAATCTTTGTTCCCAAACACACCATGGGAAATTCTCACTTGTACCCCTCTGTTATGGGCTAATCCCACTTGTACTCCTACTTTTCATGAACGTCCATTTATACCCTTCAATTTACTAGTTATTCTCACATATACCCCTCAAGTATAAACTAGTGTCACTTGTACCCTTACTTTTAAGGAAACTCCACACTCCAACATCATAATACTAAGCACCGACAACTAAAACGTTAAGTGAAACTCGCTTGTCATTATGAAGTGGGGAAGAACTGTTAACTATTAAGTACCCTTACGTACGATGTTAAGGGCTATGTAAACAATATGATACTTTAATTGAAATATTTGTTTTCTCTTCAACAAACATCGTTTTCCCGTCCAAATTCATTTTTATATGCCTCAACTTCATCTTCACCGTTCATCTTTTACTCCACTTTATACTCAATATTCGTCATTTACTATACTTAAGGGGTATATATGAGAATAACTAGAAAATTAAAGGATACAATGTGAGCTTTTCTGAAAAATAGGTTACAAATAAAATTAACTCATACCAAAAAAACTACAAGTGAGAATTTCCCTTGACTTAATAAAACCCGAAACTAGAACGGGTGAATGACTTACTCATCAAATCAAATTAATTTTCCAACTGGAATCCAATTGCCCAGAACAATTAACTTTACCAATTTGGAAAAACCCTAGGATTTCATTTGAAAAATCCCTCTTTTCTCATTCCGGCCGTCATCACTCATCAGTTGGGGAAAATGAAGAAGATGAAGATGAGGGTAACATCTTCAAATCTACGGCATTCTTGTCAATACATACCATCAGAAGTATTGACCCAAATTCTCGTTCAATTGCCTGCGAAAACCCTATTAAGATTCAGGTGCGTATGTAAATCTTGGTGCTCCATTATCGATAACCCCGATTTTGTTTCAATGCATCTTCACATTTTCAACAATAACAAGAACAAAAACAACTTCTTTAATTCGAGTGAATTATTAGCCATCGAGAGTTCAGGAGAGTGGGAAGAAAGTGGATGCTTGTTAACACTTCGTAAAGCCGACACTCTCCGAAAAATTAGTAACATTTTCGAGAGTTCTGAAAGATACTTGCTTCATGGAAGTTGTAATTCCTTGCTTTTAATAAGCCTCTCTCGGATATCCATGTATGTTGGGATGAGAATATGTAATCCTAGTATTAGAAAATTATTGCTACTTCCTCCTTGCCCTCTTATTTCTTCTCAAATGTGTAAGATTGCCTTTGTAATTGGATTTGCGCCTCGCTGTAAGGATTATAAAGTCATTGCTATATCATTTACGCCTATTGAAGGTGTAAAGATTCCAGATATAGAGATGCGTGTTGCTGTTTATACACTTAGTGATCAACAATGGTGCATCAGAAATGATGGGTTGAATATGGACTTTACCACATTTGCGCGTGTCTTTAGTTGTTGTTCACTATCAAATGCTTATTATTCTGAAGGGGCTGCTCATTGGCTTGGAAGGGATCCATATGGGGATTGTCATCATGTGGGTGGTATGAATAAACCAACTCATCTTGTTTCTTTCAACTTTGATACGGAAAATTTCACCTTTTTGGAACTGCCACGGGCAATGGGTGAAATAGCTACTTCAAGGTGTCTGTTTCTTCTTGGGGAGTCGCTTGCGATTATCTTCCTTTCTTTTGCAGACTTTAGAAAATGGGTGTTTAAACTGGAAAGTGGAAAGAGGGAATGGACCCAGTGGTTTTCAGGTCGTTCGAGTGCTCATGTTTCTAATTTGCTCTACTATATTAATTCTGCGACAAGGGTATTATACTATGAGGGTGATGGTGGCTATCTTGTTACTGAGAAGAACTCATGTAACATTGCTACTAACCAGGTGCGGTTGCTTGGAAACTCCATGAGCCATCGTGTGGATTTGGTAGAGTATTCTGAGAGTTTGTTGTTGTGCAATGGATACGGAGCTGAGGATATGACATCTTTCCCATTTGTCTTGCATAAATAATCAAAATGCAACTTTAAAGTAAGTCTCATGGGGTGATTGTGGGAAAAGCTTGTGCGTTTTTGCTGGCGCTACCTTTGTTAAACCAGTGTAAGGGTGGATGCTTAGCTTAATATTTCAGTAAAAAAATTAGTTTGATTGCAACTGAACTATCATTGACATTGAAAATTGCAGAACATAAGTGAGACATCAGTCTACTTTCAGTTATTTTGTCTACTTTCTGAATTTATCATTGGAAGCGGAAAGACTCGTAAAACAATGCATGTGTCATTTTGTAGCTCCTCGGCTTCAATGTTGCAGCAGCAGTTCAACATCTTGTAGCGGTTGATCTTGTTTGGCCGGAGTTTGTAATACATCTCATCCATTGGCTAATACTAGTATGTTTCTGTCTGTCCCTCGGAATTTTTTTGACAATCTTCAGTCATATTATTCCATATACTACAAGACCATTTCATTACGCCGTGTAACAGCTGCAGCATCTTCATTTTCTCTTCTACGTTTTACACTTCGAATCACTAAAAATCTCAAATCTTGTATACAAACTATAACCCGACTCGAGACCTATATAACCGTCTGACACACCCGCCTTGCTTGTGAGGTTTACATATAAGATTGTTCACGGATCCGGGGAAAAATCCGGAGACTGGACTACCCAACAGTCCAGCACCCAAACCCAAAGACCGAATCGTATAGGAGGAAACTCAGATTGAGAATCCATTAGGTCCATATGTTTTCGGGTTTAGACCAGGCAAAATAAGATAGTAGGCTTGGCAAACGAGGTAACCGAGTCGAATTTGCAAGAGTTTGGGACTTCGGATCAGGTCAAACTGGATTATTTCCGATTCGGGTCATTTTGGGGTAAATTACGGAGTATTATTAAGCTATTTATTTATGAATAATAATTAGTACGTATGAAACAATAAAAAGTCGGGCTCGGTCGGGTCAATTTGAATTCAGGTCAATTCAAGTCTTAAGTTCAATTGTCGGCCGGATACAAGTCTGGTTATTCATGTTGAGTTATACGGGGCGGTCAAGTTTATCCGGTCTAACTAAGTGGTTATTTTTTGATTTTTTTTTTTTTTGCCGACTTTAACCTGGAACGAAGATCGATAAGCATAATTTTATAGAGTCCATTTTCTAAAAGGAAATGGAAAGTTTATTACCCTTCAACGGTCCGGATCGCATTATGTCAACATCTAACGGTTCTAAATTAATGCATAAAAATAACGAAAAAAATGGGTGTGAAAGAGGAAATTATTATTAAAATGAATTAAGAGAGAAAATGGCCTTTCCATTTCCTAAAAGAAATAGAGAGAATCTTAATCCAATTTTATGGACCAAACCGAACCGGAAGGTATTAGACCATCCCCAAGCAAGGTCAATTGGTAGGTCATGACCTTGTTTGGTCACATTAATCATCAATTAACAAAAAAATTATGGTGACCTTTGGAGAGAAGAGGTCAATTTGTGACCTTTGGTGGAGCAAATTGACCCAACTCATGACCTATATGTGGCGATATGTGATTGATTGACAATATTAATAATTAATAAAAATATATATATATATGAAAAATTGATATAATGTGGAGAGATGTAATTGGTTGAAAAGTGAAAAATGATTGGATTGATGACCTAGGTCGTGACCTTCTGCTTAGGAGGGTGAAAGTAGGTCAAGATAAATAAAGTGGATTAAGAGTAAAACACGGTCGTGACCTAATTAGCGCGACCTTTGCTTGGGGATAGTCTTAGGATCAGTCCGGGTTGCCACTTGCCAATATTGTGGAGCAATTTCCAGAGACATAATCCCGATTCCCAAGTCCCAACAATGACAAAACATAGAAAGAGGAGGAAATTGTGGGAAAAGGAGTCAATTCAACCGTTATCTTTATTACCCATCCAATAAATTTGAATTTTCAAAGTAAATTGCTAAAAACCAAGGGTTTCATTTCCTATCTGAAAAATCCCTCTTTTTAACTCCTTCCAATCTTCCATCATCAATCAATTGGAGAGACCGAGAGAATGAAGGGCAAGAAGATAATCAGGAAAATAATACTTCCCAAAACATGTTCAAAGCAACCCCGTGTTTGCAAATACCTTCCACCAGAAGTATTGTCCCAAATTCTCGCAACATTGCCTGTCAAAACACTATTACGATTCAGGTGCGTATGCAAATCTTGGTGCTCCCTTATCGACCATCCCGATTTTATTTCTATGCATTTCAAACTTTGCAACAACAACAACAACTCGAATTCGAGTAATTTATTAGCTCTTGAGGGTTTGGGAAGAAATGGTGGAAATAGTGGATGCTTGCTGACGCTTCGTAAACCTGATTCACTTAAACAAACTAGTCACATTTTCAAGTGCTCTCAAAGATATTACATTTATGGCAAATGTAATTCATTGCTTTTATTGTGTCGCTCGCATAGGCTGATGTATTTTGGGATAAGATTATGTAATCCTAGTATTAGAAAATCATTGCTACTTCCTCCTTGCCCCCTTCTTTCCTGTGTCAACTACGCGGCTACCTTTGTTCTTGGATTTGACCGCCGTAGTGTGGATTATAAAATCTTTGCAATTACGTCTAAGAAATTGCCAGGCGTAGAGATTCCAGAGATGCGTGTTACAGTTTTCACTCTTAGTGATCAACAATGGGCTATCAGAGATAATGGTCTCAATATCGACTATTTATCCTTTAACCGTTTGTTTGGGCCCTATTATTTCTTTGGAGGGGCAGCTCACTGGCTTGGAAGTGATCCATATGGGGATAGTAATCATCGGGGTACACTAACTCATCTTGTTTCCCTTGATTTTGATACGGAAAATTTCAACTTTTCTGAACTACCACATGTGCCGGATGATATTGATACATCATGGTCTCTGTTTCTTCTTGGGGAGTCACTAGCTGTTTTTTGCATTTCTCCTGTTAATTTCAAAATATGGGAGTTGAAACTCGAGAATGGAAGGAGGGAGTGGACTCTATGTTTTTCAGGTCGTTCGAGTAGTGATGGTGTTGCTATGTTCTACGATATAGGATCAACAACAACAACACGGGTATTATATTGCGAGGGTGAGGGTAATGGTGGTTATCTTGTTTATGGGAATAACTCCTATAATATTGCTACGGGGCAAGTGCAATCGTTTGGGAAATCTGTGAGACGTTATGTAGAACTGGGAAGGTATTTTGAGAGCTTGGTGTTATGCAATGGACACGGAACTGAGGATATGACATCTTCCCCATTTATCTTGCCTAAGAAACCAATGAAAATGTAAGTGCAAATTAAATCTGATAAGCTGATGGATGCTTTAATTAGCATTTCAATAGAGAAGTAATTTGATTGCAGTTTCTGCTCATTGTTATGAACTATGATTGGCATGGAAATTGCAGAACATCAGTGAAATAAATATCAGTATTCTTTTCGTTAATTTCTGTACTATTTGCTGTCTCAGCAGGAAGGATACTGGAGTTTTGTGGTTTTTGGCTTGCAAATTGCTAATTCCTAATTTTCGAGTTAATAAGTTTGATGTAGTAAAACGGCTCACAATAAGTACTTATATTTTTTCATGATATGGATTAATCAGGCTATGCGATTATAGGTGTATTAGATATTAGATGTTGCAGTAACTAGAATGAAGTGTGATGGAATATTTCTTGCCTTAGATTTTGATAATTGTATTTTCATGTATGGTACATAGATTTTGTACAATGCTAGTTATCCAGAAGATTAATTGATATCAAGATCACATTGTGGATGGTTTTGTGGTTTCATAAAACAAAAATGCATCTCGTTTCTGTGGTATGGGCGTATATTTATCGTTTTGTGATTATGTTCAACGCCCCTTGTTCAAGATGTGAATGTAGTGGATATTGCTCCTGTCGCCCAAATCATTTGTTAAACCTTTGATTTAAGGTACTTATTTGATGTGAAGTTCCCCATGAAAGTCCCTCCATATTAAAATCTTGTTTGAAGCAGAAGTTATCCAGTAGGAGTTCCCCCTTTGTATGGTAAGCCCGATTATATTCCCTCTGTCTCAATGAATTGTTTACACTTGTCAATTAGGCAATTAGGTGGCTAAGCTACCATGTGGACTGATCGTTAATTAGAACTAGTTTGATTTAGTTTATGCTCATTGTCATGAATCTCCATACGTATTGCTCATTAAGTTGTCTATTCCATTTTTGGGATATCTCAGTTAATTGTTGACCTTTTTATTTCAGGAATTGCCTTTGATAAGCAATTCGATTCTCCACATTCAACTTAGTTAACTTGACAATTTAATAATTGGTCTTTTCCTCTTTTCGTCATAGAATTTCCGATTATTTAAGGAACGTGCTAAATCCCGCACACTATTTTACTAAATCCCGCACATTTTTTCCCCTTAATCCGAATGTACCCCTCCCATTTCTCATACCCATCAAGATAAAAATGAAAAAACCCAAAAAATTAACAGTCTCATCCTCTCGTTCTTCCCCTGCCAATCACCTATCCCAACACCGTACTCCTACAATGGTGATCGACAACGATGAATATTTGCAGCAACCAAATCTCAATGCTTCAATATCCAAAGTAAGAGAACACATCATCTTTGATTAACATCAATTAATTCGATTAGCATCAATTAAATCAAAGGCGAAAAAGTTTAATATGTGCAGCATCTTATATTTGCAGCAATGCAATTTGCAGGTGATTTCATATGTCAAAAAGGCTTTGCCATTTCAATTTAATCTACCTAATGACTATCCAACTAATTATTTAACCGGCATACGATTTAATCAAATTAATCCAACATCAATCTAAACCCTAATTGTAAAAAAAAAAACTTTTTTTAAATAAAATATTAATTAAATCAATTTAAAGATGGTATTGATAAAATGGAGAAATTACGTATGCTATGTACGAATTGTGATCCATAATTGTCG
Source organism: Silene latifolia (assembly GCF_048544455.1). Lineage (NCBI taxonomy): Eukaryota > Viridiplantae > Streptophyta > Magnoliopsida > Caryophyllales > Caryophyllaceae > Silene > Silene latifolia. The sequence continues at coordinate 22,905,092 of NC_133531.1, read as the reverse complement.
ACTTGTTAATGAATTGGTTAGGTTTGTGAGGGAGAACCGAAATAATTACTTTTAGGTCTTTTTTTATGGTGAAGGATAGTTATGGAATATTAGGACAAATTGTGCGGACTTTAGTAAAAAGGCATGCGGGATTTAACAATTGCGTTATTATTTAAACTCCAGATTGAGACAAAATATTAGCGGGCATCAAATTTAGATTTTGACATTTCACATAAAAAACAGGAGATGAAAATTGGGTCACTCAGTAGGTCATGGGATTGGTCAAAACTCAAAAGCAAGTTGGGTCATAAATACTAGGTTCGAGTTGGATCATATATATTGGATACGAGTTTTATCAAAGCAAGCTATTGGGTTATGGGTTGTATTGAAACAATAACAAAATTGGTCGTAGGTTTAAATAAATTTATTGAGAGACGGTCTTCTCAATAAGTTTATTGAGAGACTATTTTATAATTTTAAGAAAAAATTACAAAAGATAATAAAATAGGTATAAATTATGATTGATGATAAAATGTGTATAATTTATTATGTAAAGAGATACGAAATTATTATGTCACAATCAATAACAAAAGGGTTACGAAATACAAATAAAAGGATACGTAAGATTGGTCCCTCAGTAACTTATTGAAAGACCGTCTCTCCCAAGTTTCAGTGAAGGAAGAAATCTATTAAGGTTCTCCCATTGCACTTGCCCTTATGTCTTCCCTATAATTATCCGGTTAAATTTGAAAAGACTGGTTGAAAACGTTATCCTGCGTAATTTGAAAAGACCAGTTGAAAACTCTAGAAAAGATAGTGGTATGAGCTAATCACACTTGTACCCTCGCTTTTCAGAAAAGTCTACTTGTACCGTTTAATTTACTAGTTATTCTCACTTATACCTCTCAAATATAGGCTAATCTCACTTGTACCTTTATTTTAAACGAAAACCCATGCTCCAACATCATAATACTAAGCATGCACCAACCATTAAGACGTTAGGTGAATTCTCGCTTGTCATTATAAAATGTTATGTACCCTCCAATAAGATGTTAAGGGCTATGTAAACAACATAATACCTTAATTGAAATATTATTTTAAGAGGTATATATGAGAATAACTAGAAAATTAGGGGGCATTTGGTTGAAGGTCTATACGAAAAGGAAAGGAAAATAAAGTTATTGATGGGGATACAAATAAAATAGGGATACAATTGAAATTAGGTCATATTAAAGGAGTATAATTGGAAATTTCCAAAAAAAAAAAAAATATCTCCCGGATATATACTCTATACAATAAACTAGATGAATTTGAAAAGAGTGGTTGAAAAAACCTAGAAAAATATGTCTCCCACCGTAATAATCTCAAAACCATAGAGACGGCAAAATAAACCCTACGACTCCTTTCATCACATTTTAACATCTAAAAAAACCCTTTTCACTATTTCCATCGTCAATCAATTGGAGAGAAAAATGAATTGCAGCAACACAAAGATGCCAAAAATATCTTTAAATGAATACATACCCCCAGAAGTGTTGTCTCTAATTCTCGCAAAAGTGCCAGCCAAAACCATATTTAGAATCAGGTGCGTATGCAAATCTTGGTGCTCTATTATCGATCACCGTAATTTCTTCTACTTGCATCTTAAACATTGCAACAATAACAAATGGAATTCGGCTAAGTTATTATCCCTAGAGAGATTAGGATCGACTCGATATGGAGGATGCTTGGTGACAGTTCGTGAGGCTGGAACTCTTCAAACTATCGCTAACATTTTTAATACTACTGAAAAGTATGATCTTATTGGAACATGTCATTCTTTGATTTTAATAAACCGCTCTCAAAACTTTTTATATAAAGAAATGAAATTATATAATCCTTGTGTTGGAAAATCGTTACTACTTCCCCCTTGTCCCCTACTTCCTTGTGACGGCTATACGCCTATCTTTGTTCTTGGTTTTGCGACTCGTAGTGAGGATTATAAAATCATTGCAATCGCATGTAGACAATCTCTAGGTATCGAGGTTCCAGAGATGCGTGTTGTGGTTTACGCACTCAATGATCCCATTTCACAATGGGCTGTGAGGGATAATGGCCTCAATATCGACTATTCATCGTTTAAGCATTTGTTTGGGCCTTATTATTTCTGTGAGGGGGCAGCGCACTGGCTTGGAAATGCTCTATATGATGATACTGGTAGTCAATTTGATTATCCGACTCATCTTGTTTCCCTTGATTTTGATTCGGAAAAATTCACATTTTTGGATCTGCCAGCTGCTTTGGATGATACAGATACTACTTCAGGGTCTCTCTTTCTTCTAGGCGACTCACTAGCGTTTTTCTGCATTTCTACGGTTAGTTTCAAAATATGGGTGTTGAAACAGGAGAACGGAAGGAGAGAGTGGACCCTATGGTTTTCAGGTCGTTCGAGTAGTGATGCTTTTGATTTGTTCGACTATATGGGATCAACGACACAAAGGGTATCGTATTTTGAGGGTGATGGTGGCTATCTCAATTATGGGACGAAGTCTTATAATATTCGTACTTGTCAAGTGCGGGAGCGTGGACAATCTATAAGCCATGATGTAGACGTGACTACGTATTTTGAGAGCTTGGCATTGTGCAATGGATACAGAACCAATCAAAGTAAATGTGAACCAACTGTTGTGGATGATGGTGAGGAGACCCTCGCTGTTTTGCTTGAGTGATGCGTGATACTTTATCGTCTTAAAAATTAGGACTCTTAAGTTCAAAGTATGGTGGATGGATTTTGCTTTGTTATAATTATTTCTGTTTTGGGTTGGAAAGTGTTTATTATCCTTCTTGTATCCTATTGTTGTCTAACAGATATAGAGTGTTTGGGATGAGTACGAGATCCTGTCTTAGTTAAAAGCTGATATGTACTGAATCGCTTCTTGTTCCCTTTACTGTTAGATTTGCCAGACATACTATTATTTGTTGCATATTATTGCTCTACTTTGGTTTTAATGTCCATTTTTCTGTTGATTGATTGATTTTGTTTCTCTGTTTCGTGGTGCGAGAGGAGGCACACGATACCATAAATAAGAGCCATTCGCTGATAACTGAAGGATATGCGAGTCGCTACTGAATTCTTTTTGCTGTCTGATTAGCTAGAACAATATATTATTATCTATTCCTAGCATATTGTTGCTGTTTAGCTGCTGTTATATGATGATGGATGCATTAGTTGCATACATTACCTACCAGCTTGACAGGGGAAACAGTAGGGTAGAAGTAAACGATGTGCATTTAAATCCTGGCTATCGACGCGGATAGATGCCCTTAAATCCTCGCGAATTGCAAAGTGATTTCTCTTATATGTTCACAGTAGTAATTCATCGTTCCAGGAATTTTAGGGATTGGCTTATGGCTAGAGATTCGGAATGACTGATTTAAAAATGATTATTCTGTACTGTGTATTTGCATTACAATTTATTTTCTTGTTTACTGTATCCAAGACTTGCTTTCGAGGGGTTTGGACACCATGGTAACACACTTAGAAAATCTTCTCGAAAGCTTTGAACTCGAATGACCCATTTATTCAGGGTCAAACCCGACCCAAATAGGTTGACCCGTTGTACCAAAGATAAATCAAGAATTTTTTTAAAATATTAAATATTATATTTCATAAAAAAAGTTAAATAATTATTAAAATAAGTTTTTTTGTATGATTTGTTCAAAATTAAGGTAAGCATTGAATTTGATTAAATAAATGAAATACGCTTTATTTATTTTTTAAAAATGGTTAAAAAAGCAAACTCTAACCCAACCTGTGACATATAAGAACCAACCCATATCTGACCCGATTAGGGACCCGACCCGTTTAAGAGATTTATGTATCTAACTTAATTTAAGCTAACTTCATTCATCTCTACTATGTTAACAAATTCGTAAACTTAAAACCGGGCAAATAGAATAGATAGACGAAAACATAATACTAGGGACTATCAAGAAAATTGTTCTATCTATTCAAGTGAGGTGAAATTTAGTTAATTTTAAGACGTATATACCTCGTCCTTATTAATGAAGACCAACTTACTCAAATTAAGTTATTCAACCACTCCGTATATTATTCAATTTACAACTCAACTGCGTTTCGACCGTAAAGTATATTGGAAATAATTCCTAAACCAAGTCAAGTTTCCGTCTTGCTAGACTTTCCTTAACTTGCAATTCCAAATTGTGAATATTGTATTGGATTTGGATTAGGAAAATGATTACTCATGTAAATATTGTATTTCCTAAGTTAGATTAGGAAACTAAATCTCTTATATTAGTATAAATAGACATATTATGTCTCAGTATTATTATTCGTGCAGTTTCTAAATAAAAACCTACCATTCCAATTGAAATAACTTACATTCATCTTCATAAATAAATAATAGTAAAATCATCATCCGAGATTCATAGGCGAAAACATTTAACTTCAGCCAATTACTAAAAACCCTAGGGTTTCACCCGAGAAATCCCTCTTTGCTCCACATCTATCAATTGCAGAAGATGAAGCTCGCGAAGATGAAAAAGACGTGTAAAACATCTTCAAATAAATACATACCCTCTGAAATAATGACCCAAATTCTCGTAAATTTACCCGTCAAAAGTCTATTGAGATTCAGGTGCATATGCAAATCTTGGCGGTCTATCATCGATGACCCTGATTTTGTTTCAATGCATCTCCAGTTTTGCAACAACTCCTCAAATTCGATTAAATTATTAGCTCTCGAGTGTTTGGGACCACGTGGAGCTAGTGGATGCTTGTTAACACTTCGTAAGCCTGACACTATTCGAAAAATTGGTCACATTTTCAAAAGCAATGAAAGATACTATGTTCATGGAATATGTGATTCTTTGCTTTTAGTATGCCCCTTTCAAAATTCCAGCGTTTCTAGCTTGAGATTATGTAACCCGAGTATTAGAAAATTATTAACACTTCCCGCTTGCCCCCTTCTTTCCTGTTTCCGCTACCATTTTAATACCTTTGTACTTGGATTCGCGCCTAATAGTGGGGATTATAAAGTCATCGCGATCTTATTTCAACGCAACATGGGTGTAGAGAAGATGTATGTTACGGTTTACACACTCGGCGATCGAATGGGGATAGGGATAATGGCCTCAACATTGACTGTTTGTCCCCTAAGCATTTGTTTTCGCCCTATTATTTTTGTGACGGGGCAGCTCACTGGCTTGGAAAGGATCCATACGAGGATACTAGTAATCAAGATGATAAACCAACTCATCTTGTTTCCCTGGATTTTGATACGGAAAGTTTCACCTTTTTGGAACTGCCACATGCGTTGGATGGAGTAGATACTATTTCAAGGTCTTTGTTTCTTCTTGGAGAGTCACTAGCGACTTTCTGTATTTCTTCCGTTTGTTTAAAAATATGGGTGTTGAAACAGCAGAACGGAAAGAGGGAATGGACTCTATGGTTTTCAGGTCCTTCGAGTAGTGATGGTTTTAACTTGTTTAATTTCATGGAATCGAAAACAAGTAGGGTATTATATTGTGAGAGTGATGGTGGTCGTCTTATTTATGAGAAAAAATCCTATAATATTACTACTTGCCAAGTGCAGATACTTGGAAAATCTATGAGCCGTTATGTAGAACTGGTAAAGTATTCTGAGAGCTTGGTGTTGTGCAATAGAGCTGGAACTGAGGATATGGTATAATAATTCATCAAATTGTAAACACAAAGTAACTCTTGTTAAATAATGCATGTGCTTTTTTAGCCTTTTGCCTTGAATGTCCTCCATCTTGTAGCTGTTGGTATCATATGTTTGTTGCTGCTTATGTCAGAAATGATGGTGGCCTGAATATCTCCGTTTATGTTTCGTCTAGGGGAGTAATTCGGTGCTTTTCTAGACCCTTTTATGTTGTTGGGACAGTTTTAGTTTCTTCCCTTACCACACGAATACACCAGTATTTTATGAGGAGAGTGATGCTTAAATTTGGCGCCACATGGGTTAACTAAACATAATTAGTTGGACAAGGTTAACTAAACATAATTAGTTGGAAAATGAGATGGCGCCAAGTCGTCGCCCAGTGGTACTTAAATTTTGCGCCACTCGTGTTATTATAGTAAATTACGAAGGTATTTTCATCTTTTCTCCTAAAATTTGAATTTCAAACTAATTAGTAGAGAAAGGGTACATGCATTAGGAACCTAGTTGTATACTCCCTCCGTCCCGGTCAATTGTTGTCCTTTGATTTTAGCAGAAAGACCAAAGAAAGAGGGGTGTGCCAATTACTAAATGACAAGTGGACCAAATTAGGTGTAAATGATCAAATTGTTTATTAAGTTCATCATTAAAATGAAAAGGATAACAATTAATTGAGACAACCAAAATGACATAGAATAACTGAGAGAGTATATGACTTAATTATAATATACTCCATAATAGATGTTTATATATACTATATGATGGTTGTAAACATGAGACGGATCGTATAATTTCATATTACGTCGCACAATTTACCATCATAGTACAAAGTTACAGTATCCTAATTTCCTAAATTATTAAGTACCCTTATCTATCACAATTGGGAAAAAGAGTTTAAACACCAAAACAAGTAGACGCGTATTCCATAAGTTTCGTTTTTAGGAAACTTTTACACAAACTCCGAGTACCGACTACCGACTACCGACTACCGACTACCGACTACCGACATAACCTTCTCACTATATATACATACCAAATCATTCCTACAACACAACACACACCTTTATTTCTCTTAATTACCACAAATTCCATCTTACAACAAAACCCTAATTTAAGATAAGCTAGGGAATCACAATAATGTCAGGAATTAAGAGGTGTCATGGAGTTGAAGAACATGAAAAACAAGAGATGGCGAAAAAGTTGAAGATTGTCGAAGATCCAAAGGAATTACGCGCCTCAATGTTGAGAGCTCGATATGCAAAGATCATCGCTAAGTCATGTGAAGTGATGAAAAAGAGTGAAGAGAAAGCAAGAACTAAAGAATTGTTAGAGAAGCAAAGGCGGCGACAAGAAGAGAGACAGGCGGCTCGCCTTGCCTTAGAGAAGGTAGAGAAATCTGTTCAATTTGACGACAGCTATGGAATTACAAAGGAGCTGGAGGTTTTAGCGGGATGCTCTATGTCTCGTTTAGGTTATGTTAGCAGAAGACGGATGGAGAAGCTTGGTTTGTTCTTTAAAGACGATTTACCTCAATTTGTTTGCTAGAAACAACCATCCTCCATCCTATTAGGTGATCAATCAAATTGTTTGCTTAATTTTTCAAGCTAATTGTAATTAGACGAGTATATATATTGCAGTAAATTTGAATTTGTTGAAAGCATGATCAGATATTTGTTGTAACAAGCGTTGTTTGTTTCGATGACAGTTGATTCTATGACATGTCTTTGAAATCCATTACTTATTTTTTTTTTTTGGAAGAAAGGTGCATGATATAAATAAACGAAACCAAGTACAATTAAGGGTACATCACGGGGGGGGGGTCGGGAGAAAGAGGCGTGCAAGCCAAAACAATGTCTAAAGTACAAAGATTAGCAACAAACAGAGGGGGAAGATCCCACTCAAAACAACCCAATAAGTTACTAGAGTCCCTAATGGAATGGTGAGCAATGGCGTCTGCAACACGGTTGGCCGATCTCTTCTCAAACACAAGCTTCAAATGGGGGAAGTCCTGCAAAAGGGCCCTACACTCAAGGATGATGTTAGTAAACGGACCAAAGGGGGCAGTGGGGCATAAAATAGTGGTAACCGCATCAAGACAATCAGAAGCAATCAAGACATTGTTCGCAAAGACTCTAGACCGCAAAAGCCCATCTCGAATGGCAAGGATCTCACAAAGGTAAGGGTTATGACCAAGGAAGCGGGTGGACCAACCTAACACCCAGGAACCAAACCCGTCTCTGATGACACACCCCAGGCTAGCAGAAGAAGAAGAAGAGGAGAAAGCCGCATCAACATTGGTTTTAAACCAACCAAGCGGCGGGGGGGCCCAGCTCAAAGGATAGCTAAAGGCATCATGGTGAGTAGTAATCGTAACAGGGGCTGGGTGGGAACAGTCAGAGGCACGGGTCCAGGTAAAGGATTGGGAGACAACAGAGGCGCAGAAGGTGGAGGGGGAGGCGTAGGAGGTTATAGTTGTGGAAAAGGTCAAGTCACAGCGCCTCAGCCAAAGGCGCCAGAGGAAGAAGGTGAAGAGGGTAGTCCACCTAGGGGGGTGAGAAGTGCAGTTATCGTAAATCCATTGATGGAGATCAGTGTCAAAGAAAGAATTAGAGACATTTAAAGCGGACCAAGAGAGGGAGGCGAAGGTGCAGTCGCGGAGAGTATGGAGTGAAGTCTCAGGTAAAGAGGGGTTAGGACACAGAGTACAAGATGAACTGGGCAAGATATTCCTGGCAAAAAGGGAGGCTTTTTGGGGTAGTTTGTTCCACCACACAAGCCAGAGGAAATCCATTACTTATTAATGTTCTGTAGTTTACGCCTAATTCAGATCAGTGTCAACAAGATTGAGAACACTATTTGAAGTATACATATTAAACCAGATGGAGAACATTGTTTATCGGCGTCATTTGTTGTTGAGATTTACTAACTAAGCATCTAGACAGAGAGAAGAAGATCAGCAACTAACTGATATCCACATCGAAAGTTTCCAGGTAATTAAAATCAACAATATTGTAGAAATAATAGTCAAAATTAACAAGAAACGAGCAATGGAAATTTCCTAGACGTCTCTATTGAATCTCATCTAGTTCTTTGTTAAGGCCATCGATCAATGCAAGCCAACAGAAGATATACTAGTTTCATAATTAATAATGCTATCTTTGAGACCTTTAATTTCACATCTCTACTGAAGGCGAGATACCAGCTCGATAATGTGCTATGTATTCCTATTAGCATCAGCGGTGGGGATGACAAATTAATATGGCATTACGAGAAAAACCGGGGATTAATGGGACATGAAGCTTCAGCCTTGATGAAGTATAGGCAAGGCTGGATTACTGTGCTAGAAGCTATGGGGTTAACATCCAAAAAATAGTCCAGGACAGAGATCCGACTTGCTGTAGGTGCAAAATGGCTATTGAGGATGAGTGACATGCTTATTGAACAGGCAATTCCAATAAAGCCTATTGAGGCGGGTGTTGTAGGACGGGTAGTGGCACAGATGCGACATTGTTGGGCTTTGGAGTTGGTGGAAACAAAAGCAGCCTTTTTCAGGTTAAAGATGACGAGACAAACGGGAGTTGAGGGGGTAATCATACATTCATACATTAAGTCTTCCTTATTTTGGACAAATTGAAACAAAACAGTAATGCTACCAAACAAGGATTCGGTCAGATATTATTTTTGGAAGACCTATAATGAATCATAATGAAAACTAAATAAAGAAACTTTGGTCCAACGAATATAGAACATTCGTATTAGTTGATCATTTACTAGTGTATTCAACAGTTTCCCCGTCAATCATAGTTATACAGTATATCGAAAGAAACTAAATCAAAAGAAAAGGCAAAACACTACTACATACGTATCCACAAACTGCAGAACCACATTTAAGAGCAATTCATCAGATCAGTATCAACAATATTGAAAACACTATTTCAAGTATAAACATTTACCAGGATCGATTGAGAATGTTAAGAATCAAGAAGAGCACCAACTTCCCAAACTCAGCCGTAAAAGACAGTAGTATTCTCTTGTTCATGAGCATGACCCAAGATCTTCAGCTCCGTAACCTTTGCACAACACCAAGCCCTCCATATACATTTCCAAATCCACATAATGTTTCATAGATTTTCCAAGCTCGTGTTCTTGACAGTTAGAAATGTTATACGAGTTCTTCCCGTAAACAAAACGGCCACCATCATCACTCTCATAGTAGAATAGCTGCACAAATGGGGCAGACCTGAACAGATCAAAACCATCAGAACTTGAAAGTCCTGAGAACCTTTTGGCCCACACCCCGTTTCTGCTGTCCCCTTCCAGCGCCCAAATGCTGGATTTCACAGAAGAAATACAGAAAACCGCTAGTGACTCCCTTAGACGAAAAGGAAGTCTTACGGCTCCCCTATCGTCTGAAGCAAATGGCAGTTCCATGTAGTTGAATTTTTCCAAATCAAAGTCAAGAATAACGAGATGAGTTGAACGATCAGCAAGGATACCATCCCGATTTGGGTCATAACCAATCCAATAGAGTGATCCTCGAAAGTTAAAACCCGTATGGGGACAACGACATCGCGAAAACATACGGTTATAGTACGGATAAGACATATTGAAGTCATCATTTCTGAGATGCCATTGTTGATCACTGAGCGTATAAACTGCAAAACACAGATTCTCACAATCGGCCCGATTCCATTGTGATGACATAGCAACGACTTTATAATCGTTACTGTTAGGTGCAAACCCAAGTGAATACATGTGTCCGGCGCTAGAGGACGACACTAATGGAGAAAGGGGAATTTGCAACGACTTTCTAATACAAGGGTTCCACAGCATCAACGGGTCGTGATCTCCAACACCTTTTAAGCCGCGAATTAACAGCAACTCATTACAGCTCCCATTTAGATCATACCTTTGCGAACTCTTTAAAATCTGATCAGTTTTACGAAGAGCGTCAGCGTGACGAACTGTCAACAAGCATCCTTTCCACCCATACCGACCCAACCACTCGAAGGATAGTTATAATTTACTACTGACGGAATTGATTTTGCAAAGATTACGATGCTGGGTAACGAAATCAGGATTATCAATAATGTCGCACCAAGATTTACATACGCACCTGAATCTTAACACGGTTTTGGCTGGTAAATTTGCGAGGATTTGGGTATAAAGATCAGGTGGTAAGTACCTGAATTCGGAAATAAGGGTGGAATTTGATGAAGATTTGGTCTTCTTTCTGCTCTTCATTTTCTGCATTTTCTTGGAGAATCAAACCAGCAGTGATTGCAGAAATGAGGGGTTCTTGATTGATTCTTCACTCCGGAAATTAAAAGTTCAAGGCCTGTGTCGGTTTAATACCAACTTGTTTTTTTAATTTTTTTTTTCTCGAACTATTTTCTCTTCTTGTCGATAAAAAAAAAGACGTCAACTTATTGAAATCTGGTATTTAGCAATTGGAAAATAATATAGGGCCACTCGATATTTACACATTTCCGGACTTCCGACGGGAGGGTACTTGGCAGCGGTGGTGGTGATGTCAGAAGGTGGGTCGTTGTGGTGGTGGTTAGGTGTTAGAGCATGAGCAATAGAGAGGATGATATAATTTTCTTATTTGTTCTTTCACCCTCTTATTTTATGACATATCACCCTCTCTATGACCCACCTTCATTTCCACTATGTTTATCCTCCTCCCTATATTTTTGTCCACAATAGAGAAGATCCTCTTATCCATCCTCTACCCATTTATATACTCCCACCTATTCATTTTAACTCTCCCCTTTCAAAAGGGCACGCAAATTAAGGGTATGATTATTTTATTGTAAAGTATTGTGGTGGTGTAAGGTAATTGGAGAGAGGAAAGATATTATTGTGGGGTAAGATGATTAAAATAAGTATTGTTGTGGGGTAAGGTGATTAAAATGAGATAAAGTATGAGTATTGTGGGGTATTTGTAACACCCCTGTACACCAGAATGTCTTACCAAGGACCATCCCCGTGTCTGAGGATGTCACCATCTCGGTTTCCCGAGAAAGTAGATCAAATAGGACAATAAAAGAACATTTATAAAGCATTAATGTATCTGATACAACATAACTCTATATACATCCCTCTACAAAGATGAGAACTACTACACTCGTGTTACAACACTTCTAGACCGGTAGCTTGATGACTCGATCCCTCCAATCCTAGCAGCCACAAGCAACAGTACCTGCTAAGCCAACTGCTCACTATCCCCGAATGGATCACCGCAGATACCACAAAACAACACGGGGTCAGTACTGACTAATCAAAAGTAAAACAAATAAACAATGTAACCAAACATCATCCTTTAACCCGATCTCCGATCTCGCACAGTAACCGACTACACACTGACGTAAGTAGCCCTATCAGATTACCCATCGCAACAGGTAATCCTCGCCGCCAGTGGGTGACCGCAGCCCATCCCACCTAGTCCAGCTCATCAACGAGCGACTAACAATCCCCGTCCCTTAATGTGCACATCCCCTCCTGTGGCGGGTTCCACGGAGGGCGAACTAGGGTGTGAAGCCACTCCCGCAAGTGGCTCCACCACAAATATCACAACTCCACCACATCACAATCACCACTCAACGCCAACACTACGATGATCAGCAGATAACAGTAAACACAATACAAACACATCTTAATTCAATCAACAGAAACTGAGTAGGGAAAACCCTACCTCGTCACAAGCCATGAAAGACATCCATATACAGCCAAGCAGGACTCCAATACGCATCCTACAATGATAACCACTTCTTATTACACAACTAACCTCAATGAACTACTCAAAACAGGCACAAGGCAGAAACTTACCTTACAACGCGCTTCGACGGTGACACAGACGACAACCACGCACACCATCCTTCCTAAGCGAATCTCGTCCTGCCCATAGTGGAGGTTTAGGCTATATACATTAGAGTGTGGAGAGATGGGGTGATAGGAGAGGGAGGTAGGCTAGGGTTAGAGAAAGAGGAACTGTCGAGGAAAATGGGAAATGAAATGAATCTCGCGAACTTGCGTTTTATATTAACGCGTCGACAGCAGCCATACTCGGTCGAGTACTGGAGTACTCGGCCGAGTAGGCTCTACTCGGTCGAGTATAAGTGATACTCGGTCGAGTAGCCTCTGTTAGGTCAAGTAAACAATCCTATAAGGCTCATGTTACGAGCCCGATCCCTCACCCATACATCCCTACGGTCTGTCTTGGTCAACAGGGTCGGTCAATAGAGTCCTTAAATATCGTGGGTATTACAGTATTGTTGTGGGGTAAGGTGATTAAAATAAGTATAAAACTTTACTAAATAAGGAAATGGGGAGAGTTATATGAATAGATGAAAAAGGAAAGGAGAGAGTTAAAATGAATAGGAGGGAGTACATTTTAACTTCTTATAAAAGAAAAAAAATAAAGGAAAATAATCCACATGGAAAAACATTATTAGATAGTTGGCACAAGGGTCAATGTTATACTTCCTCTAAAAGTAGAGAAAGTAGAGAACATCCTCTTGCTAAGAGGATGTTCCATACATCTCCAAAATAGAGAGGATCTCCTCTTAAAGGAGAGAGAGTGTTAAGAGGAGACTACATCCTCTCTATTGTGGGTGCTCTTAGTGATGGAAGTGAGAGTTTAAGGATTAATGTTGTGGGGGAAATGGTGGTGGTGATGGGTAAGTTAGTAAGGCTAAAGTCGTCTTTTATGTTTTTATTTGAGATATAAGTTATTCAAGGTATAAGTTATCAAATTAGCCTTTTATTTATTGAAATATTTTTATATTGTAGAGATGATTAAAGTGAGTATCTCACAATATTTTACATTTACGTAAAAAATATTTTGAGAAAGTTATGAAACTTAGACAATCAAATCCATTAAGAAAAATATATTTGGAAGAGTCATTGTATTTATTTGAAACGAAACATAAAGAAAACTACTAAGCGATTAGTTTTTATAGTGTGGGAATAACTCAAAAAATTATATGCGAGAAATTGAATACATATGAGATTTTGATAGGTTTAAATAGTGTGATAACACGTATGTGTATAAGTATGTATGTACGCAGTGATCGCGAGTGCATTTGGATGATCAAAATAAAAGTAATGATTATTAAGTAATATAGTTTTATAAACGACATGAAAATGTAGAAAACACGTTACATTTTTCTTTAATACCTTCAATTAAATATATATACGTCAAGTATAAAATATTGATTATGACTAACTAAATATTACCTTTAGTTAAATATTTTGAAGTTAAACCTCAAAAAATAATATATGAGAAAGTTCAACTTATTTTATTTACATGTAACACTACTACAGATACAGGCTATAACAACGGTCAAAAACCGTTGTTATATAAAAAAGCGGACGTTGTTAAAGCGTCCGTTGTAAAAGGTTTTAACAACGGTTGGTTTTCTTAAGGAAACCGTTGTTAAAAATATTAACAACGGTTTTAAGTATAAAAACCCGTTGTGGAAAGTGTGACTCAATTTTGGGGGAAAGTTATAACAACGGGTTTTAATATACAAAACCGTTGTTATAACTAAAGACAACGGGTTGTTTGTAAATAACCGTTGTTGTTTGTTCTTAAAAAATAAAAAAAATTTAAATTAAATATTACTAGATGCATGCATAATTACGGCCCGTTAGAATTCCGATGCATGCATTATTACTGACATCACTGTACATATGAACGGATAATATGGAATGAGAAGGGTTAGTAATAAGATTTGAAGCAGCATTATTGAGAGATATGATGATGATTATGGCACAACTTCCTAACATATATATTAATTAAAAAGCAACTCAACCCACACATTGCTTAGTATAAATACATTGCATTATCTCAACTAACATTTCCATTATCTCAATATATTCATCTCCAAACCCTAACTGCTAAAACAAACTCTACTTAATCTTTCAAAACAAACTCCAAAAACTCCAACAAAATGAATGATTTCATCCTTAAGACTCTTACCATGATCGAGAACAACAACAACTTCATCCGCCGGTTCCTCCATATTGAGGAAAGTTTCAGAGCTACCTTGCGGATGCTCGATCCGCACCAAGCACGCCAAAGAAGATGACTTGACGGAGCGGCGGCGATTGCGGCTATATGACGATATAGCAACTGCTGAACGGAACCTCCAAATAGCCAAGGAGGAGAGGACGGATACGATAGAGCAGAATAAGATCCTCTATGAAAATATAAGAATTGCATTTTTATATATGTAATTTTTTTTTTAATTTATGTATATATATATATATATATATATATATATATATATATATATATATATATAAATATATATATATTAATTATGTTTATCTTGTTTCTTCATCTTGCTTCTTCATTATTTTACTAACTAATTATGCGAACAATACTTAAACAAATAACATAATGGTCGATAAAAACACATACATGCAAAAGAAATAAATAGAAAAAGAAAATAATGACGATGAAACTAACGGATGGCGCGAGATTTACGATAAATACGAACGTTATAGACGATGAAATCAACAAAGGACGGCGAGAAGATAAAGCGACGATGAGAAAGTGAGAAAGAGAGAAAGAGAGTGTGTGTTTTGTGTTTGTTTGTCTGCTGTGTTTGTGTTTGTGTATTAAGGGTTGTGTTTTGTGGCTGCAACAGACTTCTGTTTTTTGGTTTATAGTATGGAAGGTATTGACAACGGTTATTAAACAACAACCGTTGTGAAATATGTTTTAACAACGGTTGTAAAAAACACCCGTTGTTAAATAAGTTTTAACAACGGGTTTCAAAAATAACCGTTGTAATTACTTTTCACTAACTTTGCGCCAAATTATTAACAACGGTTGTGCATGTGTGACCCGTTGTTAAAACTAATAACAACGTGTTTTATAACCACACCCGTTGTAATTGATTTTAGTAAAATTCGCGCCATACATTCTACAACGTCTATTGTGATTTTCGTGAATAATCGTTGTTAAAGGGGCGTTGTAGTTGCCTGAATTTGTAGTAGTGTAAACTCTTAAATATCATTATATATAGTTGTTTAAAAAAACAAAAGGTGCAAATTCTAATTGATATGTATGACACATAGCACATTCAAGACCCAATTAAAATGTTTGAATAAGTTGAGCTTGGACCCTATATGTTTGATATATAAATATGACACGTTATACATGAAAAATTAAAAATTACATAAAATTATAACCACATCATTTAAAACCAATATTAATTGATTTGAAGTATAACATATCGTGAAATGATATAATTTGAGAATGTAATGTTGATTGTTGCATTATTCGAACAAATTTTATTTTAATTAATATGATATTTAATCAGTCACAAATTTATTTATAAAATATTGATCATATATAATTAATTATCATTTATTAGTTTTAATTAAAATTGTATGTATTTTATTTTAAAACATCGAAGTTAAACCTAAAAAAAATTAATTCGAGAAAAACTAATTTACTTTTATTTTATTTATAAGTAAAAGTATTAAAGATCATATATAAATTATATTATTTTTCTTCAATTATAATACTCTCTCCGAGTGATATGTATCTTCCTCTTTCTCTAATATATGCGAGGAATATTTTATTGAAAGGGAAAGATTGATAAAACTTGGAGGAAGTAATAATTTTTTAAAAAGGTCGTACTACCTAGTGGATAATAAATCTCAATCCAAACTTCTTACTTTTGTGTTGACTTCGTTACACTTTCTCGAATGTGTCATTGTTTACTAGCTCTAATTTAGAAAGTGTGCAAGGAAGTGAAGGAACTACCCAGCAAGAGTGGAGTAATTAATTGATTCGGAACATCAAATATGGAAAGTAGTAATCTGGTTGAAATTTGAAAATCGAATAAATTGGATGAAGCCAACTAGCTAGACACGTTTTCTTTCCCCAATTAAGTTCCAGTTTTAGGAAAGTTTTACACCCACATATACACTGTTGGGCTCCTTATATTGATGATAACATGCCCATTTAATTTGTGTTATCATAGTTTACCTTTTCAGGATTAATGATTTAATCAAGCATGGATTAAGAAGTGTTGAAGTTGTTAATCATCCCATTGTATTGAGTCTTAGTGTCATCTAATATACAAGCAAGAAAGTAGAGTATCTTAGAGTAATAGAAACAAATCAAGACGATTTGTTGCTTTCATTAATAAGTAAACAAATTTGCTTGGATTGTTGCCACAATTAAGTAACACTTGAAGCCCTTTTATCTTTCGAAAAACCTTCACGTGTCTCTCATTTTTCAAAGATAAACTTCAGATTTTTAATAGGAGTTGGCCTTCAATAAAGAGTGGTTTGAATTATTATTAATTTCAAAATATTTCCTCTTTATGCAAATTTGACCCTTTGGTCCTTTAAGAAAACAAGAAATGCTTTTTGCCATTTTAGTGTTAACTTGTCATCATGTGACTTGTCTTTTCTCTCTTTGTTTTCTGAATTTGCATGAGCTTTTAAGGATATCTTTCAAACACTCTTTCTCTATTCTTGCCTTTGCAAAAGAACCTTCTTTGGTGAAAGTTTTGAGTGGTTGCTAAAGCTCTTCACATGTGTGGTCTTTGACCCTTCAAAACCCTAGCAACCTCCTCACCCTTTCCCTCTATAAAAGGCGAGCCATCTCCTTCATAAAATCCCAAGACTTTTCTGAAATATTTTTCCAACTTTGCAAATTGTTTTTAAAAGCTTAAAACCGTGTGTCTTTGCAAAAACCTTTAAAAGTCTTCAAGTTGTTACAGTCGTGGCTACTGTTACTTTAACATACTAAACTCTCTTGCTTAAGAATTGTTGATCTTGTAAAAGTTGTCCATCTCTATTCTTTGCTAAGAATATGTTAGTGGAAACTTAATCCTATAACATTCTAAGTGTGTTAGTAGAGTTTAGGACGGAGTAGTCTTTAACTCTTGGCAACCGGAGTAGGTTGCGAGTTGGCTTGTCATAAGAACGGAGTAGTTCTTGGACTCGCTTTACAACCGGAGTAGGTTGGTGTCTTTTATTGTACGGGTCTTTTAGTAGTCGGAGTAGATCACTAAAAGAAATCAATAAAAAGGTAGATTGGACGTAGGCACTTGAGTATTTGCCGAACCAATTCAAAATCCCGTGTTTGATCTTTCTTTTATTTCCGCTGCTCTTTTATTTTGTTTGTTTTGCTTTGCTTAACCTTAGAAGTAACAGTTCATCATACTGTCACATTTGGTCTGCAGTCCGTATTCCATAAACTGAGACAAATAGCTACAGTCAGAACAGTTGTTACTTTCATACTTCAGCAAACATTCACCTTGATACTCGTTTATTCTTTCAATATTATTCGAAGTATCTTCTCATCTCTTTTGTTCTCTTAACTCACTTTAATTCAATAAAGTTGAAGTTAAATTTTTTAAATAGTACCTAATTCACCCCCTCCCCTCTTAGGTACTTGAATCCATAAACTCAACAATTGGTATCAGAGACTCGTGCTCTTGATCGAGGCTAATCGCCTTAGAGTTTGATTCGTGGGTAATGGATTCCGAAAAACACTCCAAGATCCCGGTCTTTACCGGTTCAAATTTTGGATGGTGGAAACTCAAAATGGAACATTACATCAAAAGTATTGATTATCAATGTTGGAACATCATCCAAAATGGACCTCTTGCCATTGAGAAAACCGATATCTTAAACGGTTTCACCAAGACAAAAGAGGAAAGAAATTACAATGAAAACGACTTCAAACTTGCCGAAAAGAATTCCAAAGCAATGTCGATTCTTCAACGTTGTGTTGGTGAGGGGGAAGTTAGTCGTATTTCCGGATGTCCTACGACAAAATCTATTTGGGATTCCCTTGTACTTGCCTATGAAGGGACGTCCCAAGTAAGAAAACATCGTATTGACCTTCTCATGCAACAATATGAGATGTTTAGAATGTCAAAAGACGAGTCCTTAAATAGTTTCTCTTCACGTTTTTCTTGTATTATTAATGAGCTTAAAAGTCTAGGAAGGAATTTCGAGTCCGAGGACATCATTCGAAAAATCCTTCGTAGTCTAACCCCTAAATGGCAACCTAAAGTCACCGCCATAGAGGAAGCTAAAGACTTGTCAACCCTATCTCTTCGTGAAATAATGGGATTACTAATGGCTCACGAGTTTAACCTCGATAAGCATTCTAGTGAGTCCTCAAAGGGAAAGAGTTTCGCCCTCACATCCTCTCCAAGTGATGGAGAAGATGAGGAGGAAGACGAGTTTGCTATGTTCACAAGGAATCTAGCCGGGTTGGTCAATGGACAAGGAAACAAAAGGTTCACTAATAATTACTCGAAAAAACGCTTTCCTAAGAAACGACCTAACTCCACCGTGGGATGCTTTGAATGTGGTGATAAAACTCACCAAATTAAAGAATGTCCCAAGTGGGAAGAAATCAAATCAAAGGAAAGAAGAGAAAAGGTTAAAAAGGACTATAAACATAGAGTCATGAGTGCTATTTGGGGAATGTCCGACTCCGAGGAAGATGAGGAACTCATCGAGGAGGAACTTGAGGCTAAAATGTGTCTTACAAATCATGGTAAAGGAAAAGTCTCAAAAACCTCAAAACTTGAACACTTAAGATGCCTCATGGCTAACCCCGACGACTCCGACTCCGATTCCGACAACGAGGTAAATCATCTAAAGGCCAAGGCTAGAACTTACTCCAAAGAGAAAGTATGTAAGCTTCTTGACCAACTTTTTGATAAGTGTCGGTTTCAAAATGGTAAGCTTGAGGTAATGCAAAATGAGATTGAGGAAATTGCTCAAGAGAACTTTAATCTTAAAAATGAACTAAAAGCAACAGACAGCGTCACTGTCACCTCTGAGGCCTATGATGAAGTTAAAAGAGTCAACAAGTTAAACAAACATTTGACTAAAGAACTTGAGCGTCTTAGGTTGACCCCCACGGACGTCTCTGACCTTGAAAATGTCAACACTACCTTGGTGATGCAAGTTTCCTCACTAACCAAGGAACGTGATGATCTTTTGAAGGACAAAGATGCTCTTGAGAATGAGATCTATGACTTTGTAGTTGAAGTTGTAGACTTAAGAGAAACAGTGTCTAAGACTGTTTGCTTCGACAAGGATTTAGACAAGTCTAAAGAAAATATTGAATGTTTGGAAAATGAAAACAAGTGTCTTAAGGGTGAGGTTGTTTGTCTCAAGAATGAAATAGAAGTCCTCCATGATAGGCTTACTTTCTTTCAAAAAGGTATGCCCGAATGTAGCACTTCTAGGTCTTCTCCTCATCATAGATCCGATGAAATCGTTGATCTAAACAAAAGACTTGACGAGATGACATCTAAATATGAAGAGTCCAAAGAAAGAATCATATATCTCGTGTCTAAACTCAACAACCACACCCATGACTTCATTGTTGAGAAAAGATTGTCCATAGAAAGTGTTAACAATGATGAACTCAAGAGGGAAAAAGAAAAGAATTTGCATCTCCTCTCTAGGGTTAAAGACTTGACCAATGAACTTGTTAATGCTAAAAACATCACTGAAAAATGGGAAGGAAGTCAAACCGTGTTAAACTTCCTCATGAATCAAACCGAGAAATGTGACAAAGTTGCTGGTTTGGGCTTTAAATGGAACAGTCAGACTGACTGTTGCATCCAGAAGCCTAAAACTGATTTTAGAAGAAGGAAATACGTGGGTCTTCTCGAATACATCATTTGCAATTATTGTGGTGACAGTGGCCATGTTTTCAATGGATGTACAAAACGATTTGATGACATTAACAAGAATACCAAAACAATAAAGCAAATGTGCATTAAGAAAGACACCACAAGATATGTTGATCACAAAAAGGGACCCAAATTCATTGGGTTCCTAAACTCAAAAACTAATTTTGTGTAGGGCTTGGTGAGAGGCGGCCGAAATTGGTACTTGGATAGTGGATGCTCTCGTCACATGACGGGTGATAGAAGCCAATTCCTCTCACTTAAAGCATACAATGGTGGCACGGTAAGGTTTGGTGACAACAAGAAAGGTGAAGTAATTGGCATTGGAAAAGTTGGTAAGTCACCATTACTTTGTGTCGACAACGTGCGGCTTGTCAAAGGTTTGAAGCATAATCTCCTTAGCATTTCTCAACTTTGTGATAAGGGTAATTTTGTAGAATTTATTGCTAATATGTGTCGAATATTTGATGCCACTACTAATGAACTAATACTCGAAGGAAGACGTGTCAAAGATGTTTACTTAACTAATTTGAACTCTCTATCCGGTCACACCATATCTTGCATGAGTGTAATGAACAATGATCCTTGGTTATGGCATAAAAGGTTTGGTCATGTTAGTACAAAAACTCTTAATACCCTTAAAAGACTTGACTTAGTTGAAGGCATTCCTAATATAAAGTTTGATTTTGATAAAGTATGTGATGAATTTGCTAGAGCTAAACATGTTAGAAGTTCCTTTAAATCCAAAAGAATTATGAGTACATCTCAACCTTTGCAACTTTTACATATCAACTTGTGTGGACCAATGAGAACTAGAAGTAGAGGTGGTAGTCGTTATGTGTGTGCCATTGTTGATGATTACTCTAGGTTCGTTTGGGCACTCTTCCTAAGCTCTAAGGATGAGACATTTGATGAGTTTCTAATTTGGTTAAGAAAGATTCAAAATAAACTTGGCTTAAAACTTGTTTCAATGAGAACCGATCACGGAACCGAATTCGAAAACTCATCATTTGGTGCTTATTGTGATGACAATGGTGTAGACCATAACTTCTCGGCTCCTAGAACACCACAACAAAATGGTGTGGTTAAAAGGATGAATAGAACCCTTGAAGGAATGGCTAGAACAATGTTATTAACAAGTAAGTTGCCTAAGAACTTTTGGGCCGAAGCGGTAAATACCGCTTGCTGAATTCATAATCGTGTCATGATAAGGAGTATATTGAATAAAACTCCCTATGAATCGCTACGTGGAAGAAAACCCAACATTTCATATTTTAGATGTTTTGGAAGCAAATGTTTTGTTCATAACAATGGTAAAAACAATTTGGGTAAGTTCGATCCACGTAGTGATGAAGGAGTATTTATTGGGTACTCCGATCATAGCAAGGCCTATAAAATTTACAATAAACGAACCTTGTTAATTGAAGAAAGCATCCATGTCATTTTTGATGAATCTAGTGTGCTTGGACAGGTACAAAACGTGGATGATGATGATGATGAGGATGAGGATGATGAGTTTGAGATTGGTCTTGTTCGAAAGGACTTCGTGTTCGAGGATGAAGAAACTCCCAACGCTGAATTGCAACAGACACAGGGACTGTCACCTTCAAAGGATATCAGCAACTCAGGGGGAACACATAGCACATCTGCTACTGTCTCTTCTCTGGAAGCAACAGAGCCAACAACTGTTGCCTCCACCTCCAGAACTGAAGTAACCCAAAACAGTGATGATGAAGATCACTCCAGGCCAAAAGAAACAGTCACTGTGACTGATGCTGCTGAGGGGGAACAAGAAACCATTGTTCCAAAGAAGTGGAAACATCAAAGCTCTCATCTACTTACCAATCTCACAAGTGATCTCAACTCGGGAATTCGAACAAGATCATCCCTCAACAATCTCGCTCATCTCAATGAGTATTGTGCCCACAATGCCTTCCTTTCTAAAATTGAACCTTCAAATGTAACAGTCGCCTTGACTGATGCAGACTGGTTGCTTGATATGCAAGAAGAACTCAATCAATTCAAAAGAAACGAAGTATGGCACTTAGTCCCTAGACTGCCTAATCGTACCGTCATTGGTACTAGGTGGGTCTTTCGCAATAAGCTTGATGACTCGGGAGAAATTGTAAGGAACAAGGCTAGACTAGTGGTGCAAGGTTATAACCAACAAGAGGGTATTGATTACGATGAAACCTATGCACCGGTAGCTAGACTTGAGGCCATACGATTGCTTATAGCTTTTGCGGCTCACAAAGGCATTAAACTCTTCCAAATGGATGTTAAAACCGCTTTCTTAAATGGATATTTGGAAGAAGATGTCTTTGTAGAGCAACCACCGGGTTTTGAGAACAATGACTTGCCTAATCATGTTTTCAAATTAGACAAAGCTCTTTATGGTTTAAAACAAGCACCAAGGTGTTGGTATGATAGATTGTCTAAGTTTCTTATTGAAAATGGTTTTAAAAGAGGCTCCGTTGACAAAACATTGTTCTTAAAGTCACAGTCAGACGAACTGTTGGTTGTACAAGTATATGTTGATGACATTATATTTGGTGCAACAAATGAACTCCTTTACTTATATTTTTCGGAACTAATGAAATCGGAGTTTGAAATGAGCATGATGGGTGAGCTAGGATTTTTCCTTGGGCTCCAAATTAAGCAATCAAAGGATGGAATCATGATCCATCAACAAAAGTATATTAAGGAAATGCTTAAGAAATTTGGGATGACTAATGGTAAGCCTCATGATACACCTATGATAGCCGGGTCCAAATTGGACAAAGATGAACTCGGTAAGAATGTTAGTGATAAGGTGTATAGAGGTATGATAGGCTCACTTCTCTACTTGACCGCAAGTCGTCCCGACATTCTCTTTAGTGTTTGTTTATGTGCTAGGTTCCAAGCAAATCCGAAAGAATCACATTTTAAAGCCGTTAAACGAATTCTTCGGTATTTGATTGGAACACAAAATCTTTACTTATGGTACCCCTTACATTGTCCTTTTGACCTCATAGGATTTTCGGATGCGGACTATGCGGGGTGCACGGTGGATAGAAAGAGTACCTCCGGAATTGCAACGTTCTTGGGTCCTTGCTTGACTTCTTGGGGCTCAAAGAAACAAAACACGGTAGCTCTTTCTACGGCCGAAAGTGAGTACGTTAGTGCGGCACATTGTTGTTCTCAACTCCTTTGGGTAAAACAACAACTCTTGGATTTTGGTATTATTTTTGACTCCATTCCCTTAATGTGTGATAATACGAGTGCAATAAATATTTCCAAAAATCCTATTCAACACTCTAAAACCAAACATATTGATATTCGTCACCACTTTATTCGTGATCATGTGGAAAAAGGACATATTAAACTTATCTTTTACAAAACCGAAAATCAAATTGCCGATATTTTCACTAAGCTACTTGCAAGAGAACATTTTGAGAAATTTAGACTAGAAATTGGGTTAATTAATTGCTTGTGATTTTTATTGTGAATTTTACAAATTTCCTTAATTGATTAAATTAAAATTGGATATATATTATTAAGTATTCTAAGTGCATTGACATCATTTTTAGACCAAAAATTGACACCGTATCCGTGAGTCGGTAATCACTCAACCTCATATCTAAATTTACGTTTATAATATACTAGCTTGCGTTTTTATTTCGAGTGATTAAAATTAATTAGTTGGGCCAACTACCTCACTTACCACATTTATTGGGCCACTTCCTACCTACAACCCATCGTCCCAAACTCCCTTAACCCACCAAAAACCTACAACCCGTCTATCCCTTCATCTCCCAAATTCCTCCATCTCACCTACCCTTTAAACCTACCCTTAACCCACCATGGTAAAAACTTCTTTCAATACTACCATACCCGTCAAACCCACAAAAATTACATCACCACCCGTCACATCTGACCCACCAACAACAACAACTCCAAACATGCCTTCACCCAAAATCTCCCATGCCTTTCCTCCACAAACCTCAAACACGACTCCAACTGTGACACCCTTAAAATTAGCGATAAATAAACACGTAAATTCTACAGAAAAACTGACAGGATATGTTTGTAATTGGTTCAACTAGACAAAACCTGTAATTTTTAAAACTTTTCTAAACCATTCACAAACATCTCCAAGAGGAGGGTGCCAAAACCTGTAAATACCAACAAACTAATTTACATATCTATGCTAAAGGCAAGAAAATATAGAGATACAAACCAAATAAAAAGAGGGAGACATATGTCCCTTCAAAATATATACAAAACCAAAAGTTAAAAGGTTTCTACAAAAATAACCAAACTAGGTCCAAGGTTCTCTTGCTCACTAGCTCGTCCGTGTACCCCAACTAAGCATCATCAACCTGTCAATCGCATTTTATACAAACACGAAAGCCACAATTCAGTGGGGAGTAACTTCGAGTCCTCCCAGCCACGAAACGTCATATTTAATGTAACATGTAATGTAACATGTAAACAACATGATAAATCAATTAACTATCGAGTATTCTAACATGTGAACACTAAACTGACCAAACTAAACTATCATGTGAATCATATAACAAACAGTAATCCAAACTTTATCAATTGTAACCGGCTTACATCTCACCTATTACAATTCATAAAATCACCATACAAGAAAGGGCAATATATCAAAGACAGGCATAAGTTCTTAGTACGGTCAATAGTCACTCTGTAACTCGAGTCTATACCACGAGGTAGGGAAGGTAATCGAACCGGTATCTTGGCTCAGAGGTTCTATCAAAACATGGCCAAGACACAACACAACCCTAGCCTAAAATCTGCGCAGACCTAGACATGCGGATACACACCACCGCACCCAAGACCCACAATTTTTCTAAAACAAAGTGAGTACCCTAAGGAGTCCACCAAAGGGTTGGCTAATACTTAAGCTGACCACTTACTCTCAAAATAAGTAACGAGGTCATGCCCCAACTTGGATATAAACCCACCAAGTCAGGAACACAAAGGCTATTAAGCAGTGAACATATACTCGTCAAAGACTATAAAGACCTATCTATGACAAACACAACAACCTGCAAAAAGTATTTAAAACCAATACCAATTTTCAATTCTAGCAATATTAATAATATTAAAGGCTTCAGGGAATCTAGGGCCGTTTCTACAATATAAGAAACTATTAAATTCAACCAACTATACATGTGAACTAAAAATTTGATAAATGGCCTAAAACAAGAAAAAGGCCAATTATCCATTTCATATAAAATTTCATCCAACCGAATTTTTACCCGCAACCCCAGTCCTGCGACAGGTACGGGTTAAATTGCGGCTGACCAATCACTCAATTAACTGACATCGAATCAGTCAAAGGGACTAAGGCTCAGTTTTCGGCACAATCATCAAAACATTACAATTACCACTATAAAATTCATTTTGAGCCTATTCATTACAATTTCATTTTATAATCTATCCTAACATGTGCTACCTACCAATATAAGCATAATTTTACCAACCTCATTATCTTTACTACTAACATTATTCATTTCAAAAGTGTACTCATATGTAACTTATACTAACTATGACATTATAAACCCGAAATGACAAATATTGCATGAAAAACCGCGAAACAAGCCACGGGCTGACCCGGGCCAGCCGTGGGCCAGCCGTGGGCCTGCCGTGGCCACTCCTACACCTCCATTTTTCCGTTTTTGTTCATTTTAACTCCGTTTTAAACATTACTTAATCGTTCCCATTCCATTTCTATACTAATATGATAACTTAAACTAACAAAAGACATGCATGCAACCCATTTTATCATGTGAAAATTAACTACTCAAACAAAAATCACAAAAACATACAAAAAGCAAAGAATGTGACGATTATTCGTCGAGTAACTCGAAATATGTTACCTTAAGCTAGAAAATGAGCAATTAACACCTTGAAAACCAAACCCTAACAAGCAACTAGCCACTATCTTCGACAATATACGAGTCCCCAAACTCGTCCTCCAAATCTTCACTAGGTTGTAGATCTCGACGAGAGGATTCCGGAAATATAAATTTTGTGAAAATCCGACAAGAAATGAGGAAGTTATGGTGAAATTTGGCTTGAAAAGCTTAGTTGGTACAAAAATGGTGTTTCTTTGGTGATAGAATTGTTTGGAGTAGATGGAAAAGAAAAGCAACAGGAAAGGAAGGGGGAGGGTGCCGCGTGAAAGGGAGAGGAGGAACGGAATTGAGACGGAATTTTACGAGTCGGTTTTGGCTCGTTTCGACAATAATTAAAACCGTTTGTCAAACGCAAATTCCGACAAGTCCAAAGTTCTTAAACACGAGATTACAAGAAAATTGAATACTCATACGACCCATTTCCAAAATCGTTTGCCCAATTTTCAATAGAGTTGTCATTTTTCCCCAATATGCCCTTATTTCGAATTAAAAGATTTTTACACGGTTTAAACTATTTTTAAACGTTTCGAAACTATCAAAATAAATACTTTACCTCAAAATATAATAAAATTATATTTCTTTGAATTATTTTTACTTCAAATACATTAATATTAAATTCAACTTGATTAATAAATTACTTTCGCAAAATAATAACGGTCCAAAATTACGGGGTGTTACACCAACCCCATCACCGAACCCAGATCTACCAAACCCTCTTCCAACCCCTCTCTCCACTGTTCCACCATCATCCGACGACATCCCCATCTCCACCATGGTAGGGCGTCGTACTCGAGGAGGTCGGAAGAAGAGTACTACTGTCCCAAGCTCTTCCTCTGAACAGGTTACGGTGAATGTAGATGATTTTGAAGAAACTGAAATCGATTTGAATGAGAATCCAACCAAGTCCGCCGAATCAGATCCGATTCCGGCAAAGAAGAACAACAAAAGGAAAGATAAAGCTTCTTCATCCCAATTACCCCCCATTTCTGAAAGTGTCAAGCAAAGCAACATTGAAAACCCCACTATCAATCCTCCTGTTGAAACACCAAGTGAACCACCATTGAAAAAATCGAAACCTTCAAAGAAGAAATTAGTGTACCTTTCTCCCTCAGATTCGGTTTCCCTAACCTCTAAGTGGGATTTGGCTCTTGTTTGGGATCACCTTGAAAGTCTAGATCTTCCTACCTCTATCTACAAAAATTGTGAAAGGTTGATGAATCCCAAAGCCATCCATTCTTCTCGGGTTTACACCCAAACTTGGTTCGAGCCTCCCGCCTTTCACACTGTCCGTGACATGATCTTGGCTCAAGGTTGGGAAAAATTGTTGGAAATGCGTGAACCGGTCTTTGTGAGTGAGGTGATTCAATTCTTTGCATCCGCCCGAGTTGACAAATCGGGTGAATTTCTCACGGCTAAGGTGAATGGTAAGCCTCTGAAACTTACTCAATCTGATTTTGCTACCGCCCTTGATATCCCAACCGGAGGTTATGACAAACTCCCCTCCGAAACCTGGGTTGCTTTACCTTACGCCTCACCCCTAAGTGTCACTCAAGTTGTTTGTCCTAAAGCCGTCTCTTGTGGTCCAGTTAGCAACACCCAAATACCCCTTCCTCTTCGAATCATCTTTAACATGCTTTGTCGGTCAATTTATCCCTCGGGTGATCGGGGAAAACTCACCATAGCCCAACAATACCTTATTTATCACATTGCAACTCATAAGAAGGTGAATTTAATTGGGTTAATGTTTAAGCGTTTTCACCTTATTTCGACCAAACTCCGTAGACCCTCTTCTAGCATGCTTCACTTACCTTATGGAATGTGGTTGTCGGTTGTGCTCAAGGCACAAGGAGTATTAGTGAGTACTAGCTTGGGGTCACTAGATATGTGCGACATCATGAGTAATGGTCAAATGGGGAAAATGCTTATCAAAGTGGAAAATGATGAATTGATTTCTGTGACAATTAAGACGGATCCTGAGGTTGGGTCGTCTAGTCAAGTGAATACTGGTAGTATGCAGGAAGTTCTTCAAGCCGTGGCTGAGTTGAGTGCTTGGATTAAGCAAGATGCTCATCAAAAGGATTTGGCCATCTCGGCTCTTGCTTCCACCGTGGACCTCATTCGTGGTGAGGTGGATATCATCTCCACTCTCGTGTCGACAAAGGAAAATGGTGATGATGCTCCATTGGATGATGATCCCTTGGGTAGTGGCTCGGATAGTGAACAAGCTTCCTCCCCTTAGCCTACACCTTCCTTCTCGGCCCCCTTGACTTTACCCGTGCCTTTTTCATTTTGTCCCACCGTGTTGTGCCCTTCTAAGACTATTTTTCTTTACTCGTTATTTTGATGCTTGGTGGTGTATCTTAAACTTTATTTAGCCGTGGTGAACTATGGTTAACTTATGTTTAATCCGTATGTTTATGTTGACTTTGTTACCTTGTCACGGTTATATGTGTCTTTTTGTGTTTTCTTGTGGTTATTTGCACTCTAATGCCTTTGACATCCCTATCCGTTTGATGATGTCAAGAGGGGGAAAAGGTAAACTCATGCTCTTAATCTCTTTGCATATTGATTAACTAATGTCTTGTCTAACCTTCTTAGTTTTGAATCTTGTTTTGGGGCAATGTAAAATTGTCTTGGCTAGTTTGATTTTAGCTCTTGCCTTAGGTAAGGTAATAGTGTCCCTTCTATCATTTGATCTTGCTTGTTTAATATCTTGAATTAAGGTGTTTACATTGCTTATACATTCGTTTGGGGCTTCTCATCATCAAAGGGGGAATTTGTTGGGTTCCTTATATTGATGATAACATGCCCATTTGATTTGTGTTATCTTAGTTTACCTTTTCAGGATTGATGATTTAATCAAGCATGGATTAAGAAGTGTTGAAGTTGTTAATCATCCCATTGTATTGAGTCTTAGTGTAATCTAATGTACAAGCAAGAAAGTAGAGTATTTTAGAGTAATAGAAACAGTCAAGACGACTGTTGCTTTCATTAGTAAACAGCTGCTTGGATTGTTGCCACAATTCGTAACACTTGAATCCCTTTTATCTTTCGAAAAACCTTCACGTGTCTCTCATTTTTCAAAGATAAACTTCAGATTTTTAATAGGAGTTGGCCTTCAATAAAGAGTGGTTTGAATTATTATTAATTTCAAAATATTTCCTCTTTATGCAAATTTGACCCTTTGGTCCCTTAAGAAAACAAGAAATGATTTTTGCCATTTTAGTGTTAACTTGTCATCATGTGACTTGTCTTTTCTCTCTTTGTTTTCTGAATTTGCATGAGCTTTTAAGGATATCTTTCAAACACTCTTTCTCTATTCTTGCCTTTGCAAAAGAACCTTCTTTGGTGAAAGTTTTGAGTGGTTGCTAAAGCTCTTCACATGTGTGGTCTTTGACCCTTCAAAACCCTAGCAACCTCCTCACCCTTTCCCTCTATAAAAGGCGAGCCATCTCCTTCATAAAATCCCAAGACTTTTCTGAAATATTTTTCCAACTTTGCAAATTGTTTTTAAAAGCTTAAAACCGTGTGTCTTTGCAAAAACCTTTAAAAGTCTTCAAGTTGTTACAGTCGTGGCTACTGTTACTTTAACATACTAAACTCTCTTGCTTAAGAATTGTTGATCTTGTAAAAGTTGTCCATCTCTATTCTTTGCTAAGAATATGTTAGTGGAAACTTGATCCTATAACATTCTAAGTGTGTTAGTAGAGTTTAGGACGGAGTAGTCTTTAACTCTTGGCAACCGGAGTAGGTTGCGAGTTGGCTTGTCATAAGAACGGAGTAGTTCTTGGACTCGCTTTACAACCGGAGTAGGTTGGTGTCTTTTATTGTACGGGTCTTTTAGTAGTCGGAGTAGATCACTAAAAGAAATCAATAAAAAGGTAGATTGGACGTAGGCACTTGAGTATTTGCCGAACCAATTCAAAATCCCGTGTTTGATCTTTCTTTTATTTCCGCTGCTCTTTTATTTTGTTTGTTTTGCTTTGCTTAACCTTAGAAGTAACAGTTCATCATACTGTCACATTTGGTCTGCAGTCCGTATTCCATAAACTGAGACAAATAGCTACAGTCAGAACAGTTGTTACTTTCATACTTCAGCAAACATTCACCTTGATACTCGTTTAGTCTTTCAATATTATTCGAAGTATCTTCTCATCTCTTTTGTTCTCTTAACTCACTTTAATTCAATAAAGTTGAAGTTAAATTTTTTAAATAGTACCTAATTCACCCCCTCCCCCTCTTAGGTACTTGAATCCATAAACTCAACATACACCCTTATCACTTTATATATACACCAAATCATTACTCCAACACAATACTCCATTATTATTTCTCTTACAACAAATTTCATCTTACAAAAACAAAACCCTAAAATCTAATTTTACAAACTACAACTTACGGAAGTGAATCACAATGATAATGGCAGGAATTAAGAGGTGCCGTGAAGTTGAAGAACATGAAAAACAAGAGATGGCAAAGAAGTTGAAGATTGTCGAAGAAGATCCAAAGGAATTACGTGCCTCAATGTTGAGAGCTCGATATGCGAACATCATCGCTAAGTCATGTGAAGTGCTGAAAAAGAGTGAAGAGAAAGCAAGAACTAAAGAATTATCAGAGAACCAAAGGCGGCGACAAGAAGAGAGACAGGCGGCTCGCCTTGCCTTAGAGAAGTTAGAGAAATCGGTTCAATTTGGCGACAGCTATGGAGTTACGAAGGAGCTGGAGGTTTTAGCGGGATGCTCTATGTCTCGTTTAGGTTATGTTGGCAGAAGACGGATGGAGAAGCTTGGCTTGTTCTTTAAAGACGATTTAGCTCAAGTTGTTTGCTAGAAACAACCATCCTCCGATTCGTGTCTGTGGGTTATTAAGTAATCTATAAAACTGTTTGCTTAATTTTTCAAGAAAAGATGCATGCTGCAATTTTGAATTGTAATTGTAATTATAAATATGATTAATTAATTGTTGTATATCTTTAATTGTAAACAATGTTACAGGGTACATGTTAGTACGGTTTGAATACATGAATCCTCGTGTTATCCATTAAAGATGATTTGGCACAATTTGTTAAGTAACAAATCTGATCTTGGGGATTTTCGAGGAAGAGGTTGTACGAAGAAAGCTCATGACGCACTTAAGGTGTAATTTCGAAGCCTGTAACGCAGAGAGAACAAAGAATAGAACAAGTTAATGATGGCAAGCGGGGGGTGACTGGTGAGGAGTTTGTATATTCAATTACTGAACAAAGAATAGAACAACTTAATGACATTGGAACTCATCTGAGTTGTCCTTTGCTTAGCTTGGTCGCGGGGTGACAAGAAAGTGTAGGCTCCGATATAAGGGCATTTTACTTTGTATTAATCCATCAATGAATTTTATGAAAGAACTTGTGAGATTTATCTCATTTGTGTAGTAGAGGCTAAGTGATTTATTCACTACACTTCAATTATTGGGATAGCCTATCGATCTTTGGCTCAAACAGCTACATTTCTATCATTTTTATTTTCCGTCTTAAAATCTTAGACAAGTCTAGCTAATTGAGATACTGTCCCCCTATTAAAGCCTATAAGATCTTTTTTTTTTTTTTTTTTTTTTCCGTAAATTGCAAGACATATGAGTTATACCTGTAGAAGTAGCACATGGGTTAATCAGGGCGAGTTTGGTTGAGTCAATTTAAGAAGGGTTGGCTCGGGTCCTTCGGATCCTATCCGTTTTGTGAGTGGCATTACCCGTCACTTGCTCCGATCCGTCTTCAGCAAGACTAACTGTAGTTTCTGATGTCAAGTTGTTGGATTATATGTTACATTATTTTCGAGTCAATGATTAAAATACTTTAATAAATATTAGTTTGACTAACAAAGTTAATAATATACGAGTATGGTGTTTGTTATGGAGAGCTGAAACCAGTAAGCTAGTAATTTCGTATTACATTGGTTCATTTCAGGTAATTTTGAATCAAGTCAATTAGAAGTTAGGGTGGTTCCAAGTCGGGTCAACAATAGGTCATTCAGGGTTCAGGTCAGAACTTCGGTCATATTTGGGTTAGGTAATTTCGCATCTTACTTTAAAATTTGGATGATCTTATGTAGATGACTCTTCCTTCAGTATTCTAATAATATACCGAATTAGTTTAGATCACGCGCAATGCATTCGCGGTATATATAGGGTTGTTATTTTTAACATGTTTTAGTTATAGGATAAATTGATACGTTATTAATTTTCATATTTAACGGCAAAGTATTTTGATTGGAGGAAAAAAAAAAAGTAAATGTGTATTTTAATATAATGATATTTTTTAACTCGAAACAAATGATGTCTACTTTTGTAAATTTTCTCAAAAAAAAATTCATCATATAAGCTATTAATAGGAGCTTATAGTTTTATTTTTTACAGGTAATTATGCGCCCAATCATTAATAATAACTCCAAATGAAAAATTTAGCAATATGCTGTCTAGTTTATGGGTTTATATCAAATTTATTTTATATCAATCAATAGTTAAATTTTAGAGTTTAATAACAAAACTAGTTTAGATCCCGTGCAAATGCATGGTATTTTAGATTTTAATACATAGAGAAATGAGCATTATTAATAATCACTCTTTCAATTTGCTGTTAAAGTTTACAATATTGATGTGTTCTATTAAGGGGTTGTTTGGTTGCCTTCTAAATTCATAGGAATTGGAAAATCATGGGAAGTAGCTGAATGAAGGTTTGTTTGTGAAGAGTTTAGGATTCAAGTACCTAAGAGGGGGAGGGGGTGAATTATGTACTATTTTAAAAATTTCAACTTAGTCTTTATTGAATTAAAGCAAGTTGATTGATAATGTGAAGAACAAAAGGATACATCAAGTAATATTGATTCATTAAGAGTGTATCACGATGTTTAAGAAGATTGCAGTAAGGCAACGGTTGATCTGACTGTTGCTTGTATGTCTTAGCTCATAAGAGAAGGCTACTCTAAAGCAACACTATCAGGGACTGTTGTTAAATAAAACGTGGATTAACAATCGAGTAATAAAAATGCAGCGGAAATTAAAGTAACAAAGATTAACACGATGCTTTTGAATTGGTTCGGCCAACTCCTAAAGGCCTACGTACAATCTTCTTTTATTAATAAGTTTAAGTGATCTACTCCGACTACTTAGACACTTACAAATAAAAGGACCAACAACCTACTCCGGTTGCGACACAAGTCTCAAGACTACTCCGTCTAGAAACTTAAGACTCTTACTAGAATGATACAAAGATCAAGTTTCCTCAAACTGATTCTATGAAAGAATTGATAAGGACAACTTATAGATCAATCGATTCTAGGTAAGAGAATGTAATACTTAAGGCAACAGTAGTGAAGACTGTTGCCATTGGAAGACTTAGAAATCTTTTGCAAATGAAGTAAAAAGTTTTGAGTTCTTAAAAACAAGTTTGCAAAACACTTTGAAAATTCTCTGAAAAAAGTCTTGAGAAAATGAAGGAGAAGAGTGCTCCTTTTATAGGGAAGCAAACTAGGGTTTAGAGGTCAAGACATGAGGTAGAAAATAAATAATTTTGACTTGCCCAAGTTTGCACAAAATAGAGCATTCTTCCAAAGGTTAAAGAAGAAAAGGAGTTTTGTTACTATCTTGAAAGGGCCTTTGAAAATCAGTCAAGGTAAGATGGACAATCAAGTGAGGACATTTTAGAGGAACAAATTTGGAAAGAAACAAGTTCTTCTTTCTAAAAGCCATGATAAAAATTATTGCCACTTTGAGTTAAGACCTTTTGAAAGATGCCAATAGAATATCTATTTCTTAAACAATAACCTTTACAAGATTCAAATATCAGAAATGTGTAATTCAAAATAGAAGTTTGTATTTTCGAAATATGAATATTTTGAAAATGAAGACTTCTTCCAAGTGACACGAGTTGAAGCAACGGTCTGGCTGACTGTTGCCTTAGTAAGCAGACTGTTGTTCAACAACAGTCTTGCTTACTGTTGCCTTAGTACTACACCCTTTTACCTTTACATAAGTGACTCTTTATTACAACACAATCCTTGGGTTGCTTGTTCAACACGTTTCGACCACAATCACTTGATAATCTCTTGATTCGGAGGTTGGACTAAATCCTGAAATAAAACATCTTAAGGCAAGATTAGAGCGGGTTTGTCATCATCAACAAAAGTGTTCTAACAAATTCCCCCATTGATGATGACAAGCCTTAATAAATGAATGTTCCAAAAAAATTCCCCCTCAATTGGTTAGTCCAACAATAATCATGAAAATAGAATCAGTGGGCTAAACTTATAAGGTCACAAATCCTAGAGCAAGGTTACTGTAAAATTTATTCTACCACAAGACAAGAGATTAACCAACTAACAAGTAATAAGAACATGAATTTCCCTTTTCCCCCTCTTGACATCATCAAACAAGGAAATACTATCCCCGGACACAGAATAAACATGCATGTTACGTTACACAAAAGACAACCAAATTTGCAACAAAATGACAAGGTCAACATTTAACAAGGTTCAAACAAAGTTTAAACAGCAAGTTCGGTACTGTAACACCCCCATATCCAGAGGAGCCTTAACTAGGCCTTCCTTAGCATATAAGGGCGTTACCATCTCGGTTGCCCGAGGAAAGTAATTATCAAACGTCAATAAAAGAACTATTAAGTTATATTACAAGCGGTTTAAACAACAAACGATGTAAAAGGTACAACTCAGAGCTACTCGCTACTATAAATAAATCTCGTGAAGACTCATCCCTGCCCGGACTCCAGCTATCCACAACATCAACACTTGCTAAGACCGACTGCTCACCATAAGGGATCACGGCAGACACATAACAAACAAACAACCACACAAGGTCGAGATCGAGACAAGATAAGACAATGGCAACTACAAACAACAATACAAACAATGATATTAGTCCCAACCGCAATCACAATAATCCAACCAAATCATCGCCATCGACCGTCCACCGGACCAGCCCGCCAGTGGGGGACCGCAGCCGTTCCCACCTAAGCCCCGCTCATCATACGAGCGATAACCCTGTCCATTAATGTGCACATCCCCTTCCGTGGCGGGTTCCACGAAGGGCGAAACTAGGGCGTGAAGCCACTCCCGCAAGTGACTCCACTCAGCCGAGAACGCATCTCGAGAACCATCAACAACGACCACAACCATCACGATACAATAATTATAGCAAACAACCAAACACAACACAGCCACAAAATCCGACACACTAGACCATCTACAGACACTGAGTAGGCGAACCTACCTTTAAGCAACCGCAACCAATCCACGCCCGACGATAACATATCCAGCGACCAAGCAAAGCCTATAACCACCATACAAATATCTATTACTAACAAGCAAACCCTAACTATAGAGACAAAGGCACGGATGATGATTGTGACATACCTATTAGGGAAAACTCAAAGAAGAGATCGCTACCCGACACCAGTGACGCCTCCCAAGGTTCAAAGATCTTCAAAAAGGCTTCCATGGAGGTTTTGAGGTGAAGGGAAGGGAAAGGGGCGACTGAAGGATAGGAGGAAAGTGGCGGAAGTGATATGCGGATTTAACAAAACGCGATATAAAACCCTCGCTGAAAACCCGGTACTCGATCGAGTACCCAACCTACTCGATCGAGTGGCCCCCTACTCGATCGAGTACCCTAGATACTCGATCGAGTAGCCTCTACTCTATCGAGTACCACCCTTAACACGCAGCTCAAACAGGTTTTGGCATACTTTCCTAAGACTACTTCCGCTCCCAAGGTCGGTCAACGACGGTCAAAGGGTCCCTAAAAGAGCGGGTATTACAGTCTTCCCCCGTTAAAAAGAACTTCGTCCCCGAAGTTCACCTCACCCATCTCCCGCTCGAGACACGAGAACAACACGTCCTCACTCATCTTCCCGCTCAACCCATTACTCCCTGGAAACACCATTCCCCCCCATGTCATCATCATCACCGTCTATATTATATCTAATGACTTTTACTACTATCATGCAAGCACTATTACCGTTAACCGTTACTCTATATACCTATGAAACATCAAACTCGCCATGCGAATCACCACCTACGATCACCCGACATACGGTATCGACATACAGTATCGACTATCAAACTATCGATCAGGACATGTCTCATATCAATTATCATATGGTACAACCAACGCCACCATGTTACTTGGCAACGTGATTCGAGTACGATTTATCACACTATAACTATTTTTCATGACCGTCTCTTGAAACATACAACCCCTTCACTTTAAATAATTAAAGCAAAACATAATACCAACAACATTATAAACAAGCAAAGCATTATTCAAAAACACCTTTTTTTTCGCGACATTACTCTTCCCCTCTAAAAAGGAACTTCGTCCCCGAAGTTCACCACCCTAATTTCAACGCATATTATTTATTATTTGCATCTTAATCTTTAAAGAAAACCATATTATTTGTTGTGGACATTACTCGCTAATTATACACTCGTTAAGTTAGAAATCATACGCAAGTCACCGGAATAACTAGTTACCGTTGACAACACACGTTAAAATGATATGCACACATATAGGCGAAGTTACAACTCCAATAAATAGATCGTAATGAGGCGTATGCAATATTAACAAGAAATTATTACCTCTTCACTAATCGTAACAAGAAATTATTACCGCTTCACTAATTGTAACAAATATGCTTATAAAACTTCAATCATGACTTGTAACATATGAAATTAACGGTTCAAAGGTGTTACTACGTACTCACAACTACTTTAAACATTAAACTCGCAAATATAAAACAATTGAACATTTTTAATTTCCAAAAACCTCCTGTAACAGTGCTACTCGATCGAGTATGCAGCGATACTCGATCGAGTGCCATGCTACTCGATCGAGTGTCTTGGCTACTCGATCGAGTAGCCCGAGAACAGAATGTTTCCTTTCTTCCCTTCCTGCAGCTACTCGATAGAGTGTGGGGTACTCTATCGAGTACCTGCAGGTCAAGTACCTTACATAACCCGTCGTAAACCAACATATAACAACATGACTGTCACATAAATTGAGTCGGGATGATGCCCCGACTCTCAATTATCCTGCAAAAGGTTAAAGTAGCAATTCCGGCCTTATGGCCAATCATACAAATCCAACTAAGTCTCAATAATAAAAGGAAACGACTACCAAAGTCTAACAGCAATATCACCATCTAACATCAACTACTATCAACAAAGATAAGAACGAGGAGTATCACTCCTCCTGCTGCTGCTGCTGCTGCTCGAACATCACCTCATCATTACCACCACCACCTCCGGCCACGCCCGCACCTGATGAACCCACTCCCGCATCACCTCCTGCTCCTGCTCCCGGGCCCACGTACCATGGAGTCAAGCCACCGTAAGGGAAGGACTGAGGTGCCCCCCACGTCGACTGATCCACCCCGTAGGAATGAAAAACCCCTGTGTAGTCCCCGACTCCACTCCACCACACCGGATGCGGTCCCTCGGTCCCCTATCCCCCGAGCGTAGGCCATCTCGTGCATGTTCCGGAGTGTCAAGGTAGATG
This sequence comes from Silene latifolia, assembly GCF_048544455.1. Lineage (NCBI taxonomy): Eukaryota > Viridiplantae > Streptophyta > Magnoliopsida > Caryophyllales > Caryophyllaceae > Silene > Silene latifolia. Next base: position 22,867,262 of record NC_133531.1, on the reverse strand, counting down.
ACACTCTCTCCGCTAGGTAACTGGATCGCGTCTCCGGGGTGTCAAGGTAAGGGTAGCATGGAAAAGACAACTACTGCTGCGGTGCTACTGGCTGTGGACTAGTCTCCGAGGCCCTCTCTCTCACTCGACGGGGTCCCCTCACCACTCTAGGCCTCTCTGCCGCCTGAACTCCCGCATTCTCGCCCTTCGTCGGCTCCGGCATCTCCTCAAGAATGGTACCGTCGATGAGATAGGTCTGTAGCTAGCGGGGTCCGTCATCATCCTCCTCCTCCTCGTCATCGGAGTCCACCGTCACTACCGTCGGCTCCAAGGGCTCCGTGGGTGGGAGGTGCTCAGGAGCTGGAATCTTCATCCAACTCATCCCATGCACCCTCCATGCTAGGCTGCCGTCAGCCAAGGTCCTCAACCATTTCAGGTCGAGATAGTATTCACGATCCATGGTAGGCACTGGGGTAGCTAGAGGCACGTCGCTGAAGAAGCCTCAAAGGAGGTTAGCTTTTCACTAACCGAGTGGCAATAGCACCACAACTCAGGTACCGGAAGAGGAAGAAGCCATCAAGGCAAGGGCAGCACAAACTATAGAAGGAGCATTAAAGACCACTTTCCTGGCCCGCTCCGGGTTGAGGTACGACATCAAAAGTAAAACCTCATGGTTATTCAATTTACTGATATCCTTTCGGTCATAGAGGAGGTTCGAAAGAGAACGGAGAAAGACCCTCAAGGTAATATGCTGAACATCATTAATCAGCATGTTGCTCGAGGTGGGAGCTTGCTTCCCAGTCAAGCAAGGCATTAGGCGGCAGACGCCGCACTCAGCTGGAATGTCGGTAAAGGAGTCCTTGGGAGGCTTGGCCAACCCAAGGTGAGAGGCAAACAGTCCATATTCAACGAAAAACTGGTATTCATCAATCTAAACTCGACAACGACCATTGGTCATAGTTAAAAGAGCTCATGAACTCCAAGGTAAGAAAAGGGTAAGTATGCTTCCTCAGCCTATACAAACCCGTAAAACCCAAGGTCTCGAATATGTGACGGACATCCGTCTCTATCTCCAACTCCTCTAATACACTGGTGTCTATACACTTTGTAGGTCTCAATTTGCGTTTTTGTAAGGCTACAAAACGCTCCCTTTGCTTGAAGTCAACAAAAACAACCGTAGGGTATTCGGGATCCGGGTACCACAGTCCACTTCCTTCCCTAACTCAGGTGGGTTACCCCTCCCCCGTTTACTTTGGCGGGTTCCAAGGTTCAGTCTCGGCATCTGATTTAGGTATAAGGTCAAACAATTTGTATAAAACATGTAGGCATATACTTCATACAATTTGAGTTCTATATACTTAGCAAGTTCACTAACTCATCAACCAGTTCAATATTTGAAGCAAATAAATCATGCCATTAAACTTAGATGCTCAGCTAGGTCCACACATGTCATCAATAGTTTCCTCAATTTTAACATATAGTCTCAGTTTGTAGCCACTTATAAACCGCAATTATGAAAATTTGGCATGTGAACACATATACTCAGCGATTCGAATATCCTAGCATGCTTCTAAAGGTCGTTCCATTTACATTGCTAATTACAGGTTACTAATTCAAGAGAAAGAATAATTTATGGCATATCATCATCACTTTCATATTATGTTCAACAACTCAACTAAAATTTTCAGTCGGTCTTTACAGCTGAGACAATTTTGGCATGTTTTCATCAAGCATCGTTTTTATTACTATATTGAAGTTCAACTCATGCCTGTACTGTCAATTACAACATCAATTTTTCAGTTATAAATCACGAATTTCCATTTAAGGCACTTTTAAGACGGAGTTCTAAGGCAACTTTCTAAGGGTAAAATCATCAAAATCTATCCTCCAACATGATATAAACAATACTTAAGGCTCAATTCTACCATCTAACCATTGTAAAACAACCAAAAATCGATTTCAATTTTGGAAACCCTAGAAATTTCGAGTTCACCTTTGCAATTTCTAATCTAATTTACAGCAATTAACCACCAACAAACATGGAAAGAAAGCATGTGAATCATGTTTCAATAATTAAAAGCACCAAATTGGTCATTATCATCGAAAATTTCAGATTGTTTTACTTTCCTAGCACATTCAAAGCAATAAACCATGTACATTAGGAAGAACAGCATACCTTGATTGATGAACAAAGTAGAGAAACGAAATTAAACTAAGAAATCAACCCCAAGAATCACTACTAACCCAAGAGAAAGAGAGGATTTGAGAGGAAATAAGTAATTGAGGGTGATTTAGGTGTAGGTGTGTCGAAATATAGAGGAATAAGAGGAAGAAATAGAAAGATGAAGGGTTTTAAGAAAACCCGTAGGAATTACTGCACAGTAACCTACTCGATCGAGTGCCTGGGGTACTCGATCGAGTACCACCCTACTCGATCGAGTAGGAGCTAAATCATCGAGTAACTGCAGGAATTTTCCCACATCCCGACATCATAGCTTCCTAATTAGATCGAGTGAGGTCTACTCGGTCAAGTAAGCACTCGCACTCGGTCAAGTATAGTTAAGTACTCGATCCGAACACTAAGTAACTCAAGATACCCGCAAAACAACGCCGCGTGTCGATTCCAAACTAAGTTCGGGATCCGACACTAATTATCACATTCAATCACGTTTTGTAACCATTGTCACACAAAATACAACCCTTCAACAACTAAGAGACATATCACGTTACGTTATACAAATTACCCAACTCGGTCTACCACCACCGAGTTATTTATGAACCTAGTCGTGTCATTTTATTACACTTAAACTTACTTTACGTGCTATTACTAAACTCGTGTTTACTTCAAATTGAAACGTATAATTTACATTAATTCCTCCTTTCACTTATCACCTAATTATACACCTTGCAACCCACTTATTCAATTATGTCTTACATTCCATCCCAAGTAATCTATCTTGCATAAATCAAATACTACGCAAATGGAAAAATTTCGACCATTCTATAGGGCAATAACGCCTTACCATATGCTATGTCTCGAATTATAACTCACTATACTATAATTATCTTCATAGCAATTACATAAACTTTCGTCACATATCTCATAACCATCATATAAGCTCACTAATCATCCAAAGAACCTCACTAATCTCATCGACAATTACCATACACGGTCTAATATATCACTAATACACCCCTAGCAATTCTAACAAAGACTTAACCGGAGGTAACTCCGGTACACTTAACATACATAGCACACATAGACACACGGACTCCACATTCCCATCCCATGTGACTGGCTTAAGTGTCATGGGGCCAAGATTTTGAAATGAGGGCGCCTACTCACCCAAAACCTAACATCAGCTAGGCTCCCATTACACATACACCAGGTTCATTTTATTAGACTCCCTACGTTCATTATGTTCATTTGTTACAGGTTCCAAAATCGTCGCTCTGATACCACTTTGTAACACCCCCATATCCAGAGGAGCCTTAACTAGGCCTTCCTTAGCATATAAGGGCGTTACCATCTCGGTTGCCCGAGGAAAGTAATTATCAAACGTCAATAAAAGAACTATTAAGTTATATTACAAGCGGTTTAAACAACAAACGATGTAAAAGGTACAACTCAGAGCTACTCGCTACTATAAATAAATCTCGTGAAGACTCATCCCTGCCCGGACTCCAGCTATCCACAACATCAACACCTGCTAAGACCGACTGCTCACCATAAGGGATCACGGCAGACACATAACAAACAAACAACCACACAAGGTCAGTACTGAGACAAGATAAGACAATGGCAACTACAAACAACAATACAAACAATGATATTAGTCCCAACCGCAATCACAATAATCCAACCAAATCTGTCACTGACTGTCCACTGGACCAGCCCTGCCAGTGGGGGACCGCAGCCGTTCCCACCTAAGCCCCGCTCATCATACCGAGCGATAACCCTGTCCATTAATGTGCACATCCCCTTCCGTGGCGGGTTCCACGAAGGGCGAAACTAGGGCGTGAAGCCACTCCCGCAAGTGACTCCACTCAGCCGAGAACGCATCTCGAGAACCATCAACAACGACCACAACCATCACGATACAATAATTATAGCAAACAACCAAACACAACACAGCCACAAAATCCGACACACTAGACCATCTACAGACACTGAGTAGGCGAACCTACCTTTAAGCAACCGCAACCAATCCACGCCGACGTATAACATATCCAAATGACCAAGCAAAGCCTATAACCACCATACAAATATCTATTACTAACAAGCAAACCCTAACTATAGAGACAAAGGCACGGATGATGATTGTGACATACCTATTAGGGAAAACTCAGCAAGAGATCGCTACCCGACACCAGTGACGCCCTCCCAAGGTTCAAAGATCTTCAAAAAGGCTTCCATGGAGGTTTTGAGGTGAAGGGAAGGGAAAGGGGCGACTGAAGGATAGGAGGAAAGTGGCGGAAGTGATATGCGGATTTAACAAAACGCGATATAAAACCCTCGCTGAAAACCCGGTACTCGATCGAGTACCCAACCTACTCGATCGAGTGGCCCCCTACTCGATCGAGTACCCTAGCTACTCGATCGAGTAGCCTCTACACTATCGAGTACCACCCTTAACACGCAGCTCAAACAGGTTTTGGCATACTTTCCTAAGACTACTTCCGCTCCCAAGGTCGGTCAACGACGGTCAAAGGGTCCCTAAAAGGGCGGGTATTACAGGTACGGCTAATGCATAGTTTAAAGAGTACACCACCAAAATAGATAAAAGCGGGGTAGGGGCCACTAGTAGAAAAAACCCCTATCGTGGCGCCTTTATCGTGGCGGTTCTAATAGAAACGCCGCAAAAAGCCCAAATAATTGGCGGGAACATAGTTTTTATGTTTGTAGGAGGTCTATTGTGGTGGTTTAAGTAAGAACCGGCGTGATAATTGAAACTTTTTATGGCGGGTTTAAATAGAAAACGCCACCATAAGTCAATTGTGGCGGTTATATTAACACCCGACGTTAAAAATGACGCTAAAAGTTAATGATAAGTTACAATTTTTTGGACAAAAAACCGCCATTATAATTTTTTATGTCGGTTTTTAATCACAACCGACTTTAATAGCAAAAAAATAAAATAAAACGTACTGTCCTTCACATTAATTTCAACTCGCATAATTCACTACGACTTTCCCCAACCTCCATCACTCTCAAACTATCAACCCTAACCATTACTCCCCGGGACCGACGAATAGTCCATCACCGGCGTTCTTCATCAGCATCAACCACCGGCGTTCTTCCCATGTTCACGATTTCTACTTTCTTGGTGTCGTTATTCCCGACTTTCAATGATTTCCTTTTCTCCATCCTTTTTTTTTTACAATTTATATGTTGATTTCATTACTAATTTGATTTATTCTTACATTAATCTTATCTTTCGATTAACAATTTGATTTGTTTGTTTGAAATTGTTGAATTTTTGGGGAAAGTGAAACCCTAATTTTGATAAATCTGGGTTCTAGTTAGAGTGAACCTTATATTTTGGTACATACGGAATTAGAGTTGAGTATTTCATTTTGTATGAACCTTATAAATTCTTATTAATTGACCTTTCCTTATTAGAAAATGCCGTGATGCATCTGTTGATTAGAGAGGCTAATGATTTTATTTGGTTGATTTATAAAGTGTTTACACTTCTCAGTGCAATTTGAGTTGGTATGTTAAATTTCTATTGTGGAATATGCGTGATACTTTATTAGTTTACGATCGAAATTCATCAACTAAGTTATCATTGTATTGTATCAATCAGCTTTAGTATTAAGGTAGTTAGTCTTGAGCACTTATTGTTTGGTTGTTGTACTCTTAAACAATGTGCCGATATCTGATTTTTTGTATCCCAAAACCAATTCAAAATTCCTCTAATGAGTACAAGTCTGTTCTACGCCTTCGACAGTGCTTTGATGCTCGTTTGCAGATCAGTCAATACTTTCCATGTACTATGCTCCGGTGCTCAGCTCTCGTTGGGAAATTTTCTGACTTTATGCTCAGTTTGTCAGATATTGTTGTGCTTGTAGCTGCCGCTGTGCTTTGACACTCTGATTTTTGCATCATCGTCATTCTACTTGTCTTAAAGCGATGAGATTGTGACTAGTTCATGTAGCTCTGATCTAAGTACACGAGTGCGCTTGAGAGCTTGACATAACTACGTCTCGTGAGTGGTAGATGTTGTTGGAGTGGCTGGTATCTCCATGGAGCTCTTCCGAGCAACAGGTTGATATATCTATAAGAAGACTTACTTGAAGCCTTGTGGGTTTCATAGGTTTACTGGTACCTACATGTTACAAGCAGATCTCTGTTGCCTATATAATACGCTTCAGATCAGTTATATGCACCTTAGCTATATTTTTTTTCTCATTATGTTTCTATATCGCTTTTATTTGTTTGCAATCCCAGATGAAGCTAAACTATGACAAATTTCTTTTAGTACATTCATTATTTTGATTAAGATACTGTATTGACTTGCAGATTTGTCAAGATTTTTGATTGACATGGAAATTACAAAACGGAGAAGAAGATTAACGGCCAATTGAACACGAGCCTTGTCTCTGCTGCTGTATGTGCTCACTTTGCTCTCTGCTAGTCTTTTTTTTTTCATTTGTTGTGGAAGTTGTTTAATCGAATCACCCATGAAGGCATTGATTGACATGGAAACGACAAACAATTCATGGACATGGGGTCGGAATTAGTACAAACAAAGCTGTAATTTTCTGCCACTATGTCATAATAGGACAAGCTGCTCTACATACTTTACTTGCAGCTTGATAGCCATTATGAGCAATTTGATTTCACAAAATTAATGTCAATAGATCCATGTTTTATCCTATTGAATGCATAATTTTATCTCTGGTTCTGTTCAATGTTAATGGCTCGGGGGAAGTTTGTTTCTCCTAAAAAGCCACTGGCTTAGTATAAACTGAGTATTTTACATGTCTGACTTCAGTTCGTATTTTTTGCTGTGAAAAGACTGTCAATGTCAATTGTGTTCATTCTTTCAGACTCTATTTGATGGTCCGCCTGGTAAGAGTCACCTGCCTTAGATATGGTGATCATATGGGTAAGCGTCAAGTATGGATAATAGATAGAATATCGGATGCTAATAGCTAGCTGTGTTTTTTCATGTCGAGATGTCCATGAACAGACCACTGCATTTAATATTTCACTTCTTTTATCTTTATATTTCCATCATTGCATCGACATATTCTCATGTTTTTCATTTTTATGCAAATCATACTAGGTTTATTCATGGATGGATAATGATAATTGAGTGTCCCAGTACAATAAAATTATTTCGGAATCTGTCTCACTTCCCATGCATTATCATCAGCTAGAGCTCCTCTTGGCCAATACACAGTATTTACTCCTTATTCACATTTTCAAGTTGTTGCAGGTTTACAGTAGGAAATAAAATAGTAGGCAAGTTACCTTAATTGTCAACTGTTACATGAACAAATCAACTATTACCATGAACTGTTATATGAACAAAAGCATGAATAGATTGCTAACATTAAGATCAAACCTTGTTATCTTACGATAAGAGATTAATGATTGAATTTAAAGAATATGATTTCACTAAAACTTCTACTGTCGATTTTTGGCTACAAATGAATACGAATCAACGCGACTTGCTTTATAATTTTTTCTGAAAGTATCATGCAAATAAACACCAGTTGTTTGTTCAACAATATACAGAATACGGAGTACTTGCTAATATATAGACTATCGAACAATTGAATCCGACAAATAAGACCCACGAATTTAAGATCCCTTGTTGTGAGCACCTTATATATTTGTAATTTTGTAGGCTATTAGCACAACAATTTTGACCAAAAACTCGGTTGTGGTCCAACGTTGTCAGGCAAGTGACGTTCTTTTCTGGGATTGATGGCACAAACTCCTTAGGATCAATGCATTTGTGTTGGCAGGGTTGGCAACAACCAAAACCTGATAATAGAGGTAGCACATCGCTAAGTGAGACAAAACCAGCGCAAGTACGAAGTCATTACTCATTAGCTTATTCATCTGGTTTTGTCTCACTCATGCAAAAGCTTTCAATCAAACTCGGGAGTGTTCTATAGTGTCTTATGTTGATTTTAATAATGTTTAGGTTGTTTTTCTAACTACTGGTTTGCTAAATGTATTATTGCAGATTCAAATATGTTAAGATTCAACTATGTTAATTGTCCAGATGAAAGATGCTGAAGACGTATGGGCTATTAAGTGTTTAGAGAACATGAAATGTTTGATTAGTTTATTCACTAGACGTATATGTGATATTTATAAAATTGGATGTATAATTTTTAACATCGACACTATTGTTTTGTCGGATGATATTAAAGTTCGTTGGTTGACTTTCTTTTGTATGTATTGTTTATTTATTTCTCTATTTGGCTTATCAAATCAATATCGACACTGCTGCTGAAATTTTGGTTGCAAATAATTTTTTTTAAAAAAAAATGTTTGTCTATGGTGGCGGTTCTTAAGTATGAAACGCCACTGTTTTTTCATAGTGGCGGTTCGTTACTAACAACCGAGGTCATAATTACCTTTAGTGGCGGTTCGTTACTAAAAACCGACGTCATATTTACTTTTAATGGCGGTTCTTTAACAACAACCGACATTATAGAGAATATGTAGTGGTGGAAAGTTATTATTGAAATATCTATGTTGGCGTTTTGCAAAAAATAACAGCCACTATAGATTAGTTACAGTTGGTGGTTTTTGTTTAATAACAGTCGTATTATATAAGTTTATAATGGCGGTTTTGTATAACAACCACCACTATAGAAGAGCTATGGCAGCGGTTCAACAACCGACTATAACCGCCATATAGTTTATATGACGCCGCGATAAATGACGGAACTTAAATCTCTAAAAACCGCCACAAAAGGTCATTTATGACCGCCACCGTAGGGGGTTTTTCTACTAGTGGGCAACGGTGGCAAACAAAATGGTTAGGCTGATTTTTAGGAGTTAATATGGGTTTAGTGGGTCGAAACAGGGAGCCCATCCAGATCATCATCATCGTCCGAACCTTCGACATTTCCTGCATCACCATCCTCATATTTCTCTTGAAGTAAAGCAGAGATGATAGCAACCTCACCTTTGAGGTAATCAAGAGTAGACTTGATGAGTTCCGCATCCTTTTTCAGACCCGGAAGACATGCCACATCTTCCTGAACCTGAGCTAAGGTCTCAAGGACCGAGGACCCACCCACAACACCAGACACAACACCCTCCTTTCCCGAGGGTGTTTCGGCAACCTCCAAAATACCCTTCTCAGTTTTCAGCATCATTTTCCCCAAGGTTCCAACCGACATCATATCAAACATATCCTGAGAACCGACACTACCCTTAACAAGCAACCCTTTGGACCGAATAATCAGAGAAATCCACATGGCATAGGGTAAGCGAATGAGGTTGGTGTAGTTGGGGTCTTGAATTTTGGACTCGATCATGGCAAGTCGTTTAAAGAAAAGGCTAGGGAGGTTGATTTTTTTGTGAGTCATTAAGTGAAAGATGAGATAGTGTTGGGCAACAGTAAGTTTTGTGCGGTCATTAGATGGGTAAATGGTACGACACAGTAGGTTGAACAAGAGCTTTGGTAGGGCAGGGAGTTCATTGGGGTTAACGGGTTTGCATTTGGGGTGAAAGGGGGTCACGATTTTGGCAATTACGGAGGGGGAGGCATAATCTAAGGCGGGCCAAGTTTTTCCGGCATGAGTAAGGTCGTATCCCTGATTGTCAATGGAGAGGATTTTGGCAAACTGAGTTTGGGAAAGAGTGAATGACTTACCATTAATTTTTGCGGTTAGGGTTTTCAAGCTTGAGAGCACATGGACAGTGGCGAAAAACTGAAGGACTTCACTGGCAAAGACGGGTGCCTCTAATTGAAGAAGATCCTCCCAACCTTGAGCCACATTGGCGGCTTCAAAATCCGAAAAGGCAGGGTCGGAAGAGAGCCACGAAGACGGGTAGACCCGTGGAGTGTGAAGAGCATCCCTGTGAAGTGGTTTTCCGCAAGTTCTTTTGATTTCATCAGTGAATAATGGGTTAGCATCAATTTGATCTTTGACAGTAGACGGATCCCATTTCCCGGAGAGGGTGACGGCATCCGAACCCAATAAAAATTCCCCCTTACTCACCGCAGATTTCTTCTTTCCCTTCTTCTTTGGTGGTTCATTTTGAACTGGTTCCTCCTCGCTTTCGTCAGATCTGACCGATTGGTCGACCGGATCCTCCTCCTTTTCAAAATTTTCTTCATCTTTTTCACCGGAGTTAGGTTTCTCACTAGCATGAGAATGATTTTCCCCACTTTTTTCAGATTTATCAATACCATCATCTTCACCTTTCTCATTTTCATCAAATTCGGTCTCCTCTTCAATTATATCGGATAGTTTGGATGCGGGTTTTCCCTTTTTGTTTGGCGATTTCCGAGCAGCTTTAGATCCACCTGTATCATCGGTTGCTTCTTCGATGTTGATGAGGATGGGTTCGGATGAGGTGCTAGACGCAGAGGACGATTTTTTGGACCTGGATCTGGTGCGTTTCCTTGTTGCGGAGGAGGGTGGAGTCGGGTTTGGAGGTGTTGGCAAGGATTGTGGTTGTTGGACGGTTTCTGGTGAAGGATTGATGGGGAAGGCATGAGATCTTTTAGGTTTAGAGGTGGGGTTGACAGGAGTGTCGTGAGAGGATGACGTTTGGGACATTGTGGGTGATGGAGACGGGATTTTTGTGTTGAAAGATGTTTTGACCATGGTAAAACAAGGGTAGGTGAATAATAAGGTGAGAGGGTATGGTCCGTTAATTTGAGATGGCTGTTGGATTTCTTTAGGCTTTTGGGTTTCTTTGAGGATAAGGAGGAGGGTAGTGGGGTGGTTGTAGGGTAGGTGATATAATTAAATGGGTGAGAAATGTGACATAATTAAGTGGGTGAGAATTTGCTTAAACATTTCGGTGGATGACAATTAAACATAAGTATAGACGTCCGGTTGAGCGATCATTAAGACAAAGACGATTTATCGATTAAGGACATAAGATGGAATGAATAAACTAGAATGAAGGATAGCAAACCCGTTTTAGTCAATCATGTGAGGGATTAGTTTAATTCACATAGAAATTACATGCAATTAATTAAGCCAATTTGTAACCGAAGTTTCTCAAATTGTTCTCTTGCAAGTGGTTTAGTAAATATGTCGGCAATTTGATCTTCGGTTTTGCAAAAAATAAGTTCAACATGTCCTTTTTCTACGTGATCACGAATAAAATGGTGACGGATTTTAATGTGCTTGGTCTTAGAATGTTGGATAGGATTTTTTGATAAATTTATCGCACTCGTATTATCACATAAAATGGGAACGGAGTCACAAATAATACCAAAATCGAGAAGTTGTTGTTTTACCCATAGAAGTTGTGAGCAACAATGAGCGGCACTAACGTATTCACTTTCGGCCGTTGAAAGAGCAACCGTGTTTTGTTTCTTTGAGCCCCATGAGATTAAGCACGGACCCAAGAACGTTGCAATTCCGGATGTACTCTTTCGATCGACGCTACAACCCGCATAGTCCGCGTCGGAATATCCTATAAGATCATTGGTACAATGTAAGGGATACCATAAATAAAGATCTTGTGTTCCAATCAAATATCGAAGAATGCGTTTAACGGCTTTAAAGTGAGATTCTTTCGGATTTGATTGGAATATAGCACATAATCAAACACTAAAAAGAATGTCGGGACGACTTGCGGTTAAATAGAGAAGTGATCCAATCATACCTCGATACACCTTTTCGCTAATGCTCTTACCTTTCTCATCCTTGTCCAATTTGGACTTGGATACCATAGGTGTGGAGTGAGGGTTGTCATTAGTCATCCCAAATTTCTTAAGCATTTCTTTAATGTACTTTTGTTGATGGATCATGATTCCATCTTTGGATTGCTTTATTTGGAGTCCAAGAAAAAATCCTAGTTCACCCATCATACTCATTTCGAATTCCGATAGGAGTATATAATAAGGATATCTCTAATCCCATGGTTTTCAAGCTTGATTCCCATGATATGGGATACTTCACGTCATCACCAAAAAAAAAAAAAAAAAATTCCGTACTAGAGTTTGATTAGACTTGGGGCCGGTAGGAGTATATAATAAGGATATCTCTAATCCCAGAGACATGATAGTATTGCGCAAACAAACCTAGAATTCCTTTCGAGTCTCGCCCCATCTAAAAGAAAACCTATTTCACTACGTCCATCATCTATCAATTGGAGAAAATATGAGTTGCAGTAACATAAAGATGCCGAAGATATCTTTAATTCAATACATACCTCCCGAAGTATTGTCTTTAATTCTCGCAAAATTGTCGGCTAAAACCGTATTGAGATTCAGGTGTGTATGCAAATCTTGGTGTTCCATTATCGATAACCCTCATTTTGTTTACTTGAATTTTAAACTTTGCAACAATAACAAATCGTCGAGTAAGTTATTATCCCTCGAGAGAATGGGATCCACACGAGACGGAGGATGCTCGTTAACACTTCGTAAGGTTGACAATCTTCAAAATATCGATTTGATTTTTAAGAGTTCTGAAAAGTACGATCTTAGTGGAATATGTCATTCTTTGCTTTTGATAAGCCGCTTTCGAAACTGCATGTATAAAGGGATGAGTTTATATAATCCAAGTATTAGAAAATCGTTGCTAATTCCTCCTTGTCCCCTTCTTCCGTCTGACGGGTACTCGCCTAAGTTTGTACTTGGATTTGCGCTTCATAGTCAGGATTATAAAATCATCGCAATCGCATTTAAATGCATTTTAGGTGTAGAGGTTCCAGAGATGCGTGTTGCAGTTTACACACTTAGTGATCAACAATGGGCTGTCAGGGATAATGTCCTTAATATCGACTATTTGTCTTATAAGCATTTGTTTGGGCCCTATTACTTCTGTGAGGGTGCAGCTCACTGGCTTGGAAATGCTCCATTTGGGGATTCGAGTAATCAATTTGATGATCCGACTCATCTTGTTACCCTTGATTTTGATTCTGAAAATTTCACTTTTTTGGAACTGCCGGCTGAGTTGGATGATGATTTGACTACTTCAGGGTCTCTATTTCTTCTTGGGGACTCACTAGCGTTTTTCTGTATTTATCCTATACGTTTGCAAATATGGGTTTTGAAACAAGAGAGTGGAAAGAGGGAGTGGAGCCTATGGTTTTCAGGTCGTTCGAGCAGTGCTGGTTTTGATTTGTTCGACTGTGTGGGATTTACAACACAAAGAGTTTTATATTGTGAGGGTGATGGTGGCTATCTCGTTTATGGGACAAAGTCCTATAATATTGCTACTTGCCAAGTACGGGAGATTGGAAAATTTACGAGCCATGATGTAGATGTGGCAGCGTATTTTGAGAGCGTGGCGTTGTGCAATAAAAACGGTACCAATCAAAGTAATTGCGAACTAACTGTTATGGATGACGATGCTGCCTCTGACATATTTTTGCTTAACTGATGGATTTCGAATGCAGTTCCAGCTAGCACATAACATTATCGCACATAGGTTCTCTGTCTTTACAGTTAAGCTACGGCTTCTTCGGTCTTGTTGTTGTTGATGTCCACTTTCTAATGTCAAAGTATCTAACCTGCCTCTTCTTGTGACTCTATTTATTGTTTCAGATTCTTGACCCTCGAAACCTTCGTCAAGAATTGGCTGTAATTTATTTACTTTTTTTTTTTTACTCTTAAAACAATAAGTATTAGAAGTTACAGAGTTTTTTTTTATTGTTATTTGTTTAGCTAGAAATTGTGGGTGTGATTTGCAAGATAACTTTGATCTTCGTACTTGAAGTAATTGTTTGCAAAGCTACTTAATGATCTCCGTCTTGATGTGAGTAAATTTCTCTGTACGCAGAGTTGCGTGAGTTATCTCCGTCTTTTTAAATTTGATTGTTTTTTGAATGAATGACTACTTTGGGAATTTTTATGTTCCTTACAACAATGGGACGCTCCAGAAATTGGGACGTAAGGGACTGCCTCTTCTTATGACTCTCTTGGTTTGTTATGAACGCCAGTTAATAAAAAAGATGGGTTTCCTCTTGTTACAACATCTACAGATAGTGAATTGTTTGTTATGTCTAGAGTGAAAAAGAAAGACATCATAATCATAATGCCGCGTTTTGATGGTTAAATTTTCAATCTACCTGAATCTCAGAATTTCACCAACTTAAAAGACAAGAAGAAATTCAATAAAAATCCAAATCCAAAGCGGCAGCACAACTAGAGGAAAGAAAACACATAACTCTAGAGTGGCAAGGCGCTTCGCCTTGCACTTCTCATTGCATGTCTGTACAGCTTCAGCAATCTCGCGTGAAGAACAGAAGCCAAATATTTTGACTGAAATCACTTGCGGTTTCTAAAAAAACTAGTTTTAATCCCGTGCAAAAATTGCACGGGGTTACTTATTAAACAATTATTATTATTAAATTATGAATGAAGAAAATGTAGAAATATTGAAATTCAAATATAAAAAATTATAAGTAAGAATATCAATCGACAATATTGAATATAGTAAAGACAATAACATTAATACAGTCGTTATTACATGAGATGGTTTTACACGGTGAGACGATTTCGTTGTATATAAAAACAACTTACTTATTAGTATTAGATAAATAGTTTATTTGTAGAAATAAACCGTCTCACAGGGTGATCCGTCTTACTCTATAATTCGTGTCAATCTAAATAGGTTGAATAACAAACTGTTGGTTCAAAATCTAAATATGATTAAAATAGGCTTAAACAACCTCAAACTAACCCATTAAAATCCCAGTACATATCGCCAAAGCCCCCACCTTCACCTAATAGTAGTAAATCAGTAATGCTAACCTAACATACTTCACACGTCTCTTTCTCCCTGCTCTCTCTCATCAAACACACCGTCACCAGTCACCATCATTATATCACTCCCTCAAACTCATTCTCTCACTTCTGTCTCAACTTTATCTCTCGTAAATCTCATGGATTCATAGTCCCTATAATTTCTCTCTATAATCCTCATTCTTTAAACAATATATCATCTCCTTACTCGATAATGTTTACCTAATTGTCACTCTCTCTCACTATCAGCTATGTTGGTTTCATTTTTTGTTCATGTTTCTGTGATTTTTTTCTATTCAAATTCTCATAGATCTGATGGTTATTTTTCTAAAAGTTGATTTTTTATTTTTTTATAAATTATAAAATTATTAGTGAATATCATAGATCTAATGAGTATTATTTTTTTAAATAAAATTACTCAATATAAGTAAGTATGTGTTTTTAAATAATATTCTTTTTACTTTATTTCGTTGCCTATATTATGTTTAAATTATTTTTTTTCATTTATTTAAAACTTATTTTCGTTAATTTTAAAAAATCCCATATTTTGAATGTAATCTTCCCCTTTTTTGAAGTTTTTTTATTTTATTTTTTTGACAAAACAATAGAGTATTTCTAAGAACGGAAATTAAATCTATTAAATTTAAATGACTTGGATATTTTCTGAAGAATATTTATCAATTAAATTCCTAAATCTTATTTTTTTTATATAAGTTTTTTATGGTTTAATAGCATATTTTTCCTATACTGAATTACGGGATTTTTAAAGAGAATTTTTTGAAATAAATTGTTAAATTTAGTTTTCGGATTTTTTTGAAGATTTTAAAACAATTTTTTCAAAAAATATAAGTAATTTTTAAATGTTAAATATTTGTAATCGCTTTCTTGAGATCATTTAAAAGAATTAGATTATATTAATTCAAATTAGATTAGCTTAGATTATACGGAGTATTAATACATTGATTTTATTATAAAAAAAACGTGCAAAATAAACTCAAAATCGTTTTCTTCGGAGTAATTTTTCAGATTTGAATTGGGTGGAGGAGATGAGAGAAGAGAGGGTAATTAAATGGTGTATAGAACATGGTGGGTCCTATATTGGCCAAATTTCTAAAAAATTTCAGCCAATGAGAAGCCTTGAAAGAACCTAGCTTTTATACTAGGTAGATTGCGCGAATATATAAAACGTCCTTACAAAAAGAAGAAAAGAATTTCTTCTAAGTTTTGGTGTAATTATGTAAACCGTCTAACAAAAGAATTTATTATTACTCCGTATAATGTAAGAATTTGTATTACTCATGGGACAAGGAAAAGGAAAACCAAGTAGAGCTAGGACGCTAGCGCTAGGTCTAATAACTTAGGTTGGAGTCTTAAATCAGAATTTGTGTTTATTAATCTTGATTATTGATTAATTGATTAAATTCGTCTCTGAAATTCTAAGGCGAAAGCAAAGAGGAAGCAGAAGCAAAAAAAAAAAATCATCATCGTCATCAAACATGGACCATAGTTTCGACGACAAGTATCTGCCTCCAGAAATTTGGAGACATATTCTAGCAAATTTACGAGTGAAAACCCTGTTAAGATTCAGGTGCGTTTGCAAATCTTGGTGCTCCATTATTGATCATCCAGACTTCGTTTATGCCCTTAAACGACACAAAATAAATTCCAACACGAGTAAAATATTTGCTCTTGAGGCGTTGAACTTGAGATGCCATGGAACAAGAGGATGCGTGTTGACAGATCGTCACGATGACACTCTTCAAAAAACTGCTCATATTTTCCAGAGTTCCAATAGATACTGTATATTAGGTAGGTGTGATGAGTTGCTTTTGATGGGCTGCTATGTTAATGTTGGCAATTTAGACTACGTTTATTATCGAGAAGGAATGAGTCTATGGAACCCTTCGATAAGAAAATCATTCTTAATGCCTCCTTGTCCGTTACCCCGTGCTACGATTTTATTTGGATTCGCCCCTCGCAGTAAGGACTATAAAGTCGTTGCATTATCATACGGAAAATTTCAGAGTATACAGCATAGCGAGATTTATGTTGCAGTTTTTACACTCAGCGATCAACAATGGACTATAAGAAATAATGGCCTGGAAATCAGTTGTAGCTACATTTATAGTATGTTTGGGTCATATCGTATTCCGCCACATGCTTTCTACTTTCAAGGTGCTGCACATTGGATTGTAGGTAAACCAGGTTCTCAATCAGCTCATCTTGTTTCGTTTAACTTTGATTCGGAAAATTTCACTACTATGGAAATCCCAGCTGCTTCGGTTGAACCAGGAACTGAGAGGTTTCTGTTTCTTCTAGAGGAGTCATTAGCGCTTTTCAGCATTTCTAGTGTAAGTTTGAGAATATGGATCTTGGAGCAGGGGAAGGGAAAAGGGGTGTGGACTAATTGGATTTCAAGATGTTCGAATTTTGACGATTATGATTTATTCTTTAACCGTTGGCCATATTCAATTAATGTACTCTATCGTGAGAATGATGATGGGAAAGTTTTTCTTCTTGGGGATAAATTGTATAATATTTCTACTGGCCAAGTAAGAAAACTTGAAAAATCTGAGAGCAGTTGTTTGGATTGGGGAGTGTATACGGAGAGCTTGGTGTTATGGAAAGGATACGAAGCTGAGAAGATGGCGTCTTTACTAATTAATAGCGAATATAATAATACTACAATCTGTTACAGATGATTTCGAGAAAGCCATTCGCGCTACTCGAATCTTCAGAACTATATACTATGTATTCCTACCATATTGTTGCTGTTTAGTATTAATGTCCTTCATTCAACTTACTTCTATTGAATTGTGTGAATCTTTAATATAACTAGATAATCTTTAATATAACTAGATAATTAGTATAGTAAATGTGATGATGGTTGCATAGTTGCATACATAACCAGTTTGACGGTTTAAGAACAAAGATAGTCTCAAGATCAATGGCGGATTTAGTAGAATAGTAAGCGAGGCGTGGCAGAATGTCTCGTTTTTTACGGTTAAAGAACAAAGGTAATCTCAAGATCAGTGGCGGATTTAGGGGGGCTAGCAGGAGCGCTCACCCCGATTGGCCAGAGAAATATTCCAATGTTTTAGTCAAAATTTCCGATTTTTGTTTTCACATTTATGTTATTCCATTATTTGTTCGCCTGTGCTGAAATTTTTCGTCATCCTAACGATAAATCTTGGCTAGCTCCGCCACTGCTCAAGATCATGAATAAGAGAAGGGATAATCGAAGTTTAAATTGTTTTGTTATCCGAGACGATGTCTCTCCTAAATTAATGACACGTGAAAGTTTTGTTACTCATGTAGAATGGTCTCTCGGGTAACTTGAATTGAGCTCATTGCCAACTTAGGAAGCCCGGCGATGACCGATGGCACTGGCGCACAGGTATGACTAAGTTTACCTACTTGGTGTGGATGTTTGTTTTCAAATTTTCAAAGCACTTCACTTTTCTTATGTTGTGTCATGTGTGTGGGAGAGTCCTGCGTTTTGAATAGACCCGGTAAACAGATCGAGTCGTGTCGTGTTCGTGTCAATTTTAAACGGGTCACAACTACCCTAATCATAACCCGACTCAATTACATAAATTGGTCATTTGTCTCAACCGTAACTCAACCCATTTAATTTTTCTATAACTCAACTCAACAGATATGTTTAACCCATTTATCTTTTAACAGATCATTTTTAACTCACTTAACCCGCTTAACCCTAAACTAATATACTCATATTAAACTAAGCTTTATTGCCCTTTATCCCAAAAATGATGAATGGAAATGCTTATTTTAATTTTAAGTTGTTTAGGCCCTGTTCTTTTGAATCAAACGGATCGATCTCAATCGAATCAACTTACAAGATCTCGAATCAACTTATAGGATCTCGAATCGAATCAACTTATAGGATCTGAACTAAACTGAACTCATTGGATCCGAACTGAACTTATAGGATCTGAACTGAACTGAACTTATAGGATCTAAACTGAACTGAACTTATAGGATCTGAACTTAACTTATAGGATCTAAACTAAACTTACACGATCCGAATTTAAATTAACTTAAATTAATTTAACTTAATTTAATTTAACTTTATTATTATTATTATTATTATTATTATTATTATTATTATTATTATTATTGTTATTGTTATTGTTATTATCATTGTTCTTGTTCTTGTTGTTATTTTTATTATTATTTATTACTTATTTTTTTATAAAACCGCACCTTTTATTATTATTATTATTATTATTATTATTATTATTATTATTATTATAAAAATCAACGCAAACTTTCATTGAGATTAAACAAATTTTTTACAAGAAATTAGTGAGCAGCCAAGAGAGAACGCTGATAAGAAAATATAGTCTAAAACACAAGGTAAAATAATAACATTTTTCCGCTTTATATACATTGGTTTGTTCATACATTATACTACGGTTACATAACGATAAAAAATAACGAAAAGAATGATAATTTTGGTTTAAAAATAATAATGTATATATGTATCAAATAATTAATAATGTCAAATGTTTTTGCGTCGGTTTTTAAAAATAATACTTTGTATATAACTTTTCTAAACTGAATTTATTGGATCTGAACTTATAGGATCTGAACTGAACTGAACTTATAGAATCTGAAATGAACTGAACTTATAGGATCTGAACTGAACTGGACTTATAGGATCTGAACTGAACTTATAGGATCTGATCTGAACTGAACTGAACTTGTAAGATCTGAAGTGAACTTAAATTAAGTGACTTTAAGTCCGAAAGAACAGGGCCTTAGTAGGGTTATTGATTCAACTCAAATATATTATGACACTTTTAAGTAAATCGGTTATTCGTGTCGGGTTCATGTAAAAAAGGCTCAACCCTAACCCGGTTTAAGTTTCGTTTCGTGTCCGTATCAACTCAATTACTTAAATGCGTCACAACGTCTTAACCCTAACTCACTAACTTCGTGTCGAGTTCGGATCGTGTCAATAATTGCCACATCTAGTTTGACGAACACCACTTTCAATTCAGTTACTTTATCGACTAAGCTCGTAAACATTTATCTGAACTTGTTTGACCAGAGTATGACTCGATATTCGAATTGATCCAACCCAATGTTGACCGGACCCAAGATGACCTGGCCCAAAAATGTCGAACTCATAATAGCCCGATCTAAAATGACTTGAAGTGAACCAAATTATACCGAAAGGACAAGTACTAAGTCATATTAATATTATATATATATATATATATATATATATATATATATATAGAGAGAGAGAGAGAGAGAGAGAGGAAGGATCAAGTGAGTCCACCTCCAACCTTTGAGTCCCTAAGTCCTCATAAGAGCCATTGAAAAGATAGGATGGAGGGTTGAGATTGAAGGAAAAAAGGGAGGGATTAATGCTAAATGGAGGGGATCAATCCTAATTAATCAGTTTCTCTCACTACCACACTAATCAACCCCCTAATTTCACTATATAACCCTTTTTTTTCCACCCACTTCTCTCTCCTATCACACAATTATCCTCCCACTCATCTCTCTAAAAACCCCCCAAAACCAAAACAATTCCAAAACCCAAAAATTCAAAAAATCAAAAAAAAAATTTCCCTCCTCATCCTCACTCACCCACCACCACCCAACCCCACCCCCCACCACCAATTGTGCCTCCTCCCCCCAGCTGTCGTGACCCACAACAACCGCACATCACCACCACCTTTTTTGCCCCGTCACCATCTAGCAAAGACCGCCACCACAACAACCGCACATCACCACCACCTTTTTCTCTGCGCCACTCACCAACTAGCAAAGACCGCCACCACCATCACCATCAATTCAAAAAAAAAAAAAAAAAAAGCCCCTTTTCGGATCCACCACAACCACCTCACTACAACCACCACTGCCTCACGACCACCCCACCACAAATACCTCACGACAACCACCACAACCTCACGACCACCCCACGACAACCACCACTAACTCACCACCACCCCACGACAACCACAACCACAACCACAACCACCTCCAGATCCGAGCCCCACGCCTCAAACAGCCCAACCAACTCCCATCCTTTCACCAACCGACCACCCCTACCCGCCATTCTCGCAAGTCACAACCCGACACCACCATATCTCCACTCTTTTTTGCAGATCTGGGCCGCACTGCTCATGCACCACCACGCCGCACCACCACGCACCACTCCTTGCCGCCACCTCTCTCTCCTCTCACCCATGTCGGGTTTTTATGCTTTGTTCGTGTCTAGTGTAGTGTGTGCACTCGTTTATCTCTTTCTCTGTTTCTCGTTTTCCTTTTTTTTTTTTTTTTTTTTTTTTTTAAAGATTTGAGAGTAGATCTGACAGTAGTTGAGAGTTGTGTAAATAAATGGTGGTGGTTGTTGTGTTTGTTGTCGTTTTTGTTTTTGTTTGTTTTTTTTTTTTTTTTTTTCAACAATAAAGTGTTATGTTTATTATTATTGTTATTATTATTAGATTTAATGTTATATTTTTGTTAGATGTTTTTTTTTCAATCTCTCTTTATTAGATCTAGTGTTGTTGATGTTGTTTTATCATGATTTTTATTCTAGATCTAATAAATATATTTATTATACTCATATTTTTTTACATTTACACTCATATTTCTTTACATTTACACTCATATGTCTTTACAATTACACTCGTATTTCTTTACATTTACACTTATAATTTTTACATTTACACTTGTATTTCCTCACATTTACACTCGTTTTTATTTAAATTTACACTTGTATCTCCTCACATTTACACTCGTATTTCTCTTATATTTACACTTGTATCTCCTCACATTTACACTCGTATTTCTTTAAATTTACACTCATATTTCTTAACATTTACAGTCGTATTTCTTAACATTTACACTCGTATTTCTTTACATTTACACTTGTATTTCTTTACATTTACACTCGTTAAAATTATATAAATTTGCACTCATATTTTTTGTGGATATGAGTTGGTGGGGAAGGACGATGATGGTGGCATTTTTTGGTAGTCGGACTAAAGTTTTACTCGTAAAGGACAAAGTTGACACTTATAAAGGACCAAAGTTACACTCAAAGGAACAATTTACTCTTAAAATACTACATTTACACTCTTAAAATATTAAATTTACACTCGTAAAACATCACATTTACACTTGTAAAATGTTAAAATTATGTAAATTCAAAATTTCCGTCACAAAAAATCAAATTTACACTCTTAAAATGTTAAACATCACATTTACACTTGTAAAATGTTAAATTTATGTAAATTCAAAATTTCCGTCACAAAAATCAAATTTACACCCTTAAAATGTTACATTTACACTCGTAAAACATCACATTTACACTTGTAAAATGTTAAAATTATATAAATTCAAAATTTCCGTCACAAAAATTAAATTTACACTCTTAAAATGTTACATTTACACTCGTAAAACTTCACATTTACACTTGTAAAATGTTAAAATTATATAAATTCAAAATTTCCGTCACAAAAAATCAAATTTACACTCTTAAAATGTTACATTTACACTCGTAAAACATCACATTTACACTTGTAAAATGTTAAAATTATATAAATTCAAAATTTCCGTCACAAAAAATCAAATTTACACTCTTAAAATGTTTACATTTACACTCGTAAAACATCACATTTACACTTGTAAAATGTTAAAATTATATAAATTCAAAATTTCCGTCACAAAAAATTAAATTTACACTCTTAAAATGTTACATTTACACTCGTAAAACTTCACATTTACACTTGTAAAATGTTAAAATTATATAAATTCAAAATTTCCGTCACAAAAAATCAAATTTACACTCTTAAAATGTTACATTTACACTTGTAAAACATCACATTTACACTTGTAAAATGTTAAAATTATGTAAATTCAAAATTTCCGTCACAAAAAATCAAATTTACACTCTTAAAATGTTAAACATCACATTTACACTTGTAAAATGTTAAATTTATGTAAATTCAAAATTTCCGTCACAAAAAATCAAATTTACACCCTTAAAATGTTACATTTACACTCGTAAAACATCACATTTACACTTGTAAAATGTTAAAATTATATAAATTCAAAATTTCCGTCACAAAAAATTAAATTTACACTCTTAAAATGTTACATTTACACTCGAAAAACTTCACATTTACACTTGTAAAATGTTAAAATTATATAAATTCAAAATTTCCGTCACAAAAATCAAATTTACACTCTTAAAATGTTACATTTACACTCGTAAAACATCACATTTACACTTGTAAAATGTTAAAATTATATAAATTCAAAATTTCCGTCACAAAAAATCAAATTTACACTCTTAAAATGTTACATTTACACTCGTAAACATCACATTTACACTTGTAAAATGTTAAAATTATATAAATTCAAAATTTCCGTCACAAAAAATTAAATTTACACTCTTAAAATGTTACATTTACACTCGTAAAACTTCACATTTACACTTGTAAAATGTTAAAATTATATAAATTCAAAATTTCCGTCACAAAAAATCAAATTTACACTCTTAAAATGTTACATTTACACTTGTAAAACATCACATTTACACTTGTAAAATGTTAAAATTATATTTCCGTCACATTTACACTTGTAAAACTCATACAACATTACATTTACACTTCTGAAATCTAAAACTCAAAACTGATTAATTAGGGGCTAGAGAGAGAAAGAAAAATTAATTAGTGTGTAGAAATTTGATTAGTGGTAATTTTTTTGGGTAATTTTCAATCTCAACCATCCATCTCAATCCAACCATCCACATTTTTTTCCTTTTCTTTTTAATGGCCTTTAATTAAATTCATCTCAACCTTCCATTTAGTCCATCCAATGGCCCTTAGAGGGACTTATGGACTCAATGGTCCATGTTGGACTCATTAGATCTTACCTCTCTCTCTCTCTCTCTCTCTCTCTCTCTCTCTCTCTCTCTCTCTCTCTCTCTCTCTCTCTCTCTCTCTCTCTCTCTCTCTCTCTCTCTCTCTCTCTCTCTCTCTCTCTCTATATATATATATATATATATATATATATATATATATATATATATATATATATATATATATATATATATATATATATATATATATATATATATATATATATATAGTAATAAGATCATCTAAGTCCATGTCTTACACTTGAGTCCATGAGTTCTATTGTCATCCCTTAGATCATGTTATTGAATGGCTTAGATTAAAAGTAAAAAGCAACTAATAATATTATTCTAATGGCTAAAATAATTACCTCTCTCCTCCTACCACTCATAGGGTGGGTATTAGCATGCATGCAGCAGGTTGTCAATCAAAACATCACACACACACACGTCCTAAAAACTTCCCCCCACTTTCCATCTCTTAATTATTCAAAATTAATTTTTCCCCAAAACATTTGCCCCAAATTAAACCACATTCATTTCAAGACGAAACTGCTCTAAAAATCCCCCAAATTTATCGTTTTTTTGCTACCTTATTATCGTTTTTTTCTCCATTTTCTTTGCTCACTTGCAAACTGCCATTGTCGTCCATTCAATCACTTCAGAAGGTAATTTTTTTGGGGTTTTTATAGTTTTATGATTTTTTTCCGGTTTTTACGCTTTTATTATTTGTTCTCTTCATTTATTTAGACGTTTTTTTTAATTTATTGGACATTGTTATGCTATTGGATCGTATTTGATCACAAAGATTTGTCACCATTGTTGATGTACTTGTTCTATTTGATCACTTTTTTGGTTTCTTCATTTTGATTAGCCATTATTTTTAGCACATTTAGGACATGAACGAGCGCTTATTTTTTATCACTGTATTTTGTCAACTAACGTTTTGAGTATATATGTTCATATTCATTAAGATTAGTCATATTTTTTGGAGAAATCCTACTTTTGTTGGAGAAATCCCACTTTTGATTACCCTTTTGTTAGAATTACACTTTTGATGCTAAAATAACACTTTCTCACGCCGCAATCACACTTTTCTTTGCTAAAATTACAATGTAATATGTTAAAATAACACTTTATCTTGTTAGAATTACACTTTTCTCAGCTCAAATCACACTTTTCTTTGCTAAAATTACAATGTAGTCTGTTAAAATAACACTGTATTTTGTTAGAATTACAATTTTGTAAGCTAAAATAACACTTTATTCTGCTACAAATCCCACTTTTGACCCTTTGTTAGAATCACACTTTTGTTGCTAAAATAACACTTTATCTTTGCTACAATTAGACTTTTGTCGCCTAAAATCACGCTTTTTTCTTTAAAATGTCACATGTTGCTAAAATAACCCTTTATTTTGTTAGAATTACACTTTCCTCTGCTACAATTACACTTATGTTAGTTAAAATAACACTTTGTGTTTTACAATCACACTTTTCTTTTGCTGATAGTTTTCTGCTTCCTCGTTAAAATAACCATTTATTTTATTAGAATTACACTTGTGGTCGCTATAATTACACTTTATGGTGCTACAATTAGACTTTTGACAGCTAAAATCAAACTTTTTCCGTTAAAATGTCATCAAGTTGCTGTTAAAATAACCCTTTATTTTCTTAGAATTACACTTTCCTCTGCTACAATTACACTTTTGTTAGTTAAAATAACACTTTGTGCTTGCGCTACAATCACACTTTTCTTTTGCTGATAGTTTTCTCATTTGCTGTTAAAATAACCATTTATTTTATTAGAATTACACTTGTGGCTGCTATAATTACACTTTATGCTGCTACAATTTTAAATTTTCTTTTTGTCTTATTTTTTTTTGTATTTAACAATGAATTTTGAGTAATGTTAACAGATGTCAGGTGGAAATGAGGGTAAATCAGGCAAGTCCAAAAAAGCAAAGGTGCCTGTTAAGTCGAGTAAGGAGCTTGTTGTTGCCAAACCAAACCAAACCAAATAAAACCGGACACGAAGAAAATAGCAAAGGTGGCTGTCAAGTGCTTGGCCGAGCAGCTGGTTGAGCTCCTTGAAAAGCTCAATGATGCACAGCGAGATGCGGTACGGAGGATTGGTTTCGGTGGTATTCTGGAGCTTAAGCTCAAAACATATCCGATGGG
Source organism: Silene latifolia (assembly GCF_048544455.1). Taxonomy (NCBI): domain Eukaryota; kingdom Viridiplantae; phylum Streptophyta; class Magnoliopsida; order Caryophyllales; family Caryophyllaceae; genus Silene; species Silene latifolia. The sequence goes on along the minus strand of NC_133531.1, from coordinate 22,841,282 downwards.
GTACGTTAAAGATTTTCTGAAAGCATTCAGTGATGAATCGTATATTTTTCGGGCCAAGGATAAGGAGTTCATGGTCACCAAGCATGACGTGTATGACTGTTTTATGTTACCACTTGGTCCTAAAACTCTTGATCTAGTACCTACGGGCCGCCAAAAGGATTCTCAAGCGCCGGAGAACAAGCAATTGAAAGATAAATGGCGAAAAGCGTACAACATAAAAGGGGTTAATGAAGGCATTAATTTAGGAATTGTCTTCCAAGATATTTTAAAAAAAAAATACAAAAAAGGAGGTCCGCAATTCTGCAGTCGTTTGTTCTTTCATCGCAATGTCATCATTCCTAACTCCAACGTCATACAATGGGGTTGACTTCAAGCTTTTGAGAGCTGTTGAAGATGTGGACTCGATTACGCAAGACGATTGGTGTTCTTATGTCTTTGGAAAATTTGGTGAAGGTCTGCGGAGATCATCGGTGAAAATAAACAGACGCTGCTGGGGTGTATCCCCTTCTTAATGATTACGTACTTTCAACGTTTCGATTTCCGTGGTGAGAGTTGTCGCCACACCGCCCCTCATTAAGCACTCGGGACCGGCGACGCTTTCGACGACTACATGGTGAGCTTGACAAGAGCCGTTTGGGTCGGCTAACTTGGTCCGTGGTTAAGTATCCTCGGTGCCTACAAAAAGAACCGTTAAGCATTGGTGGGGTGCACGATAACACCAAGTGTTGGCCATTGGAAATGTGGTTAGGGATACGGCATTACAAGTGACTTCAACTTCAGACAGGAAGAAGTTCATCGAGATTGAACTCCCTTCTGGTGTTGATGATGACGAGGAGTTGAAAGCTCGGGCTGTAGATGTAAGTGCTATTTTAATGTTTTAAAGATACTTTTTCTTTCACTACAATTACACTACAATTGTAATTGCGATATTAATCAGTAATTGCTTAAATTACAAGGTTGTCGAAAAAATTATACTTTTTAAAGTTAAAATTATAGTGTAGTATGTTACAATTACACTTTTGTCCGTTAAAATAATACTTTTTAAAATTAATATTATACTTTTGTATGTTACAATTACACTTTTGTCCGTTAAAAAAATACTTTTTAAAGTTAAAATTATACAAGGTTGTCAGTTAAAATTATACTTTTTACAGTTAAAATTATACTTTTGTATGTTACAATTACACTTTTGTCCGTTAAAATAATACTTTTTAAAGTTAATATTTTACTGTTGTAGCATACAATTACACTTTCGTCCGTTGGAATTATACTTTTGGACCTTAGAATTACAGTTGTTAAGGTTAAAATTATACTTTTTAATGAACACTTTTGACTGAACAATTGTCCAATTATCTGTATTTTAATGTAGGATGTGCATGAGCTTTACTTGAAGATGCAAAGGAATGCTACTCATCTTCTATTCATGGTATGCGAGATGCGGTCCATGACGCTCAAAAGGTTAACTGGAGGGATGAACCATCCTAGTGACCCTGTCGCTACACAATGCACGCAATCATTCTTTCAAAGCCAAAGGATGAAGGATTATCTTTGTGGAAATGCAGGAGATGGTCGAACGAATAAATCGTTCCGTGAAATCGGCACTGCTCGCAACAAAGTCCAGGTGATCGATGATCGAATGATGAGGTAGATGACGACGGGTGCGGCGATGTTGGTGACGATGATGAAGAGGAGGACAATGGTGATGAGGACGAGGGAGATGACGAGGATGTTGATAATGTTGGCGATGAGGAGGACGGTGATGATATGGAGGATGATGGATCCGATAATGAGAAAGAGGTGACTGTAGATCTTGGTAGAGACCGTGAAGGCCCGGTGGCCGCGTCAATTGTTTCGGATGATGCAGCTAGTGAGAAAGCACTGGAGGTGTCTACACAACAGATAATGGAGGCCGTGCAATATTACGGCTCCGCTGAATTTACGGACACTGGTCACAGAGACGAGTACAGTAAGGACACCGACGTGGATGTTGGTAGTACTCGTGAGATTTCCGTTATATACAGAAGGAGGAAGGCAGATGGAAAGCAGGTGGCTGTTAAAGAACCACCAAAATTTGACCGCGAAGCTCTGGAAGGTATATATTCAAAAGAAGAGCTTGATGAGGCTGAGAAGAAGTTCTATGCGAATGCTGCAGCTGCAAAGGAAGAAGAGCAGACGATGGATCTGGACGTGCATGTGGCCGGGGATAATGAGATAGCTGACAAAAAAAATGAGGCCGCAGAAGAGCAGAAGATGGATCTGGACGTGCAGGTGGCCGGGGATAATGAGATAGCGGGAAAAAAAAATGAGGACGATGGGCCCACCGACGCTGTTCCACCTGTCTCTCAACTGCTGATTTCGTCTGCGGAGATTATTGAAGCAGACCGCCGAGCTGAAAGGTCGGCCAGAGAAGACCATGAAATTGGAGAGGTAAGAGAATTTGTGAATGTGGCCTCCGACACTACGGGAGCGGATGTGTATGTGAGTGAAGCTCTGAATGCCGAGGCGGGAAAGGATGATGACAAGATTGGGAAGGGTAATCTTTTGAACCTGGTCTCCAATGTTCAAGTTCAATTGTGGTTTCGCAACCCTACACGATGCTGTACAAGTGGACTCTAAATCTTTGGAATTTAGAGGGCATGATGCCGGGGAGACTGAGAAGGCGGATAATGCTTTGGCGGAAGTTCGAACACGTGTTCCCCCCTGCCACTCGCTTGATGTTCTCATCTGCCGAGATATGCGATCGAGCGCGCACCGAACAACATTATCAAGAGGGTGCAGAAACGGCGGAGGCGAAACCACCGACGAGCGGGTGTTAAAGGAAAACGAGCAGCTGAATATGTATATGCGTTGCGGGCAAAGGAATTTATGGACGTAGAATGGACAAGCACCGTATATTCTTCTCGCGGAAGTAAACGCTTGTTCGAGGAGCACCCAATATCTCGTGCCGATCGTAAATGAGGAGGGTTGGAATAATGATGAGCCAAATTTGGATATAAGTTCTCGCACAATGGTAGAGAAGGTAGTGGATGGGGCTGCACTGAAGGATCACGGAGGTAATGCCGTGGATGAAGTTATTTAGTTAGAATTACATTTTTCTATTTTAAAGTTACACTTTTGTTATTTACAGTAACACTTTTTTGCCTTAGAATGACACTTTTCTCTGCTGCAATTAGACAATTTGTTAGTTAAAATCACACTTTATTCAGTTAGAATTACAATTTTCTCTACTAAATACTACACTTTTTTAAGTTTAAAATATACTTTTGTAGCTTACAATTACACTTTTGTCTTCTAGAATTAGACTATTTGTAGTTAAAATTACACTTATTTGTGATAAAATAACACTCAATTTTGTTTGAATTATAATTTTGTCTACTGAATTATACTTTCTTCTCTGCCACAGTTACACTTACTTACTGATGATGAAATAACACTATTTTTATTACAGATGCGGCAGATTGAGGATGTTGCTGGAAGTCTTCGGAAGGGACTGTCGAGAGAAGAGAGGTATCACCGACGTTCTTCCGAGGCAGAGAACGTTGACATTCCTATCCCGGTTCCCGTCGTCCCTCACGGTGATCTGAGCTACCATCCTTTTTTACTTCACTCGAGTGAGCCCTTACCATGCATGGATCACGTCATTGAGAACCTTGGGTGTTCTCTTGATTGTGGGGCACCTAATCCCGATTTGTGCTTTGCGACGAAAAACCTAGCATTCAAATCGAGCTCCTAGTGCCAATGTTCAAAGGATTGTGAAATATGTGATTGACTATGCGTTCAATCAGTCAGACGTGTTTAACGAGTTGTAAGTGTATTATTCTTTACAAGAGCCTCTTAACATTGCTAATTATATATATATATTTGTTGGCTAATTTCATTTTTTCGTTGTAGGGAACAATTGGTCCAATTCAGCGAGTGGTATTTCATTACCCGGGAAGATATTGCAACTTTGAACCCTGGGGAGCAAATCATGACCAGTGTTATTGATGGTTGGTGCTTGCTACTCAACCACATCATGAAACCTTCGGACATATCCCGTTCTTTCTTTGGACTAAGTCACACTGTAAGTTAAAATGTTACCTTTGTGTGTTAAAATTACACATTTGTCCGTTAGAATTATACTTTTTAAAGTTAAAACGTTGGTTTTGTATGTTAAAATTGCACATTTGTCCGTTAAAATGATACTTTTTGCCGTTAGAATTACACTTTTGATTGTTTAAATTATACTTTTAACATCTCCTTCGAGTTAATTCTAACACTTTTTTTGGTTAAAGGTTCACTTTATTTGTATAAAATAGTTCTTTTAATTATCTGTTCACGCATTTAACACTTTTCAAATTACAGTCCCCTGCAATTATGATTTGGGACGCTCAAAAGCTTGGGAAAGTGTTGAACAAAGACGAAGACATTTTTGGTGGCTGGGATTCATGGGCTGAAATGTGTCGTGCCCCATTCCAGCTTGATACGGACATGGTAGGTAACAAAACATGTAATCTTGTCTCATGGTTTTTAAGTTTTAATTGTTCGATCTTAGCAACACATGGTGCGCATCTTTCTCCCGTTTTATCCGACGACGGTGATCACTACAGCTGCGTGTGCATCAACTTTCTCACCGAGCAGATTGACTACCTCGACAACCGCAAGTACGATGACCCAATAGAAACGCTCCCTTACGGAGGGATAGCGCGTATTTCCGTAAGTGGCCGATATCTACAATTACTCTTTCTTTGTTAAAATTACAGTTTATCCATTTTTGGTTGGAGAAATCCCACTTTTGATTACCCTTTTGTTAGAATTACACTTTTCTTTGCTAAAATTACAATGTAGTATGTTAAAATAACACTTTATCTTGTTAGAATTACACTTTTCTCAAATTAAAATCACACTTTTCTTTGCTAAAATTACAATGTAGTCTGTTAAAATAACACCGTATTTTGTTAGAATTACACTTTTGTAAGCTAAAATAACACTTTATTCTGCTACAAATCCCACTTTTGACCCTTTGGTAGAATCACACTTTTGTTGCTAAAATAACACTTTATCTTTGCTACAATTAGACTTTTGTCTAATAAAATCACACTTTTTCTCGTTAAAATGTCACATTTTGCTTCGTTAAAATAACCCTTTATTTTGTTAGAATTACACTTTCCTCTGCTACAATCACACTTATGTTAGTTAAAATAACACTTTGTGCTGCTACAATCACACTTTTCTTTTGCTGATATCTTAAAAGTCAACGAATTTTAGTGGGTCGTACTACGTTAACTCAATGACGTTTTTTTGTGTCCAGGCAAATATAATGGGGAAGTATTTGGTGTCTAAAGGGCTGTCTAAGGGGGCAAAGGTCAGCGAGTTCAAGATTGTCAACATTGAGTTCAAATTTGGCAAGGTCAAGGGTATTCGAGAAATGACTGTGGTGTTTTCATGATGCTACATATGATGTTCTACCGCGGAAGCCCTTTTCAATGTGACCTCGGAAAGAGGATGCTATGAGTTTGTACCGTCTTTGAGATTGCTGCAACACTCGTCCTCCTGACATTAACAAGATCGAGAAGATATCCTGACCAGGGTTGGTTTTTTCAAAACGACTGCTGGACATCCGTTGACAAGAAAGTTGAATGCTGTTAAGAGGAAAACAGATGATGACATAGGGCCGGAGTCCACAAAACGTGCTCGCGTAACTGAATTTGAAAAGCCCGTTCTGGAGGTGACGCCGGTTGCCATGCGCATTCCATCTGGTCAAGCGCTATCAGCCGTCAAGAGCCATCCCCGTGGAAAGGGGGACGGGTTGGGCTGCTCTCTCGACTGTGGTAGAGGTGGTCTCAACACAAATGTGGTGTCGAAGCTGCTCCGGGGCAATCAGGCGTTAATCAAGGATATTAAAAACAGGAGGAAGCATGTAGCCGACTATTGCTTGTTAGATGACCACACTTATGATGAACGGTCTGTCACGCTGGCTTAATTAACGCCTTCTTTATTCAAGGATACTCAGATTATTTTTGACATTTATTTTACTTTAATTAACGACATCTTTAATATTATGGAGTGCAGTGAACAGCTGGTCTGGTACACCCGTCACGCAACGCTTCGGAGAAAAGACATTATGTCCTTGATGCCTGAAAACCTTATGTCGTTAAATGTGATCGAGTGCTGGTCGATTTTGATGAACCATTTGGAGAAGGAGGAATATGGCGACCAAATGAGGATGTCATTCTTTGGTATACGTCACATGGTAATTCCATTTATCATTGCATAATATTTATGTCCACTTGTATTACACCTTTGTTGCTTAGAATGTCACTTTTCTTAGTTACAGCGTTTTAATGTGAATGTTTCACTTTAGTTCTTTTAATCCACAAAAGTGTCATTCTAACCGTGTTTTGTGTAATTTTAAGGGACAATAGTGTAATTTTGGGTGATAATGTAAACACAGTAATCATGTTCACTATTGCCTTTTCAAGGATTTCCATCGTTGCGTATGCTCGGGACGTTTGAGCAACCAGGCACACAATCGACAAAGAACTATGACGACTGTACCAGATCTGGGACACCTTCATCGGCGACAGCGACCGCACCGTTAACTTGAAAACAGACTTGCTATTTGTCCCGTTCTGCATTAACGACCATTTTGCATGCGTTTGTATCAATCACAAATCAAATACAGTCGACTTGCTGGACGGGCAAAGGCATTCTAACTTGAAGAAGTCGCAGTTTAATTGTAAGTTATTTTCGATCGCTTTCTTCGAATGCTATCTTTTTGTTCAATCGCTTTTATAGGGTAATTATGTACATTTGCGCCTAGCGCAGTGAGTGATTATTTAGAATCACGGGATAAGGAAAAGAAGAACACTAGGGCACGGAAATTCCTAATTATGTGTTGCGCCGATACCTTTCGGCGGGATGTCACCAACTCTCAACCAACCGTAGTCGGGTCCTGTTCACCATGATGGCGATGCTCTTATACGAGGGTCTTCCTTTTCAAAGATGAAGATCTCGAGAAGAAGAAATCACGGCGCTATTTGGTGATCCAGCTGGTAGCTACCCTCGTTCGCGGACATGAACATTTTGCGCGAAGGTGTGCTCGAGAAGGTCAAAGCTTTTGTTAGCACGAAGGACAAACTGTGGAAGGTATTACAACGAAGCGTGAGATGTACCCCGTCCCAATGTGAAAAAATAACAACCTTAATTTAGTAGTTCTGTTTTTGTTGGAATATTCCCTTGGCTATGTAAACACTTATTTCATATTTTGTATTATTTGCAAATTGTTAGCAAACTTAATGTAGACAGTTATTTTTTGTGTAAATAATCTTACGACATTCTATAAAAGAATGCCTTTTCCTCTCAAGCAAGACGCAGCCACAAATCTGCCTTTCAATGTATCTACTTCAACAATATAGAGTAATATGTTAGCTAAATCGATCGAGAAGAAAGTGTGACTGTAATACACAAAATTGTAATTGTAACCTTCTTGTAAGTGTAATTCTAACAGGCCATATCAAGATGATTTACCTTACATTACATAAAATATAAATGTAATTTTAAAAGACAAAAGTGTCATTTTAGTAGTTTTATTTATGAAAAGATAGTAATGTTGTTTTACCTATCTGAAAGATGTTGCAGTAATAACTGTGTACTTTGAAGAACATAATTTGTCATGATAGTCAAGCGTTACATATTTTAACTTAAAAAAAGTGTTATCAGAATAACAAATTATTTAGTTAGAATTACATTTTTTAACTTAAAATTACATACTTTGAAGAACATATTTAAACTTACAAAAGTGTAGTTTTAGTAGAGAAAATTGTAATTCTAACTGAATAAAGTGTGATTTTAACTAACAAATTGTCTAATTGCAGCAGAGAAAAGTGTCATTCTAAGGCAAAAAAGTGTTATCAGTAAATAACAAAAGTGTAACTTTAAAATAGAAAAATGTAATTCTAACTAAATAACTTCATCAAAATACATTGTAATACCAACGGCGACCAGTTGTCTTCTCTAGTTTGATGTCTAAACACAATACGAAACATCATGTTGTACCTCGTATTTTGTGTAGACATCCCAAAAAATTGCACTACTTATTACGTCTTAAATTGATTATTCTAAGATGCCTGCATCTTCATCTTCTTCGTCTTCTTCTCCTTCTTCTTCGTCTTCTCCATCTTCTTCTTCTTCCGACGAGGTTTCGACGATTGCATGAGTCCGGCGGGTGCTCTGCGAATGGGTTAGGCGCCTTCCTTTTGTCATGGTTAGCTAATCGCTTGCGCTTTTTACACATACGTTTTGGCTTCCTTGCCAAAGCAACTGCTTTTTCCTTCTTCGACAACATTCTCTTTCCGCTCCCTTTGTTCTTGGATTTCTTGGGCGGCAAAATGGTTATCTCCTCGAGGAGAACATCCAAGAATTTTCTCCAACCGTTGACGTTTATTCAATGGTGATCCTAATGGTGAGAGTTTCTCCTTAAACTGTCTAATTAGACACGAGAAGTTCTCGACATCATTCTTCAATTTGCCCATGAGCAACCCAACTGCCTCGATGAATCTCCGACCACATTACATCGACATCGCAAACTGTTTTCCATCTATTATATCAATGTCCTCGCTTGCTTCACCATTACTATCGAACATTTTAGACAACCTTGCATCTTTACACCATCTTTTAACAATACATTGTTCTGGAATAATCTTCACTCCGTTTGATGAGTAAATCCATATGACATGCCGGCAAATGATGCCTTTCCTCTCAAGCATTCTACAGCTACAAGTGGCTTTCAGTGTATCTAGTTCAACATTATAAAGTAATATGTTAGTTAAATCAGATCGAGATGAAAGTGTGACCGTAGTAAAACACAAAAGTAGCATTTTAATCAATAAAATTGTGATTCTAACGGATAAAAGTATAACTTTAATCAATTTGTAATTTTAACTACCCAAAGTGTAATACTAATCAATAAAAGTGTTATTCTAACTGATTAAAGTATAACTGTAGCAACCCAACGTATTATTTTAACAACCCAACGTATAATTCTAACAACCCTAGGTGTAAATCTAATCAACAAAAGTATAATTTTAACGGATAAAAGTATAATTTTAGTAAACAAATGCTACTAGAATGATACCTGGCGTATGTGACCTCATAATTTCTCTCCTGCTTGCATCTCTTACAAAGGGTCACTTCTAAAGAGCCACACTCAGTGAATCCTCTACTTTTACAAGTACCAATTGACCACTTGGCCTCTTCTTTAAATTCCTCGAATACTTTATGACTGTACACTTCCGCCCCGTGCACTTCAATAGCTAGATGCGTTGATATTTCAGGGAAACGTGTCTCATTACGCTTGTCAACTGCTTTCGTGTGTGTCTTTGCTGGTCCATCGCGCTGTCAAAACGCATCGTAAACTCAACTAATGTTCCTGACTTACTCTCAAATCTCTTAAAAAAACTATTTTCGCTCTCTGATCTTTGGGTTGTCCTCATAACACCTCCCATATCTAGGTCCCTACAATGAGCCATAACCCACTCGCCTCCTTTTAGCGAACATTTCTTGGAACCACCAATGTTATTAACATTGTGTTCCCCTGCCAATTTCTTCCCATTTTGCATCGAACTCGCGGTTCAATGTCTTCATCCCAGATTATGGCATTCAATTTCTTTAGAAACACTGAATAATCATCTCTCGCCATTCCATACTTGCTTGGAACCTTGTTCATGATATGCCACATACAATAGCGGTGGCGCGCATTCTTGAACACCAATGGCACCGCTTTAAGAATACCAAAGATCCCGATCGGTGATAATGTACTTAGGCTCTTTGCCACCCATCGCACCCAGGAAACGGGTGAACACCCATTTAAACGAGTCTGCATCTTCATGAGCAACAAGCGCTCCACAGAAAGTGACTGACCGTTTATGATTATCAACCCCCGTGAAAGGTGTGAATGACATGTCATACTTATTGGTGGAATACGTCGGATCGAATGACACCGCATCCCCAAAACCGAGTAGTTCCTTCTAGCGATCCCGTCCGCCCATATAGCTTTACTAAGGCTACCGTCGAATCAACATCATAGTCAAAGAAGAACCCCGGGTCTAGTAACAGCCAATTCCTTAAAGTGGTCCACGAACATCTGACCGTCCCGTTCATGAATGTAGCATTTCACATCCCTGTGAAAGTTCTTAAAAGAATTCAAACTAGCACCGATGTTTTCAAACCCATTAACATGTTCCTTCAGAATTTTGTACGTCTTCGTAGCTCCTATCTTCAGCTGTTGATTAATGACAATCTTTTAGATTTACAGATTTCATTCATCAAAAACATAATTAAAACAGATACAAATATATCAGTTCAAAAAAAGAAAATTGTTGTTTTAACAATAGAAAATGTAATTGTAGACGCAAAAAGTGTAATTTTAGATGACAAAAGTGTAATTCTAACAAAATAAAGTGTAATTTTAATCAAGAAAAGTGTAATTCCAATCAACTCAGCCTTGAATTATAAAGGATTATCATTTTGTGATAGTCTGTTATGTTGCATGACAACTTTTGAAACACTCTATCTCTTGTCGATAGAGAAAAAAGATACAAATGTATAAGTTCAAAAAAAGAAAAGTGTTCTTTTAACAAGAAAAAATGTAATTGTAGACGCAAGAAGTGTCATTTTAGTTGACAAAAGTGTAATTCTAACAAATTACTGTGAAATTATAACATAAACAAGTGTAATTTCAATCAAGACAAGTGTAATTTTAATTAACTCACCCTTGAATTATAAAGGATTATCATTTTGTGATAGTCTCCATTATGTTGCATGCCAACTTTTGGAACTCTCTATCTCCTGGGCCGATACGAGTTCATGGTTGTGCCCACTGTGGAATCTGTCAATTCGTAATTCCCCCTTCATCAAGAACAGCCTAATCCTCGCTTTGCAACCAACACGCCTGACTTTGTGTCTCCTACCTGAGTCCTGGCCGCCACTACACTCCAATTGTCCCTTCTGTTTGAACCCCTCCCGGTTGCAAACCAACAGTTTAGATTTGATCTCGCCTCCACGCCATCTCTTAGTTGTGTACTTACGCACATCAAAACCACAAGCAACAAAGATAAATTCTATAAAATGTCACTGCTTCCTCTATTTCAGAATTCCCGACCAACATACGGGGTGAACTTAGCTTCAACATCTTTGCAAAATTCTTCTTCGTTCGGCTTTTGTTTTCCATTGTGCTCAATATTATCTGACAATAGCGTAATAATTATCAATTGTTTTCATAACAACTTAAAGTAACCCATAAATTTGTTCAAATTATATATTTCTTAAAATTAGACTTTTCGTAGTTATAATTACACTTTTGCCTGTTAGAATTATACTTTCTACTATTACAATTATAGTTTATAAAGTTGCAGCTTTTCTGTTACAATCAACCCTTTGTTTGTTAAAATTACACTTTTCTTTCTTACAATTATACTTGTTTCTATTAGAATTACATTTTGAAAACTCGTCGAAATTGTCTTTTGCAATCACACTTTTGCTCGTTAAAATTACAAATCAATCTGTTAGAATTATACTTTTTATTATTACAATTATAGTTTATAAAGTTGCAGCTTTTTTTCATAAATCAACCCTTTGGTTGTTATAATTACACTTTTGTATGTTACAATTATACTTGTAATTATTACAATTACGCTTTGAACACCGACATATTTCGTCTCTTACAATAACACTTTTACCTGTTAAAATTATACTTTTATCACATATAATTACAGTTTTATAAGTTATACTTACTATATTGACAATTTTAATTTAAGATACAAATATTACACTTTTGAAATTCAATTCTACCATACTAATTACAATAATACTTTGGTGGCTTACATTCACACTTTTTGCAGTTAAGATTACAATTTCATCGAATTCACTGTTATAAATTTCAAGCCTGACACTATGATGTTGAACTTATTATTCACAGAGTTTAACTTCCATCATGGAGAAGTTTAACAGATTTTACATAATAAAAAACAAGTTTCAAAAACACTTCCTCGTCATATTTAATGAACTGTTAATATCTAACCTAATGTTTTCATAACAATATTAGATATTAAGGACTCAAAACAATATTATATATAAACTAACATGAAGAAAATAAAAAATAAACAATCCAATCATTACCATGGCCAAATGGAACCATTTGCAAATCCGTCATTTTTTACGTTGGACGTTGGTCTTGTTGTTTGTCTCTCAGCTTTGAGGATAATAATGGAAGATGCTCAAGGATAATAATGGAAGATGATCAAGGAAGCTGATAAAGGAAGATGGGAAATGAAGAAAGTAGGATTCGCTCTCAATTTTCGCCAGTCTGATGAGTATTTTTTTTTTCAAATTGTGTTTTGGTGGAGTATGTCTAAGAAATGTGTTGAGGAAGGTTGTTGAGTGATTATGCATGTGTTTGTGTGTGCACAGTGGGTAATAGCAAGTTGTACTGACACAGCCCTTCTCTTTCCTGCTCACCCTATTTCCTTTTTTTTTTCACGCCTATAATGGGCTTAAACTAGGCAAATCTCCACTCTCCATTCTTCTAATCCAAGGGCCCTAATAAAGACTTAGGGACTCAAAAGATATTAAGGACTTAGAAGAACTTATCACTATATATATATATATATATATATATATATATATATCCAAATGTAGTTTCATTGGGACAACCGTTCATCATATCATTTATCAATTGGTCTCCCTTGTGACGGGTTACCATTTGTGGCGGATATTTTGTGAGATAAAATGGTAACAAAATGGGTTAGTGGAGAAAGGGTACCACATGAATAGTGTTGCAGAGAGAGAAAAAGTGGGTACTTTGTGAGGTAAAATGGTATCCGTCACTCAAGAGTGACGGATATGTGCCGTCACAAACAAGAATTTGTGATCATTTATACATATGATGAACACCACTTTCAATTCAGTTACTTTATCGACTAAGCTAATAAACATTTATCTGAACTTGTTTGACCAGAATATGACCCGAAATTCGAATTAACCCAAATCAAACTAGATCCAACCTGAATTTTGATTGACCCAATGTTAATCGAAGCGCGCGGTATAACCAACTAATATATAAAAAAGCAAGCTTTTGAACCGACTCATCGAGCCTTGTTGAGCTCGAGACAGCTCATCTAATAACGTAAAATAATTTATAAGCCGAGCTTTGACCAAAAAAAAAAAAAAATTGATCCCCATTTTTTTAGGGCTGTTCACTCAGTGGTCTGGACCAAAGACCAGATCGGTCCGGACCATTTGGTCCAGACCAGACCGGACCGAATTTTGTTTGGTCCGGTCCACGGTCCACCTATTTACTCTACTTTGGTCTTCGGTCCGGTCCTGGACCAACCCGAATAGACCGCGGACCGGACCATTGACCGAAGTTATGTAATAAAACAATTTTTAAATTTGTAATATTATTGATTTTATTTTCTACTTTGTTTACACGTACTATAAGATGTGTAATTATGTAGTTAAATCTAGTAAGAAAATAATGTTATTTATTTTGATCATTACGAACTTCTCGAGTTCTAGTTTTATATGATAAAACATGTCAATGACAATAATATTTGGTCCATTTGGTCCGGTCCGATCCGGTCCACATATTTTTATGATCCAGACCGGACCGGACCAATATTAATATGGTCCAGTCCTCGGTCCACCTCTTAATCCTTATTTGATTTTCGATCCAGAGAGTTTGGTTCGGCCGGTCCAATCCCGGACCAATGAACACCCCTACATTTTTTTATCAAGTGGGCTCAACTCATTTACGAGTTGAAGTCAACACTAGTATCTGTGATTCCTTTGAACATTAATCTCCAAGCCTCCACATTCCTCATCAGTCATCCCCCATTTTTACACCTTAAACCCTAAAAACCCTCTTTCATCATACAACACCATGAAAAATCTCTCATCACAGATTTCTCGCCGCCTTCTCCGCCACCTCTCCACCACCGCAACAACCGCTGCCGCACCATCATCAACAATAACAATTCACAAAGCAAAACATAAACTACAAAAAGAACACGTTCCAGATAAAGCCTTAGAAATCTACTCCTCTGTTTCCAGCAACTCCACTTCTCCACTCTCGTCTCGCTACGCTAAACAACTCACCGTTCAACGTCTTGCCAAATCGCGTCGTTTTGATGACATTGAAACCCTAATTGAATCCCTCAAAAATGACCCCAAAATCACCCAAGAACCCTATTTTTGTACCCTGATTCGTTGTTATGGTAAAGCTGGTATGTTTGATCATGCCATTAAGTTGTATGATCAAATGGAGGAACTGGGTACGCCTCGATCTTGTCTTTCTTTCAATGCTTTGCTTGCTGCGGGGAATAATTCTCGGGTTTTCGACCGTGTTCACCAAGTGTTTGATGAAATGCCTGAGAAATATGGGTTTGATCCGGATAAGATTTCTTATGGGATTTTGGTTAAGGCGTGTTGTGAGAAGGGGGAACCTGAAATGGGGTTGAAAATTATTGAGGAAATGGACGGGAAAGGGGTTGAGGTTACGGCTGTGACGTTTACCACTGTGTTGGATTCGTTGTATAGGATTGGGAAAGTGGATGAGGCCGAAAGGGTTTGGGGTGAAATGGTGGAGAAAGGCTGTGTCCCCGATGTCGCGGCGTGGAATGTTAAGATTGGTCATGCTCATGCTGGTGAGCCTGAGGGGGTGATGGGGTTGATTGTGGAAATGGAAGGGGCCGGGTTGAAGCCGGATACCATTAGTTATAATTACTTGTTGGCTTGTTATTGTAGGAATGATAGGTTAGATGAGGCTATGAAGGTTTATGAGGACTTAGCGAAAGGTGGGTTTAGGCTGAAAGTGGCTACGTTTAGGACATTGATATCGTATTTGTGTAAGAAAGAGGACTATGCGAAGGGGTATGATGTGTTTAAGAGGAGTGTGTTTCATAATAAGATTCCGGATTTTGGGACTCTGAAGGTTTTGGTGGAAGGTTTGGTGAAGAAGAAGAGGAAGAAGGATGCAAAGGGTTTGATTCGCACTGTGAAGAAAAGGTTTCCACCTAGTTTTACGAATGCTTGGAAGAAGGTTGAGGCTGAACTTGGTTTGCTTAATGAGGAGGGTTCGGCCAATGACGATGCTCCTGCAGTGTAAGAGGTGCATGATAGGGCTCCTCATTAGAAGCTGAGGAATATGAATCACTGGAGTGGATGCGAATATGTTTGCATCGTTAAGTTTTATGATTTCGGGCTTATATTTTTCTGAAGTCCAGCAGAAAAATAAGTGATAAATGTCCCTGTCATCAATTTATGTTTAGTTTTGCTGTATTTGAATTTTGATGTTCAGTTCTGAGTTTCAGGAACATGAAAAATATTGTGAGAGACGGTCGCATTCAGAGAATTTGGTGTTGCTCAAAGGATATTGAGCCAAGGACTTCGCGCCCTTGCCATGAATAAGAGAGCGTGTCTTAGTGAAAAGCTGATATGTAGACTCTAGTAAATCGTTTTTTCTTCCTTTCGCCCGGAATAACTAGTTTTTTGTTCCTTTTGCCGTTTGATTTGCCGGAATAACTAATCTTTGATGCATATTGTTGCTCTGCTTTGTTTTCAATATCCATTTCTTTTTGCTGATTGATTGATTTTTTGTTTTCTTTTCCGTGGTGCGAGAGGAATGCAATGCTCGTATATCATACATAGGTCCTCTGTCGACTGTCTGTAAAGTTAGGCAGGCTAGGACATCTTCGGTGTTATCGCTGTGGATGTCCACCTTCCCATTGTCGGCACTCTTAATTTTTTTGGGCTGATGTCTGCCTCTTTTGCTTCTTCTGACTGTCTTTGTCTGTTTAGATTTTACTGTTTCGTGCCTCTGTCCTACCAATTAAAATTCAGTCTCCAGCATTTCTCTGCTGCACAGAGTTCTGAACTACTGTTAACAAAAAAAATGGCGGTGCGTCAGAATGTTTCAGGCTTTACATACACTTGTAGTGAACTGTTGTCAATTTGTCATGCCCGAGTGACAGAAAAAGGAAATCATAATCAGAAATTCAGAATGCTGTATTTTGAGGGTTAAATAGTTTCAATCTTTCCGAATCTCAGGACTTCACAGTCAGAAGTCTTGTGAGAGGATTTCTAAAAGAAGTCTTCAGTAACTTGTATGTGTCACGTCAATAAGGTATGCCTGGGTGGGTTGTCGCAAGGAGAAGCGAGGCTGTAATAGGAGTAAAAAATGGTGGTGGTAAACTGGTTGTGGGGTTGGCTTGTTTTGGTGGTGGTACGGATGTGACTTGAAGTGAGGAAGAAGATGGGTAATGCTACACCTGGCAAAACGAGTCAATGGGTTGGGTTCGGGTCGGGTCAATTCGGGTTTCTCGTTGAGTTCGGGTTAATTTGGGTCGGGATGGGTCTGTTTCGGGTTTGTTGCCGGGTCTGTTTCGGGTTGGGTTGTTTCGGGTCGGTTCATTTTCGGGTCAATGAATAATAGAGAAATAGCCATTTCAAATCTTTTCGGTTCAATTAGAGTTATATTTTGTCGGGTCATTTTCGGGTTTGGTGGTTTCAGATCAGATCATTTTCGGGTCGGGGCAGTACGGGTCAAGAAAGCTCGGGTCATGTTCGGGTTGGGTCAATTCGGGTTTTCGGGTCAAACTCGGGTGATGCAGCTCGAGTCACTTCGAGTCTCGAGTCAGCTTTTTCGGGTCGAGTTGCTTTTGCCAGGTCCAGGTAATGTCAAGATGGTAGGAAAGATGGTAGGCGAGTCTGACCCGACGCGACAGGGCCTGAAAATATAGCAACCCGAAACCGACCTAACCCGAACCGATGACGACTCGTAACTCGACATGACCTTATTATCAGTGACCTGAACCTGACCCGGACCCGAACCGATATTAACCCGATCCGATGCTGGCCCGATTAAATTGATGATTCGACAAATACTAAGCTTAATTTTGAACAAAATGAAAGTGATTTTGTGTTTAGATTGATCTGTTTGACTTAGTAATGAAATAATTAAATCAAATACTATGTTAAAAAACAAATTTAATGGTAAAAAATGGTAGCAACGCGATTAAGTAAACAGACCCGATAATAACCAAACCCAAACCCAACCCGACTCGACCAAATACATCATTTGACCTGAAATAACCCAGCCTAATAACAACCCAAACCCGACCCGAACCAACATGACCCGACGTGACGCAGCCCAAACCAGGCCCGATTGACGCGATTACCACCTCTAAATTGAGCATATTAGTATAAGGGTAACTTGATCTTTCTACAATTAGAAACGTAAACCATCAAGTGGAACAACCCAAAATAGAATAGTAAAACACTCAATGAAAGGGAGGATGTATGATCCAAACTCATTTTTTTAATTTTGGTGGTCAAAAGAAAGGAACAAAAGAGCCGAGGGAGTAAGATTCTTACATTATAATAATACCCATCTGAGACGACCATCATTGACTGATTGCCCTTTACTAAAACCCATCTGAAAAAAAATACCCATGTTCACTCCGTCCATCTTCAATCAATTGGATTGGCAGCAAGATGAATATGAGCACACCATCTTCAAATAAATACATACCTCCAGAAGTGTTGATTCTAATTCTCGCAATATTACCAGTCAAAAGTCTATTACGATTCAGTTGCGTATGCAAATTTTGGCGCTCCATTATCTACAGCCCCGATTTTGTTTTAAAGCATTTTAAACTTTTCAACAATAACAAATCGAATTCGGGTAAATTATTAGCCCTCGAGAGGTTGGGATTCGGTCCATATGGAGATTGCTTTTTGAGACTTCGTGATGCAGACACTTTCCGAAATATTGCCGACATTTTTATGACATCTGAAAAATACGATCTTGTTGGAACATGTGGTTCTTTGATTTTAATAAGCCGCTCTCAAAACATTCTGTATAGAGATATGAGATTATGTACTCCGAGTATTAGAAAATCATTGCTACTCCCGCCTTGTCCCCTTCTTCCCTCTGATGGCTACACGCCTACCTTTGTTCTTGGTTTTGCAACTCGTATTGAGGATTATAAAATCATCGCAATTGCATTTAAACAATCTCAGGCTATTGTGGTTCCGGAGATGTGTGTTGTAGTTTACACACTTACTGATCCACAATGGACTGTCAGGGTTAATGGCCTCAATATCGACTTTTTGTCGTTTAAGGATTTGTTTGGGCCATTTTATTTCTGTGAGGGGGCGGCTCACTGTCTTGGAAAGAATCCATATACGGATTCTAGTTATCATTTTGGTGAAACAACTCATCTTGTTTCCCTTGATTTTGATTCGGAAAATTTCACCTTTTTGGAACTGCCACCGGGGTTGGGTGAAATAGGTACTACTTCAAGGGCTTTGTTTCTTCTTGGGGAGTCACTAGCGTTTTTCTGCATTTCTCCTGATAGTTTCAGAATATGGTTGCTGAAACAAGAGAGTAGAATTAGGGAGTGGAGTTTATGGTTTTTAGGTCGGTCGAGTAGTGATGGTCTTGATATGTTCGACTATATGGGATCAAAAACACAAAGAGTGTTATATTATGTGGGTGATGATGGTTGGTATCTCGTTTATGACAAGAAGTCTTATAATATTTTTACTAGCCAAGTACGGAAGCTTGGAAGATCTATACGCCATGAAGTAGAATTGGCAACGTATTTTGAGAGCTTGGTGTTGTGCAATAAAGACGGAACTGAGGATATGGCGTAATTCCCATTTCGCTTGTGTAAATACCCCGTTAAAGTAAATGTGAACTAACTCTTATGGGATGATTGTAGGTAGTCCCTCATCAAACTCCTACCTCTGACTTACTTTTGCTTAAATATGTGTGAATCTTTATTGGCTTGAAATCAGGGCATTAAGTTTAAAGTATGGTGATGGATTTTTATTGCAGTTTCTAGCAATGTTCATTTTTATAAACTATGATTGATTGACATGGAAGTTCACGGAACATTAGTGAATGATCAATCTACTTTTGTTATTTGGATGTTAACATTATTGTAGCAGTGTTTTGTCTAAATAAAATTTCCTGTTCTGCCTTGGAAAGTGCTTATCGGTCTTCTATCCTATTGTTGTCTAAACGGTGAGGAACTGTAAACTTTGAAGTATGTTCATATAGGTAACTATTTGAAACATAGCGTCACACTCACACAACATAACTTGTAACTTGAATTCTGAACTAAGAGTATGAGGTTACAAGATCTGCTGTAAAACTTTAGTAAATGGTTTTGAAAGGAGCCATTGGGGGGAATTAAATCTGAGAGTTATCATTACAAGACCGCAGATTCTGTTTTGTCTTAGTGAATCACAGGCGATTTTCACTATTTCTGCTCTAAGTTGACATGGTAGCGGAAAAGGAGTATGGATATTGTGGTTTTCAGGACGTTTAAATCTTCAATTTTTTTTAGATCATATGGGTGCTCATGTGTTATACTATGTGAGGCATTGCAGTAGCTATGTTATTTGGGGAAGATGTCGTATAACATTGCTGCTCACCATGTGCGAGAACGTGAAAATTTATTTATGAGGCCTCTTCTAGAATCAGAAATGCATTAGGTGAATTTGGTGTTGTGCAAAGGATATGGAGCCGTGATTATAATGTCTTTGTCATGAACAAGAGATGCTGTCTTTCCGACAAGCTTATATGTAGTGAATTACTTGTTCCTTTTGCTGTTAGATCTGTTAGATTTGTTACATTGCTATTATTCGTTGCATATTGTTGCACACTCACACAACATAACTTGTAACTTTGCAAGGGTATGACTTCTGAACTAATAAGAGTATGAGTTGCAAGAACTGCAGCAAAACTTTTGCTGCATTTGAATTTTGATGTTCAGTTCTGAGTTATCTGTTTTAACAATTTTGCTGCTCGGTGCTCCCCAAGAGCAGGAACCTGAAAAATATTGTGAGAGACGGTCGCATTCAGAGAATTTGGTGTTGTGCTAAGGATATTGAGCCAAGGACTTCGCGCCTTTGCCATGAATAAGAGATCCTGTCTTAGTGAAACGCTGATATGTAGACTGTAGTAAATCGTTTTTTGTTCCTTTTGCTGTTTGATTTTCTGGAATAACTAATCTTTGATGTATATTGTTGGTCCGCTTTGTTTTTAATGTCCGTTTTCTTTTTGCTGATTAATTGATTTTTTGTGTTCTTTCCCCTGGTGCAGAGGAATGCGATCTATCATACATAGGTCCTCTGTCTGTACAGTTAGGCAGGCTAAGACCTCTTCCCTGTTATCGCTGCGGATGTTCACGTTCCCAATGTCGGTACTCTTAATTTTTTTTGGCTGATGTCTGCCTCTTTTGCTTCTTATGACTGTCTTTGTCTGTTTAGATCGTACTGTTCCTATGCCTTTGTCCTACCAATTAAAATTCAGTCTCCAGCATTTCTCTGCTGTACAGAGTTCTGAACTACCGTTAACAAAAAAAATCGCGGTGCTTCAGAATGTTTCAGGCTTTAGTGCTTTACAAACACTTGTAGTGAACTGTTGTCAATTTGTCATGCCTGAGTGACAAAGAAAGAAATCATAATCAGAATGCTGCATTTTGAGGGTTAAATAGTTTCAATCTTTCCGAATCTCAGAATGGCAAGAGGCTTGCCCAGCACTTCTGTACAACTTCATTCAGCAATCTCGCATGAACAACAAAAGCCAATATTTGTGAGTCAAATCACTTGTGGTTTCGAAACCATTGATTTATCACCACTGACCGCTAGATCCCATTAATTATTTCAAACCACCGCCACCTCTGGAGATCTTGTATGGGTCACGTGAAGGTATGCCTGGGTGGGTTGTCGGTGTGCGGTTGTCGCTAGAAGAAGCGAGGCTGTAATAGAAGTAAAAAATGGTGGTGGTAAACTGGTTGTGGGGTTGGCTTGCTTTGGTGGTAGTGAGGGTGGTGTAGGTGGTGGTACGGATGTGACTTAAGGTGAGGGAGATGGTGGGTAATGCCAAGATTGTAGGAAAGGTGGGTGAAGGCCAGAATTAAAGTTAATGAGCAATTTAGAGCTGGCAAGCCTAACCCGATCCGAACCCGAGCAAACCCGGCAAGACCCAAAAATATTGCAACCCGAAACTGACCCGACCCGAACCGATGACGACTCATAACCCGACACGACCCGATTATCAGTGACCCGAACCCGACCCAGACCCGAACGGTAGGATCTTACGATTCTACGATTCGATTCTACCGATTTGATCCCACTAAGCTCAGACCCGAACCCGACCCAGACCCGAACCCGACCCAAACCCGAACGGTAGGATCTTACGATTCTACGATCCAAAAAGTGGTGACTGATCCCGATCCTAGGTAGGATCTTAATTTTGTAGGATCTTACGATTCAATTTGTCTCAAATTTGATTAAAGTAAAATCCTAACCTGATCCTACGATCCTACGATTATACGACCCGATCCTGCATTATTAACATATCTGTTTTTCAGTTACTAAAATTTTATATATAAATCTTAAGATGGAAATTTACTATAAACGAGAATAATTTATGGGCACATGCTAAGATAATGGTGTTTTGAGATTTAAACATGAGATTTTAACATATTTTGATAACATAATTATGTATTTTAGTTAATTTGTAGGATCTTACGATTCTACGATTCGATTCTACCGATTTGATCCCACTAAGCTCATCGATCCAAAGTAGGATCCCGATCCTAACAACATTGCTCTGCTGTACAGAGTTCTGAACTACCGTTGGCAAAAAAAAAACGCGGTGTGTCAGAATGTTTCAGGCTTTACATACACTTGTAGTTAGACCTGGCAAAAGCAACCTGACCCGATTGACCCGACCCGAGACCCGAAGTGACCCGAACTGCATCACCCGAATGTGACCCCAAAAACCCGAATTGACCCGACCCGAACATGACCCGAGATTTCTTGACCCGTCCTGGCCCGACCCGAAAATGACCCGATCCGAAACCACCAAACCCGAAAATGACCCGGAAAAATATAACTCTAATTGAACCGAAAAGACTTGAAATGGCTATTTCTCTATTATTCATTGACTCGAAAATGACCCGACTCGAAACAGCCCGACCCGCTTGACCCGAAATAGACCCGTCAACAAACCCGAAAAGACCCGTCCCGATCCGAATTAACCTGAACTCAACGAGAAACCCGAATTGACCCAACCCGAACCCGATCTGTTGACCCGTTTTGCCAGGTCTACTTGTAGTGAACTGTTGTTAATTTGTCATGTCTGAGTGACAGAAAGAGATCAGAATCAGAATGCTGTATTTTGAGGGTTAAAAAGTTCCGATCTTTCCGAAACTCAGGACTTCACAGTCAGAAGTCTAACTTATGAGGGGATTAGTAGGCCTAACACATGTGGTTTCTAAAAAGTCACTAACTTAATCAGAATGGCAGGAGGCTTGCGGCTGCCCTGCACTTGTGTACAACTCCATTCAGCAATCTCGCATGAAGAACAAAAGCCAATATTTGTGAGTCAAATCACTTGTGGTTTTGAAAAGAATTTGTTTGAATATATAAAAGGGTAAATTTAAAACAACTCCCTTTTAAAATCTAGTTTTTTTAAATTACATATAATTTTTTTCTAAAATTACTTCCTTAGATTACATTTTTATCAAAAACAGTTTCAAAATCCAAATTTAGGCAACTTATTCCATATGATTTTGAAATTATTCTCCATTGTTATACCTTTCAGAGTATAAATTGGCTAAGTTACAAACGGAAGAAGTTCTTAAAATTACGGAATAAGTCACTTATTCCATACTAAGGCGGTAAGGCCCTGTTCTTTGGGACTGAAATTGTCTGAGCTGAGCTGAGCTGAGCTGATAATAGTAATAGTAATAATAACAACACCACCACCACCACCAATAATAATAATAAATGTTGTAATAATATTACTCCCTCCATACCAGACTAATGGTAACATTGACCGTTTTGCCACTATTCATGGTCGTAGGGAATCTTCGATATTATTCTTAATCTATAAGATAAAATATAGTCATGTGAGATCTTGTTTGATTTATCGTCATGAATACTATAAGAATATCAAATTTTTATAATTTTTAATAATGCGTACCAAAAGATATTTACGTTGCAAAACGTGCCTCGACAAGTGTGAAAAAGTCAATGTTATCATTGGTGTGGTATGGAGGGAGTATTCATTATTATTATTATTAATAAAATATCAATATAATCTAATAAGTAATATAAAAAATAAAATAGTAATATAATAATAAATATAGTATAAATAACATTATTAATAGTATTATAATATATTAAATAATATAATATATTAATAATAGTAACTAAAAAACGAATATGATAAGTATAATATAAATATTATAAATAATAATAACAAATATAAATAATAATAATAATAATAATAATAGTAGTAGATTATCAAGTCTTGTATAGTGTAAGTAAACTAGTTGTGTGTATATGCTTAATCATAGTTTCCCTCAAATTGGTAGAGTGATAGATGGGTTGAATGGTAACTAACCTTATTTCGTAAGGCTTAGTGGATATGCTTTGTTAAGATTTGTATCCTTTTTCTTTTTTTCCCTACATGGATGAATAAAAAGGATTATACTTTTCTTGCAAAATAATAATAACAATAATAATAATAATAACGGTTTTTCTAATGCGTGCCCTTAGGGCACACATTAATACTTAGTTAGGCATAGGTTAAGCATTATCTATAATTAAGATTCTCATATTTACCTTAATTATCTTTTCTTTTTCTCTCTCCTAAATATTTTTTTCATCCCACCAATATCTCTCCCTTTCTCCTAAATATTCTCACGTATGATTTTTCATAAGTTATGAAATTTGACTTTTTTTTTTTTTTAGTATTGTTACTCAAATTCATACCCAGCTTTTTTTTGTAGTCCACTACAATCATTTTCTCAATGAAAATTATAACTTAGAACATAAAAAAGTAAAACAAACGTAATTATAAATTTCTAAAATACAAAAAATAAATTAAATGTTCACCAAATACGATAAAACATCTAAATTTATTCTACTTCTTTATACAAAAAAATTGGGATTCAAGCCTTCTCGTACCATCTTTTTTTCCTCTTCTTAGCAGCAATTTCAAGTGACATTATTATGCTACTGAGTACATGACTCTTCAATCTTCATAGTGCTGTACAATTAAAACACGAGTGCAAGCCTCACATACCGTACACTTAACCTACAAACACAAGTCATATACCAAATTAACATTTTTAATCCAATAATGAATCATGGATGGCAATAGTCTGCTGATCCATCTACATGCTTATTAATAAAAGGGTTTTTTGTCAAACACAACCTTTAAAAAACTTTTTTTTCCAAACACCACCTTTAAAAAAAAAGTTTGTAAAACACAACCTTTAATAATTTTTTCTTTGTAAAACACGACATTTTGGCCAAAGTTTAACCACTTGTAATAGGGTGACTTTAAGTCGATATTTGAGGTAGCAAACGAGGTCGATTTGAGCTGTTCTTAGACTTTTTGGAAAGGTGGGAGTACAAGCTTTCTAGGGGTTATCAATACGGTTGTGATAGGTGGCCTTATGTGGGATTTATTGGTGTGTAAAGTAAGGTGGTCAAGGAGTGAATTGGAGGTAAAAACAAATCAGAAAAACACCAATTCACTCCTTGACCATCCTTACTTTACACACTAATAGACCCCACATAAGGCCACCTATCACCGCCGTATTGATAACGCCTGGAAAGCTTGTACTCTCACATTTCCAAGGAGTCTAAAAACATCTCAAACCGACCTCGTTTGCTATCCCAAACATCGACTGAAAGTCACCCCATTGCAAGTGTTCAAGCTCTAGCCAAAATGTCGTGTTTAACAAAAAAAATTTTATTAAAGGTTGTGTTTCACAAACTTTTTTTTTAAAGGTGGTGTTTGGAAAAAAAAGTTTTTTAAAGGTTGTGTTTGACAAAAAACCCTTAATAAAATAACACCATCGAAAGTATGCTTGGCGAATTATTACGGAACAAATGCACAATCAATTGATTTTTATTGGTGTTTAAGATACAACAATTTATATTGAAAACAAATACCTAAAGAAAAATCACGTACCCTGCAGGAGGAGTACTGTTCGTTGCATCGGAATCGATTTAGATTGATCATCATTGATTTGGGATAGATGAAAAAATGATTTAAAAAATATGTATAAATTTTAGTGATGAATAAGTTATGTAGAATTTTTTTTTCGGTGGGAGGGAAAGATATTGGTGGGAGGAAAAAATATTTAGGAGAGTGGAAAATAAAATATAATTAAGGTAAATGAGAAAATCTTAATTATGGATAATGCTTATCCTATGCCTAACTAAGTATTAATGTGTGCCCTTGGGACACGCATTAGAAAAACCGAAATAATAATAATAATAATAGATGTAATATAATAATTAATTTATATAATAATAATAAATATATAATTAATAATATTAATAAAAATGAATATATTAATAAAATAATAAATATAATATAATGATAATATAATAATAATAATAATAAATATTAATACCCTAATATTGCCATTAATCATAATAATATAATAATTAATAAATATAATAAATATAAATAGTAATATAATAAATATTAAAAATAAATTTTAATAAAATAATAACAATAGTAAATATATTAATATAATAATAATGATAACAATAAGAATAAGAATATAAAATAAAATAAGAATAATAATACTAATGTTGAAATAAACTACTCTGAACTGAATTGAACTGAACTGAACTGAACTTAATAGTGCTGAACTAAACTGAACTGAACTGAATTTATTAGAACTAAAATTAAGTCCAAAAGAACAGGGTCTAAGAGAATAAACAAACGGAATAAGTTCATAAACATACGAATTAAGTTACAAACTCAATAAATTGTATGCATGGTACCTATTTATTTAGCCCATATGAAACTGTGGACAGCGGGCCGCCCACGGGGGCGCTTGGTGAGAAACGAAACAAGCGTTTGCATTTTGTATGGAGTCGCCACCAATTTTTATGGGAAATTGGAACCGTTCGAGTACCTCGTGTCATGTCAAGACACAAAGTAGTGACATGAACACTAAACAATCGTTACCCTTAGCATTCTATGTCTAGAATGACTCTCGTGGATGCCAATGAACACGGGTGTTCACAGATACCTGGAGTAAGGGGTGAGGGTACGTATTAGGAAGCTCTTTTGATCGAACACCTAATCCCGCCCGCCTCGATAGCGGCCTCTACTAATGATTAGGGAAGTTGTCTATACTTGATATATCGTCGGCTATATGCATGCAATGCAACATCCAAGTTTTAATCCTAGCATGTGAAAATTAACTAAGTCGGTTGACACGTAATTAGCATACAATTGGGGTCGAAGTAGGAGTTAATGCTGATTACATGTGAAAACATACAAACGATAAAGGAAATACAATAATTGAAAATTACAATAATGAAAATTACATTAATTACAATGGATTAGGCGATTTATGTCGAAAATACCTCTAAAATGGATGATTTGAGGAAAAGGAATAAATAAAGAAACAAATAGAAAGTGATAATACGGATAATAGTCAATTAATACGTAAACTAATTAAACTACGTCAAGACAGAAACGGAGTTCAGGGACAGAAATCATCTCGAACAGTAAGCAGATCGCGCCCTGAAGGAAGAGGCGCAGCGATTCTTTGCGTCTGCATCCAAGGGTGAGTTCTGGTCATGGAAGTTGTGAACTTTGAATCGCAAATCGTTAATTTGAATTGATGAATTAATGATTAATTGATGATATTTACTCGGATGAAAGTGATTAACAAGTTATTTAACACATGAATAGGTCATAAAAACAGTAAAACACGAATGAGACGGATGCAAACGGATTAATTACACGATGAAACAATGATAGAAGTGATAAATATTAATGAGTCCTCTATTGAAATCAATTAACTAACACTAGATGCAACGGATTAATGACGAATATGCGGTGAACACGACAAAAGATAGATTAAACTACATCAAGGATGAATTCCAGAAACCCAATATGAACAAATTGAATCTCTACAACCCGGAATTGAATTCAATGACGAAAACCCGCAAATATGGGATTACTTGGGATTTAAGTCGGATTTGACAATAAAACATATTAAAGACGATGATTATGATACATATGAATTGTTATGACATTAAGACAAAGAATTAACAGACAAACAAGCAAAAGAAAGATTTTGAACACGGAACACAGAGGACAAACGAAGAAGAAAGGAAGCAGGAACTGCGGCAGCCTCACGAAGAGGCGCAGCAGGAACTGCGCTCCTTCGAAGAGGCGCAGCAGTTGCTGCGTCCTTTCTCGACGGTTACCTACTGGAAATCCGCAAAACAGGTTTTAACAAAGGGTTTTAGAAATCGATTTTAACGGTATTTTCGACGTAAACCTTACAATTGATGATACGAAAAGTAAATACAATAAATAAATAAGGATTATACACCCTCAGACTTACATGTTGACGAAACGAGAAGGACTAAGATATCGATTAGTGATGCTCGACGCGAATGCAAAGAAAGTGCCCTCGTAAGAGGAAAACGATTGATTAATTAAGTTGATTGTGTGTAGTTGGTCAAATTGGTCGGTCATGCAACGGAGAGGCTGGTACCCGGAAAGATCCGAGCTTACGTGGTCGAAAGTTCAAGCACGTAGGCGCCAATAAGTAAGAACAAAGTCTAGAATGCAAAGGGAGAAGAGAAGGGCGGACACTCGCGTGAGAAATATGAGGAGCGAAGGCTCCTATTTATACTAATCACGTGAAGGAATTAGGGTTTCGGAGACTCTTTGGAAGTGAATCTCGGAAAGATATAAAAAAAGATACGTAAAACATGCAGAAAAAGCGCCGGGAAGAGGCGCAAGCCCATGCGTCTCTTGGAAGAGGCGCAGCGCTGCTGCGTCCATTCCCAGAGGTTTCCTCCCGAAGAAGAAAGATTTCCGCGTTTGAGTTATGGTAGGACGGAAATAATTCGATTTCCTTAATATCTTATATGAATATTACGGGATATTATTTGCCAAAAGATAAAATTTATGAGATATGGAATAGAAATATCCGGAACATTCCAGAATATTCTGACTCGGGATTTAACAGTTATCAGGAAATGGAGACGGTTTTTGACCCGGACTCCGAATGTACTCTAATTACCGCCAAAACGACCGTATCGGTGCGTAGATGACATCTAAGAGGTAGACATTTAATATTTGAGCAATCACTTGACGATAATCTTACGAACTGTCACAAATCGTTCCGCGTATCAAACATGCGGCCCAATCATCACCGGGTGGTTTGCGGGAGGTGCAGAAATGAGGTATCTACAGAAACGCAACCCTAATTTTAAAATCTACTATATTGATCATGTTAATTCTCATCAAATTGGTTTTTTTCATAAACTACAAAAATTAAAAACAATACTCATTTTTCGATTTTAAATTATCTCATATCAATTTTTTTCCAAAATTTTTCAGATCTATTATATTGGTTATATAAACTCTCATCAATCTGATTTCTTTGTAAAATACAGAACTTAAAGATTATATTCGTAATTTTTTTTTGTATAAATTGATTTTTTTCCCAAAAAAAAAAATAGGGTAGAGGTAGGCCTATGAGGATGATTTTTTGAAGTTTTTATTAATATTTTTTAATTATAATTTTTATTTTGTAATTTATTAATTTGTACTGGTATAATGTATAATTTTAAATTGTATAGTGTATAATTTAGTGTGAATATATTTAATCGGTAATTAAAAAAGAGTAAGATAGGAATGAATGTGAGGGTAACTAAATCCACTAATAATAGTGGGGGCCCTACTGTAACACCCCCATACTTCAAGTGCCTTACCAGGACCACTCAGATATAAGGATGCTACCATCTCGGTTTCCCGAGGCAATGATAATCATAAGACAATAACGAAACATACTTAAATGTAAATAATGTTTAAAGTGATTACATACCAACTCCAAAACTCATAAAAAGAAATACAAGACTCTCAGACGGTCTACTGCTAAAACTATCAAGGCTATAAAACATCGTCGACACAAATGAAGACTTCTAACGCCACGTGATGACTCATCCCGCTATCCCATACGCGTCATCTCATACCTGCTCAATAATTGCTCACCACCCCCGAATGGATCACCACAGCTTTTAAAACATTAAACGGGTCAAGATTATTCACACAATTTATATAACCGATAACACAAGAAACAAGCAAGCTCAAACAATCACACACACAATCACACCCACTCCAATCAATCTCCGTCACCGATCGTCCACCGGACTACCGACCACGATGGGGGGACCGCAGCCGTTCCCACCTAAGCCCCGCTCATCATACCGAGCGATAACCCCGTCCCATTAATGTGCACATCCCCTCCCGTGGCGGGTTCCACGGAGGGCGAAACTAGGGCGTGAAGCCACTCCCGCAAGTGACTCCATTCACCGAGAACGCATCTCGAGAACCAAAGACACCAATCACAACCATTAAACAAAGAATCAAAACCAACAACCGTCACAATACGAATACCATAATATTCAACAATCACATAATACCAACAATGCATCATGGGACTAATACCGAGTAGGGAAAACCCTACCCGAAAGCAACACAATCATCGACGATCTAGCAAATTGCCTCTCAAAACCTTTCCTCTACGAACCCTTCTCCTATACACATAATCATACAATCACTACCACATCAACATAAACATAGAAAACCCCCAATCCCAAAATTAGGGTTTAACGAAACTTAATTAAATATAACAAATTCGGTACGTAGATCTTACCCTCGACGCAAGGATCACAAAGATATAAAAAACGACAGGATCCGACACTTCTAGCTCCTTGATTTGCTAATAATGCGGCGAGAATGATTCAACGTAACTTCTAATCTTCTCTTGAAGGTTTTTAGATTGTAAAAGTGTTTTGAGAAAAAGTGACGAAAGCCTTATATATCATTCCCGCATTATTAATAAAACCCGTCAAAACATTACCCGTAAACCGGGCTACTCGATCGAGTAGCTGAGGTTCTCGATCGAGTGCCCTCTTACTCGATCGAGTATCTACGTTACTCGATCGAGTACCCAACAGGTCAGAAACTATTTTAAAAACGCAAGACACCCTTACTCGACAGAGTAAGGCCTACTCGATAGAGTACCCAGAGACTTATAAAACCGTAGTATTACAGTCTTCCCTCCTTAAAAAGAACTTCGTCCCCAAAGTTCAACCCATACATAAAAACAAACATACTAACTTGTCCAAGACACGACAACATAGCTAAGAACTCAAAACGAAAACCCAACCTATAAAACATGAACTCTTAACACCCACTCCACCAACTATGTTTACTTCCACAACATGACTCACGATATCGTATCTACCACATATATATCTCTCACGACACCAACTCCATACATAACCAACTACCGTCCACTAACGCTGCTAGCTCCATAATATATCATCCACTGCCAAATCCAACATCAAGACACACATAGACATCAAACGGAATGTTACATTCTACCACCCTTAAAAGGAACTTCGTCCTCGAAGTTTACTCACACTCATAACCTCATCATCCAACTGTCAACACTAGTGAAATATTCTCACACTCCTAAACATCACACTACTACAAGCACGGCCATGGCCTTTTAACAACATCAACCACAATATATACAACTTCATTCTTTATGCTACACAAACACTCTATTTCGAATTATACTACGACATGCACAGTTATCAAACTCTCTTTTATCGCATCCTACTACTCTTAAGATAAATGTTACGTCCTCGTAACTTACTAATACTATATCCTTAGTTATATCTTCTCATTATTCTCATCACCATCATATGTCATAGATAACCGCCTATAGTCTAAACACTCACTAATCATATATCCAAGGTTCTCTTACTTAAACAACTCTCATACTTCAATTCACCCGTCACACCACCCAACCTATACCACAAAATCCTTAGCTTAACCCAAAACTTCACTTTTTCCCTATTACCGCCAAAACGACATAATCCTCTATACGTGTACCACTTCCATACTCATAACTCACGATCGACAATTATTACACATACTCATACTAGATCCTCAAGTTCTTTTCTTTCACTACCGCAAAACTCATCCATAACTTACCATGACTCTAATTTCCAACACTCTATACTCACTGTCCCAATAAAAGATTATGAACCACCTGCATCTTTCAGGTCATTACCACACATGTTCTACGACTCACTTGCCATTACCATATCTACTAAAGCCTTATCTAGAACAAGATCAAAAGTACTGTAACAACCTCTCACAACCGTGTCCCATCAACAGGAAAATCACTATACCATGACAACAACGAAAACATATACAACTCTATTTCATATCATACTCGACCCTCATTCCCAGACTTAAACAGGTAAAGAAAACATCAACAAACAAAACAACAGTCTACATGTTCAATCAAAACTCACAAGGAACAGCAGCAAACAAAACAACAATCTATGTTTACTGGTATGTACTTTCGAAAACTCGTATCATAATCATCTCGCCTACTCCACCACAACCGGTGACGGCATCGCAATACCGCCACCAACAGCCACACCGCAGTGCGAAAATACCCGCATCACAACACTAAATACCGTGCCCGGATCACCACCCGAGGCACCACAACCACATCGATAGTCATCACAACTTACACAATCTCATAAGCACTGACTCAACATAACTTCTCGGACAAGAAAAACTTACTCAAATCTACTTTACTAAATCATAATGCAACATATTATATGAATTAAACAGATAATAACCTCATGAATATCATCCCCTTACCACATCACGGAATAACATATGTCGTGAATACATACAAGTATAACCAGTCATGCCAGATCAATCAAATTATTACCTTTTTGAATATCATTCAATTAAATTACCGTGTCCAACATATATTACAGAACATTCAGATAACAGCTTTATAACTATCACACCATACCACTTCCCGTGAGGTCAGAACCTCACACAAACATTTACACACATCATAGACCCATAATCACATCCAACTAGTCAATCCTGATCACGTAAGTTACCACCTGCTAAAGGTTACCTTTCACCCGAGCTTAACTCGTATGCCCCTCATAACATTCTCCCATTCGTATAACCATCACCTCATGCCAAATATAACCATACCATTACTATTCAACTACTAGCAACCGCCTCCTATAACCACATCTTATACTTCCTCACAACCATACCTATCAATCTGGTCTTCTACAAAATCAACCTCTTTAGAATGGCTATCCTTCCTGCTCATCATCGCCCTTAACCACTAGTGACAACACCACAATACCCCCCACTGCTCGTATAACAACCCTTTCACACTCATCTCTAAACATCACGGTTTCTTTTCTACCTTTGGTTAACATCCCAAATAACGAACATCAAATCCATTAACAAAATTACCTCAACATTATTCCTAATACTATCCTTACTTGTATCGTCATTTAACTCTCCACCAAAAATCTCGTATCGTGCAAATACTCCACCAACTTCATACTCCCTTAATTCCTCGAAACTCATGATTAATCGTATTGTCCTGAAACTCCTATATAACCATTAACTAACGTCCTCATGATAGTATCATACATCTGGACGATTCCTGACTTCTATATCACATAACCCCGATCGACATCTTTCTCAGCTTACTTTTATCCTTCTTATCTCTTTACACACAACAATACCAATTAATAACTCAACTCCTTATTACTTCTACCTAACCCTTTAGTGCTCCAATTACCTTCTCATCGTTCCAAAACTCAAATCCCGTTATTTCATATCGATATCATCTCACTCTTTCTTACCATGGATCTTCTTTTATTATGCTATCACTCACACTTGTCACTAATCTATCCACAAAATCAACGTTCACTGTTCAAACAATTGCATCTCATTTGTACCTCTCTAGAATCAGAATTCATTTCATACCGTTAATTGCCCAAGGAAATCACACAGTAGTTTCACCTCTCAATAAACCAAATCTCCCAAACTCACTCACTGTGTACAAATCCACCTCGCGACATGTCTCCATAAAGTTCACTGTATACCACTCTTCTCAACCCCTTTAAAACGAACTTTCACTACATATATCCTTAACCCACACGTCTCCTAACCATCTCCCTCCATAATTCTTTACACATCTCAAGCTGCCACTATCCACACCCTTACCTTCAATCTTTTTATTCTCACGTTCCTTAGACTCACATCATCCCTTGCCCATATTCACTTGCTTTTACATTACTCAAGACACAATCATATCACTCTTCTCATCTCAGAAAACATGCTCTATGTAACACCCCACGGTAATTGAAGTGGTCCATTGATAGGCTTAAATGACTAGTGCTTAAAGGGATTGGAAGTACTACTCATATCAACAAAGTGCACTTTCTTTTATGGTCATCCATGCGAAAGAACTCCAAAGTTAAGCGTGCTTGACTGGGAGTAGTCTTAGGATGGGTGATCTCCTGGGAAGGTTTCCGGGATGCGCATGAGTGAGGACAAAATGCGCTGTAAAGGACCCGTGTTGATCTGTGGGCCATGTACACAGCCTGGTGAGCTATCATAAGTAACCGCTCCCGACCCGGTTTGGGTCGGGGTGTTACAGTTGGTATCAGAGCATATTTGCTCCCGACGCATGTTTGTGCACCCCAATATAAATAACTTGACCTTAAAATAATAAACTTGAGAGATGGGTAGGATGGGTAGACTTAGGACCTTATGTTGTAGTCTCTTTGTGATTGCTCTTTGTTAGGTACTAACATGTTTGTTGATTGTCATTTAATAATTGTTGTGTTCTTGGATCAATGACCGTGAGCTTATCTATACGAAGATCAAGATTTGGTGCCTATTGCTGAGGATTGAAGATTTGTTCAACCTTTGAAGAATGCTTCTACTTCCTTGAAGATGTATCTCGTTCTTTGTGTATCTCGCCTTATTCTTAATCCCTTGGTGCTTATCCTCCTTCTAAACTCCCTTATGTTTTACTTTAAAAGCTACGCTTGTACTCCTAACTTGTCCTTTGTTCCTTGCTCCCTCCCTTAACGCCTTTTGATGGTACTCTTTCTTTTGAGGAATGTTGACCTTGGTTGGAAAATTTGACTTTTGAGGAGATTGTTTGTGGTTAACCCATAACCCTGGTTTTGAGAGGTTGTGATGTTAGAAAGACCTAGGTAGTGTGATGAGACATACTTCATGATTCTTAGACTTAGATTCTTGATAAAGTGAGTATTCTTGATTGGTGGATTTTGTGTTGTCAAGTGTGAGTTGCGTTTGTTACTAAGGCTATAGAACTTGGCTTTGTTGTTTAGGTTTGGGATTTGAGAGCCTTGGGGAGTGTAGTGAGACATGTCTTGGGATACTAGTGCTTAGTACTTGACTTTAAATGGATGGAATTGAATGGTGGAATATTTGAGGAACCATTTATGGGAATTTATAGCTTGGTATTGGGATCTTTGATTGAGGACTTTACTATTTTAGGAAACCCATGGTTGACACTAGTTGGATATGAGTATAGCTTTGTTGGAACTTTGACCTTGATCTTGTGGAAGTTGTTTGTGGATGTTTGAGGATTTGGAGTGGTGAAATCACACTTATAGTGGAGTACCCTGTTTCAGGGAATAGATTAGGATGAAGTAACATGAGCGTTTTGAGGAAATCCTTGGGAGTGATGTGGTTATAAGTTTTGTTGCTAAGAAGTTTTCGGAACCGCTTAGGTTGATGTTGTTGTTTGAGATTTGAGTACCTGGCGTTTCCTTGTTGTCTAATTTCCTTTCTTCTTTGACCATAAGTGTTACCGTTCATACCTCCTTTCCTCGCTTCATCTTGCTCATGATCTTGAATTAGCCGCCGTGGTACATGCCTTGAAGACATGGAGGCATTACCTTATTGGAGTTCATTGCCGCATTTATACCGATCATAAGAGTTTGAGGTGTATCTTTATCCAGAAAGAATTGAATATGAGGCAAAGAAGATGGCTAGAGTTGGTGAATGATTATGACGCCGAGTTGATTTATCATGAAGGGAAAGCAAATGTGGTGGCCGATGCTTTGAGTAGGAAGACTAGTCACTCTTTGAGTACTATCCGTGTGTTACCTGATTAACTTATCACGGAATTTCAAAAGTTAGGGATAAGCCTTGTTGGGAAGGGCTTTGAATATCTTGGTGCCTTGAGTGCAAAACCCGACTTTTACCGTGAGATCCGTACTTGCCTACCTGAGGATGCTACTTTCAGGTCCATTCAAGCAAAAATCCAACTTGGGCAAGCTAAGGATTGTGTGGTGGATAGTGATGGATACCTTCGTTACCAAGGTAGGATGTATGTTTCGAGAGTAGCCGAGTTGAGGAAGAAGATCCTTGATGAAGCTCACCTTTCTCCTTACTCTATTCATCCTGGTGGTGACAAGATGTATAAAGACTTGAGATTACAGTTTTGGTGGCCTAGGATGAAGATTGATGTCCTAGAGTATGTTAGCAAGTGTCTTACCTGTCAGAAAGTGAAGATTTAGCATCAGAAACCCGGGGGTTTGCTACAACCTTTGGATGTTCCCCTTTGGAAATGGGAGTCCATCTCCATGGACTTTGTGATGGCTTTACCTAAGACTGCTAGCGGAAAAGATGCGGTTTGGGTGGTTGTAGATCGATTGACCAAATGTGCTAGGTTTATACCTATCAAGGAGACATGGAAATTACATGTCCTAGCTGAGGTTTATGTAAGGGAGATAGTACGCTACCATGGAGTGCCTAAGGATATAGTTTCATATCGTGACCCTAGATTCTGTTCCCGTTTCTGGACTGCTTTGCAAGAAGCCATGGGTAGTAAGCTACTGATGAGTACCGCTTTTCATGCCGCTACAGATGGACAGACTGAGAGGACTATCCAGCCTTTAGATGACCTCCTCCGTGCTTGTGCTTTAGACTTCCACACTTCTTGGGAGAAATGTTTACCTCTTGTCGAATTCTCCTACAACAATAGCTATCATTCCTCTATCAAGATGTCACCTTATGAGGCTTTGTACGGTAGGAAGTGTCGTAGTCCTTTTTGTTGGGATCAAGTCCAAGATGCTCATGTGTTGGGACCCGATTTGGTGATTGAGACCATCAATCAGGTTCAGATCATTCGAGAGCGTATGAAAACCGATCAAGACCGACAGAAATCTTATGCCGATGTCCGTCGTCGACCACTTGCCTTTGAGGTTGATGATCAAGTGTTCCTTAAGGTATCACCTATGAAAGGGGTGAAACGGTTTGGTATGAAAGGAAAGCTGAGTCCCAAATACATTGGACCTTTCCGTGTGCTTGAGAAGATTGGCCCCGTTGCTTACCGTTTGGAGTTGCCCCGAATTTGAGCAAGGTTCATGATGTCTTCCATGTATCTCGATTGAGGAAGTACATTAGTGACCCGAGCCATGTCATTCAAGAAGAAATCCCAGATTTGGAGCCTAACTTGACTTTGGAAGAAAGGCCAATCCGAATCCTCGAAAGAGCAAACAAGCAACTTAGAAACAAAGTTGTGCCCCTAGTTCGTATCCTTTGGCGTTGTGGAAATGTCGAAGAAGAAACTTGGGAGCCTGAATCTTCTATGTTAGCTAAATATCCCGAACTCTTCTCGTGAGGTACTTTCCGTTCCTTTATCTAATTCTTGTGAGTTTAGCTATCCTTTCGAGTGTTCCCTCTCCTTCTCTTAAATACTCTCCGCGTTAGTAGTCCTTGCTTAGTTGTTTAAAAGTCGTAGTTAGAGTTTGGTCATAGCTAGTGGAGTTATTATCCTTATTATAGAGTTTCGAACTAAAGATTTTTGGAAATGTTTTAATGTTTTCCATTGGTTTTAACGTCAATGAGTGGTAAAGCTCGTTATTGGAGACGTCCGATAATTGGTTTTCTCATTTGTTGGTGTAAAAATATATATTTTTATGTCTTTGATTTGGAATGTTGATGTTCTTGAACGGCCGACGAGGATATTCCGTTCCATTGAAAAGACACTTATATTTCATACATTCATATTCTGAAGATTTTGTTTACTTGATTTTAAAGAGATAGACCTACATATATACAATGTTCCTTCTTCTAAGTTTCAGGGACGAAACTTCTTAAAAGGAGGGATGATTGTAACACCCCGTAAATTTGAAGACCTTTATTATATTTTAAGAGTAATATTTTAATCTATTTTAATTTAATATTAATTTATTTGAAATAAAATTTATTTGATAAAATATAACCTTATTTTATTTTGAAGAAATGTAATCATTTTTGATAGTTTAGAAATGTTTAAAAGTGATTTAAACTATATTTAAACCTTTTCCTTTGTTAAAATAGATTTCGGATAAAAGTCGTAAAATTGGGATTTTCCCATTTCTTACGGTCGTTGGGTAAACGAGTTTGGATATTGGGCATATGAGTACTTAATCTTTTAGTAAAATCGTGTTTAAGAACTTTACTTTTCTCGGAAATCGCGTTCGACGAATATTTCTAATTTCCGTCGAAACGAACCAAAACGTAAACAAATGACCCATCTCCCCATGTCTTTGGCTGGCCACCTACCCTCCATTTGTCCCCTCTTCCAATTTTCATTTCCTCCATAACTCAATCTATCTCCTCCTTCTCTCAAACACCAAAAACCCACTAAAAATACTCCTTACAATCCCTAAATCCACCATAAATCCTTCATTTCTCCACCAATTTGCATAAAAATTATATATTTGGAATCCTCTTTTCATCCTTCATCTATTAGTAAGCTTTATTTTCATTTCCCTCAATTTTTGTTTAAGACACTTTTTTTAGGATTTCGAATTTAAGCTTAATAATTGTGTTTTTGTTGTTCTTATAGGTGAAGAATTTGAAGATGAGTTAGGTGACTCATATGTTGTTGAAGATGAAGAGTAATTTTGGGTTTTAGAAGCTTTCTCAAGTTATTACTTGTCTCTTTGCTAGCTTAAGGTAACTATTCCGAGTTACTCGACGAATTAATGTCACATTAGTAGTTGTATTTGTTGTTTGTTGTTGTTTGTTGTTGTTTGAGACGATCTTGTTGATAAATGAATGAATGGAGTAAGATGAGTATGCTTATATTTAGTTTATGTTACCCATTTGTATATTATTGTTTGGAACAAATTTGGATGAGGAATTATGTGTTGTGACAAGTCCGTGTTTTGGCTGGAACGCGTCAGTATCGGACCGAGACATTTTCCAATGTTTCCAAAAATATGACAGATTGAACGCCAACGAAAAATTAGGTGGTTTAGGCGTTTAGCCACTTGAATCACTCAATTCGGAGTCCGTATGAGTAAATGGCGTCGTTTTATCGATAAAATTTATAGAAAAGTTTACCCTTGTGTGAGACGGTTATTTATGCTATTTTATTATGCGAGAATTTTGTGGAATTAGTTATTTTGTAAGTTGAAATATATTTTCTTATGTTGATAGTCTTTCACATGATAGAAATTGGAATAGTGCATGAAAATGATATTGTAATGAATTTTGTGATTTGGGCCAAAGTAGGCCAAGACTCTGAGCTGGGTCAGATTGACCGAACGAGTTTGGTCAAACTAGGTTTAAACCGGTCAGCCTCGATTTGACCGATGACCCGTCGCGGGACTAGGGTTGAGGGTTTGTCTTTGACGTGAGATTGGTTGTCATTGGATGTTTTATGTTATGCCTTGATATTTGTAATTATCATTTCACATGTTGGTTGTTGGATGCTTTGGATGCCTTATGCTTGCGTCTTGTTGCCTCTTTGCCATTTTAGCTTGTTCTCATGGATTATGGTACTGTTGGTTAGCTTGAATTTGGATTATTATTGATATTGGAGATATTGTTGGATTGTCAGCTGAATATGCTCTTGCGTAGCTTTTCATATGCTAGGGTGTGTATGATCATTTTTGTGTGCAAGTTTGGACTTTTTGCCCCTCTTATGGTTAAGTGGGTGTCCTACTTGTCTTGTGTGGTGTTGGTATCTTAGACCATCGTCATAGATAGGCCATTATAGTCTTTGACGAGTGTATGTTCACAGCTTAATAGCCTTTGTGTCTTATCTTGGTGGGTTTATATCCAAGTTAGGGCATGACCTCCTGACGTACTCGTAGAAGTATGTGGTCAGCTTAAGTACTAGCCAACCCTTTGGTGGACTCCTTAGGGGTACTCATGTGTGTGATCATGGGTCTTGGATGCGGTATTTTCCGCATGTCGCTAGGTCTGCGCAGGTTTAGGACTAGGGTGTTTACCTTACCTCGTGGTATAGACTCGAGTTATAGAGTGACTATTGACCGTCCTAAGAACTTATGCTTGTCTCTAGATATATTGTCCTTTCTTGTTTGATGATTCTATGAATCATAGAAGGTGAGATGCAAGCCGGCTATGGTTGATAGAGTTTGGATTCCTGGATGTTATGTGATTCACATGATAGTGTAGTATGAGTCGGTCTAGTATTCACATGTTAGGACTATGTGTTGTTTTATTGTTGTTCACATGATAAGCACAATTGTCTAGCATCTATATACTAAGGCTATGTGTTATTCATATTCATATTCTTATGTTTACATGTTATATTAATTATGACATTTCGTGGCTGGGAGAACTCGGAGTTACTCCCCACTAACTGTGGCTTTCGTATTTGTATAAAATGCGATTGACAGGTAGGTGATGCATATATGGGGTACATGGACGAGCTAGCGAGCAAAGTAACCTTGGGACCTAGATTGGCTTTATTTTATTATGACCCTTAAACACTTTTTATGTTATATACTTTTTAGGGACATATGTCTCCCTTTATCATATTTGGGTTGTATAACTTTGTTTCGCGACTTTAGTGATGTTTTATTATGAGATTTATTTTAGACCTTGCATGTTTGACACCTTCCCATTTGGATACTTTTATAATAGGTTCAGGTTTTAAAAATTACAGGTTTTTACCCAAATGAACCTATTACAAACATATCCATGCAGTTTTATTCTATAATTACGTGTTTATTTTTCCGCAATGAATGAGGGTGTCACAGTTGGTATCAGAGCAACCCTGCGACCGTGTGGTGATGGGAGGCAGTTGTTATAAGCTCCTGGAGGCAGTTGTTATACGCTCCATTGTGATCACCCACATAGCGGGGGAGGATTCTGGGTTAGCGGTTATGCTTCCAGGCGCAACGAGGACGTTGCGTTCTTCAAGTGGGGGTGACTGTAACACCCCACGATAATTGAAGTGGTCCATTGATAGGCTTAAATGACTAGTGCTTAAAGGGATTGGAAGTACTACCCATATCAACAAAGTGCACTTTCTTTTATGGTCATCCATGCGAAAGAACTCCAAAGTTAAGCGTGCTTGACTAGGAGTAGTCTTAGGATGGG
Source organism: Silene latifolia (assembly GCF_048544455.1). Lineage (NCBI taxonomy): Eukaryota > Viridiplantae > Streptophyta > Magnoliopsida > Caryophyllales > Caryophyllaceae > Silene > Silene latifolia. The sequence goes on along the minus strand of NC_133531.1, from coordinate 22,800,913 downwards.
TGACCTCCTGGGAAGGTTTCCGGGATGCGCATGAGTGAGGACAAAATGCGCTGTAAAGGACCCGTGTTGATCTGTGGGCCATGTACACAGCCTGGTGAGCTATCATAAGTAACCGCTCCCGACCCGGTTTGGGTCGGGGTGTTACACTCTATGTCTCAATTAAGCCATAACGATCTTTCTTTTCTTTTTCCACTATATATCACAACCACATATAGCTCATCTCTTCCCACCAAACTCATACTCACCAAAAGGTGCCACTCACCACCCCATAAGATTGGGTAACTTACGTATCAAGACCAACATATATGTAAAACAATGCATAAAGAAGCAAAATAACAACTTTGAATTAAACATAATATGCAACGAATTCAAAAGATAAGCATATGACCCGAATCATGGGTCACTAGATCGAGTACTGGCCACTCGATCGAGTAAGGGACTTACTCGATCGAGTAGGTGAAGGTCAGAGGCACGTAAAACAAATCACCAGGACTACTCGATCGATTAACTAACGTACTCGATCGAGTGCCGCCTACTCGATCGAGTACCTTACGCAATTCTCAAAGATTGTCCGGGCCAGAAAACAGTCATAACTCACTCATTTCTTGGTCGTTTTGGCCGTGTGACCTATCGTTAGAATCGTAAAAGAACAAGCTATCACCTCCAATTAGAATCACATTAAAATCATTTATGCATTTCAAGTTATAACAGTTTAAAGACAACTTTGCTTTAATCAGACGACATAATTATCTGATTTTCTCTTTCAAACAACTTAAACATTAACAAAGCGAATAAAAGCGACTCAATACTTGTAAAACCACTATCCCTAACCACATGTTACGACCTACCAAAAGCCAAACAATAACATTTATCACGCTCATATAACCTTTAACTTATCACTCATGTACTACCGCATACTTTAACTTTATAACTTTTCGTAAAACAAAACATACTCATACAATTACAAATACTATTTCCATGTTACTAACACAACAATACTACAACTCCACTTCGTCATCTAAACATCTTCATATTCACAAAATTCATATTTTCATGCAATTGACACTCCATCTTTTCCAATCAACTCATCTATTGCAACCACATTCTTCATCTAACAAGTGCATATGATATAACAGTAGGCATATATATGAAATTAATATATATAACTTTACGCAAACAAAACTATGTATAATCTTATCACACCTTCTAATAGCATGTTACTAGTATAGACACATTATAAACCATTCATCCTGCAACATCATTACCCATGACATATTATCATATTATCTACTTTCCTTTTCCACCACATCATTTATTTTCTTATGTACTTTTCCAACAATTCCAAACATCACTGTAAACCAAATATCATGCAACATGCCTATTCACAACACTTTATCATTTACAACATTCCTCATTCCACCACAAACATACATCCACTGATTCATGCCACACATCACCATATAGGTACACAATTCACAAGATAAACACATAGCGACTACGACTCATATCCCATGGTGACCGGTTCAAAATTGTAGGGCGAGTTCGCGACTTTAAGACGTCTCCCAAGTCTTTGCATTAGCTCCTACAACTTCTATCCCGGGTTCATTTTATTTGACTCCCTATATTCATTGGATTCATTGGTTACAGGTTTTAGGATCGTCGCTCTGATACCATTTTGTAACACCCCCATACTTCAAGTGCCTTACCAGGACCACTCAGATATAAGGATGCTACCATCTCGGTTTCCCGAGGCAATGATAATCATAAGACAATAACGAAACATACTTAAAAGTAAATAATGTTTAAAGTGATTACATACCAACTCCAAAACTCATAAAAAGAAATACAAGACTCTCAGACGGTCTACTGCTAAAACTATCAAGGCTATAAAACATCGTCTGACACAGCGGAAGACTTCTAACTGCCACGTGATGACTCATCCCAGCTATCCCATACGCGTCATATCATACCTGCTCAATAACTGCTCACCACCCCCGAATGGATCACCACGCTTTTAAAACATTAAATGGGGTCATACTAATCACACAATTTATATAACCGATAACACAAGAAACAAGCAGCTCAAACAAATCACACACACAATCACACCCACTCCAATCAATCTCCGTCACACACCGATCCCACCGGACTACCACCGCAGGGGGACCGCAACCGTTCCCACCTAAGCCCCGCTCATTATACCGAGCGAAAACCCTGTCCCATTAATGTGCACATCCCCCCCCCCCCATGGCGGGTTCCACGGAGGGCGAAACTAGGGCGTGAAGCCACTCCCGCAAGTGACTCCACTCAGCCGAGAACGCATCTCGAGAACCAAAGACAGCCAATCACAACCATTAAACAGCAATCAAAACCAACAACCGTCACAATACGAATACGATAATATTCAACAATCACATAATACCAACAATGCATCATGGGACTAATACTGAGTAGGGAAAACCCTACCTGGAAAGCAACACAATCATCGACGATCTAGCAAATTGCCTCAAAACCTTTCCTCTATGAACCCTTCTCCTATACACATAATCATACAATCACTACCACATCAACATAAACATAGAAAACCCCCAATCCCAAAATTAGGGTTTAACGAAACTTAATTAAATATAACAAATTCGGTACGTAGATCTTACCCTCGACGCAAGGATCACAAAGATATAAAAAATGATAGGATCCGACACTTCTAGCTCCGGGATTTGTTAATAATACGGCGAGAATGATTCAACGTAACTTCTAATCTTCTCTTGAAGGTTTTTAAATTGTAAAAGTGTTTTGAGAAAAAGTGACGAAAGCCTTATATATCATTCCCGCATTATTAATAAAACCCGTCAAAATATTACCCGTAAACCGGGCTACTCGATCGAGTAGCTGAGGTACTCGATCGAGTGCCCCCTTACTCGATCGAGTATCTACGTTACTCGATCGAGTACCCAACAGGTCAGAAACTATTTTAAAAACGCAAGACACCCTTACTCGATAGAGTACCCAGAGACTCATAAAACCGTAGTATTACACCTACATTAGGGAAAAAAAATACGGCTTTTTTTCATTCTTAAAAACTCAACAACCAATAGAAGTGCAGCAAATAACTCATCTTTTATACTATCTAGATACAGTGAAGATCCCTTGTCCCCATATGGTGTCCCATCTCCTGTCCCATGATACTCTTTGATTGACATATCAACATAGGAAATAATAAATGTTTAGGTCTTTTTTACCTAAGTCGATTTAGGGTCAATGTAGTCTATATTCGTTGGTCGATTGTATGATGATTTGTATGTTAATAAGTAAACGGGAAATAAAGTGCGTAATGTAAATTGACACGTAAGATTTTGGTGACGCGGAAAACCCAATGTGGGAACAACCGCGGGAGGGACGGTACCCTGCCAAGTATTGCACTATATGAATTGGAGGATGATTACAATTATGGTACGAAGCTAATCCCGCTGGCCCTAGGTGTCAGGCCTGCAAGATCAAGAATGAACGTGTATTATTTGCTGAGATGTGATCTTGAATGTTGATGTACGAATGCGGGTGTTTTTTGAATGTCCTTCTTGATTTCCTTCATTTGCTATTTATAGGGTAAGAACCCTAGATATACTCTATCTCGAATATGGAAAGAGAATATTATTTCCATAAAGACTTCTTTCCTAATCCGGATTCCCTAGCCAATTATCCCCGATCTCCCTAACTTCTCCCTGACACTCCTGTCCTTAACACGGGCGCCTACTGTGATGGGCTCTCGGTCCTTCTTAAGCCCGTTCCCCCTTCTCCTGACTGCGGGCTCCCATCCTCCTCACCTCTTCTCTATAATCTTTATTTCACCAAGTGGGCTTTCTTTATTACGCTATTTTTAGCCCAAACAATAAATATATCATATAAGTGATTTTGGGTGGTGATTTTCGCAGTACGCAGTTTACTTAGAATGGTACTCATTCATGGACATGATTTACTCAATCATGGACATAAATGATCATTATACCCTTGTTATTTGTCCTCATTTACTATTTTGTTCTAATTCTGATAAACTTGAACAAATTACCAAGTCCAAAAACCACTAAACAACCACCCCGTACAACCCACCGCACCCAGCAACGTCCACCATAGCCATAGCCCACATGTCACACTCAGAACCGTCGCACCACCCTCGACCCCATCACGAGCCCATACTTCAGACCTGCACGCCACAACCATCACCTCTTTGCGTCTTTTCCCGTCACCTCTTTGACACTGGCCGGCCGGACTCAAGGCCCCCGCCTCACACCAGTATTATGGCCTTCTAAACGTCGGCAACTAAAGTCCGAACTCCGGCCCTTCCCCTTCCACCCCATCCGCCCTTCCTGTGTTCCTAATTTCCATTAACACAAATTTGGTAAAATCTAATTAATTAAATCTCCTAATTGAATCATTTGATAGTTAGTATCCATAATTAATTAAATCCAGATAAGTAATTGAAGAGTCACGGACGAGGGCACCTAAGAGGGGGAGGGGGTGAATTAGGTGTCTATTTAAAATTTAAGCTTAATTAAAGCTTCTTTTAAAACTCTTAAACACTTTAAACAATGCTTAGATAAAAGGAGAAGTCGATACTTAGAACTATAGAGTTAGAAGTATTCAACAACGATTCAGCAAGTAGAAGTTACAGTGTACTCAACAGTTGATTCTGTAGATAAAAACGTGAGTAGAGTGTGCAGCGGAAATAAAACGAAATAGACACGACTAACGATGTTTTTAAAACTGGTTCGGTCACTACTCCGCGACCTACGTCCAGTGCTATTTTATTAGACGTCTTTTATTAAACGTCTCAGAAGTAAACTCATACAAACTAAGACCACCCCGAATAATAAAACAACTCCCCAACCTACTCCGGTTGCTAATGCTTAAAAGCTACTCCGCTTCCAAGACTTTTGCTTTGGGCTACTCCGCCGAAAGACTCCGTTCTTAAAGCTACTCCGCTTCTAAGACTTCATGCTTAAGGATAACTCTATCCTAAGACTTTGTTCGGTTCTACCCGTTTGTTACAAGACTCCACTTATCTCAATGATGTTCACTCAATTGAACGGAGGAGATAAAGTTTAAGTACAAAACACGGGATCCTTGAACATGACTAAAACGACTAGGTGCAACAACAAACTCAAGTAAAAGACTAAAAAAAAAAAAAACAAACTTGCAAAATGATTCAAAGATTTTGAAATGATAAACAGTTTTGCAAAGTTAATTTACTCGATTGAAAGCTTAAGTCTTTTTCAGTTTAAAACTCGTTTGTTGCACACTTGTACAAGCTATTTATAATGTTCAAGTAGTATACTTTACATTAAAATATCTTCCACTCATAAGCACAAGTGATTAAAATAATGTAAGTAGTTTGCTTGGGCAACATGTACAAGCCAACCGAAATCTTCTCCAAGAAACCGAGTATTCTTCCTCAAAAAATCGGTGCCTAAGATTGCAAGAAATCAGGTTGTGCACACACACAAATATGGGCTGGGTTTTTCAACAAGAAACAAGCATAAATGGTTGTGTTTATGGGAACCATAAACATTTCCATAAATGTAAAAGCAAACAACCCATTTATAGTAAGTGTCTTATTGTGCAAGCAAACTCCTTAGCAAGTCATTGAAAGCTCTATATTCTTTAAAAGACTTCAGAATATTTCCAGAAAACATTTGTGAACATTGAAAGCATTTTAACAAAGATTCAAATATTTTCGAAATATTTCTTTCAAAGACGAGCCTTAATTAACTGTTGACTCAACTGTTGTTTTTTCACCTAAACGTAAATTCGTGTTAAACGATCACCTTACAACACATGACTTTAGCACTAATGACAATCTTCATCTTTGATCTTCATGATGACATTCTTGATAACCTTGAATTGATAATTGGAGATTCATGCTACATGGTTAAACTTAAGAGGCACACAATTAAATAACAATGAGATTAATTTGTCTTAAGGCATCATCAACACTAGCTTAATCAAATTGGGTTTCTTCAATTTCCCCCTTTGATGATGGCAAGACAAATAAAATTCAGTGTGCAATTCCCCCTTAATCCATGGTCAAGGTTAACAAGTCAAAACATGATCAAAATAAGATGCATAAATACATGATCATTAAAAACTAATCAAATTTTTCGTTAGCCTAAGTAGAACATTTAATCGCCAAGTAAACATAGATACCGTGAACGCAAGTCTAAGAGTCATTGAATCACCACCTGCAGTTTTAAACAACTTCCCCCTCTTGACATCATCAAGTAGGAAGAACACAAGTCTAAATAAGGATTAGAGTTATACAAAATAAATTGTTCAACAACTAACAACATAACCAACATTAGCAAGATATATCACAAACATAAAGTCAAGGTAAAAAGGATTAGAAAGGCAATTGTTTTGATTAGGCATTAGGCATGGTTATGACAAAAGGTTTGGTACGACATACGACATAGGCTAGGTATGGCATAGAGCAAGAGATCAATCATCAACTTCATCGGTATTCTCTTCTCCAACCAACCCGTGAACCATCTCCAAGAGTTCTTCATTTTGACCCTTAACCTCCTTGAGTTCCTTACGCAAATCCATCATTTCCAAACGAAGACCCGCAATCTCACTCATTTGAGCATGTTGGAGATCCAACAAGGCTTTGACATCCTTGGTGAGACGTGTCATGGAAGATGATTGCATAGAGGAGGAGGCAACATCCGTAGCCTTCATACCCGACCAAATACGAGCAAGTTTATCACCTTCAATTTTCAAGTACATTTGTGATAAAACTCCCGAGGTCATAGTGTCACACATGTGATCAACACCGAAATTAGTCTAGTCCACAATCTCCACTTTCTCGAAAATGACCGATAACCACATCCCATATGCTAACACGGTGGAACTATCAACCTTACACTTTTCAACAATCTTAGCAAGATGATCAATGTGAAAGAACATCAAAGCGGGTAGGTTAATTTATAAGTGTTTAGCAAGATAAAAGATCAACCACATGTCTAGCACACCACACACACCACGGCTCTCATTACATGGGATCAAGGTTCTATAAATGAAATTGATAACGAACCGATGATTAATTTTGATTTCTCGTGGTTTGAGTGTGATAGGGGATGTAGCTTTGGGACTTAGAAACTTGGTGACGGTCAAGGAACTTATACCATCAATAATCGGCCAACCACCCTTAGGAAATGAGGACAACCCGGTTGTAGGAATACCGAGTAAGTTTCCAACAATTTCAACATCTAGACACAAGGGTTTGTTGTTAATCACGGCGGTAAGACTACCCGATTAGACATCGACTTTGACCGTAGTATAAAATTGAACAATATCCGCTAAATAAACTCGGTTATAGAGATTAAGAAGACTATCCCACTTTTGAGCATGAATTGCATCTTTAAAGAATGTAAAAGCGGGGCACGAATCATACCATTCGAGTTCATAGCGATGGCCCGATTTAAAGTTCCCTTGGATGACATGCTTGCAACAATCGAAAATCGCCTTAGGAAAACGATAACCTTGAAGAATCTCGAGTGCTTTGGACTTGTTCTCATCAAGAGGTTGCTCAATACCAATCATAGCACTATTCGATTCATCGACTTCCTTTGCCATTTCCTCCACCTTTCGTTTCCTCGAGGTCAACCGAGTGGACACCTTCTTTGCTTTGCCTTTCGGTTTGGGAACGGCTTCCTCCTTGAACAACTCGTCATCATTGAAGACGGCATTCAATTTCTCCGTATCAATTTCCGTTTCCACAACCGTTGCCTCACTCACGGTTTTACCTCTCCTTTTTATCCTTTTATTACCAACCATATCTTTCAACATTTCATCACTACCAACACTTCCCTTCGATTTCGATTTCGATTTTGATTTTGATTTTGATTTTGATTTCGATTTCCCATCACCCTTTTCAACCGATTCCTCAACAACATTCGCAACACTCTTTTCTTTTTCCTCACTTTTCTCAATTGATTTTTCCACACTCTTTTCTTTTTCATTGTTTTTCTCATTCTCCTCTTCTCCTTCAACATCTTTCTTTTCCTCACTGTTTTTCTCTCCTTCCTTCTCGGCATCCTCATCAACAATTTCCTCTTCTTTTTCATTTTCCTTACCAACACCAACATCAACTTCCTCAACTTCTTGAATGATTGGATTTCCATCATCATCAACCTCACCAACAACCTTTGAGCTTCCTTCTTCACCCTCGATTTCGGTTGCATGCGGCATATTCAAATCGAATTTTTGATTGAACGCCCGGCTTGAGAATCTCCTAGCCTCAGACTCTGTTTTAGGACGATTAGCAACTGATTTCCTTCTTGTCATTGGGGTATTAGACACAAAAACTCTCGGCTTCTTTGGTGGTTTTTGATTTTGGACAGTTTTTGATCCAAGACTTTCGATTTGTGGTTCAACCGATGGTGTTTTCAGCTTGTAGGAGTCTCGGATTTCCTTCAAAGTTTTCGGTTTAGTTGATTTTGGAGGCATGACTTTTATAGTGAAAGTAAAAGTGACAGTTGGTAGAGGGATGTGTAAGACGGTCTTGGAGAATATTTGGGGAAGATGTAGCTTTTTGAAATATTTGAAAATAAGAAGGGAGGTCATCATTTAAGAGTTGAAAAAATCATATAGGTAGCAAATGAGGTGGATGAATAGTGTTTAACCTTTTTTATTTGATTGGTTGAGAGGAAGGTGGGTGTAGCCGGTTAGGTGTGGGTTTAGGCGGCTAAAGACATGGGTAATGGGGAAAGTGAGATTTGATGGTTAGATGGTAATTGAGTGGCTCCATGTGAACAATATCTTTACCCATTAGATTTACATGCAAATTAATCATTTAATTCATTGAATAATACTAACACATAATCACTTATAAAAACAAATGTAACATCTACTCTAGTCAATCATCGAGGCAAGTCGTCATAAAATTTTACGCGGAATCCAACAAACCAATTTCCAACCGAAGTTTTACGAATTGTTCTCTTTCAAGCGGTTTTGTAAATATGTCGGCTATTTGATCTTCCGTTCTACAAAATTTAAGACGAATTTGACCTTTTTCCACATGATCACGTAAAAAATGATGTCTTATGTAAATATGCTTAGTCCTTGAGTGTTGTATTGGGTTCTTTGAAATGTTAATGGCACTAGTATTATCACATAAAATTGGAGTTGAGTCAAAGATAATACCATAGTCCCTTAGTTGTTGTCGAACCCATAGAACTTGCGCGCAACACAATGCGGCACTTACGTACTCGCTTTCAGCGGTAGAAAGAGCAACGGTGTTTTGTTTCTTAGATGCCCATGAGATCAAACACGGACCTAAGAAAGTAGCCATCCGGATTTACTCTTTCGATCAACAACGCTTCCGGCATAATCTGCATCCGAGTATCCTAAAAGTTCAAAAGGACAATGTGAGGGATACCAAAGATACAAATTAGACGTTCCAACCAAGTACCTAAGAATACGTTTAACGGCAATGAAATGCGATTCTCTAGGCCTAGCTTGGAAACGAGCACATAGACATACACTATATAAAATATCCGGTCGACTAGCGGTCAAGTAAAGTAATGAGCCGATCATACCTCGATACATCGTCTCATCAACTTTCTTACCATTCTCATCTTTGTCAAGCTTTGTGGACGAAACCATAGGTGTAGAGAAAGTTTTAGAATTAGTCATACCGAACTTACATAGCATCTCCTTTATGTACTTTTGTTGATGAATCATCACACCATCTTGAGTTTTCTTGATTTGAAGCCCAAGGAAGAACCCTAGTTCTCCCATCATACTCATCTCAAACTCAGATTTCATTAGTTCCGAAAAGTACAAATAAAGGAGTTCATTCGTTGCACCAAATATTATGTCATCGACATAAATCTGTACAATCAACAGTTCACCACACTGTGATTTTATGAACAATGTCTTATCAACCGATCCACGCACAAAACCATTTTCCAAAAGAAATTTTGACAAGCGATCATACCAAGCTCTTGGAGCCTGTTTTTAACCATAAGCGTCTTGTCCAATTTAAAAACATGGTTTGGAAATTTATTGTTCATAAAACCCGGTGGTTGCTCCACAAAGACCTCTTCTTCTAAATAACCATTTAGAAAAGCCGTTTTGAATCCATTTGAAACAGTTTGATGCCTTTGTGAGCTGCAAAAGCTATGAGCATATGTATGGCTTCAATCCTAGCTACCGGTGTGAAGGTTTCATTAAAATCAATGCCTTCTTGTTGTTTAAATCCTTGCACCACTAGTCTAGCTTTGTTCCTTACGATATTGCCCGAATCATCTAGCTTATTGCGAAAGACCCATTTGGTACCAATCACGGTACAACAAGTAGGTCTAGGGATAAGATGCCATACCTCATTCCTTTTGAATTGATTAAGTTCCTCTTGCATTTTCATCACCCAACTCGAATCTTCAAGTGCCATGGTGATGTTCGTCGGTTCAATTTATGAGAGGAACGCATGAGATGCAAAGAAATCATTGAGGGATGATCTTGTTTTCCTTCCCGAATTCAAGTCACTGGTCAAGTTAGAAAGGGGGTGAGATTTTTGGCGTTTCCACTTCTTTGGTACGATTAAGGATGGTGAGGCTTCTTGGGGTTCTGACTCAACAGTTAACTCAACTGTTGGTTCTGGTTTATTTTGTGTTTGAGGGTTTATTTCTGTTTGTTCATTTTGTTCAAATGTACCCTCATTCCTCCTGGATGTCGTAGCCTCATTTTGTGATTCAAGTGGTTCTGTTCCCCCTGTCTCTTGGCCAGTTTCTTCAATCAACAGTTGATCCGACTGTTGATTCTGCTCCTCTTGTCCATTCTCTTCGTGTACAACATCCATGTCATGTCGGATCATTCCAAGCTCATAGTCCTCATCATCTTCATCATCCTCTTCCTGTGTATTAGAATGAAAAAGACTAGACTCATCAAATATGACATGCACACTTTCTTCCATTTTCATGGTTCGTTTATTATACATTTTATAAGCATTGATAACGATCCGAATAACCGACAAATACGGCCTCATCACTACGAGCATCGAATTTACCCAAATTATCCTTTCCATTGTTGTGAACAAAACATTTGCTTCAAAAATATTTCAAATAGGATAAATTAGGCTTTCTTCCTTTAAGCAACTCGTAGGGTGTTTTGTTAAGCATTTTTCGGATCATAACACGGTTATAAATGTGACATGATGTGTTGACGGCTTCGGCCCAAAAATTCTTTGGCAACTTACTACTAATGAGCATAGTTCTAGCCATGTTTTCAAGTGTCCGGTTCATACGCTCTACAACCCCGTTTTGTTGAGGTGTAGCACGCGCGGAAAAGTTATGGCTAATACCGTGCTCATCACAATAAGTAATAAATGAGGAATTTTCAAATTCGGTTCCATGGTCAGATCTCAAAGATATGAGCTTTTTATCAAACTTGTTTTGGACCCTTTTCAACCAAATTAAAAATTCATCAAATACTTCATCTTTAGAACTCAAGTAGAGAAGCCAAACAAATCGTGAAAAATCGTCAACAATCACACATAAGAAACGACTACCTCCTTTACTTCTAATACGCATTGGTCCACATATATCAATATGAAGTAACTCAAGAGGTTTAGATGTACTAACGAACTTTTTGGATTTAAAGGAGCTTCTTACTTGCTTCCCCTTAGCACAATCATCACACAAACTATTAAAGTCAAATTTTATGTTAGGAATGTCGTCGACTAAGTCAAGTCGCTTAAGGGTGTTCAATGTCATAGCATTTACGTGACCTAATCTCTTATGCCAAAGCCATGGGTCGTTCTTTTTCAAAGCACTCATACAAGACATGGTACGACTAGACAATGAAAAAAAAATTAGTCAATTAAACATCTTTAACACGTTTTCCTTCTAGAACAACTTCCCTTGTATTACCATCTAAGACACGACATTCACTAGCACAAAATTCAACGATATTACCATTATCACACAACTGAGATATGCTAAGGAGATTATGCTTCAAACCTTTGACAAACAACACTTTGTCGACACATTGTGACGATGACTTACCAACCTTCCCGATTGCAATAATTTCACCTTTCTTATTGTCACCAAACGTCACGGTGCCACCATTGTAGGCTTCTAGTGAAAGAAATTGGTTTCTACTTCCCGTCATATAACGTGAACATCCATTGTCCAAGTACCAATTGCTGCTGCCTCTCACTAATGCCTATAAGAAATCATAAGGTTAGTTTAGTAATCGAAACAAATTTGGATCCCTTTTTGTGAGTTGCATTGTTAATCAAATCTTTGCGAACCCACTCCTTTTTAGCAACCTTGATGTTCTTATTTAAGTTGTTTAGTCGGTTAGGACAACCATTAAAATCATGACCAGTCTTACCACAAAAGTTGCAAACAATATACTCAGGAAGGCCTGCATATTTTCTCCGTCGAAAATCAGTCTTGCTTGGTTCCTGGTTTCTGAAGTTACAGTTCACTGAACTGTTACTTTGGAAACCAAGTCCAGCTTTCTCTTCAGATTTTTGGGACTGATTTATGAGGGAGTCTAAAATGTTTTGGCTACCTTCCCATTTTCTGTAAAATTCCTTAGCATCATGCAACTCTTTGGTCAATGTTTCAATTTTAGCAAGATGGTCAAGATTTAGTTTTCCTACTTTGTCGAAAGCAGATTTAGCATGACTACATTCATCACTAAGCAACATTGCAATTTCTTCAAGTTTCTTATTATCATGTCGACACGAGGTAAGGTCAGCTAGCAGTGAGTCTCGTTCTTTAATCAAAATATCAATTTGAATAATTAAAGACTCGTTTCGTTTTTCCACATCAGAAGCAACAGTTGAGGCAACTGTTGCTTTTGACGAGCTAACAATATTCGTGAGAACAAGGTTTTATTTCCTTAATTTCTTAATCTCTTTTCTGAGTGATGGAATGGTATTACTTTCTTTTATCTCGTCTAGACACTCTCTAAGACCAACATTTTCCTCAGCAATTTCCTCAATTTGAGTTTGCAAGTCGTAGAGTTTATCATTTTTAGCAAGACTCTTGTCAAGAACATCATCAAACATCAAACAAAGCTTATCCTTAGAAAGAGTTCTCACCTTGTTCTTGAGATTCATTACCTCGGTGTCGGAGTCATCGTTGGAGTCGTCGGAGTGAGCCATTAGACAGAGTGCGGATTCTTTCTTTGAAGACTTGGGTCCGTCAAGATCAAGACGAGTTGTCATACAAACTTTGGCATCTAATTCTTCCTCAAGGATTTCATCCACATCGGAATCAGATACGCCCTATATTGCAGACATGGCTTTATGCTTAAAATCATTCTTTGCAAAATCTCGTTTTTCTATAGATTTGAACTCATTCCACTTGGGAAAATCTTTGATAAGGTGACCTTTCTCACCACATTTGAAACAAGTCACCGTGGAATAAGATCTCTTCTTTTAAAAACGTTTTTTGTTAACATTGTTGAACTTTTTAGGATTGTGACTATTGATCATATTCGCCATGTTACGTGAGTACAAGGCTTTTTCGTCATCTCCATCATCTTCCTCATCACTTGAGGTTGATTTGAGAGCGAAACCTCTAGCTTTGGAACTTTCACCCGAGCGCTTTGCGAGACTTAACTCGTGTGCCATGATTGAACCCATTAGCTCATTGATGGACAGTTTGGATAGATCTTTAGCCTCTTCAATAGCCGTCACCTTCGGTTGCCATTTATCACTTAGGCTACGAAGGATCTTTCGGACTATATCCTCGGAATCAAACTCTCTACCTAGACCTTTAAGTTCATTGACAATACTAGAAAAGCGAGAAGAAAGACCATTGATTGACTCATCTTTCATCATATTGAACATCTCATATTGTTGCATGAGAAGGTCAATACGATGCTTCTTGACTTGAGACGTTCCTTCATATGCAAGGTTTAAGGTCTCCTAAATCTCTTTAGCCGTGGTACATCCGGAGATGCGATTGATATCTTGTTCACCGATGCCATATTGAAGAATGGACATGGCTTTAGAAGTTTTCTCGACTTTACGATAGTCAGCCTCGACATAACTTTCCTCACTTTTCACGGCACTGTTCCCATCAGATTCAGTAACCGTTATAGCAAGGGGACCCTTTTGAATAATGGCCCAACACTCATAATCCGTACTTTTGACGTAGTGTTCCATAAGGTGCTTTCACCAGGAGTAGTTATCCCCTTTGAATATAGGGTACTTAGTATGTTTCCCGTCCATGACTATAGGATCAACTCACTGGTAGTTAACCAGTTATCAAGATCACAAGGCTCTGATACCAATTGAAGAGTCACGGACGAGGGCACCTAAGAGGGGGAGGGGGTGAATTAGGTGTCTATTTAAAATTTAAGCTTAATAAAAGCTTCTTTTAAAACTCTTAAACACTTTAAACATTGCTTAGATAAAAGGAGAAGTCGATACTTAGAACTATAGAGTTAGAAGTATTCAACAACGATTCAGCAAGCAGAAGTTACAGTGTACTCAACAGTTGATTCTGTAGATAAAAACGTGAGTAGAGTGTGCAGCGGAAATGTAATACCCGCTCTTTTTAGAGACCAGTTGACCAACGTTGACCGACCTTGGAAGCAGTAATAGTCCTTAGAAGTGCGTACCAAAGTTATCCTGTGTTTTGAGTTAGGGGTGGTACTCGATAGAGTAGAGGCTACTCGATCGAGTATCTTGGATACTCGATCGAGTAGGGGCCACTCGATCGAGTAGGTGGGCCACTCGATCGAGTATCGTCTTTTCAGCGAAGGTTTATAATCGTGTTTTGTTAAATCCGCAAATCATTTCCGCCTCTTTCTCCTAAACGTAGATGTCGCCCTTTCCTCTTGCCTTCACCATATGTCCTCCATGGAAGCCCTTGAAGGTCCTTATGCTTTAGGAGTGTGTAGCTTGAGTCGGGAAGCGATCAGTTGCCAAGTTTTCCTCATGTAGGTATGTCGTCATCATCATCCGTGTCTTGTGGTTTCAGTTGGGATTAGAATGGTAGTAGTAGATGATTGTATTGTGTGTATAGGTGTTGCTTGATTGCTGGGTCTTGCGTGTGTGGGCATGGAATCGTTGCAGTTGCTTAAAGGTAGGTTCGCCTACTCAGTTCCTGTGGATGGTCTAGTGTGTCGGTTGTTGTGTCGTGGTTGTTGTGTTGTTGTTATGGTTTGTGGTAGCTTATATGCGGTAATCGGTTGGTGTATACAGTTTGTTGGTTGTTGTTATATTGCAGCTATCTGTGATTGATTGTCTCTGGTTCTCGAGGTGCATCCTCGGCTGAGTGGAGTCACTTGCGGGAGTGGCTTCACGCCCTAGTTTCGCCCTCCGTGGAACCCGCCATGGGAGGGGATGTGCACATTAATGGGACAGGGTTATCGCTCGGTATGATGAGCGAGGCTTAGGTTGGAACGATCGCGGTCCCCCATCGGTGGGCTGGTCCAAAGTGGACGATCGATGTGGAGATTGATTGGAGTGGGTGTGATTGTGTGTGACTGGTTGTGTTTGTGTTGTGTTGGTAATTGTTGTTGGTTTCGTTATGTCTTGTCTCAGTTACTGACCTTGTGTGGTTGTCTTGTTTGTTTATGTGTCTGCCGTGATCCCTTATGGTGAGCAGTCGGTCTTGGCAGGTGTTGATGTGGTTGATAGCTGGAGTCCTGGCGGGGATGAGTCCTCACGAGTTCTGATAGTGATAGCGTGTAGCTGACGAGTTGTATCTTTATTTTGTTAGTCGGTTGTAACTCTTGTAAATTTAACTATAATTGTTCTTTTATCGACTTTTGATGATTACTTACCTCGGGCAACCGAGATGGTAATGCCCTTAAATGCTAAGGAAGGTCTGGTTAAGGTTCCTCGGTATTTGGGGGTGTTACAAAATGGTATCAGAGCGACGATTTTGGAACCTGTAACAAATAAACCTAATGAACGTAGTGTCTCTAATAAAATGAACCTGGTGTATGTGTAATGGGAGCCCCAGCTGATGCTAGATTTTGGGTGAGTAGGTGCCTTCATTTCAAAATCCTGGCCCCATTGTACTTAAGCCAGTCACTGGGTATGGGAATGTGGAGTCCGTGTGTATGTACTTAATGTGTATGTTGATTACGTTGGAATTATCTGTGGTTGAGTCTTTATTGAAGTTGATATAGGCATGATAGTTGCATCTGGATCGTGTATGGTGAAGTTTTGGTAGAATTGGTGAGTATATGTGATGATAATGAGAAACGTAAAAGGTTTTATTTAATAGAAATGCGTGAAAAGTGTAGGAGTGTATGCTGTAGTATGAAAAGTGGTCATGTTGATGTTTGCTTTAGGTTGTTAGTGATGGTGATCCTATATGAGTTTATAAGCCTTACCGTAGCTATAATGATGATAGTTAGAGAAGTGTTGAATTATAGTACTAGAAATAGCAGATAGTGATGCGTATATGCAATGCTTAATGATTGAAAGTTTCCGCTGTGTGGTGATTAATTTGTGTATAATAATTTGGTTATGTTGAAGCTTGAGCATGATAGTAATACACTTGGATGATATGTGGAAAATTCTTCGTTAATTGTATGTTTTAATTAACGTAAGTATAAGTTGTTAGCAATGTGGTAAGACGAGTTTAGACATGAAACAATGACGTAATTGCGTATACGGATGGCTCGGTAGCAGGTAAACCATGTTGCGTGAAGTTTGTTGCAGCGTAATGTGATATGAATCTTATCTGATGAGATGGTATGATATAATTGAGTAGTAATGGTGATATATGAGTGAGTACGATAACCAGTGACGATTCCCGGACTTGGTTTGGAATCGACACGTGATATTGTTTTGCAGGAATCTTCAGTTAGTCTTATAATTCTGACCGAGTACTCAACCTTACTTGACCGAGTGCGAGTGCTTACTAAACCGAATAGACCTCAATCGATCTAGTTAGGAAGCTATGACGTCGAAATGTGAGAATTTTCTGCGGATACTCGACGAAATAGCACCTACTCGATCGAGTAGAGGGCACTCGATCGAGTACCCTAGGCACTCGATCGAGTAGGCTACAGTACAGTGGCCTTTACGGGTTTCATAAAACCCTTGTTTTTCCTCATTCTTCTTATTCTTTCTTCCTTATTCGAAACCCTAAGCCCCTAAACCTCTCAAAACTCTTATACTCTTGTGTTTGTGGTGATTAATTTGGGTGATTTTCTTTGTTTAATTTCGTTCTTTCACTTCCTATCTGATCAAGGTATGAATTTCTTCCCTATTTACATATTTTATCACTTTGAATCTATTAGAATGATAGAATAATCTGAAATTTCGATTAATATGGACGAAAAATTGCTTGTAATTGTTGTAATATGATTCACATGCTTCCCTTTCATGATTGTTGATGTTAATTGTACTGAAAATAAATAGAAATTGCAAAATTGGGGACGAATTTTCTAGGGTTTGCAAAATCAAAATTGATTTTTGGTTGTTTTCTACATGTTGGATAATGAAATTGAGTACCATATGTTGCGTATATCATGTTGGAAGTTGGATTTTGTGATTTTCACCTTAAAACTTGCATTAAAACTCCGTCTTAAAAGTGCCCCAAATTGAAATTCGTTTCCTATAATTGAGATTTTGTGATGGATATGAATGTATATGCAAGAGTTAAACTTTTAATATAGTAATGGTGATGTTAATTGTTGATGAATATGTCAAAATCGTTACAGTTGTAGAGACCGTCTGACTAGTTTAATTGAGAGGTTTGCTCATAATGTTGAAGGTTAGTGATGGCATGTATTAAGTTGCCTTTCTATGAAAATATATGAATGTTTCACATGTTATCAAGTATATATACGGAATAGCGTTTGAGCCATGTCATGACAGTTGAAGTGGTCGAGTAAATCATATTCATTCATGCTAAAATTTTCACAGCTATGGAGATCGTCTAAAATACTATAAACTGAGTTTATATATCAAATTGGGAATTTGTTGGTGAAAGTGTGTACATAGATGATTATTCAATGTTCAATTTGTGTAAATTACATGTTCTAAAGGCCTATGCAAGTATGTTTAAATTGTATGCTGAAACAGATGCCGAGACTAAACATAGGGACCCGTCAGAGTAAGAGGGGGAGGGCTTCACAGCTCGAAATTGGGGAGGGTAGCGGACCGGTTGTACCGTCCGTACCCGAGTATCCTTCAGTAGTATTTGTGGACTTTAAACAAAGGGAGAGATTCGTGGCGTTACAGAAACGCAAGATGAGACCCACCCGTTGTGTGGATACCACACTTCTTGATGACTTGGGAATTGAGACGGATGTCCGTCATATCTTTGAGACCTTGGGGTTCACGGGGTTTTATCGTTTGAGGAAGCATTACTATCCTTTTCTGACTTTGGAGTTTATGAGCTCGTTTACATATGAGTCAGCTGCACAATCTGTTGAGTTCCGTCTTATGAACACGAGTTTTGTGTTGTCTATGGACCTTTTTGCTTCTCACCTTGGGTTGGCCAAGCCTCCCAAGGATTCCATCAGTGAGATCCCATCTGAGTGCGGTGTTTGCCGCCTTATGCCTTGTCTTTCCGGAAAGTCAGCTCCCACCTCCAGCAACATGTTGATTAATGATGTTCAACATGTTACTTTGAGGATCTTCCTTCGTTCTATTTCGAACCTTCTTTATGAGAGGCCGGATATGAGTAAGCTGAACAATCATGAACTGTTGCTTTTGATGTCTTATCTTAACTCGAAGCGGACCGAGAGGGTGGTCTTCAATGCTCCTGCCATGGTCTGTGCTAACCTCGCCTTGATGGCTACTTCTACCACTCGGTACTTGAGTTGTGGTGCTATTGCCACTCGGCTAGCTGAAAAGCTAGCCTCCTTTGAGGCTTCTTCTGAGTATGTTCCCCTATCTACACCGATGCCTACCATGGACAGAGACTACTACCTCGACCTAAAATGGTTGAGAACTTTAGCTGATGGTAGCCTAGCTTGGAGGGTGTGGGGTATGAGCTGGATGAGGATCCCGGCTCCTGAGCACCTCCCATCGACAGAGCAGTTAGACCCAGTGGTGGTAGGCAAGACTCGATGAGGAGGAGGAGGATGATGATGTACCTCGGCGATTGCGGACACACCTCATTGATGACACGATCCTTTAGGTGATGCCCGAGCCGAAGAAGGGGGAGAACGTGGCAGCAGTGGAGGAGAGACCCAGGTTGGGGAGAGGACCTCATCGGGTGAGGGAGAGGACAGCTGAGACCAGACCACGGCCAGCAGCACCACAACAGCACCCTTTTCCTTGTTACCCCTACGTCGATGCCCCAGAGACGCGTTCGAGCTACTTGGCAGAGAGGGTGTCATCTACTTTGACACTACGGAATATGCATGAGATGGCGTATACTCAGGGGATTGGGACCGAGGGACCACATCCAGTGTGGTGGAGCGGAGTTGGGGACTACAGTGGGGTTTTCCACTCTTACGGGGTGGATCGGTCGGCACTGGGGACACCACAGTCCTTTGCTTTTGGTGGTTTGACCCCATGGTATGTGAGTCCTGGAGATGGGGCGGGGGTTGATGCGGGTCTTGGGTCATTGGGAGCAGGCACCTCGGGAGGAGATGGTGGTGGAGATGAGATGATGGATGAGCAGCAGCAGGAGTGATACTCATTTTCTTTCTCTTTGTTTATGGTTGATGATGTTGGATGATGGTAGTCGTTATTAGTTGGAACTTTTACTTTGGTTTATCTGGATGGCCATAAGGCCGGATTTGCTTAGTCTGAACTTATTTGCCGGATTTTGGGGGTCGGGTTGTCATCCCGACTCGCGCTTATGTGACGTTTTATATATATATATATATATATATATATATATATATATATATATATATATATATATATATATGGTGTTATGACAGGAATTTCTAAGATTTTGACATGTGGCTACTCGACAGAGTACCCATACTCGGTCGAGTAGCTGCAGGTCTGACAAGGTTGGGGTATTCTGATCTCAGGCCTACTCGATCGAGTAGCCAAGACACTCGATCGAGTAGCGGGCACTCGATCGAGTACCCTATATACTCGATCGAGTAGCACTGTTATAGGAACTTTTCGTTAAATAAAATTGTTTTAATGGTTATATTATTACATGTTTTGGTGTTTAATATGGTTGTTGGTGATTAGTAATATGTTTGGACCGTTTATTTCATATGAATGAAAGTCGTGTTTGGGTTTAGGATGCGTATTCATAACGAATAGTGGAGTAGTAGTTGTTTCTTATTGCATTCATTTTACATTCGTGATGTCTGCTAATTATAATTCATCGGAGTGGTGTATTTCCTATATAAATGAACAATTGATGTATACATGCATTCGTGTCTAGAAATAATCACTCGAATATAGTGCATATGCCTTCATGAATTAATGGTTGTATGAGTATGAGTAATGTCTATAATGAATCATATGTGTTGGTTTTATGACAAGAAGTAAGTTTTAAATAGTATGTGTAGTAATTTGGTGGTGAATTTCGGGGACGAAGTTCCTTTTAGAGGGGAAAAGTAATGTCGCGAAATAAAAAGGCCGACATTGCAATCTTTTGGTTGTTTGTTAATAATGTTTTCTATTATTTCGGTTATATTTCTTGCACGAAACTATAATTTTTTTCTTTGGTTGTTGAGTAAATCGGATGTGGAAGTAAAGGTTGAGATAGTTGTGATGTCATGCGTTTGAATAGAATTGTATCGTCGAGTAACATAGTGGTGCTAAGGTAACATGTTTCGTGTTGATGATTGTTATTAGTGAACGTGTAATCTCGTAGTGCGTGGCTAAGAGTTGTGAGAAGCAGAGTAGTCGTTAGTTGTGTTGGTCCATGTGGTGAGGTTAGTATTTCAAGTAATAGCTTGTAGGAGTCGATCTATATGGTGTGTTAGATAGTTCATGATGATGACATGAGGGGGGGGAGGATAGTATTTCCGGGAGTAGTGACCTGTGTCGAAAGAGTAGTGATGTCGTTTTGTTCCCGTATCTTGTGCTTTGAGATAGGTGAGTTGAACTTCGGGGACGAAGTTCTTTTTAAGGGGGGAAGACTGTAATACCCGCCCTTTTTAGAGACCAGTTGACCAACGTTGACCGACCTTGGAAGCAGTAATAGTCCTTAGAAGTGCGTACCAAAGTTATCATGTGTTTTGAGTTAGGGGTGGTACTCGATAGAGTAGAGGCTACTCGATCGAGTAGCTTGGATACTCGATCGAGTAGGGGCCACTCGATCGAGTAGGTGGGCCACTCGATCGAGTAGCGTCTTTTCAGCGAAAGTTTATAATCGTGTTTTGTTAAATCCGCAAATCATTTCCGCCTCTTTCTCCAAAACCTAGATGTCGCCCTTTCCTCTTCCTTTCACCATATGTCCTCCATGGAAGCCCTTGAAGGTCCTTATGCCTTAGGAGTGCGTAGCGTGAGTCGGGAAGCGATCCTTTGCCAAGTTTTCCTCATGTAGGTATGTCGTCATCATCATCTGTGTCTTGTGGTTTCAGTTGGGATTAGAATGGTAGTAATAGATGATTGTATTATGTGTATAAGTGTTGCTTGATTGCTGGGTCTTGCGTGTGTGGGCATGGAATCGTTGCAGTCGCTTAAAAGTAGGTTCGCCTACTCAGTTCCTGTGGATGGTCTAGTGTGTCGGTTGTTGTGTCGTGGTTGTTATGTTATTGTTATGGTGTGTGGTAGCGTATATGCGGTAATCGGTGGGTGTATACAGTTTGTTGGTTGTTGTTGTATTGCAGTTGTCTGTGATTGATTGTCTCTGGTTCTCGAGGTGCGTCCTCGGCTGAGTGGAGTCACTTGCGGGAGTGGCTTCACGCCCTAGTTTCGCCCTCTGTGTAACCCGCCATGGGAGGAGATGTGCACATTAATGGGACAGGGTTATCGCTCGGTATGATGAGCGGGGCTTAGGTGGGAACGATCGGTCCCCACTTTGGCGGGCTGGTCCAGTGGACAGTCGGTGACGGAGATTGATTGGAGTGGGTGTGATTGTGTGTGACTGGTTGTGTTTTTGTTGTGTTGGTAATTGTTGTTGGTTTCGTTATGTCTTGTCTCAGTTACTGACCTTGTGTGGTTGTCTTGTTTGTTTATGTGTCTGCCGTGATCCCTTATGGTGAGCAAATCGGTCTTGGCGGTGTTGATGTGGTTGATAGTTGGAGTCCTGGTGGGGATGAGTCCTCACGAGTTCTGATAGTGATAGCGTGTAGCTGACGAGTTGTATCTTTATTTTGTTAGTTGGTTGTAACTCTTGTAAATTTAACTATAATTGTTCTTTTATCGACTTTTGATGATTACTTACCTCGGGCAACCGAGATGGTAATGCCCTTAAATGCTAAGGAAGGTCTGGTTAAGGCTCCTCGGTATTTGGGGGTGTTACAGGAAATAAAACAAAATAGACACGACTAACGATGTTTTTAAAACTGGTTCGGTCACTACTCCGCGACCTACACCAGCGCTATTTTATTAAACGTCTCAGAAGTAAACTCATACAAACTAAGACCACCCCGAATAATAAAACAACTCCCCAACCTACTCCGGTTGCTAATGCTTAAAAGCTACTTCGCTTCCAAGACTTTTGCTTTGGGCTACTCCGCTGAAAGACTCCGTGCTTAAAGCTACTCCGCTTCTAAGACTTTATGCTTAAGGATAACTCTATCCTAAGACTTTGTTCGGTTCTATCCGTTTGTTACAAGACTCCACTTATCTCAATGTTGTTCACTCAATTGAACGGAGGAGATAAAGTTTAAGTACAAAACACAGGATCCTTGAACACGACTAAAACGACTAGGTGCAACAACAAACTCAAGTAAAAGACTCAAAAGAAAAGAAAACAAACTTGCAAAATGATTCAAAGATTTTGAAATGATAAAACGGTTTTGCAAAGTTAATTTACTCGATTGAAAGCTTAAGTCTTTTTCAGTTTAAAACTCGTTTGTTGCACACTTGTAAAAATAAATTAAGCAAGCTATTTATAATGTTCAAGTAGTATACTTTACATTAAAATATCTTACACTCATAAGCACAAGTGATTAAAATAATGTAAGTAGTTTGCTTGAGCAACATGCACAAGCCAACCGAAATCTTCTCCAAGAAACCGAGTATTCTTCCTCAAGAAATCGGTGCCTAAGATTGCAAGAAATCAGGTTGTGCACACACACAAATATGGGCTGGGTTTTTCAACAAGAAACAAGCATAAATGGCTGTGTTTATGGTGTAACACCCCTCCTTTTTGGATAATTAAAAATTTATAATTATATACAATACTGAGCCAAAATAGAGAGGTATTATAATCAATAAACAAAGTCCGTCTTACAAATTACAAATTCTTTCTACAAAATGAAATAAAACTTTTAGAAATCTTTACATAAAATCTTGTCTTGAAATAAAATCCTTTTAAATAGCCAGCAGAAGCAACCTGAAAATAAACCGTCACCATGACAGGTAGCCCAAAGGGGACAAACACGAGATAGGTAATAGACATTACCTCCTTACTTTACAAATTTAAATATTACAACAAAAAAACAAGAATTCATTAGTTTCATATTTCCATTGATAAAAACAAATGAACTAACTTTGTCTCTACAAAATGGTTGGTTAGAAGACAATTCGAGTTCTAACACATAAAAGCTTTTACTTCATCGAGACTAAGAGGTTAACAAGATTGGTCATAGCTTTAATGTCCACACCTCTACATCATATCTATATCAGGTCGGCGCCTAACAAAAATATCTAATGACTCGCTTAGGTAAGATTCACTTTACCTCATACATCTAGTAAAGGCATTTTTGTATGGCGGCTCGTCACTACGGGTTATGAGCCAACTATAATTCTCGGCATTTTTGTATGACCGGCTCGCCACTGAGGGTTATGAGCCAACTATAATTCTCGGCATTTTAATATGCCCAGCTCGCCACTGCGGGTCAAGAGCCAAACTATAATTCTCCCCGGCTCGCCACTGCGGGTTATGAGCCAAACTATAATTCTTACTAAACCAAATATGCTACTGCTTCTATACAAAATATAATATATTCCCTCCAATCCACGACTCCATCTCATAATTCAAATTTATATATTTCAATACTTTTCTAAAGCTCTCTGACTTTAACTATTGGGTTTATTTTTCATAATTATTATAAATCATAACTAGCAATGAAAAGATGATTGCCAGACAAGGAAAACAAAGGCCTATATATGTTCGTTCAAGTGTAGACTGTAAGCCTCTATGATTGCAATTAAGTAAGAAAAACAATGTGTAGAATAATTCATTAATTCACTTAATCATCAAATAATGAGATTTGCCTTACTGGCAAGATGAATACTATCTGTCACCCTCTACATTTCCACTTTCACAAATTGTCATTTCACTTACTTTTCTTGTATGATTTCCTCAAAGACTTGCCATGTTTTCACTTCTCATAGTTAGTTTAAATCTCATACCTAAGCTTAGAGATCAACGAGACTTTAGCCAAAATGCGGTCAGAGTGCCTCAGGTGCGACTTGTTGCACCTTTGTTATAAGGTTCTGCAAATGATTTACACTACGAAACAGAGTCGATATTATTCATCTAAATCTATTATTCGTTCCCTTTGTTTTGCCTCTTTATCAAACTACTTCCCATGCTAGCAATCTTTAAAATCCAAAACGAATGTTGCCATATAATATCTTAGATCATAAGTACAAATATGTTGGCAAAAACAGTGTGTCTCATACATATGGGGCACAGACCTTCCTTTCACCGAAACGGAGTATGAAATAAACTAACTCAAAGTCCGATAAATAAATCCACAAAAAGGATTCAACAAGGGATTAAGGGAGCAATAATAACACGCATCAACGATAATTAATGATGATTTAGATTGAAATCATACTTATATATTCAATAACGCCGTTAAATCCCGTCAATCCTTAAAGCTACTACTATAATATCGACCTGACTGCATACCTCAACTAATCTCTAGATTCAAATACAAACAATCACAAACGTAAACAAATGATTCGGATCAGATGAAGCAATAGCTGATAACTAATCTAATTTACAAATAACAAAACTCACAAAATCAAAAACTCATCATACCCAACAACCTTCATCTACTCAAAGATAATTAAAATTAACCTTTGAAACAAATTTGTAATTACTTGTTAAGACCGTCTTACACCTTTGTCTAATCCTCCCTTATTCACCTTATGTTAACATAATAAGCTCTAATTAATAAGGATTAAACTAAGATATTAAAACTAGATTAAAAGTGAAGGTTAACTTACAAAAATATGATAGAGGATGGTTATGAATTCAGATGAATAGGCTTGATTTTCCTTCTTGTTCTATCTTCTTTCTATTATACGGTTTTCTCCCATTTCTACACACTTCATTTTTTTTTTATGAGGTAATGGCAGGGGTCAAAAAGGAGATTGGAAAGGGGGTCTAAGTTAAATATAATAAGTTAGGGGGCATTTGTTTTGCGCGTGGGTATGGGTTTAGAATCAGGAATCATACCTTGGTGGTATGGGGTTGGAACTCTATTCCTCATTTCAGGTGTTTGTTTCCATTCATAGTGGTATAGGTTTGAAACTCAACTAAGGCTAAAATATGTAAAATATAATATTTTAAATAATATTATAAAATCATGAAAATAAATATTAAATCAATAACTATATAAAAGTTCATTTACAATATTGTCATAATTTATATTTTCACATTTTTTGTTTGTTTTAATTTGATACCCATAGGTATCAATCTCATACCAACCCCTTCCTTGGGTATGAGAAACCAATACCTCATGGGTTTGAGGTATGGGTATAAAACCCTTATGTTTGCTAAACAAACACTTGGTATGAGTTTGACTCATTCAAACCCATACCTCATACCTTTTATGTTTGAACCAAACACCCCTTAGTTCTAATTGTATTCGGGCCAGTTTTAGTTACGATATGATACTAACGTTAAGTTATATAACTTGTCTCCCGAGTACTTCACTTTGAAATCACATTTTAAATACGGGTTAGCATGCGTTCTTAACCATAGCTATCACACATCTTTTGTTTTCTTTCCCTTTATCCGTTTCAAGCTATTATTGGTTTTCTATTCGATTTCCATTTCAATGTACGATTTTCTTTACTATTCAAATTTAAATTTTGCATTTACAAATATTCTCTCTTTTTTTTTTCTAAAATTTTATTTTAGCGAAAATATTTTTCACGTATTTCTACGCTGACTTAAATTTTCGGGGTGTTACATATGGGAACCATAAATATTTCCATAAATGTAAAAGCAAACAACCCATTTATAGTAAGTGTCTTATTGTGCAAGCAAACTCCTTAGCAAGTCATTGAAAGCTCTATATTCTTTAAAAGATTTTAGAATATTTCCAGAAAACATTTGTGAACATTGAACCCATTTAAACAAAGATTCAAATATTTTCGAAATATTTCTTTCAAAGACGAGCCTTAATTAACTGTTGACTCAACTGTTGTTTTTGCACCTAAACGTAAATTTGTGTTAAACGATCACCTTACAACACATGACTTTAGCACTAATGACAATCTTCATTTTGATCTTCATGATGACATTCTTGATAACCTTGAATTGACAATTGGAGCTTCATGCTACATGGTTAAACTTAAGAGGCACACAATTAAATAACAATGAGATTAATTTGTCTTAAGGCATCATCAACACTAGCTTAATCAAATTGAGTTTCTTCAGTAATCAACATGATAGTTAGTACCATAATTGAATCATTTGAATCAATTTGATAAGTTTTTTTCTTGAAAACAAATTTAGTGAGTGTTGGGAGGAAGAGAGATACAAGAACTTGGTCAAGGGTAATGCTAGGAAAAATAATGGTAAAAAGTCTATGAAAGAATAAAAGTTGTACAAGAATGCGCAACTACGTATTGCGGTCATTTCCCACCCTCATCTTCACTGAACTTCTCATCTCTCTGATCTCCTTTCCATCCACTACTGATTGCCACCAACCTCCACCACCATCGTCACCACCGACCACCTACCCATATTGCGAAATTTAATCAATTTAGTACTCCGTAAGATTTGCGGTGTTACGCATAGGGGAAGAAAAATGAACTCATTAATGTGCAGTAATAGCCAAACTAAACTTACTGCATTAAAAATCCCTAAACAGAACCCAATAGGCCAATACCCTAATTAAAAAAACAAAGCGTTTTGCTTGTGACGGACTAATCCCGTTACAAGCTGAAGACCTCTCACAGAAGGCACTACAAGAAAAACTAAAACAGGCGACCGAAATTTGGCGACTGAAATTGGTAGTCGCCAAATTGGCGACTGATTAACAAATTAGCGACTGAATTCAGTCGCCAATTTGGCGACTGCTTTTAAAAAGGGGAATCTAATTTGGCGACCGATAATCAAATTTGGCGACTGATTTAAAAGTAGTCGCCAAATTGGCGACTGAATTTCAGTCGCCAAATGGCTTTTCAGTCGCCAAATTTTTTTATAGAAAAACGGAACTCCTCTCTCCTGCTTTACTCTTTCGAAACAAAAAAAAAAAAAAAAGAAGAGAGGAAAGCAGCGGGCGAAACAGGCGACGACAACAACCACACAACCACACCACCACTTCCACCACCGTGACCACCGTTCTCATTGCCTCCATCACTCTCTTTAATTAGGTTAGTTTTTTTTTGTTTAATTTCAGTTTAATTAGTTTAATTTGTTAGATTAATTTGTAGTTAGTTTGATTAATTTGTGGTTAGTTTGTTAGATTTATTTGTAGTTAGTATGTTAGATTAATTTGTAGTTAGATTTAGTTTAATTTGTGTTTGAATTAAAAGGGAATGATTAAGGGGGTTTGTGTTTAGGTTTAGGGTTATGGGTGGGGGTTTGGTCGGCCGTGGGTGGCGGTGGGGGAAGGGTGGCGGTGGTCCGTGGGTGGCGGTGGGGGAAGGGTGGCGGTGGTCCGTCTCATTATTATTATTATTAGTATTAGTATTAGTATTATTATTAGTATTAGTATTAGTATTATTATTAGTATTAGTATTATTATTATTATTGTTATTATTATTAGTATTATTAGTATTATTATTATTAGTATTATTATTATTATTGTTATTATTATTATTATTATTATTATTACTAATTAAACCGCCTTATTATTATTAATATTAAGCTAAGTGAAACCGTCTTTTGCATTAATGGAAATAGCTAAGTGGAACCGTCTTTTGGATTAAGAGAAATTATCTATTAGCTAAGTAGAACCTTCTTTAGGACTTGATTTTGATAAATTTAGTTTGATAATTCATGTTATTGATGAATTGAGGTAGAATAACCTTGTTATTTTTGTTTTTCTTTTCTCTTTTCGGGGTTGTCACCTACCGCTAGGCACCACCGCACGCGTAGTTGTTGCTTCTTGTTTTCTTTTCATTTTTGCTTTTACTTGATTAGGTAACCTCCTCTTACCAGTTACTTTTTAAATTTACTAATTTTAGTTCAAATTATGTTACGGACTTTAGGATAGAAGCCTTTACTATGTGGTTGAATTGGGCTATTGATTGACTTAATTAATTTAGTACTTGATTGTGTTGTTGTTTGATTTGATGTTGACTTAGTACCCGTTGAAGAATTACTCATTAGGAGTAATTCTTGAATAGTCCTCATTTTGGGACTGTCTTTGTACGTTTCAAGTCATTTAGGTAGTAAACACGTACTTGTGATTTATTAATGAGGAATGAGTTTGGTGGCGATCCCTTTAATGTTCTCCGAATACATGTATATGTGTATTTGGAGAATCAAGGGAATTGCTTTGCCGAATTTTTCCTCATTAATAAATTACAAGTGTGTTTGCTAGTGACTTGAAACGTACATTGACGGGTTTAGGTTGGAGTGATAAGGACCCCATTCGAAGATGGATTACTTATTGACAATATTTATATATTGTTTTCATATGTTTATTGTATAATGTGGAGTATAATGTTTAAATTTTGTATGTAATATTATTGTTATTTTTTAAAAATGTTTAAATTACTTTGGGGTCTTCTTTAGATTAAAATGAAGAGATTGGAACGTTCATGGATGTATGAAGGAAGATTAGACCATTCCAATAAGAAAAGACGTCCTACCGCTAGATTTATAAAGGGTGTTAGCGAGTTTATTGAATTTGCTAAACAACAAGATGAATATGACTTGGTAGACAAAAAACTTAGGTGCCCTTGTGCCAAATGCAAAAACCTAAAATACCAGCTTGACATTGTAGTAGAAGAACATCTCATTATAAACGGGTTTAAACCAAATTATTACAATTGGATTTCACATGGAGAAGCATATTCTCCAATTCATGAACAAACTCACACCCAACAAATACAAAATGATGAGAACCCATATAGAGAAATGGTTGTTGATGCTATGGATTCCACTATTATTAATAGTGATGACCATACAACTATTTCTGAAGAACAACCGCCACACCCACAAGCAAAAGCCTTTCTTGACATGTTAAAAGCCTCAGAAAAACCCTTGTATGAAGGAAGCAGAATGACATTGTTACAAGCCGCTTCTAGGCTAATTACCTTGAAGTGTGAGTTCAATATGCCATTTGTTGCTGTTGATGGCATTGCCTCGTTACTTGAGGAATCTTTCCCCGATGATAATATCATGACCCGAAGTTTCTATACTACCAAAAAAGTAGTTAAAGGTCTTCAATTACCACATCAAAAGATTGATGCATGTCCTGAAGGATGTATGCTATTTTGGAAAGATGATGCTTTGCTTGACAAATGTAAAGATTGTGGGGCGGATAGATATGAGACAAGTGAAGGAGATACAGTTTTGGTGTTGAAAAAAGGCAACGGTAGTAAGAGGGCCAAAAAGAGTAAGAAACCAATAGCATGTAACCAATTGTTTTACTTTCCTCTCGCACCAAGACTTCAAAAACATTGCCGAACAAATGAGATGGCACAAAGAAAACACACGTGCTCCGGGGAAGATGAGTCATCCTAGTGATGGGGAAGAATGGAAACGATTTGATCAGATGTATCCTGATTTTGCCAAGGAACCCCGCAATGTACGACTTGGCTTGTGTACGGATGGATTTGATCCTTTCGGTAATTTTGGGATGAAGTATTCTTGTTGGCCCGTTATGGTCACACCATACAATTTACCACCTTGGTTATGTATGAAAAGACCATTTATCTTCTTGTCACTTATTGTTCCCGGACCAAAAAGCCCGAAACGTAATTTGGATGTTTATTTACAACCATTGGTGGAGGAGTTGAAATATTTGTGGGAAGTTGGGGTGGAAACTTATGATGTGTCTAAAAAACAAAATTTTCAACTTAAAGCTTCCCTTTTGTGGACAATAAATGATTTTCCCGCCTATGGTATGCTATCTGGGTGGTCTACACAAGGACAAAAAGCATGTCCTTGTTGCATGGAGGAAAGTAAAGCATTTTGGCTTCCCAATAGCAAGAAAATAAGTTGGTTTGATTGTCATAGATGCTTCTTACGAGAGGGAAATCCACATAGGAAGAACAAGAAAGCTTTTACAAAAGGTAAAGAGGTGCTTGATGCCCCTCCGAAACGAGTGCCTGGGGATGAGATATGGAAGATGGTATGTGATTTACCATCCCCTATTGATGGTACCGAGGAAGAATTTAAAGAATTGAAAAAGCAGAAAAACGGTTGGTTTAAAAGAAGCATTATTTGGGACCTTCCTTATTGGAAGACAATGTTGATAAGACATAATTTGGATGTAATGCACATAGAAAAGAATTTCTTTGAGCAACTAATTGACATGATCATGGATGTAGAAGGTGAAAAATGTGATAGCATTGCTTCTAGAAAAGATTTGCAGAAATTTTGTCATCGTCCCAAATTACACATTCGCGGCGACGGGTCTAAGCCAACATCCATTTTCACTCTCGACAAAGCTAAGAGAAAAGTATTGTGTGAGTGGTTACAAAATTTGAAGTTTCTGATGGGTATGCATCGATTTTAGTCGATGTGTTGATCTTAAGAAGTCAAGTTGCAAGGCTTGAAAAGTCATGATTGTCATGTATTCATGGAGCGATTATTACCCGTTGCTTTGAAACACCTCGTGCCGACAAACGTTTGGAATGCAGTTGTTGAGATTAGTCAATTCTTCCGAGATTTATGTGCCTCTTCAATATGTGTTGATGACATGATTCATCTAGAAGAGCAAATACCACAGATATTGTGTAAGCTTGAAATGATCTTTCCTCCTGCATTTTTTTACTCCATGGAGCATCTACCGGTTCATTTGCCATATGAAGCCAAAGTTGGGGGACCCGTCCAATATAGGTGGATGTATCCATTTGAAAGGTAATTAAGATAATGTATCTACTTTTAAATTAAAATTAATAATAATAACTAATCTATTTATTATATGTTAACTTTATTATTAATAAAACTCATCATTAACTTTTATAGGTTTCTTAATCATTTGAAGAAAAAAATTGGTAATAAAGCTAGGGTGGAAGGTTCTATATGCAATGCTTATTTAACGGAAGAGATTGCAAACTTTTGTTCTCTTTACTTTGAAAAACATATAGAAACCAAAGCAAAAAACTTGAATGTTGAGAAACCGGATGAAGTAGACGGAAGTTTACCCGAATTTTTTCAAACTCAAGATGATGAAGGGTGTTCATCAAAGGGGCAAACACGATATTTGGATGATAAAGAGTATAATCGTGCCCACCTTTACGTGCTATCTAATTGTGACCTCTTGGAGCCATACGAAACACAGTTTGTTAATGATTTCATTCAGAGGAATCCTAATATAAGTAAGGATGATGTTTGGGACAAACATGAGGACCAATTTCCATCATGGTTTCAGAAACATGTAATTGAGTTGAATATTCAAGATGATTTGATAAGAAGTTTGGCTTTTGGTCCTTCAAAAATGGTAAGAACGTGGAATCGATACTCGGTTAATGGGTTTAATTTTCAAACATTCAACCACGGTAAAGGTAAGGCTAGGTGCAATTGGGGGTTACTATTTCTTCTCTTGATGACAACGAATACTATGGTATAGTTGAAGATATCTTTGAAATTAGTTATAGTGGACGTGACCGAGCTTATAAAACTGTCTTATTCAAGGTTGACTGGAAGGATAATTCTGTGGCTGGAATGAGAGTACATGAACAATACAAGCTTGTAGAAGTGAATCGTACTAGAACATACTCTAAGTATGATCCATTTATACTTGCACATCAGGCTCATCAAGTGTATTTTGCTACTTATCCAAGCACAACAAATGATAGAAATCAAAATGCGTGGTGTGCAATCTTTAAGACAAAGGCACGGTCACAAGTTGATACAACTTTTTTCCAAGAAGAAAACGTTTCAAATGAAACGCTTTTGTCTCCACCCGATGAAATCAACTATGAGCATGAGAATAAAGATGGTGAAGACATGGAAGAGGAAGAATTTTATGATGTGGAAGAGAGACTGCCGGGGGAGGATGAGGCGGAGGAGGAGGAGGAGAGAAGGGAAGAAGAGGAGGAGAGGAGGGGGGAAGATGAGGTGAGGAGGAGAAGGGAGGAGGAGAAAAGGAGGATGGACGAGGGGTTTGGAGATGAAGATGATTATGATGATGATGATGACGATGATGACGATGAGGAAGAGGATGAGGACGAGGGGTTTGAAGATGAAGATGATTAAATTGGTATAATTTTATATTCCTCAAGAGTAAATTATTAAAATTTAGAAGTCTGTATAATTTTCATTTATCATTATTTGTGTTAATTTTTATTTGTATTCTGCGATGGGTGGAGCAGTCGAGGTAGGAAGCGTGGAGGCGGCTCGGGAGGAGGACAGAGTACGCGTTCGGAGCGGGAGGAGGAGTTTGTGCGGGAGGATCCGATCGGACGAGACGGTGACGGTGAGGAGACTGACGCTACCGACGAGCCACCACGGGTGCCGATACGGTACACTTCGGATCATAAGATGATTCTTGAGCCGGCGGGATTATGGTAAGTTTTATTCTTTATTAGTCTACTATTTTGTTTTTTTTTTATTTTTTTTTTTAAAATAATAATTGTTTGTAATTTTACATGTTCAAAATAAATGCAGGTTTATGGACGATTGCGTGGTACGAGGTGTCACGAAAAGCACGAAGACTAATTTCGTGGGTCCAATTCCTACATCGTGGACACAAGCTTCTCATGCACAAAGAGAGGCGTGGTTCAATAACTTTCGGGTATATATTTTCCGTAATTCTTTGTTTTAATAACCAAGGTTATACTTTTATAAATACTAATATGAAATTTTGTCGCTTTTTTTTGTAGCAAGCATTTGCTTGGTCACCGTCTCAAGAACAGAATGTCCGTATCAGGTACGATGAAGTCGGTACTCGACGATATCGGGACGTGATTTGGAAGGTAGTTAGGCGCCCAAAGGAACCAGACCACATGAAAGGTATTTAATTAACTTGTTTTGTTATTTGTATTAATTAATTAGTATATACTCTCTTATATTATAAATAATATCAGTAACTTATTAGTTATGATTTCATATGTGTAATTGCAGGTGACAAGTATGAAGGCTTAATAAAGCATACCAAAACTCCCGCTTTTCAGAAGAAGTCTAAGCAAGCATCTCTCAACAAAAGAGGAGGAAAGGAAGACGCCGTGAACGAGCCTACTCATTACGCGGGTTCACGATCGTTCTGGAATCGTATGTTGGGTGTAAGTACTTTGTCTATTATTTTACACTTTTTTTTTTTTCAATGCAACATGTTTATTTTATGTTAGATTTTTTGTTGATTTTATAACATGTATGTTTTTTTTTCATTCGAGAGAGGAAAGAAGAAGTCACAAATAGATTGCGACGGTACCGGAACTGTTTCTGGACACGCATTCCAGAGTTGACGGAAAAGGGGTTAGAACTTGGACTAAGCCAAAAGACAAGCAATTATATGTAAGTTTTCCGTAACCTTTAATTTTTGTTAATTTATTCTCTTTTAAAATGTCGTATATAAGGTGGTTACCATATTAACTTACTACCATTTGTTTAATATTGTAGGAAGCATTTGAACGAGAAAAAGCCGCCAATCCAGAAAAACCGGACAATGACATATGGTATGAGTTGGTGGATGGCTTCAAGAAAGGGCACGTGTATGGTACCGGAAGTTCAACACCGGCTTTCTATGAGAAAACGCGTAGAAGATCGACTTCAACAATTCCCGGCAACACGTATCAACCGGGAATTATTAGTCAACTTCAAAGTCAAATAAGAGAGCGTGATGAACGTGATGCCAAACGTGATGAAGAACTTGCCAAACGTGATGAAGAATTCCGGAAAATGAAGGAAAGAATGGAAATGTTTGAGACTTGGTGGCAAGGTTGTAACCCCGGACCTAGATCCAATTACGATCCAAATGATCCGCATGGTCCACATGGGGGGAGTGGAGCCGGTGTTGGCTTCCAAGTAAGATGATTGGGAGGTTAGCTTAGCTTGTAAGACTTGAACATTTAGACTTGAACATTTAGAATAGCTTAGCTTGTAAAACTTTCATTTTCAATATATGAAATGAAGTTTGAGAAATTGGGAGGTGTTCGGTTGAAATGTATGGTGTTGTGTGTGTTGAAATGGGATGTATGGTGTTGTGGAACATCGGTTTGTATGCAGGTTGTAAATTTTTGGCTAGCAATGAAAACGAAAAAAACCACCAAAACATACAAGGTGGTTTTGGCGACGATTTGTGATTTGGCGATCGAAATTGATCGCCAAATTGGCGATCGATTCAAGGTAGTCGCCAATTTGGCGGCGAATAGCGATCGCCATATCACAAATCGATCGCCAAATTGGCTCAACAAATCGCTCGTCACCCAAAAAAGGCGACTAAAATGGCATTTGGCGACTGCTATTCAGTCGCCAATTTGGCGACTACCTTTAATCAGTCGCCAATTTGGCGACTACCCTATCAGTCGCCATTTTTGGCATTTGGCGACTGATTTGGCAGTCGCCAAATTTGGCGACCGACTTTAGTCGCCAAAGCTAGAAAAGGCGACTAAGGTCCGCGACTGACTTTTGGCGACTGAATTCAGTCGCCAAATTGATTTTGGCGACTGATTTCAGTCGCCAAAATCAGTCGCATGTTTTAATTCTTTTTGTAGTGAGGGAGAGGGGACAAGGTGGGGCACCCCCCGTGTGCTTTCCCACTCACCTCCAATGAGTATTTTGTGAAAGGAAACGGTATCCTTCACAAACTTATGATGGATATCGTCGTCTTCAATGAGATTTTGTGTTAAAAAAATAGAAAACTCTGATAGAAAACATTAATTTGTTCAATAATTTACGAATAATGAATCAAATGCAGGTTTTACATTTTGATTATTAGCTATAATTAGAAAATTTTGATTGATTTAAGATGCGATATACTTACATGATTTTGAACTGAGAGAATTAGGTTTAGAAGTTTTTTTTGTTAGGGTATGAAAATTTAAAGAGTTGCACAAATAGTAAAAATTGTACTGTGAAAATAAACTACGGTGATTTTTTTTGTGTATGTATCAAAAGGAGAGAGCATGGGACAAGAGATGGGACACAAAAATGGGACATAGATCCTCGTTGATCTAGATATCCACAAGATCGCTTTGGGGAGGCTTGAACCTTGATCTTCTAAGAATATCAGAATATCATCTTTGTTTTAACAAATCTATATCTATATATATATCTATATAAAAGAGAGTTTTTTCGAGCGATCTGAGAGTGTCCACATCATCAAAAATCAATTTAGGAAAGTCTAATTTTTGATGTAAAAAATAAAGTGGAAAATCTTTTAATTATTATAATATGTATCTTTCCTAAATTATATTCAAGTGATATTTCCAATTTTTATATCAAACTTTTACATTTCATTTGGCAAAAAAATATCGTTAAAAAAATTATGAAAATAATATAATTAGCTTTGTGGTAAAAAAATGCTATCATTAGAGTATAGATTTCATATTATTTGCACATATTAAAGATGGTGTACTTCTTAATACGTAAAATTGTGTACTTTTTAGTATGTTTTGTCCCACATTGGAAAATAAGTAGGTGTGGTGAATATACTACATATAAATAATAGATTTGTCCCACATCGAAATATTAGTATAAGGTGATGTGATCCTATGATTATAAATAGGAGGCATATTTGAAACTTATGTATCCACCCAAAAACTTTTGAGTCTCATAAATATTGTTTTAAAGAGCTCTTAAGAATTTCTAACATTATCTACGATATGACATAAAAAATAAAGTGGAAATCGTTGGGAACTACCCGGGAAAGAGTTAAGAACATGAACAAGAAAATCTAATGGTTGTCTTTTGAATGCAGTAATAGAGCGTTAATGAGTCGCTATATGTACAATGTAGAGATCTTTATCCAATGATCGAGACTAAGTGGTTTTACCTTCAAAAAAAAAATATGTATACAATAGTGACTTTTTTAAGAAGAGACATGTATTTATTGGTATGTTATATCTTTCACATTGAAAAATAATGTAGGCATGATGAACATACTACGTCTAAATAAGTAAATTATGTATCTCACATTGAAATAATAGTATACGATAGGGTGATTCTCTAAATATAAATAGGAGGCATCCTTGAAACTTAGGTATTAACCTAAATTTTTTTGATATAAAAGATATGTACTTTTTAGTATGTTATATATCTCACATTGAAAAATTATGTAGGTGTGGTGAATATATTATGTATAAATAATAGAACTGTTCATATATATACATTTTCTATATTATATTAAAGTGATGTTTATAATTTTGATATAAAAACTTTATATTTCATTTGACAAAAAAGTATCGTATGAAAATTATATAATTAGATTGTGACAAAAAAAAATGCTATCATTAGAGTGTAGATTATATTGTATTGTATTTTCTCATTATTAAATCGGGTTGATGTCAAAGTAGGTGCAAACAAAAATGGTGTACTTAGTATGTTATTTGTCCTACATTGAAAAGTAATGTAAGTGTGGTGAATATACTATGTATAAATATTGAATTGTCCCACATCGGAAGTGATGCGTGTCTATAATATGATGTTCTACATCTTTATTTCCACGCATTTTATGTCCATTATTAGTAGTTTATTCTACTATTTGCCCCTTTTCGTCGACTTCCGCCTTTTCTGGTAATATTGCAGATTATTGCGGGATTGAGCAGAAAATGAACCGAATCTTGACCCCGGAAGCTAAGCTTAGGAAGGACATGAATATTTGACTCGGACTTGAAGTTTAGAATGCATTTCAAGGCCTGAAGATAGCAAAAGCATGGGTGCGTACGAGTTTAACAAGCAAAGAAGCACCTCACGACATTGCAGGCTGCTTCAGATGGCTATATCTCGAGTTCTAGAGCAGATAATCGAGTTATTCCAATTGGAAGTGAAAGCTTATCCTCTTAGCTTTCCAACGCCGCGTAGAACGCATGATTTGACCAAGTAACGAAGAAATGGCAGCTGTTTTAAGACTGATGCGCGCTGCAGGAATCGTCAGAATGCAATGCATGCATGGCTGTTGTTGGTCGATCGACTGGTCCAAGTGGTCGATCGACCACCCCACGGGTTCCAGTAGCTACTGTTCGCTGCTACTCAGTCGATCGACTGCCATGCTTAGTCGATCGACCAAGATGCTACTTCAGACGAGAATTTAAAGATCGAGATTTATCAAGCCCACAAGTTATTAGGTTTAGGAATAATAGCTGCGTACTTTTCCTATATAACGTAGCTTAGGTTTCAGTTTGTAGCATCCAGTTTTAATCATAAAAATTCTAGGGTTCTTTAGTTTATAATTATTTCCTTCAATACAAGTTAGTTTCGCATTCGGTTTTGGATCTTTGTTCTGCAAATTCCATTCGGTATTCTCTTGTTCTTATTTCAGTTTCATTACTCTTTTTGTTCTTAGTTTAGAATTGGTAGATTAGTTTCCCGAAGCCGAATTTATCATTTTATGTTATTTGTTTGTTCAATTATTCCAATCATGAATTCAGTAGTTTTATGCTTTAATCTTATTGTTATTTTCGTCATAGACATGAGTAGCTAAATCCCTTGTGCTAGGATGTAGGGGATCTATAGCGTAGATGGCGTAGAATTAGGCGACCTGAATTAGGGCATTGGTCGATCGACTGGCTTCTCTGGTCGATCGACTGTGCCAGTTGGTCGATCGACTGCCTATAGTGGTCGATCGACTGACGCGTGTATGATTAGCACCGTTTTTAATTTATTAATTGCAATATTTGACAACGAGACCGAGAGGGAACCTGTTAGATGCTTAGTATTGACCAACCCATTAAGATCGAGAGACAGGGGAGGGAAATAATTAATGAATTAGAACAACTAAATTGCTAAGATCGAAAGACAGGTAATTTAGGCTTTAAGAATCACTTTTCAATCACGAGAGCTAGCATTAGTGAGACTTAGGGGCTAGTAGCATAGGCCGAAAGGAGCTACTGGTTAACTTGGACCGCGAGGACTTGTTATTTACCCATCTACACGACTTTATTTCAGACTTACCTAGGATTTTGTGCCATCGCAGCTATAGTGAACCGACCATCTTAGCACCTTTTTTATATTTGATTTAATCCAGTTTCTTTTATTGTTCATTTATTGCCATTAGTATAGAACAACTCAAAACACCACCCTTACTTGTTACTTCTGGACTGAAATATAGAACAATTGAAATTCCCTTCCTCCCTGTGGTTCGACCCTGACTGCCACTAGCTTCTGTTAGTAGTACTTAGGTTATAAATATTATTTTTGGTACTAAACGACGGTATCAAATTTTGGCGCCGTTGCCGGGGAGGCAATAGTCCTGATTTTAGTTGTTTTTTTTAGTCCTTTTTTAGTTTAAGGGACATCCGTTCCTTAAACTTTTCTTATACTCTTTTTGTAGTTTCATCTTATGCGCAGGTCACAGGGTGGAGAATTAGTACCATTGAACCCTGAGCTTGAGAGATCCTTGCGCGAGTTGAGACGAACACAAAGAGTATTACCGACAGAGGAAGAGTGAGTACTCAAAGCTATCACGAAAACGATCTGTTCAAGAAGACCCACGATCTTCACCCGTTTCCACTTCTTCACCGAGACAGTTACTTCTCCGGAAATTACAGGTCATGGCCGAGGAAGCAAGTATAGCTAGTTATTACTGAGCCGACAGTAGATAATTTATATAAGGGGTTCGAATTACCGGAGATGCCGGAAGTTCGAACCAAAGCCTGCCTATATTACTATGGTCGAGAGAAATCGGTTTGGGGGAGCTGCAAATGAAGATGCAAAGCAAGGCATATGGAGACCTTTATTGACTCTCACTTGCTCCATTCCCCCACCACCGGCGTGACCCGGATCAAATCAAGGAGACCATGTTCATCTTCTCCCTTCGTGATGCTGCAAGGGAGTGGTATAGAGATTTGGACCGGACCGCTCAGGAGATCACTGATTGGAATACATTGGCATTGGCGTTCTACAAGAAGTACTTTTCTGCTTCAAGGACGATCGCTATTAGAGCTCAAATCACGGGCTTTAAACAAGGGCCAGATGAGAATTTCCACGAGGCATGGGTCCGATTCAAGAAGTTGGTGCGAACCATACCGCACCATGGGTTTGAAAAGTGGAGTTTGTGCAATCATTTCTACAATGGGTTGTACGACGATCGAGAGGGCCATTTTGGATCTTTGCGACCAATGGAAGATTCGCTGAAAATTTGGGAGCAACCAAGGGGTGGAAGATCATTGACGATCTAGCTACCCACAAGGCCGAGTATGGGAATTCAAGAGGGAACCAGAGGAGAACTGCTGAATCTTCCTCTGTTGCTGCACTTGAGGCTCTCACCGCGAGATTTGACAAGTATGAGCTAGGAGGAGCTTCTAAAGGTGGGATATACCAAGTCAATGCTGTGTCAGACGGTCCTTTCGTCTGTGAAAGGTGTGGAGTTGAGGGCCATGTCTCGAAAAATTGCCCTAGTCCCTTTGAATCTTGTGCTGCCTTTCAACACTATAGGCAGACAAACACCTACTACGAGCCAAGCCACCCAAACTTGAGTTGGAGAAGCCAAAATGTCCAAAATCCAACCCAACATCCGCAGCAGCAACAGCCATATGTGCCTCCTCATCAAAAGCAACAGCAGTATCAAAAGCCTCCTTATGTGCCGCAGCAGCAACAATCACAGAATTCTGAATTTTCCGAGCTCAAGAATATGTTGCTAAAGGAGTCCCAAGCAAGAGAGGCCGGGATGAAGCTACTAGAGAGCCAAATTGCTCAACTGGCTAGCAAAAATAACACTCGAGCCCCCAGACACTTACCCACTCAACCCGAACAAAAGGAGACCCTAAATGCCATCACTTTGAGGAGCGGGTCCACCCTTGATGGTCCTACCATGGTTGAGGATGTTGTTGAAAAAGATGAGCCGGAAACAAGTCAAGAGAAAGCTTCAACGAACAAATCAAAGAAAAAGACGTCTGCCAGGAATTTCAGTCGATCGACTGACATACCTAGTCGATCGACTGATTCACGGGTTACAGGAGCTTCTGGAATTGTACATCTCAGTCGATCGACTGAGGAGATTGGTCGATCGACTGAGATCGCTGCTGATGCTAAAGAATTTTGTCCTTTGATGCCAAATAATCTACGAGACCACTTGTTTCCGGGAACCACCGTCCCGAAAATTTTGGGGGCAGACCCGAGTGCTGATGGGTCAGTCCCAGCTCCGAAGTTCGATCCAATGACGGTCAATGGTTCTCATTTGAGACGGTCTGAGGAGGGGTCTAGCTTCAACAAGGAGAAGGTAACGGACTTTCAGCCTAAGTCCAAGGATACCGGCACACGCGATTTAGAGGAGAGGGCTAAGGTACTCCTTACAGCCCCATATCCGGAGAGACTCGTGCCGACGAAGGAACAGGTATCTTTTAGTAAATTTGAGAAAGTTATTCGTAGCTTAAATGTTCAGGTACCCTTCCTTGAGTTAGTTAACCAAGTGCCAGCATATACTAAATTTATGAAACAGTTGTTGTCAAAGAAAAAATCGCTTGAACATGTTCACACTGTTGCGTTAACTAAAGAGTCTTGCTCCTACTTGTCTCACACTGCGCCCCATAAGTTAGAAGACCCTGCGCTTTTTCGGTTCCTTGCAAAGATAGGTACCTTTTCTATCGAAAAGGCATTATGTGACTTAGGAGCTAGCATAAGTGTCATGCCCTTGAGTCTAGCTAGGAAGCTTAAGTTGACCAGGTTTACAATAACCGAGATGACAGTTCGGATGGTCGACCGATCTGCGGTCGAGCCTATAGGAGTCCTAGAGGACATACCCGTCCGATAGGGAAGTTTTCTTCCTGTTGACTTTGTTGTCCTTGACATGCCTGAGGATGACCACATACCGATCATCTTAGGTAGGCCGTTTCTGCACACTGCTGGTGCAGTTATTGACGTCGGTTTAGGAACCTTGACCTTCAAGGTTGGGAAACATTCTATCGTTTTTGCCCAACCTGCTAAAAAGAAGGACGCCATGTGGCCCGTAACTTGTAATACGGTTTCTGAAAAGAAATCGTACTTTGTACTTCCCGATATGCCTATTTCTATTCCTGTTGTAACCCCTCCGCCCCAGATTGGGAGCAAGAAGGAGGAAGAATCTTTTGTTTTAGATAATGCAGGAGCTGGTTTGGGGAAGGAAGTGCCGTAAGTTATTCCAGCCCCGACAAAGCCTATCATTCAAAGAGGAGGACTGGGATGCCTAAGCTATGGGACCGATGAGGAAGTGGAAGGTGAGCCAGCCAAGGTGAGATGGGCTGATTTGGAGTCTGACGATCCCAAGGAAGTCCTTGATTGGAGAGGTGAC
Source organism: Silene latifolia (assembly GCF_048544455.1). NCBI lineage: Eukaryota > Viridiplantae > Streptophyta > Magnoliopsida > Caryophyllales > Caryophyllaceae > Silene > Silene latifolia. The sequence continues at coordinate 22,759,099 of NC_133531.1, read as the reverse complement.
GAAGCTGATCAGCTGAGCTCTCCGACTGTCGAAGCTAAGAAGGGTGCAATTGATAACATGAGCACCTATGAGGCTACCTCTAGTAGCCAAAAGCCGACGAAGTGGGCCATACCGTGGTCCTTCTTGATCAACTATTAGTTGATCAAGTGCGTTATAAACTTCATTTTATTTTTGTTAAGACATTTTTACTGCTTTTGTGTGCGCGAAAACTTCGCCTTTATTTCGTTTTGTTTAGGATTTTTATGCACTTTAGACTTCGTTCTGGGTTTTGCGCAATTTTGGGCGCGTACTATTGTGCATTTGCAGGTATTTAAAGCTTGTTAGCTCAAATCATTGAGCAATTACGAAGAAATAGGACGCTGCAAAGATGTTTTAAGTCGATCGATCGGCACCATTAGTCGATCGACTGAATTGCAGTTTACAGAGCTCTGTTCACACCCACCTGTCGATCGATCGATCTCCTTAGTCGATCGACCACTGCCGCTGCTATATTCGTTCACGACCTCTCCCCTGCTGTGTTTGGTCGATATGCGGACCTAAGGGAGTCTTCTACTGCACTTTATTTTCCATCGATTATCTATTTCTTCTATTATCTCATTTGTGCACAATTTTTACGCTTCAAAATTATTTTCTCAGTCTTATGCGTGGTTTTTAATTGTCTTTTTAGCTCCTTATTGGTAGCACTGCTGGCTACTGAAACCTCCTAGCTCACGCTTGTTTGGGGAGGTTTCCTTTGCTGCGCTAAAAGTCTTGTGAGTTCCATATCTTTCCTTTGTGTCTTGCTTATTTATTTTCTCGCAAATTCCCAATTCTCTTTTCTTCATTACATGATTTTGCACAATGGGGACATTGTGCGATTTGGTTTGGGGAAGGGTTTTGCGTCGCATATCATTTGCTTGCATTCACGTTTAATTTTGTTTTGCATTGTATTTCATTTATTTTATATACACGGAAAATTCCAAAAAAAAAAAAAATTGATAAAATTTCAAAAAAAAAAATTCAAATAAAATGCACGTTTATTTTAGCATATAGGTTGAATCGGAACGGTAGTAATTCCATGATGATTTTGCATTTGCAACTGTTTTGCCTGAGCCTTGCTAGATTAACATGTTATTAGTAGAATCGTATAAGTGCATACCTACGAGTTTTCGTTGAATTACTTGCTGGACTTGAGACTTGACTTTGAAAATTGGCAAGCTACTTATATTTCTGAGATTTAGAGCCTATAACTGGTGACATTCATGACCGGTTCATTTAGGAATGTGAGTAGTACTCCTTATGAGACATGTTTCCTTAATTTGCATGAATATGAATTTGATCTACTTAATACCTGTATGCATTCGGTCTGTGGTTTGTTGACACATGTGGTAGAGGTTGCCTTTTCTCATTTTACCCATAAGCTTCACACTGCCAAAAACAGCCTTTTTTGTCCCATTACTGCATCCTACATTTAGCCTGTCCCTTGTCAAGCTAGTAGTCTGTGTTTTCGGATTTGTTACTTAGTTTTGGTGGCATATGCTCTGTTGAGATGATGGTTGGGAAATGAAATGAAAAAAGAAAGAAAAAAAATGAAAAAAAATGATTCGAAAAAGAAATGAAAAAAAAAAATCCAGATTTTTTCAAGCGATCGATCGATCGCCCCTTTGGTCGATCGACGATCAAGATTCGAAGAAAGAAATCAATTCGCATAATTCAATCCTTATCTTTTGGCGATTTTTGCTCCCATGTTTTATTCATATTTTATAGGGAGTTAGTTGATTACTTTTATCTCTGGAAATTGTGAGATCTGTGCTTGCTATAGCACCGTTTCGTTTGTTTATGAGCAAGAAGCTGGATGTTGCCACTTGGTCCCGTTTTGGTACTAGCTTGATCACCTGTACCTCCACTCTACCATAAAATGTTTTGCCTCTTCTTACCCATACCTCACATATCCCATATATACCTCGGCATGTGTCATTGGTCATCTGTTCGGTTGGAATGCGTATGTATGGTTATAGAGATCATTTTCATATTTTATTGCTGGCATGTTTTCATAGGTCGAAGTTAGGTGAGAGTCACTACAAAATTTACTTCTTTCTATCTTACATTAATACCACCTGTGCTTATTGAGTGTTTTGAGCGACCCGTGAGAGTCCAGTTTGATAAGTCTTTACAGTCAACGGTTCAGCAGTTTTTAACGACTTCATAACTCGTTTGCATGATTCACATTACTAATTGATTGTTGGTTGTGCATTAAATTGGCCTAGGCTTTACTTGTTGCATTTCGCTCTGAGATTGGACTCGTTCCATTAGGTCATTAGATCGAGTCTAGTTCTTGCTTGGGGACAAGCAAGGTTTGGTTTGGGGAGATTTGATGCGTGTCTAAAATATGATGTTTCACACTCTATTCTACACGCATTTCAGAGCTCATTCTTGTAGTTTATGCTATATTTCTCCCTATTTCCGTCTACTTCAGTATTTTGTACTTTATTGCAGAAATGTGAAGAATTCAACGGAAAATCAAGCCAAATCCGTCCCTGAGTAATGCATTGCAAATGACGTAAAGGAATGGCAAGGAGCGAGCTTGGTGCGCAATTCAAGGCCCAAAAGACAAGTCCACGTGTTTTGAGAAGTCAAATAGCGGCTCGGCCGATCGATCGACTACCACCTTGATCGATCGACCAACTATCGTGATCGAAGCTCTTTGTTTCTTTGAGGAAGCGATCGATCGACCAGCATTATCAGTCGATCGACCAGATTTCTATTCCAGACGTGAATTGAAAGACCGTGAATCTTGAAGCCCGTGAAGTCTAGGTTTAGAAAATAAGATGTTGCGTTGATTGCTATATAACGTAACATAAAACCATCAAGTATTTTTATCTAAGTTTTTACCTAAGTTTCTATCACAAAAACAGTACTTTGAATTTTATTCATTCGGGTAGTTAGGGTTTGAAACATCGGTTTGACATTGGATTTTTCCTGTTCTTATTCTTAATCGTTCCGCTGAATCTCGGTATTTCTTCGACCCTAATTCCAATTTTACTGCTTTACTTTCATTATTAGTATAGAATTGATAGCTAGTGTCCCAAAAGCCAATTATCATATCATCATTGTTGTTACTTACTCTAAGCATGAATTCATTAATTGTTATTAGTATTATTGTTGTTATTACTTTCATCATGAGTAGCTAATTCTTTAGTGCTAGGATGTAGGCGATTTATGGCATAGGCGGCATTAGATTAGGGAGAACTGTCTCGCGTGTTGGTCGATCGGTGACCTTTTGATCGATCGGCCGACCTCGTAGGGTTCATATTCGTTTTAATTGAATTTAATCTTGTATTTAACGAATCGAATGCATGCGACCAGTTAGATACCTATTTCGCGACTAACCCATTAGATCGAAAGATAGGGAAAGTTATTTGACCATCAATTAATTCGACTAACTGTGCTAAGATCGAAAGATAGGTATAGTTTAGACCGTTAGTCACTTTTCAGGACGAAAGTTAGTATTAGTGACATTAGGGACCTATAGCGAGATCGAGAGATGCTATTTGTTAAGTGGACCAGAGGACCTCTTTATTTCCCGCCTTACCTGTTTGATTCAGATCGACTTAGTTTGCTGCCGCCGAAGCTATAATGAACCGACCATCCCAGCACCCTTCTTTTATCTGTTTAAATCGTATTTTTAGTTTATTATTTTTGTTTGCTCTTAGTCTTAGACCAATTCAAATGAACCCCTACAATAGTTACCTCGGGCCAGACTGACATAAATCAACTAAAGTTTACAACCTCCTTGTGGTTAGACCACTGTTACCACTAGCCTAGGTTAGTCTTAATAGGAGATTATAAATTTTATCTTTGGTACTCACAATTTGATACCCGTCGTTGTGAGTACCAAAGATAAAATTTATAATCTCCTATTAAGACTAACCTAGGCTAGTGGTAATGTGGTCGAACCACAAGGAGGCAGTTGTAAACTTTAGTTGATTTATGTTCAGTCTGAGGTAACTATTGTGGGGGTTGATTTGAATTGGTCTAAGACTAAGAGCAAACAAAAATAATAAACTAAAAATACGATTTAAACAGATAAAAGAAGGGTGATGGGATGGTCGGTTCATTATAGCTTCAAGGCAAAGAAACTAAGTCGATCCTGAATCAAACATGTAAGGAAATAAAGAGGTCCTCTCGGTCCACTCTTAACAAATAGCATCTCTCGATCTCGCGATAGGTCCCTAATGTCACTAATACTAACTTTCGTCCTGAAAAGTGACTAACGGTCTAAACTATACCTATCTTTCGATCTTAGCACAGTTAGTCGATTTAATTGATGGTCAAATAACTTTCCCTATCTTTCGATCTAATGGGTTAGTCGCGAAATAGGTATCTAACTGGTCGCATGCATTCGATTCGTTAAATACAAGATTAAATTCAATTAAAACGAATATGAACCCTACGAGGTCGGCGATCGACCAAAAGGTCACGATCGACCAACACGCGAGACAGCTTCTCCTAATCTAATGCCGCCTATGCCATAAATCGCCTACATCCTAGCACTAAATAATTAGCTACTCATGATGAAAGTAATAACAACAATAATACTAATAACAATTAATGAATTCATGCTTAGAGTAAGTAACAACAATGATGATATGATAATTGGCTTTTGGGACACTAGCTATCAATTCTATACTAATAATGAAAGTAAAGCAGTAAAATTGGAATTAGGGTCGAAGAAATACCGAGATTCAGCGGAACGATTAAGAATAAGAACAGGAAAAATCCAATGTCAAACCGATATTTCAAACCCTAACTACCCGAATGAATAAAATTCAAAGTACTGTTTTTGTGATAGAAACTTAGGTAAAAACTTAGATAAAAATACTTGATGGTTTTATGTTACGTTATATAGCAATCAACGCAACATCTTATTTTCTAAACCTAGACTTCACGGGCTTCAAGATTCACGGTCTTTCAATTCACGTCTGGAATAGAAATCTGTCGATCGATCGATAATGCTTGGTCGATCGATCGCTTCCTCAAAGAAACAAGAGCTTCGATCCCGATAGTTGGTCGATCGATCAAGGTGGTAGTCGATCGATCGGCCGAGCCGCTATTTGACTTCTCAAAACACGTGGACTTGTCTTTTGGGCCTTGAATTGCGCACCAAGCTCGTTCCTTAAGCGGTTCCTTTACGTCATTTGCAATGCAGATTACTCGGGGACGGATTTGGCTTGATTTTCCGTTGAATTCTTCACATTTCTGCAATAAAGTACAAAATACGGAAGTAGACGGAAATAGGGAGAAATATAGCATAAACTACAAGAATGAGCTCTGAAATGCGTGTAGAATAGAGTGTGAAACATCATATTTTAGACACGCATCAGGAAGATTACCATAAGGTAGGGTGATCTTATGATTATAAATAGAAGTCATAACCCAAAATCTTTTTATTCTCTTATGTATTGTCAGAGAGAGCTCTTAAAAGAGTTTGTATTACTGTCTCTACAATAATGATTTCTAACATATGTTAATCTTTGGAAAATCTTTTAGTTATTATAATATATACTCTGTATTTTTTATTTTTTTATTCAAGTGATGTTTCTAATTTTTATATAAAAAACTTTTACATTTCATTTGGCAAAATAATGTCGGTAAAAAAATAATGAAAATAATATTATTAGATTCATGATACGAAATGCTATCATTAGAGTATATATAGATTTCATATAATTTACACATATTAAAGATGGTGTATTTCATAGTATGATATATGTCCCGCATTGAAAAATAATATAAGTGTGATAAATATTCTAAATATAAAAAATAGAATTTTCCCACATCGAAATATAGTATAAGGTGGATGATTATATGATTATAAATAGGAGGCATCCTTGGAACTTAGGCATCAACCTAAAATCTTTTGAGTCTCTTAAGTATTGTCTTGGAGAACTCTTAAAAGATTATATCATTATATTTTCTACCTATAGATTTTATATGTCCCATATTGAAAAATAATGTAGGTGTGGTAAATAAACTACTGATGGGGCATATTCTGCACCCGCTGACCGAGCCAACATATTGAGCAAGGTCAAAGATATCCACAAAGAAGTCAACATCTCTCTGACAACCCTAGCCGACGCCACCCGGCCTACCTGTCACTTGGTCTCGGCTAGGCAACCCGCCCGGTAGAGAGGCATATTCGCGTACTAACATCCAAGACCCCTCGGCATGGAGTCAACTCGGCCAGCCGGCCAGCCATGGGTCCCTCGGCCGAGGGTAGAACAGTCTTTCCACCTGCTCTGCCACTTGGCCACTTGGCCACTACGTGACAAAAGGTGAAAGCCTATAAATACTCCACTTCTCACATTGAGAAAAGGATCCGAAAATAATCGAATAATCCACAATTCATCTCACAATACACTAATCTGGTATAAACTCTCTTATCTCTCTACAATATACTTTGCCAAGTAACACACAACTTAATCCCTTTTAAGTTTACTGACTTGAGCGTTGGAGTGAGTACGCTCGGTACCAAGCCGAGCCCTCAGTTTGTTCATTGTTTCAGGAGAGGCCGAAAGGAAGAGTCAAGCAAAGTCATCATTCTACAAGCTTACGTGGTAACAAATCCTGCTCCGGAATTACACCCGGAACAATTGGCGCCGTCTGTGGGAAATTAAATACTAAAAGCTAGTCAAATCCCTTACAAAAAAAACACAAAACAAAACCCACCCAGCAAGCTAAGAAGATGTCAAAACAACAAGAAGTAATTGTGAGCGACGAAACTGCATTCTACCAGGATGACACAGTCCCAAATTCCGAGATCGGGCAGTCCCCCACCGGCCGAGTAATTCAACCGGCGTACGGGATGCCGATACTACCAGAAACACCGCTGCCTACCGGCCATGTAACTGTCATGGGACATGTGGTCGATGCAACCAAACTAAAGCTGTTCCTGGACCTGATGGGTACTACGCCGATCACCCCCGCCGCAATGACGGTGACGGCAGCACACCCGCAGGTGACCAGGGCCCATAAAGTGACCCCGAACAACTTGTCCGGGGCAATACAAGGAGCCATGCATACTAGGACGCCGGCGGAGCCCGTGCTTTGCCAGTGGCGGACAAAGTCCTTCCCCACTCGCGGGAGGACGAGTCACCGCATGGCGGCAACGAGGCCACCCCGAAGAAATGAAGAAAGAAGTCCGACTCTCCAAAGTCGGACAACAAGAAGCCCTTCCCGCCACGGGGAGAGAAGCCGGACTAGGATTGCGAGGCCGTCGCCACGTGTCATTCGACACGTGGTCGAGACCCCTCGGTGCCTATGTCCTCGACGTCTCCGTGCCGACCAAATCGAAGCTGCCGTCCCTGTCATACAAAGGGGACAGTGACCCAACCGACCACACCGAGGCTTTCGAGTCTTACATGTCGGTATGGGAGCACTTTGATGAGGTGTGGTGCCGAGTCTTCCCAACAACCCTGCATGGGATGGCCCGAGAGTTGGTACAAGGGGCTGCCTAATGGTTCGGTATCTTCTACGCCGACCTAAGGGATAACTTCATAGCCCGATGCGCTGCAACAAGAGGAGGGCCGTGGAGACATCGGATCTCCTCACTATCCGAAACGAGGGGACGACGAGTCTCTACGAAGCTATGTGAAGAGGTTCGACGCAAAAGCTCGCGATCCGTGAGCTAAACACCGAACTGGCGGCCTTCGCACTGATGAAAGGCCTCCCGAAAGGCGAGCTCAAAAATGAGCCGATCAAGTGTGAGGTCCTCAATCGGACTCCGCTTGAAAAGATGGGACGACCGAGTCGTAAAGGTGGAGGATTACCACAAGACCTGGGTAGGCCACGGTGGCCGGGCACCCGAGAAAGGAAGAGCCGCCGGAGAATGCGATGAAGATCGCCGTGACACGAATCGGTCACGGCTGAGAGATTTAACGAGCGAACTCGGCGGGCTCCGGGGAGTTCGGGACCATACACCCGGGGCGGTGCGGTCTCACTCCCCTGGTCAAATCTCCGGCCGAGGTCTTCGCCCTGAGCAAGAATGACGGGCAGAAGTGGGCAAGACCCCTTAAGACGAGGGCGGAAGGCGACGCAAGCCAATTTTGCGATTACCACGGCCAGGCCATATAAGACCGACAACAATGTCGGCATCGAAGAACTTCATCGAGGAGTTGATCCGAAAGGGGCCCTCGGCAAGTATGTAGGCCGGGGCCCCGGAAACGAGCTCCGACGGGCGAATAGGAAATCGGTATTCCGGAGGATGGGAGTGATCCGGTGGTTACCGGAGGAAACGAGAACGGAGGGTCAGCTAATGGGCACAAACGGCACCTAAATGAGCTTTACCAAGCCATCAACTTTGTGCCCACCACAGCGATCCCCGCTTCCACCGTCCCCGATATAACCATCGGAAAGAAAGACTACGAAGGAGTCGTAGCCCCGCACAATGACCACCCGGTAGTCCACACTGGACATATCCAACCACTTGGTTAAGAGGTGCCTAATTGATACGGCGCCTACACAAACATCATGTTCGGGGAATGCTTCCTCAATCTCGGTCGAAGATTGAGGACTGAGCCCCCGCACCAACCCACTATACGACTTCTCGGGGGCCGGCCTGGTACCCACAGGGTCAATCAGTGCCGGTGATGTTCGACCAGACGGATGCGGCCAAGAATGTTTTATCTGAGTTCGTGGTCATTGATGGTTCGTCCGCCTACAATGTTCTGATAGGCCGGGTTACTTTGAGCGAGGCCGATGCTGTAATGTCCATCCGGGCCCTGACATTGATGTATGTCTCGGACCGAGGGGGGGGGGCACACAAGCTCGTCTCAAAGGACGAGAGAGACGAAATTGTCAATGTCCAAATATCTGCCAGAGGGTGTAACATGCAATCCCTCAAAGTGGCGAAGAAATCAGAGAAGAGGAAGAGCCCATCCTTACAACAGAAGGGTGACCCGATGAACACCAACAACGTCAGCATGGTCGAGGGAGCCGAGACCGAGCAAGTGGAAATTGACCCAGGACGCACCGTAATCGCGGTGTCGGCACGGAGCCAAGATTCAGAGTCGATCTCCTGGACCTGCTGAGGAAGAACAAAGACGTCTTCGCGTACTCAGCCGCCGAGATGCCAGGCGTGAGCCGAGAGGTGATCGTTCACAAGCTGAACGTGCTCTCCAACGCTCGCCCTGTCAAGCAGAAGATGAGGAACTCCTCGGCCGAGAAAGATGAGGCCATCAAGGCCGAGGTAGATAAGCTATTAGAGGCAGGCTTTATCATGCCTTGTACTTACCCTGAGTGGCTAGCAAATGTTGTAATGGTGAAGAAGTCATCAGGGGGGTGGAGGATGTGTGTTGATTTTATAAATCTTAATAAAGCATGCCCTAAAGATTGTTATCCCTTGCCTCGAATAGATAGCTTAATTGACGCAACGGCAGGCTACACTATGCTAAGCCTGTTGGACGCCTTCTCAGGATACCATCAGGTATTCATGGCCAAAGAAGACATGCCTAAGTGCGCATTCATCACCATACACGGCACATACATGTATAAAATGATTCCGTTCGGTTTGAAAAACGCTGGCGCAACTTACACTAGGCTGGTGGACAAAGTGTTTCAAGATCAAAAAGGGCGAAACATCGAGGCTTACGTCAACGATGCTATTGTAAAAAGCAAGTCTGACAGCGAGCACTTGGCCGACTTGAGCGAAACATTTTGTTCACTAAGGAAATACAAGATGAAACTTAACCCAATGAAATGCAACTTCGGTGTCCGGGCGGTAAGTCCCTCCGCGTGCTTGTCGGCGGGGAATTGATGCCAATCCGAGAAAGCCCAAGCAATCTGGACTGCCGGAGCCGAGGAATCGAAAAGAGGTTATGATGTTGGCCGGGAGGATGGCGGCTCTCGCCCGTTTCATCTCTCGGTCAGCCGACAAGAGCACCCCATTCTTCAAAGTGTTGAAGGGGAATAAAGACTTCACTGGGGGGAGGAACAAAGCACGACTTTCGAAATCGAAAGCTCATCTTCTAACTCTCCCGACCCGGTCCAGGCCGATCTTTGGGGAGACGCTATATCTATACATAGCGTTACCTCGGCCACGGTCGATCTTGTGTCGTCGAGAAGAAGACAAGCAAAGCAACACCCAATCTACTTTATCGACCATACACTGCTGGCCGAAAGAAATTATCCACCGATCGAAAAGCGACCTATCTTTGCTCGTCGTTGCCGCAAGGAAATCGTTACCTTACTTCGACGCACATCCCGTGACGGTCCTAACCGACCAACCATTGGAGAAAGCATTGGAAAAATTCGAAAAATCCGGCAGAGCTAATCAAATGGGCGATAGAGCTATCCTCAAAGCTTCGCATTCAATACAAGCCGAGGCCCTCGATAAAAGGGCGAGCACTTGTGGACTTCTGGCCGAGTGCACATATCAAGAAGAACCAAATCCCGGAGTATGGGAAGTATACACCGACGGGTCCTCCACGACGAACGGCTCGGGAGCGGCATCCTTATCATCAACCCAAACGGGGACGAGTTTGAGTATGCCTTGAAGTTTACCTTCTCGGCCTCGAACAACGAATCCGAATACGAGGCGGTGATAAGCTGGAGTCGAGCTAGCTAGAGTCTGGGAGCGGAACACATTGTGTTGAAGACAGACTCACTATTGGTGACTAACCAAATCAGAGGAGAGTATGAGGCTCGGGACGATGGGATGGTAAGATACCTGGAAAGGGTAAAAGCTGACACTGTAAAATTGAAATCTTTCCAAATCCAATGCATCCCCAGGTCTGAGAACACCCGAGCCGACGCTCTCTCAAAACTTGCCAGTTCAAGCATCAAGAATGTCACCAACCGTCTTGGTAGATATCGAATGCTAAAAGCATCACCGAGACCGTCGGCATGGTGGGCGACATAGAAGCCGAGACGACGTGGATGACTCCGATAATGAAATACAAACTAACAAAAGAGTTACTGGAGGACCGCAGGTCTCTCCCGGAAGATAAGAAGGATCGCCGCAAGGTACTTGGTGTTCGAAGGAGAACTATACAGAAGGTCCGTAATAAGACCACTTTTGAAATGTGTCGGCCCAGTAAGCAGAGCTCATCTTGACAGAGATTCACGAAGGCATCTGTGGACATCACATGGGGGCAAGAACGCTAGCCCACAAAGCTCTCCGAGCCGGCTACTTCTGGCCCACCATGCTTGAGGATTCCAGAGCTAAGACCAAGAAGTGCAAGAATTGTCAGATGCATGCTCCGGTGATACACGCACCTTCCCGAGACTTGCAGCCAGTACTTAGCCCCCTACCATTTGCACGGTGGGGGATGGATTTATTAGGGCCATTTCCGACGGCCTCCGGAGGAAGGAAGTACCTGATCGTCGTCGTTGACTACTTCACCAAATGGGTCGAAGGCGTCGCGGTACACGCCAAGACCACGGCGGCCGTGAGAAAGGTAATCTGGGAAAACATCATAACTCGTTTTGGGTTACCCCAAGTCATGGTATTTGACCACGGCCGAGAGTTTTGGAGTGACATGGTGATGAACTGGCTAGAAGAGCTCGGTATCAAGTTTGCATACTCCTCCGTCTGCCACCCTCAGAGCAACGGGCGGGCGGAGCGGCTAATAAAACAATCCTAAACAAAGTGAAAAAGAAGGTTGAAGATCTAAAGGGAAGGTGGGGTGATGAACTACCCGGCGTCCTATGGTCCCTTAGAACCACGGAGAAAGAAGCAACGGGTGCAGTCCATTCCACCTAGTCTATGGGTCAAGCCGTCCCGCGAATTGAAGCGGCGGTGCCGACATTCGAACGCAAACCTTTAACCCGGTCGAAAATGAGGAAGGCACCAAAGCCTCCCTGGACCTGTTGAAGAAAGCCGAGACACGGCACGGCTTAACTTGGCAAAAGCAGTATCGAACCGAATGAGAAGAGCATACAACCGTAGGGTCCACAAAAGAGACTTAAGAGTAGGAGATCTAGTCCTAAGAAAGTCGGTCGCGACCAACAAAGGAAACATCCATGGTAAAATGACGGCCAACTGGGAAGGACCCTACAAAGTGGTTGAAGAAATGAGGCCGGGGACATACCGGCTGACAGACATGGAGGGAGTGCCTATAATGAGCCATTGGAACACAGACAACCTAAGGAAATATTTCATATAGCGGCGGAGGTGTCCAAGACCGTTGTGGGCACCCCAACGTGTGTTTATACCTTATAAAAGTGATCCAAGTTTTCCATCAAAATACTTGTCCCCTCCATAGTCACTACCGAAGTACAAAAGCGTATAAGCACTTTGTTGAGACGCAAATCACCGCCCGCCAATCCGGGAGTGGCGGAAGAAGCGATCAATATGTCTATAGATACGAAAGCGATCAAAACGTAAACTCGGTTGCCTCGGCCAAAGCCGGGAGTGACGAGGGAAACGCAATTTGCCAACAGCAGTTGGTACTCGCCACAACGACCAACATGCTTAGGAACGTATAAGTACGGTTGAGAAACGCAAATCGGACGCCTCGGCCAGACCGAGAGTGAAAGAGGAAGCGATCAACACGTCTACAGATCTGAACGCTGTCGAGCCGAGTAAACCCCGATTGCCTCGGCCGGGCCAAAGTGACGGGGAAACACAACGACCGATACGCTAACATGTTCACAACGGCGGTTGGGAAGCGCAAATCTGACGCCTCGGCCAGACCGAGAGTGAAGGAGGAAGCGACCGACATGCCAACATGTTTAAAAAACGTTAAGCACAGTTGAGATACGCATTCTAACTGCCTCGGCCAAGCCGAAGGTAAAAAAAAAAAAAAAAAAAAAAAAAAAAAAAAAAAAAAAGCGCTCAATTAATAAAGAAAGAAGACAAATGAATGAAGGATTGTGATCAAAGCCTCGGCCAAGCCGAGGCAAAATAAACAAACTCTTATTAAAAATGTTCACAGGTAATACAAGAAAGAAGTCGACGGCCGTCCCCATAAGGATAGCCTAAACACTACCTACCAAAGTTCAACAAAAAAAAGGAAAGGTACAGCAAAAGGTTACAGACATAAGAATTGAAAGCGCCAAAAAGATGGCGGGGAGGAAAGGCTCAATAGTTGGCCCCGAACAGCAAATCGTCTGAAGGGCGGGTGAATCCGGTGATGACCGCCCGTCTCCCTATGCCTGTTTACGCTCGCCATCGGCGCGATGCAACATCACCATCGATGGGCGACCCAGAGCCGACTTGGCGGCTTCAGCTGCCTTTGCCCTCTCGGCTTCCCCACCCGGCCGCCTTCACCTTTTCAAAGATGGGCCGCCTTCTCCGGCCTCCTCGGCGGCCTTCATCGCCTCTCTGCCTCCTCCGCGACCTTTGCCTCCGCGACGGCCCGCCTTATCATCAAGCAACTGGTCAAATTTTTGCCACGGGAAGGAGCCTTCAGAAAGAGCTCTCGATTACTTCCCCGGTGGCTTCTTCGGCCTGGTCCCGTCGGGCACACATGTTAGGGATGATGACAGTTTGGAGCGTCTCAATGTCCTTCTCCCTCCGGGGCGAGTATAGCCCTTGTGTTCTGTGTGCCTTCGCCGAGCCGAATACGAGACTTCCATTCTTCCCTCTTAGCAACCGCAGCGTCGTGACCACCCCCGAAGCTTGTCCCGCTCCTCCCGCACTTAGCGGCATCGGCCCGCATCGGCCTCAACCTTGGCCCTCTCGGCTAGGACCGCCTTCTCAAGATCCTCCCCGAGCTTTCGCTCGAGGAAATCATTTTCGGCGGCCTGGAAGTCCTTCTTCGCCTTCTCGGCCTCTTGCTTAGAGGCATCAAGCTCGAGCCTAAGCCGGTCAAGCACAGGGGCAGCTTCAGCCATGGTCTTTTCCTGCTCCATAATGTGAGCGCCGGCTACTTCGGTCCACTTCGCCAGCATCTTGGACAACCTTATGCCTTCCGCCATAATCTGAGCGGGGGAAGGCTTCAGGGCTGAGGAGTCGACGGTGACATTTTAACTGCCCGTCTGCATAGGCCGCTTCCCCATTTGCCGTTCAGTGGGACCGGCAGCCGGCGTCGGTTGATCTACAAAAAATTCAGACAGAGCATCCATGTCAACATTCATTGACATGTCGAAAGTCTGTCATCGGAATGCCTAATGAACCAGCTAAATCCGAGCCACAAAGTTAGATCCGTACCACCTTGGCCTTCTTGGTTGGAGGCCCCTTTTCTTTGCACGACCTCGTATATGGCAACAATGAAATGACTCGGTCTCTTTTCTCTTATTTAAAGAAGGAGGAGCCTCATGCTGACCTCCTCCTCAACATCGATGACCACCGGCTGCTTTTGGACCACGAGGATTGAAGATCGAACGGAGTTGACGCCGTCGCCAGCCGTAGACATTATCTTTGGTTTGCGGCGCGGCACGTTACTGGCAACCTTCGCCTGAGCCGCCGTCACATCCAGTGCCTTCAACTGCTGGTCCATGAGCTCGTTAGGAGCCGGTCGGCAATCACGTGTCTGGGCCTTAGGATGCGGGTCAACAACTCTCCCGTTCTTGTCGAGTCCCAACCTCTCGAGGACGGAGGCAGACAGTTCCGGGCCAAATCGGTCTGCAAAGGAAACAAAGCAGGAGTTAAGCAAAAGAAATAACACAAGTTCAAAAACAGAAGCATAAAAAGCAAAGATGGGCCTCACACCAACCCCACTCACCCCGTTCGAGGGCCGGTATGAGGCCGACGTGGCAGAGCAGCTCATCCTGAAGAATGATCTGCGTCGGGGGCATCCATCCCTTCGGCGTCCCATCCTTCTCAGCCTCAAACAGCTTCATTGCCCGTTTTCATCCTCATTAAGATAGACCTGCGCTGGCGTCCATCTTAAGCTTACTCCGGGAGACATATTTGTCATGCTCCCCTTGGTTCTCACACCGCAAGTTGACGCGGCTCTCGAAAGGACCGGGCGGCGGATAGTCCTCCGGAACCTCAACGTATACCCACCGCCCCTTCCAGTCCTTGCAAGAAGTAAGCTTAGAGACGGTGATATAACCCGGCTCGATCTGGATGCTATACCACCCCGTGCCACCTACGAAATTACAGCCGAAGGTGGTGAAGCCGGCGAAATAGGTTCACCGTTGGGGCCTCCCCTTTGAAAAGGCACAACCATACAAAACCAACAATCGTCCTGATGGCCAACGGATGCAGTTGGGCCATGGCGACATTCATGGCTTTAATAATGGCAACAACGTATTCATTCGGAGGAAACCGGAGCCCATACTCCGGTGTCCGATATATACGCCGTCTGAACCCTCGGGAGGGCAACAGACCGCCTGACCCTCCTTAGGGATAACAATTATATACTCCCCGCCGAAGGAGAAATGGTGTTCAAAAAGTTCGAGCCGGAGCGGCTAGCGAACTTATTCGTCCGAGCACGATCGGGGCCGATCGAGCGAGCATCACCGTGACCAAAACAAGCGGCCTCCCTACGGCAGAAGGGGTCGCCTCATCATCATCATCATCATCATCATCAATACCCGCCATATATCTCTCATCGATTTCAGGAGAAGGAGACACGGACCCCGAACCTTATCGGGGTGACGGCAAGTAGCTCCCGCTCATCGAGATGCGACGCTCGCCCCGGCGCAATCTACCGGGTCCAACATCAGCAGAAGACATGACAACAAATACTTATCAAATAAAAGTTGAAAAATTTGTTTGTTTACCTTGGAAAAAGTGTTACGCCGAGTAACGCTTTGAAGACTAGAGAGAAGTTTCTTCGAAGAAAGCTAGAGGGAAGAAATTTTTTTGAGAAAATGAATTTTTGGTGGCCAAAATCGGGGCTAATCGCTCTATTTATAGAGCAAAGCCCATGAAACGGACCAATCAGGGCAAAGCCCATGAAGCGTCAACCAATCAACACCGAGCCACGTGTCAAGCATGCAGCCATGGAATGTCAATCGACAAACAGTTACAAAACTTCTTCAACACGCTCCTTGACAGAATGCCAATCGACGTATCTTCTTCAACACGATCCTTGGTATCTACTAGCCAAACGGCCCGCTGTTCAACCGAGCTTGGCAGCACCGGCCGGGGGCAATCAAAAGCACACGACACTCACAACCTCGGTCTCAGCCAGCGCCATTTTCTTTTCCACATTTGATGTCCATTACACATCCATGTGGAGGGGGGATACGGTACGGCCTGAGCAATCCCAAGCCGAGGGAGAAGAAGCCGGGGAAGAAATTCAACTTGCGCAGAATACGCTCAACACTCATCGAAGGTCCATACCACGGCATAGACTACGCTGGGGGCAAATTGATGGGACATATTCTGCACCCGCTGACCGAGCCAACATATTGAGCAAGGTCAAATATATCCACAGCAAGTCAACATCTCTGACAGCCTAGCCGACGCAGCCAACAAATAGGCTGTCACTGGGTCTCGGCTAGGCAACCTGCCAGCCGAGAGGCATATCCGCGTACTCACATCCAAGACCCCTCGGCATGGAGTCAACTCGGCCAGCCGGCCAGCCATGGGTCCCTCGGCCGAGGGTAGAACAGTCTTTTCACCTGCTCTGCCACTTGGCCACTTGGCCACTACGTAACAAAAGGTGAAAGCCTTTAAATACTCCACTTCTCTCATTGAGAAAAGGATCCGAAAATAATCGAATAATCCACAATTCATCTCACAATACACTAATCTGGTATAAACTCCCTTATCTCTCTACAATATACTTTGCCAAGTAACACACAACTTAATCCCTTTTAAGTTTACTGACTTGAGCGTCGGAGTGAGTACGCTCGGTACCAAGCCGAGCCCTCAGTTTGTTCATTGTTTCAGGAGAGGCCGAAAGGAAGAGTCAAGCAAAGTCATCATTCTACAAGCTTACGTTGTAACAAATCCTGCTCCGGAATTACACCCGGAACAACTACGTTTAAATAATATAATTAGAATTGTGTTAAAAATATTCTATCATTAGAGTATATGTTCTTATCATTTGCACATATTTTAATTATGATAAAAAAAAAATAGAAAACAAACGTCCATGGTAGCATGTGTAATCTATCAAAGTTCAAGGTTACCATGAGAAATTTCCAATATTATAATGATATAGTTAATTAAATTTTCATTTAAAAGAGAGAGATATCCGTACCAATAAAATAATAAAGGGGGTATTATTTTTTAATTGTTATTTTATTGTCACGTCATCAAACTTAACGTCCATTTAACAGCCTTTATATTTGGGGGTACCATAGGCAGATTCTTAAAAGTAGGGGTAACATGGAAAATCTGACAAAATTAAGGAGTACAACGGAAAATTTTCGTATCTCAATTATGTTAAATTTTTTTTTGAAGAAAAACAACGTACAAATATTAATGTAGAGTACTTGATCATATTATTAAATTTAAATATAACTATTAGATATAATGAGTAGCAATTGTTTGTATTCGGTATTCGAGATCTGGTTGGATATCGAACTAAGTACAAAAAATATGGTGTAATTCTGAGTATGTTATTTGTCCCACATTGAAAAACAATGCAGGTTTGATGAATATATATTTTTTTGGTCAATCGAAGCGCGCACTTAAGTAGCATTACAATATAGGGTAGGGGGATTCGAACCTGGGACCTATTGTCCACACTACTTCCGTCTTAACCACTACACTAAGACATCTTCGGTAGGTTTGATGAATATATATCACGTATAAATAGTAGAATTGTCCCACATAAGAAAAAAAATCAAAGTTTGGTGAATATATTACTTATAAATAGTAGAATTGTCCTACATCGAAAGATTAGTATAAGGTGGGGTGATTATATGATTATAAATATGAGTTAACTCATGTATATATTAATCTTTTATTTTTTTTAAAGAGATATTTTAATAATATGTAAACAAATCATAAAACATAGAATGTAAACATTAAACCCTTATAACGTTTTTTTTCTTTTTGCATTATTTATAAGTTAATTATCCCGTTGCAACGCACGGACATTCAAACTAGTTACCAATATACTCCACGGTTGCAAACGAAAATAAAATTGAAGTGAAATTGCGAGTTTACTTTGCCCTTTACTAATACAAAGCGTCTTGCTTGTGACTGGCTAATCCCGTCATAAGCTGAAGACCTCTCACAAAAAGAGAGAGGATAAGGTGGGGCATGCCCCATGTGCTTCCCCACTCACCTCTCATGGGTATTTTGTGAGAGGAAATGGTATCCGTCACAAGCTTGTGGCGGATATCGCCGTCTTCAATGAGATTTTGTGTTACTAATATGAGGCTTATTTGAGATTTGAGAAGCTACCAGTAGCACCAACACTTGCACGGGAGTTGAGGCAAGAAAAATCAGATTAATAACTACGCAAGCAAGAAAAAATAAAAAGAGTGTTCTAGAGAAAGAAACAAACCAATTCCGTAATTCCCCCAAAACCCCAAAATCAAAGATTACGATTTCAGCATCAAACGAGCTCGGATTGCCGCCGAATTTTGGGAAGTCGGTTCATATATCACAGGGTAAGTTTCTGCTAAGTTTCGTTGATTTAGCTATTCTTTTTGGGTTGTTTATTTCCCAATTCCCATAGTATTACCGTCAATTTCATGTTGCAATTGCATTCCATTAATATCCCATCTTGCGACATGATATACCGACTTAATTTATCGTTTAATTCGATTCTTGTATATACCCGTTTTACAACAAACTTTTTGGTGAATAAAATAAGAGAGTCCCCTAACAGAACAACAATAAAATTTTATCTAAATTTTTATTTATATACGGAGTACTTATTTATTTATATAAAAGATTGATTTATTGATTACAGAGTAAAAGACTTATCCCTATAGAGGAAAACGCTGTTTTAACTATGCCCGCCGAAAGCGAAAAGAGCTCGAAGAAGGCGAAATCATCATCATCAAACATACGCCATAGTTCCAAGTACTTACCCCTTGATGTGTGGGCAAGTATTATCGTCAATTTACCAGTAAAAACCCTGTTGAGATTCAGGTGCGTCTGTAAATCTTGGTGCTCCATTATTGATCACCCTGACTTTGCTTACACGAATCTTAAACTGCGGAAAATTGATTCGAAGAAAAGTAAAATAATTGCCCTTGAAGGATTTGGATACCAAGGTGGAGTACTCTACCAAGGTGCAAGAAGATGCTTGTTGACAGTTCGTCAGGGCGACACTCTTCGAAAAACTGCTCATATTTTCGAGAGTTCTGACAGATACTATCTAGTAGGGAGATGTAATGAATTGTTGTTATTGAAACGGTTTGTTTATCCAGGCGATTTCAACCCTGGTTATGAAAAAGAAATGAGACTGTGGAACCCTTCTATTCGCAAATCGTTGTTAATTCCCCCTTGCCCGCTTGTCAATGCTATCTACCTACTTGGGTTTGCTCCTTGCAGTAAGGATTATAAAATCATTGCGATTGATAATAATATTAATCGTCCAAAGAATTACTCGTATATTGCAGTTTATACCCTCAGCAATCAACAATGGTGTGTTAGAAATAATAATGACCCTCAGCGGATTTATGTCCCACCGACTGCTTTCTATTTCCAAGGGGCTGCACATTGGTTCGGAAAGGATCCACTTGTGGAGAACCAACATCAGAATGAACTAACTCATCTTGTTTCTTTTAACTTTGATTTGGAAAAATTCACGTTTTTGAAAATTCCAAGGGATTCGAAGGGAACTGATATCACGAGGTTTTTGTTTATTCTTGGGGAATCGCTGGCAATTTTTAGCGTTACTCAAGAAAGATCAAGAATATGGGTGCTGGAGCAGGGGAGGAGCGGAAAGGGGGTATGGACTGAATGGTTTTCAGGACGTTCTAATGGTGATACTTATTATTTATTCAGTAACTCTTGGTCATATTCGCCACTCTTTTATGAAACTGATGGAGAAAGGTATTTTATTATTGGGAAGAAGTCTTATAATATTGATAGTGGACGAGGGAAAGAGCTCGGAAAATCTATGAGCGGTTATTTGGATTTGAGAATGTATATGGAGAGCTTGGTATTGTGGAAAGGATACGGAGCTGAGGATATGGCTTCTTTCCCATGAATAAGACTATTACTACTCGTATCACAATTATGGATGGTTATGGGAAGACCGTGTACTGGTAATTCGCAGACGATGAATACATGAATCGCTACTCGTCTGTTCTTTTAGCTTTGATTAATTAGCCAGAATAACTATTAGTTCAAGTTATAGTTGCTGTTGTTTAATGTTTTAATTCATTATAGCTGAGGATAATGTTGTTTCTTTTTTTCCTGGAAACTTTGATATTTTAATTCCTCTGACCAACTTTGATTGTCACTCGAGTGACCTAACGAACAGGATGAGCAGTATGAATATTTGATGTTACCTACTCACATCATCCACACGGTTATGGCATACTCGGGGCGACTAATGCTCTATGCAACCACGAGCATGGGAACCGGGCCTCCGGTCTTGGTCACCAAATTTACAAGCACACTTGTGCATACATTTGAATTTACAAGCTTTAGTATAGTCACAATCTACAATGTGAATAGTCAAGATATGCATATGTATTATAAGTATTTCCATACTTCAAAAGTTACATCATCCTAATTTCATAGTTAATTAAGATTCCCTTGCCTGTTTTTTTTATGTAGACCATACGATTTAATCCGGATTCGAGTCGGGTAGGACCATTAGGGAGGTAAAACTCTCCCTCATGAGTTTTAACACTGCTGCATTCCCAAGGCTCGAACACGAGATCTCTGATTAAGTGAACAACCCTTTGTCAATTAATCTAAGTGCTCACGGGTCGATTCCCTTACCTGTTAAGCAACACTTAAACAGTGAGATAATAAAGGGTTAAAAACCACGCCAAAACAAACAAAATTATTAGCAGCTAGTCTTCTCCGTCTTGATATTAAAACGGGTTATATATCACCCCTCATGGGTATATAGGACAAACATGGATATTTTCGGCCGGTTTTAAGCTTAAGAGGGATAGTTTCGTACTTTCGTCTTATACAATAATTCCTCTTAGAAGAAGTAAATAAATGACCAGGACAGCCCGATAGACGCAGTACATTCTTCGCTTGATATAGAGAAAGGTAATAATTAGTTATTTTCTTAGTAGGGTAATAATAATAATTAGATTCTTACCTTCCCTTTGAGGATTAAATCAACACATAATAGGGAGATGATATGAGTTGGTTTTAGTAACACGCAATGTTCGTCATAGGAACACTGGCTATCAAAAAGTAATGATATTATGTAACCCTTCTATTAGAGAATCACTGTTAATTCCACCTTGCCCAATTGGCGATTTTATGTATGTATTAGGATTTGCCCCTCGCAGTAAGGACTATAAAATCATCGCAATATCAGTCGGACAAAACCAGGACGAAGAGCCTACAAGGACGAGTGTCGCAGTATATACACTCAGTGACCAACAATGGAGGATAAGAAATAATGTCGTGGATATCAGCTGTTGGGAGATTAAAAGCCGCGTGCCAAAAGCGTTTTACTTTCAAGGAGCTGCACATTGGTTTGGAAACACAAACACTCATCTTGTTTCCCTTGACTCTGTTGGTGATTTAAGAGTAATTACCGGTTTCATTTTGCGTAATTAAGGTTGGTTCGTTAGTGGGTAATTTCTGAATAATAAATTGCAAGTTCGGGAAAATACGGAGAGTATACTTGCATAATTATTTACGGAATTACGGTTTAGCATTCGGACGAATGACTATGACGAATTACTTTGGAATTAATTAAATTTCGCGGGATACGGAACTTAGTTCCGTGTCTAATCTGAAAAGATAATTAATTAATTTCAAGAGAAATCAATTCAACGTATTCCTGGTTTTGAAGAGTTGCAACTCTTCATAATAACTCCCCTCCTTTCCCTGTTTTCCTCTCTATATAAACAAAGAGGAAGAGAAGAAACAGACACAGAAAATTCTTCAACATCAACAAACGTTTAACAAACTACACACAATATTTCTATATTACGTCTCTGATCTTTGAGTGCCAAAGACAGAGGGGACCGTCTTATCTCAGTAGAAAAATTCGGTATAACCCAGGCACAAGAATAAGGGTCGAATTATTCTATTAGGAAAGCAAGAGTCGATTCGGTCTGGTTTTGTTTGTCAAATTTATTGTTCGTAATAATCAATCACATAACAGACTCAGTGACCAACAATGGAGATTTTTGTTTCTTCTTGGCAAGTCGCTAGCGATTTTCAGCATTTCTAAAGAACGGTCAGGAATATGGATGCTGGAGCAGGGGCAGGAGCAGGGGAAGGGGCGGGTAAAAGGGGGTATGGACTAAATGGTTTTCAGGACAATCGAATTGTGATGCTTTTCATTTATTCAATAATCCTCGGCGGCCATGTTCAAATGTAATCTATTATGAAAGTGATGATGGAAGATGTTTAATTTTGGGGAATAGGTCGTATAATATTGTTACATGCCAAGTCAAGGAATTCGAAAAATCTCTAGACAAGTTATTTTATTTGGGAACGTATATGGAGAGTTTGGTGTTTGATTAGCCAAAATAACTACTCCCTATGTTTGAGTGAATTGTTTACAATTGTTTTAGTTTGTGACAAATTGTTGGAATAATTTGGTCCCTCCAAGTGGGGGCCATATACATTAACTAATAAAAGGAGAATTGGGATTGTTGGTAGGAGTAGTGCGCATAGTAGGTGTAAAAGGAAAAGTGGGATTATTGAAATGAGTAGTGCGCGTAGTAGGTGCATATGGAGTACTATAAATAAGCAAGCATGCAGGAGCATTTTATTCATTCCACATCCACAACAATCCCATAAAAAGCCAGTGAGTAAGCAATAATCTACTTACTGAGGAAAATACAGAGAGTTTGAGAGTTAGTGTGGTACTGCTCAAATAATCCTGTCAGTACGGTATCCAGTCGGAAAGGCGTAAAATCTCCGACTGAGTCCCACACATTTAGAATATTATTTCTGAGGGTCCGAGTGTTTATCCGGGTAGTCAGAATAATATTTGTAATCTCCTAGTGGGTACTAGGAAAGGCATTGTGTTCCCATTATTTTGCTTATAGTGGAGATATTAAGCGGCCTAAGGGTCCCGTGGTTTTTACCCTTATTCAAAGGGGTTTTCCACGTAGAAAATCGGTATTCATATTCTCTATTTTGTTGACGTATTTATTATCGTCTTGTCCATTTTATAATTACACTCCCGCAAGAGGGTAATAGGTCCACGCTTCCGCTCAATATTTACGCCTGTTACCCAACAGAGTGGTATCAGAGCTCTGGTAGCTCTCGGTATACTTTGTGTAATTTATAAAAATGGAGGATACCGTCACAATTGGTGGCATGATAAAATTAACGGCGACCAATTATCCAATATGGAAGCCAAGAATGGAGGATATTCTTTATTGTAAAGACATGTACCATGTCGTCGCATCTTCGACGAAACCCGTTGATAAAACGGAAGATGCGTGGAATACAATAAATCGAAAGGTTGTCGGATTGATCCGTCAATTTATCGATCAGAGTGTTTTTCAGCATGTAGCCAGTGACACAGTGGCTAATACACTCTGGAATAGATTGGAGTCCATGTACGAACGCAAGACGGCTCTCAACAAAGCCTCTCTAGTTAGACGACTAGTGAGACAGGAGTACAAAGACGGTCGTAGCATGGTGGAGCACCTCAATGACTACCAGGGCTTGTTAAACCAGATAACAAGCATGAAGATAAGTCTCGCAGATGAGGTTCAGGCACTCTTACTTCTCAGCTCCCTCCCGGACAGCTGGGAAACGCTCGTAGTGTCTTTAAGCAACTCCGTTCCAGAAGGAAACCTCACAATGACAATTGTGAAAGATAGCTTGCTTAATGAAGAAGCTAGAAGAAAAGAATTTGGTACTTCCAACTCTGTGGAAGTCCATGTTGCAGAAACCTCTCGTGGAAGAGGTAAAAGCAAAGGGTCGCAAAAACGCGATCAATCCAGGGGGAGATCGAAGGCCAGAAAAGAAGTTACCTGCTACTATTGCGAGAAGCCGGGCCACAAGCAAAATGAATGTCGGTTAAGGAAACGTGATCTAGCGAAAGGAAAATATCGCAACAATGATCACGAAAGCCAAGGTGAAACCAGTGCCGTAGCTGTCAGTGATGATGTATTTTTCATAGGTGACGATGGTTACCTAAATGTGGCATGTGAGGATAGTATGTGGGTTGTTGACTCTGGCGCGTCATACCACATCACCTCAAATGTCGACTTCTTCTCTTCTTATACTGTCGGAAACTACGGTAGTGTAAGAATGGGAAATGATGGTTCCTCCAAAATCATTGGTATTGGAGATGTCTGTTTGCAAACCAACACTGGGCATAAGTTGGTACTGAAGAATGTCCGACATGTTCCTGACATCCGGTTAAACCTAATGTCTGCCGGGATGTTAGATGATGAAGGTTATTGCAGTCAACTCAATGATGGCAAGTGGAAGTTGACTAGAGGTTCTATGATCGTGGCGCGAGGAAAGAAGCAGAGAACACTTTATATGACTCAAGCGAAAGTGAGTCATGGAGAGGCAAACATTGTTGCACCAGATGCCTCTACCGAGCTTTGGCACAAAAGGCTCGGGCATATGAGCGAGAAGGGCCTACAAATCCTCGCTCGTAAGCAAATCCTCCCTGAAGTAAAAGGTGTGCCCCTAAAACCCTGTGTTGATTGTTTGGCTGGGAAACAACATAGGGTGGCATTTCAAAGAACGCCTCGGAAAAGGCGTAGCAACGTTTTGGATTTAGTCCATACGGATGTCTGTTTCTTAACAGAAAAGTCACATGACGGTGCATTG
This sequence comes from Silene latifolia, assembly GCF_048544455.1. NCBI lineage: Eukaryota > Viridiplantae > Streptophyta > Magnoliopsida > Caryophyllales > Caryophyllaceae > Silene > Silene latifolia. The sequence continues at coordinate 22,734,354 of NC_133531.1, read as the reverse complement.
TATTTCGTGACTTTCATTGATGATCATTCTAGGAAAATATGGGCTTCTGCTTTGGCGAACAAGTCCCAAGTACTAGAATCATTCAAGGTGTTTCATGCTAAAGTTGAGAGAGAAACTGGCATGAAGTTGAAGAGCGTTAGAGCAGACAACGGCGGTGAGTATCGGGGTCCGTTTGAAGAATATTGTCGAGGCCATGGAATTAGGCTCGAGAAAACGGTTCCCAAGACACCACAACAGAATGGTGTAGCAGAGAGAATGAACAGGACAATCGGAGAAAGGATTCGGTCCATGCTCTCTCACGCAAAGCTTCCAAAAACGTTTTGGAAAGAAGCACTAAGGACAGCTGTCTACCTGATTAACCGATCCCCCTCAGTTCCTCTGGATGGTGATATCCCAGAGAGAGTCTGGACAGGAAAAGAAGTTTCCTACAAGAACTTGAGAGTCTTCGGATGCAGAGCGTTTGCTCATATCCCGAGAGACGAAAGAGCCAAGCTTGACAGCAAGACGAAGCAATGCATCTTCGTTGGGTATGGGGAAGAAGATTTCGGTTATCGTCTATGGGACCCGGTAGATAAGAAGATCTTCAGAAGTAGAGATGTGGTATTCTTTGAAGATCAGACGATAGAAGACTTTGAGAAGCCAAGGAAACCAAAGTCTAACCCCGTGAGTCCACGTGATTTGGATCCAAAAGCTCCTGAAGGGAATGATGATCATGGGGGAGAAGATCACAATGATGATCTTGACGGTGATGGTCCAGAGCCACCACAAGATCAAGTGATTCAACAGCCTCAACAACAACCTCAAGAAGTGAGGAGATCTGATAGGCATCGAAAGCCAAACTCCCTCCTTTCACCTGATATATGGGCATTGCTTAGTGACGGGGGAGAGCCAGAGTCTTATAATGAGGCTATTGCGGATGTTCACCAGAAAGAGTGGAAAATAGCCATGCAAGACGAGATCAAATCCTTGCATGAGAACCACACATATGATCTGGTAGAGTTGCCAAAGGGTAGGAAAGCACTCAAGAATAAGTGGGTGTTCAAGTTGAAGACTGAAGAAAATAGCTCACAACCAAGGTACAAGGCGAGGTTGGTTGTGAAAGGGTTCAGTCAAAAGAAGGGAATAGATTTCGATGAAATCTTTTCTCCGGTCGTGAAAATGTCTTCGATCCGAGTTGTGCTTGGCATGGCCGCAAGCATGGATATGGAGATCGAACAACTCGACGTGAAGACAGCCTTCCTACATGGTGATTTGGAAGAAGAAATTTTCATGGAGCAGCCTGAGGGGTTTGAGGAGAAGGGAAATGAACACTTAGTGTGTCGGTTGAACAAGAGCTTGTACGGTCTAAAACAAGCTCCAAGACAGTGGTATAAGAAATTTGAATCCTTCATGATAGATCATGGCTATCAGAAGACGACTGCGGACCACTGTGTATTCGTGAAGAAGTTTCCCGACGGGGATAATATTATCCTCCTGTTATATGTTGACGATATGCTGATCGTTGGTCGTGATACTATGAAGATCGCTAATTTGAAGAAGGCGATGACCAAGTACTTTGCTATGAAAGACTTGGGTCCTGCAAAACAAATCCTTGGAATGAAAATCTCTCGTGACAAGGAAAATAAGAAAATATGGTTGTCACAGGAGAGGTATATTGAGAAGCTGTTAGAGAGGTTCAACATGCATAGGGCGAAGCCAGTAAGTTCTCCACTAGCTGGTCATTTCAAGTTGAGCTCTCGACAATGTCCTGAAAGTGAGGCCGATGAACAAGAGATGCAGAAAGTTCCTTATGCATCTGCAGTTGGAAGTCTTATGTACGCGATGGTGTGCACAAGACCAGACATAGCTTATGCAGTTGGTGTCGTTAGCCGGTTCCTCTCAAATCCAGGAAAAGCGCACTGGGAAGCTGTCAAATGGATCCTCAGGTATTTGCGCGGTACCTCCAAGATGTGTTTATGTTTTGGTCAAGGCGACCACGTGCTAGATGGATATACAGATGCCGATCTAGCCGGAGATTCAGACTCCCGAAAATCAACTTCGGGATACCTGATGACTTATGCAGGGGGAGCAGTATCATGGCAATCCAGGTTACAGAAGTGTGTAGCTTTGTCCACTACAGAGGCGGAGTACATTGCAGTAACTGAAGCTTGTAAGGAACTTTTATGGATGAAGAAGTTCTTACAAGAATTAGGTCAGGAACAGGAGAAGTATCGACTGTATTGTGATAGTCAGAGTGCGATTCATCTCGCGAAGAATCCCACCTTCCATTCCAGGTCCAAGCATATAGATGTCAGATATCATTGGATCCGAGATGTGTTAGATTCCAATCTCCTAGAGCTCGAGAAAATCCATACCGACGATAATGGGTCGGATATGATGACGAAGACGCTACCCATGGAGAAGCTCGACGTTTGTCGAAAGAAGGCGGGTATGGCAGTGTCCCCACCTAGTCGGGAGGGGGAGAATTGTTGGAATAATTTGGTCCCTCCAAGTGGGGGCCATATACATTAACTAATAAAAGGAGAATTGGGATTGTTGGTAGGAGTAGTGCGCATAGTAGGTGTAAAAGGAAAAGTGGGATTATTGAAATGAGTAGTGCGCGTAGTAGGTGCATATGGAGTACTATAAATAAGCAAGCATGCAGGAGCATTTTATTCATTCCACATCCACAACAATCCCATAAAAAGCCAGTGAGTAAGCAATAATCTACTTACTGAGGAAAATACAGAGAGTTTGAGAGTTAGTGTGGTACTGCTCAAATAATCCTGTCAGTACGGTATCCAGTCGGAAAGGCGTAAAATCTCCGACTGAGTCCCACACATTTAGAATATTATTTCTGAGGGTCCGAGTGTTTATCCGGGTAGTCAGAATAATATTTGTAATCTCCTAGTGGGTACTAGGAAAGGCATTGTGTTCCCATTATTTTGCTTATAGTGGAGATATTAAGCGGCCTAAGGGTCCCGTGGTTTTTACCCTTATTCAAAGGGGTTTTCCACGTAGAAAATCGGTATTCATATTCTCTATTTTGTTGACGTATTTATTATCGTCTTGTCCATTTTATAATTACACTCCCGCAAGAGGGTAATAGGTCCACGCTTCCGCTCAATATTTACGCCTGTTACCCAACACAAATAAAGCAAATGTAAATTATTAATTGGAATGGAGAGAGTATTAGTTCCAAGTTATAGCTAGTTTCTGTTGTTTAGTTTTTATTTCCATTATAGTTGCTACTTTACTAATGCACTGGATGAGCATTGAGCAGTATGAAAATTAAATGTTACATCTACAGGATTGTGTCACATACATGAACCCGTGTCCTAGATAAGCTTTAACAAGACCTCTACTCGGGCCAGGCTAGGGCCGAGCTGGGCTGCCCAGGAGGTGTGCCGGGCTCCCCTTGTCAGACCCGAACCAGGCCAAGGGGATGGAGGGGCGGGCTTGGTCGGGTCAGACCGGGCTGGGATATGCTTGACCTGGGCCAGGGCCCGAGGAAGGAGGGCCATACCAATTTTTTTCCTAAAAGGGCGGGCCGAGCTGAAATTTTAGGACCCGGACCAGGTGCGAGCCAACGACGGGCCGGGCTGGGACATCCCGAGTTGCATAAAATAACGGGTTAAGGCGGGTCAACCGAGTCAGCATGTGCTGATGGCCAACTCTAGCTTTAACCATAGCATAAATTTTCAGCTAAGAACGAAGTATTCGTCTTAAGCTTAAAACGAGTCAAATACTAACCAACTTTTATAGATATGACAAATATCTTATTATCCCCTAAACATTTTTCATTTGTCTTAGGTAAAGTATTTGACTCGTTTTAACCTGAAGATGGATATATCTGTCTTAAGAAAACCTTAGCTTAGTATCGTCTTAAATGAGAACTTGAGTTAACTTCAATAATCTTTTAGTACTCCATCATATAATTATATTATTATTAAATATGATTTAATTTTAGTTAGTATATATGTTTTTCGGCTGAAAAATGGTAAAATTAAAGGTTTTGTAAACTTTTATTTTACCTGTATTTTGACTTTGACCCGACCCGTATTCAAATCGACTTGTATATTGACTTAACTCGTATGATGCAGCCCGTTTGACAGATCTATCAGTCCATTTCTTATTCACTTTGTTCGTTTGATTTTTTAAAATAACATATTTTTTTAAAAGTTGTTACATATATGATAAGTATACTTTGATAAATGTGAGGTATTTATAGAGTTTTTATTTTTGTATCAGTTAATCATACTAAATTAACCCCTCATTAATTTTTCATATTTCACGTCATTATATTTTGATATGAGAAAAAAAAATGGAGTTGTAAAATTATTTAAGAAAACCGAGTAAAATTGAATTGTAATATAAAAGTGGTATCTCATTAATTGTTCATTTTTCTAATTATTGTATTTTGTTTCGAGAAAAAAAAAATCAAAACTGAAAATTAATTTAAGAGAATTGAGTAATGTGCTCTAATGTTTTTTTTTTAAAGTATTTTTTACACCACAAAATTAATGATTCTAATTTACAAATTATATCAATTTTTTTTATTATGAAAATAATCAAACCGATTTATAGTTTTGGTTATATAAGTTTAATATTTTATAGTTCTATATTATTTATATTTTAATTAAAACATTATAGTTTAGTATTTAGTGAAAATTAAATAATTTGGTGAAAATAAAATAAAAAGAATTGTAATGAAATCAGTAGGTCTCGTGAGAGACCGTCTTCCACTAATTTAGTGGGAGATATAAATATATAATAGGGAAAAAAGAAATTCATTGAGTCCTCCACTCCATCATGTGAGAGGTCTCTGCTATAATATTATAATTATAAGTTTCCTTATCTAGTGAATACAATTAAATTATCAATAATATCCTTATTTAAAAATATGTTTTTTGGAGGAAAAATTTGCGAGTTCACCTATTCTTTTATTGGATAAATGTGATAATTATAAATAAATAAAATAACGGTTAAAGTGTTGTTAAGGAGACAGGGGTATAAATCATATGAGAGGAACAAAAGGGAGAAGAGGGAATTCATGTTATCGCTTTCAACAATAAAATGAATAAATCCGACACGAATTACATTTCCCTCGTCCTGGTGAATTAAATTTCCACTGAAATCCGAACTTCTCAAGTTAAACCAAAAATCCCTTAATGAAGTTTTGGAACTCAATTTGGAATTGAATTCGAAAATCACGACAATAAAATTAATTATAGGTTTTCAAACACTACCTAAAGTGCGTGATAGATGAAGAATTAGGAACGACAAACACCTAAGAAGGGGAGAGGGTGAATTAGGTGTACCCTTTTTAAAATTTTGTTCTTAACTTAGTTAATTGATAACTTAAGTGAAGAACTTTGAAGTAGAAGACTTGAGAAACTTAATTGAATGTAAGTTCACAAGATGGTACAGCCGTTTTATGTCACAGTATGGGTGACTGTGACACAGAACTTGACTAGGTACAAGCGAGAAATAGCAAACTGAAAGAACGTAAAAGTAAATGAACAAACAAACGACATTTTAAAAATTGATTCAGCCGCTACTCCGAGGCCTATGTCCAACCATTATTTTATTGCTTGTTTAGAAATTCACTCAAACTTACTAAACCCCTTACAATGAAAATAATTCGCTAACCTACTCCGGTTGCACTCAAACTTAAAGCTACTCCGCTTCAAGAGTTTATGGGTTCTATCTCAAGGTGTTACAAAATCTTTTTAATCTCAAGAGTTTACTAAATGAACATGGAGATCACAATTAAGATCTAACACGAGAATCATGGAACAAACTAATTATGTCACAGTACATCGAACTGATACTTGGAGGTTTACAGCTTTTTCGAAAACAAATGAAGACTTTAAAATGTGAAAAACGTTTTGCAAACACTTGAAGGACAAAGCTTTAAATGCACAAATGATTTGCAATGTTTTACAATAAATGCTTTGGAAAGTCTTAAGAAATAAATGAGACTAAGACACTCTATTTATAGTGGATTTGATCTCAAGTAAGTACAGCTTAGGGAAATTAAATCCAATATAAAAATAGTAACTTTGAGTGATGGTAAGTGTTAGACTATAGGCTTGGGGCTTAAGTTATTGAAGAAATCAGAAAACTTAAGCTAATACACTCAACATGTGACCTTTTACAAAAATGGCAAAAAAACTTTTCTAACTTTAAAAGTTTAACAAGTCCAACTTACCATTTATGTAAAAGGTGTTTGCACAAATCTAGAGGTTTATTCAAGTGAATTTGTGACTCAAAAATTTCAGATTGTTTTCAAGCTTTTGAAGATTCAAATGTTTAAGGTTTGAAATTTGCAAAGTTTTAACACTTAAAACATTTCGTTGAAAACGTCCTTCATACGGTAGTATCAGAAACCACAGTACAACGTACTGTTGCATGGTTTTGCCATAACTAGACTTAGATGAGAATGTTACACTTACTCTTACATTTTTCGACTAAGGTTAGGATAATATCATTGTCTTGACTTTCTTGATTATCTTGATCATCTTGGGTCATCGTTGAAAGTTCATTTGATTGCTTCAATCACTAATCATTTTCATTTAAGAGCAAACGATCAAATAACAAGGGGACTTGACATCATCAACTCAATGTGTTCTAACAATAGAGAATTAGAGAGACTGAGAGTGGTAATTCCTTTTTGAATCGAAGTAAATAAATGACCACGACCGTCTAGACGAAGTAGGTACTTCGCCTCCCATAAAGAAAAGGTGATGATTAGGATCTTTTTGTAGAGGTGGTCAAATACTAAAATGCGGGCTTGGGCCGAACATGAGCCGTAGAGCTGGACTAGCGTGATTTTTTTTGGCCCAAGGACGTGCGGGTTCACGGGTTTTGGGCAGATTCATGGGTCGGGCCTTTGTAAATTTCGGAAATACGTTGTCCAAGCCCCGCTATGTTAGTGGGCGGGGCGGGATGGGCCTACTGTCCATGAAGACCTCTACTTATCATCTTGCATTCCGTGATTTAATCAACACATCGCCGTTATATAGAAAACTCTCGTTTAACTCTGCTCAACATCAATTTTGGGAGTATTACGGCGGAACTCAAATTCTATGACGGCGTACTTACCCCCCGAAGTTTGTAGACAAATTCTCACAAATTTACCGTTGGAAACCCTATTGAGATTCAGATGCGTATGTAAATCCTTGGTGCTCTATTATAGATCACCCTGACTTCATTTACACGCATCTAACATGTCGAAAAGTCGATTCAAACATGAGTACAATATTTGCCCACGAGAGGAAGGTAAGCCAAGGAAGAAAAGTATGGTTGTTGACAGTTAATCGAGGCAATATTATTAAGAAAACTGTTATCTTTCTGAAGAGCTCCGAATCGTACTGTGTAATAGGAAGATGTAAGATGTAATGAGTTGGTTTTAAGAAAACTATGCCTAATTTTTCTTGATCCTCCATCACATAAATATACTTAAACTTTCAAAATATGGGCGTAAGACGAAAATACGACCCGAACTCGACACAAAATTAACGGGTTAGAGTTGAGGCCTTATTACCCATTTATGTAAGTGGGTCGACACGAACACGACACGAGATTTAATTGGGTCGGGTTTGGGTTGGAGAGATTGTGACCCGTTTATATGTGACACGAACACGAACCCGACACGACCCAATCTGTTTGCCAGATTTAGTATAAAGCATATGAGAGGAACAAAAGGGAGAACAAGGAGTTCATGTTATCGCTTCCAACGATAAAATGAATAAATCCGACACAAATTACATTTCCCTCCTCCTGGTGAATTTAATTTCCACAGAAATCCGAACTTCTCAAGTTAAACCAAAAATCCCTTAATGAAGTTTTGGAGCTCAATTTCAAATTGAATTCAAACATCACGACAATAAAATTAATTATGAATTTTCAAACACTACCTAAAGTGTTCGATAGAGAATTAGAGAGATTTGGAGTGCTAATTCCTTTTAGAATCGAAGTAAATAAATGACTAGGACAATCTAGACGGAGTAGGTTCTTCGCCTCCCATAAAGAAAAGGTGATAATTAGGTTCTGTTTGTAGAGGTGGTCAAATACTCAAATACGGGCTTGGGCCGAACATGAGCCGCAGAGCCGGGCTAGCGTGATTTTTTTTTGCCCATGGACGTGCGAGTTCATGGGGTTTGGGCAAATTCATGGGTCGGGCCTTCATAAATTTTGGAAACACTTCTCAGTTCTCATCTTGCATTCGATGCTTAATCAACACATCGCCGTTATATAAAAACCCTCGTTTAACTCTGCTCAACGTCAATTTTGGGAGTTGATAAGTAGCATTTTAGTCATATTTTACCCCGCATTTATATCTTATTACGACTCGATTTTGCGTGCTTAATTGTCTAATTAGCTCATTTAATTTACTAATTATAATAATTAGTCGTCGTAGTCATATTTATTAATTAGTCGGATATTTATTTAATATTATTATTATTAATATTACTTTATTATAATAATTTGTAGGTAAGGAGAAATAATGAGATGGAGAGCGAGTAAAATGATACGGAAATTGAGGAGCAAATTGGGACGAGACGGAAAGAGGAAGGGTCAAGGCAAAGTCAAATGAATTAAAATACACAAAGAAAGTAATGTTTGACAATTGATCTTTGCTAAAATCCAAACCCCCCCTGCAACTTTGAAGTTGCTCGCCATTTTCAACACTCAATTGCCAGAACATAGATTTAATAATCAAGCCTTGATGATTCACCGTTTTCAACAACAAAAATCAGCCAAGCCATGCATCAACGACTCCCCTGTTTCCCCTTTACCACCATCCATTCACCATCATCACCATTCAACAATCATTACCACCATTCACACCATTTAATCCACCATCGTCCTTCACCAAGCAACCCAGAAACCCGACATAAATCACTGCCATTTTCGTCCACTTCATCACCATCCTCAAACAACCACTGTCACCATTAATGGACATCATTGTCGCTCTTCACTTTCACCAACTTCCTCGCCACATCTCGCATTCACCATCATCATGCACCACCTTCGCCATTTCAGCATCAACAAACCCGACACCGGAGCTCGCCATACGCAACCACCATGCTCCAGCAGTCATTCGTGCATCGTTGGACTTGGGGTCGAAAACCAAGCCAATTTGAAGACAGGATGTGCTCCATGCCGGTGCCCCGGCAGTCGACATCCTCAACCGGCAGAACACACCCTTTTTCCTCCATTTTGTGAAGGTCTCGCTGCCGGTATAGGGACCGGCAGCCGTCATACCGGCACAACGCACCAATTCAACTACCTCGCATCATTTTTGTGCTCCATGCCGGTGCCCCGGCAGCCGGCTAGCCGGCACAACACACTTCACGCTTATTTCTTCCCCTTGCTTCATTGACCTCGCTGCCGGCACAAGCCCCGGCCGCCGGCGTGCCGGCAGGACACCCCTTTTTCCTTTTTCTTTTGCTCTTGTTTTGTTTGTGGGGGAATGTGACGAGTAATTAGTATTAGGATTATTGTATTATTATTATTATTATTATTATTATTATTATTATTATTAGATTAATACTATTATTATTAGGTTGTATTAGTGGTAGTATTAGACTAGTATAAAAGACCCAACATTACTACCTCATAATACCCATTACTTTACCTTGGAAATTAGACTAGTTCATCTTATTCTCTCTCAATATTGTAAAACCCTCATATTTCCTCTCTTATTTTCATTGAATAAAAAGTTGTTATCTTTCTTTAATTATTAGTTTAATTCTTCTTTTGTTCATTCAAGTTCTTCTCTTTTCATTAGTTTACAATTAGTAATTTTGGGTTGTATTTGGGGAATTAAAGAATCCTTTCATTCTTCCAATCCAAGTTTCCACCTTTTGCAATTAAGTGGTATAATTTCTCTTCCTTATTTCATTTGTTTACATTTTGTTTTTCTCTTAATTCTTGTTTAGTTGTTCATGTTAGAATACAATTTCTTGTTGTTTAATTGATGCTAATCTCTCTCTTGTTCATCTTTTCTTTGTTTTCCATTGTTGTTACTCTCAAAAATTGAATCTTTGAGTTGCTATTGTTAAAGTTTGTGTCTTTTTGCATTAATTTCTTTCCATCTTAGATTAATTTGTCTTTCCTCATAATTTTGTTGATTAATTGCATGATTAGTAGTAGAATTTATTCTCCCACCATGTTCATGATTAAAGAATCCATCTTTATTGTCTCCTTTGTCTTAAGAAACATGATTAGTGAGTAGTCTTCCACTAGGACTCGGTTTGACCCAATATGAGTAATTTCACTAATTGAATCTCATAAAGACTAATTATTTGGGGAAATTGGTGAGGGTAGTTTAGAGGATTGATTTGGGTTTATGGATCGATTTTTGGGTAGTGTCGATTTATGACCCTTGTCCACCAACGAGAGTTGGTTAGGTTGTGATTTGGATACCCGGAATTTGACCCTATTGCTAACCTAGGTTGAGACCGAAAGGGAGAACCGGGTAGGGCACCTCTAAATTAGCGTTTGAAATCGACCTCCGAGAGGAGGAGTGGGATGACCCGGAAATTGATGGGGGCTTAATGACCTTAGCAAATATTAGACTACCTTGGGAAAATGCATGTTTTTGAGGTAGTCGGGTGTTGAGTTAGGGATTCCGACCTTCGAACCCGAGAGGGGGGTTGATGGGTAGTGCTAGTGTCCTACTTCGAACCCGAGAGGGGGGTCTTAGGCGAATTAGAGCCATCTCCTCCTTGCTTGTCAACCCGAGTGATTATCCTAGGGAATTAGTATGTGGAATTACGAATTGTTGTGGGAGAACCGAGTTCTAGGCCTTTTATTCATTTGATTTACAATTTATTTCTCTCTTGCTCATTTATCATCTTTTGTTAAATTGCATTTCATTTCATTTAGTTTAGTTGTTTAGTTTTAAGTCTCATCTTATATTGCCGACTTAGCTAAGCACGAGAATTTAGACGATTAGTAATCACCCATGCTCCCTGTGGATTCGACCTCGACTACCCTACTACATTAGTTGAGTTATATGTTTGATCGGGGGAGTGCGACAAACCCCGCTACCAGGAGTATTACGGCGGAACTCAAATTCTATGGCGGCGTACTTACCCCCTGAAGTTTGTAGACAAATTCTCGCAAATTTACCAGTGAAAACCCTATTGAGATTCAGATGCGTCTGTAAATCTTGGTGCTCTATTATAGATCACCCTGACTTCATTTACACGCATCTAACATGTCAAAAAGTCGATTCAAACATGAGTACAATATTTGCCCACGAGAGGATGGAAAGCCAAGGAAGAAAAGTATGGTTGTTGACAGTTTATCGAGGCAATATTCTTAAGAAAACTGTTATCTTTCTGAAGAGCTCCGAATCGTACTGTGTAATAGGAAGATGTAATGAGTTGGTTTTAATAAAACGCAATGTTCGTCGTAGCTCTGGTGATTATCAAACGCAAATGATGTTATGTAACCCTTCTATTAGAAGATCGTTGTTAATTCCCCGTTGCCCAATTGACGGTTTTATGTATGTATTAGGATTTGCCCCTCGCAGCAAAGGAAGTTTTTGCTTAAATGGGGTTGAAACCCAAACTATTTAACAAAATAGGGCGGGTTTCAAACTATTTACGAAAAATGGGTTCACGTCATCATTTCTTAATTTTTTTTTTCTGAAAATTAGAACTAGTCGCTGTCCCGGACAGCGACATGTTGCTCCCATATTCAGGTTCTTGACAAGCTACCTTCGTCGTCTCCGTTCTCCTTACTCCGACCACCAAATGATGAGATACGAATACCATTATCTTCTTCTCACTTCCCTTATTGTATTCACATTGTTGCTTGAGTTATTAGCTCCATGGTTTGCGCAAAAAACGATCCGTAATATCGCCGTTTACTAACAATTTCGCTTTCGCAACAATCCACAAATATGAGAACTATACAGAAAATTGGGCTCCTATAGAAAATGTTCAACCACAGATCATTTCAGCCAAATTATCTAAGTATTGCTTGTATCATTTACTTCATTGCTCAACTTTCGACGAAAGTTTCCGAAGAAATGAATCCCTCTCATCAATCCCGCATTATAGACATTGATGGTACTACTCCTACCAATGTAGACGTTCGAAACACATTGTTACCCGCATATTCATTCTCCATTGAGCCACAAACTCTAACTGGCATGATAATGGAGAAAACCTTGAATCATTGACTTGTCATGGTGGTGGTAACTTCAGTTCAGCGAAAGCAGACAAATGTCATTGCTGGAAAATTGCTCACCAAACTAATCAGCTCCGATCAATGTCATTGCTAACATATGATTGATTTTCTTCATTATATGGTAAATCAATAGTGAGTATAAAACATTCAGCCATTTCGGTTTTGGTTTCGCAGCTGCTATCCTTTTACTTGAGTTATTAATTTAATACGTATAAGTGGTTTCTCAGCAAATTTGTTATTGAACGGCGATATTGTGGGTCGGTTTTTGCGCAAACCATGGAGCTAATAACTCAAGAAACGATGTGAATACAATAAGGGAAGTGAGAAGAAGAGAATGGTAGTCGTGTTTCATTATTTGGTAGTCGGAGTAAGGAGAACGGAGACGACGAAGTTAGCTTGTCAAGAACCCGAATACGAGAGCAACATGTCGTTGTCCTGGACAGCGACTAGTTCTAATTTTCAGAAAAAAAAAAATTAAAATTAGGAAATGGTGACGTGGACCCATTTTTTGTAAATAGTTTGAAACCCGCCATATTTTGTTAAATAGTTTGGGTTTCAACCCTATTTAAGTAAAAACTTCGCAGCAAAGACTATAAAATCGTCGCAATATCAGCCGGATGAAGCCTGGACGAAGAGCCTACAAAGGCGAGAATTGCAGTATATACACTCAGTGACCAACAATGGAGTATTAGAAATAATGTCGTGGATATCAGTTGTTGGGACATTGTCAAGCACGGGTTTTCTTATGTTGCGCCAGTTGTGTTTTACTTTGAAGGCGCTGCACATTGGTTTGGAAAAGCTCGTCTTGTTTCTCTAAACTTTGATTCGGAAAAATTCACCTTTATGAAAATCCCGAAAGCTTTGAATAAACGAGAAAGCAAGAGGTTTTTGTTTCTTCTTGGGAATTCGTTAGCGATTTTCAGCATTTATCAAAAAAGACCAGAAATATGGGTGATGGAGAAGGGGCAGGGAAACGACAGGGTATGGACTAAATGGTTTTCAGGACGGTCGGATACTGATGCTTCTTATATATTCAACTACCCGTGGGCGTGGTCACCTTCAAATGTAATCTATTATGAGAGTGATAATGGAAGATGTTTAATTTGGGGAAATTTGTTGTATAATATTGATACTCGCGGAGTGAATTTTTTCGAAAAATATATGAGCGGTTTTTAGGAAGACGGGTGCTGGTAAACAACGGATAATATGTGAATCGCCTTCTTTTTGTTGTTCTTATGTCTGGTTTTGCTGTTCAATTAATTGAACTCGAAGACTTAAAAACTCTTTGATTACATTGATGTTAATTAAGGCTTTACTAGAATAGCTTTCACGTTCGGGATTTACTACGTTTAACCTCTTTTACTTTAAAGTCCTTGTGTGAAGCTCATACCAAAGTACAAAGGTAGGCGTGTAGCCATAAGTAACAATTGTTTTTTACATTGATATACATTGATGTCCTTCATATTTTTGACGCAAAATGCGACAAGGAGTTAGAAAATGGTTGTACTCAAATTCGGGATCACTTAATGGCACATTGGCACCCGATCACTGGTAGTGATCCTATTGACGTGTTTGGGAACTTGGATTTGAGATTTGGCTGTCTTTGGCAACCCTAAAAGGGCCTACTTTCGTCTTTGATTTGGGAATTATTCCAAATCTACTTATTAATTACAAAATTAATTGAAAGATAACTAGTTATTTCATACTTTCCTCTTTGATTCCTTGATTTCGGTGGCGGAATTGAAACGGTGGTGGCTGAAATAACAATGTTTGCAAAGCGTTTTTTTTCCTTGTTTCGTGAGCAGTCTTTTTTAGTTTTAGAAAATTTTGAAATATTGTGGTTTATTTTGGGAATAATAGAGTGAGGGGGAAATTAGGAATTTCAGTATATATTGTCGAGGTTATTTAATAATTTGTCGACGTCAAGAACCAGCTCAGTTTATAAAACAGCCTTTTCTTCCAAAAACATATTTAACTCAAACCCGTAGGGTTTCTTTCCATCTAAAAAAAAACTTTTCATTCCTACCATCATCATCAATCAATTAAGCAACATGAAGAGCAAAAGGCGTTCAAATAAATACATACCACCAGAAATATTGACTCTAATTCTTGCAAAATTGCCAGCCAAAACTCTATTAAGATTCACGTGCGTATGTAAATCTTGGTGCTCTCTTATCAATCGCTCAGACTTTATTTTAATGCATCTTAAACTCTGTGAAAATAACAAATCAAATTCGGGTAAGTTATTAACCCTCGAGACCTCCTGTGATAATCGATATGAGGGATGCTTGCTGAGTATGCTGACACTTCGTCAGGCTGACACTTTCCAAAAACAAACCGAAATTTTCAAGGCTACTGAAAAGTTCGAGCTTCATGGAACATGTAATTCTTTGCTTTTAATAAGCCGCAATCAAAGCTTCAGGTATAAAGGAATGCGATTATATAATCCTAGTGTTAAAAAATCGCTGCTACTTCCCCCTTTTCCCCTACCCGTCGTTTATTATGGCTACACGCCCATCTTTGTACTTGGATTCGCAACTCGTTGTGATGATTTTAAAGTCATCGCAATCTCATTTGAAAAGATTAAGGGTGTAGAGGTTCCAGAGATGCGTGTTGCAGTTTACACCCTTAGTGATCAACAATGGACTGTAAGGGATAATAATGTCCTCAAAATCGACTATTGGTTAATTAAGCATTTATTTGGACCCTACTATTACTGTGAGGGGACAGCTCACTGGCTTGGAAATGCTCCAGATGGGGATACTAGTAATGAATTTTATTATCCGACTCATCTTGTTTCCCTTGATTTTGATTCGGAACAGTTCACCTTTTTGGAGCTGCCTGAGTTGGATTGTATGGATTTTAATACTTCAGCATCTTTGTTTCTTCTCGGGGAATCACTAGCGTTTTTCTGCATTTCTCCTATTAATAGTTTTAGAATATGGGTGTTGAAACAGGAGAATGGGAAGAGGCTATGGACTCTATGGTTTTCAGGTCGTTCGAGTTATGATGGTAATGGTTTGTTCTACTGTATGGATACAAGACTACTAAGGGTTTTATATTTTGAGGGTGATGGTGGCTATCTCCTTTATCGGAACAATTCCTATAATATTGTTACTGGCCAAGTACAGGAACTTGGAAAATGTATGAGCCATAATTTCTATATGGCGACGTATTCTGAGAGCTTGGTGTTGTGCAATCAATCAGGACTCAGGAGCCGTGGATATATATGGCATAATTCCCACTTGTTATTTGTAAATAACCGGTCATAGTAGATGTGAACTCGCTCTTATATGATGATGGTGGGAAGACGCTCAGCTGTTTAGTTGCCTCTGACCTACTTTTGCTTAACTGATGCGCGGATCTTTATTATGGGCTTGAAAATTAGGATAATAAGTTTAAAGTATGGTGATGGATTTTGATTAAGATGGAATTTCACGGAACATTAGTGAAAGAACAATCTATTTTTGTTATTTGGATGTTTAACATTAATGTAACAGTGTTTTGCTTTTCATAAATTTTTCTGTTTTGTCTTGGAAAGTGCTTATCCTTCTTCTATACTATTGCTGTAATACTCCGTCGATGCATAGAGTGATGGTTAATATAGGGAACTATTTAAACTTAGTCACACACTCGCACAAGCGAATGTCCTTGCCTCGCCGGAAGGAATAATGCAAGGAAGTTGACGATGGAGTGCCCACCGGCTTATATGTGTTCTTGATTTTGTAGTCGATCATTGGCTGTTCAGAATAGAGTGCTCTACTACTTTATGCCTTAGTTAATAGAAATTGAAATCAAAATTCCGAGTATATGGACCATTTGAAGAATCCGATCAGAGATTAATAATATTATATCTCCAGTTGTATTCCAAGCTCGAGTTTCGGAGCAAATTATTCCAAGCTCACCCGAACTAGAACTCAAATCGGCTCTGTTACACCCCTAGTACGTACTGATAGTGGTACCCTATGACTGGTAGTGATCCTATCGACATGTTTGAGAACTTGGATTTGGGAATTAAATCCAAAAGTAGCCCAATTTTGATGTTTGATAACCCTAAAAAAGGAATTTTCATTTAGAATTGGGCGTAACTCCACCCAATTTCCAATTCAGTCCGAAATGGCTACAATTTTAAATTACACATGGTCGACAAATTATTATGCATTGACGACACTTTTTTCTTCTCGACAACGAGGCCAAGTTTTAACCCCTAAGTCCACCTTTATAGACCAACGTCGATACTTTACTCCATATATAATGTAATCTGAATTGATAGAAGAGCCTTGTTGCCAAAACATATTTAACTTATACCCGGAGGATTTCAATCCATCTCATCAGAAAAACCCCTCTTTCACCTTGACCATCATCAACCTAAAGTATTGTAACAGAGATGTTTAGAATTGCGTGATTTACAAATATTTATCCTAATATGAGAATTTTACTTTGTTGTATATTATTTTAACATATTCTACCACTATAACAAAATAAATTAAACTCATTCACATATTCTTGTTTCAGATGGACACTTTTCGTCTTATTTTTCAGACGGGCATATGTGACCATGGTCTGGTCTATATAATTTTATTGTTTGGACAGGACCAGATCAATAAAACTATGGTCCGGTCCACGGTCCAATATTTTACCCTTGTTTGGTCTTCGATCCACTAAATTTGGTTCGGTCCGATCCCGAACCAATGAACACCCCTGCACTTCCACTCAATAAATATAGAAAAGCTTTGATTCCCAAACATTAACTTAAACCCGTAGGGTTTCTTCCATCTCATCAGAAAAAAAACCCTCTTTCTGATCAAGTGATCATCATCAATTAATTAAGTAAGATGAAGATTAGCAAAAGACGTTCAAATAAATACATACCACCAGAAATATTGACTCTAATTCTCGCAAAATTGCCAGTCAAAACCCTATTAAGATTCAGGTGCGTATGTAAATCTTGGTGCTCTCTTATCAATCACTCTGATTTTATTTCAATGCATCTTAAACACTGTCAAAATAACAAATCAAATTCGGCTATATTATTAACCCTCGAGAGATTGTGGTCCTGGGATCAATGTGAAGGATTCTTGTCACTTCGTGAGGCTGACACTTTTCGCAAACAAACTGACGTTTTTAAAGTTTCTAAAAAGTGCTATCTTTATGGAACATGTCATTCTTTGCTTTTACTAAGCAACTCTCAAAACCACACGCTTAAAGGAATGAGATTATGTAATCCGAGTATTAGAAAATCATTGCTACTTCCTCCCTGTCCACTTCTTACCCTCTGATTGGCGCGCGCCTGAATTTGTACTTGGATTTGGGCTTCATAGTCAGGATTATAAGGTCGTTGCAATCGCATTTAAACGCATTAAACGTGTAGAGCTTCCTGTGATGGGTGTTGCAGTTTACACGCTTAGTAATCAACAATGGTCTGTCAGGGATAATGTCCTCAATATCGATTATTCGTCCTTTAATAATTTGTATGGGGCCTACTACTTCTGTGAGGGCGCAGCTCACTGGCTTAGAGATGCTCCATTGACTCCAGATGAGGTTACTAGTTATCGGTTTTATAATCAGACTCATCTTGTTTCCTTTGATTTTGATTCGGAACATTTCACCTTTTTGGAATTGCCAGTTGCGTTGGATGAATTAGAAAATTATTCCGGGTCTCTATTTCTTCTCGGGGAATCACTAGCGCTTTTCTGCATTTCTCTTTTGAGTTTTAGAATATGGGTGTTGAAACAGGAGAATGGAAATAGACTATGGATTCTATGGTTTTCAGGTCCTTCAAGTCATGAGGGTTATGAATTCTTCTACCATATGGGATCACCAACAAAAAGGGTATTATATTTTGAGGGTGATGGTGGCTATCTCGTTTACGGGAAGAAATCCTATAATATTGTTACTTGCCAAGTACGGGAGCTTGGAAAGTCAATGAGCTATGATTCACAACTGGCAACGTATTCTGAGAGCTTGGTGTTGTGCAATCAATTCGGAACCGTGGATATGGCATAATAATTCCAATATTTAACTGCCTTCAATTCTTCATATCTCATTGTAAATTATAGAGAATGACTGAACTATAACGAGGGAATGCCTTCCGGCTTATATATGCTATTGAATTTGTAGTCATTGGCTGTTCACAGATTGTAGCGTGCCAGAATGACTGAACTATAACCTCAAGATTATGACTCTGATGAGTCATTGTATTATCAGTGCGTCTTGCTTCAAACGGGTCTTTTTGGTCTGAAATAATTAAACAGGATTTTGTAACCATTTTACAGTTAAATATGACCATTATTGAAAAACCAGTTACGCTGTAACACTGCATATACCATTGTGATTTATTTAACTATAAAATAGTCCCGTCTTAAACAAGAATTTGTGTTGTATTATTACCCCAGATCCTACTGATCTATAACAAATGACAAGATAAAATCGCATCCAAAATGACCTATATTATTATTGACTCCTTTGCAAAGTCTAGAGTGATGGAGAAGAAACCAAATTCAATGTCGAAAGAACGTTGACACGGCCCAAGCCATCCTAATAGAGGAAAAGAAACTGACACCTCCATATGAGGAATAAACTCTGATATTTGAGACGAATACTAAAACCGTGTTACAAAAACCAATTCATGTTAATAATAGAAGACATTTACGAATTCAGTTACCACCCAGGATGATCCTAATCGACCCAAATTCATGTTAATTTTAATATTTTATATTTTAACTAGTTTAAGCCTCGTGCATTTTATATGCACATTACTTTTAAGTTTTAATATTTTTTTATAAAATTACTTATATAATATTGATATCTTATAATCGTTTACATCTCCCTTCATTGTATTTTGCTCTAATAAATAAAATCTAAAACTAAATATTAGTTAAAAGAATTTGACTAATGAGTTGAAATATATTTTGATGAAAATATTTTTATAGCATAAAGTTAATGAGTTTCAATTTATATTTTTTTTCAATTTTTTTTGCCACAAAAAGCAATAACAACGGTTTCTAGTTTTTCTTATACAAAATATGGATCAACTCATCATCTAATAATAGGATCAATAAAAGATTTAACAATTTATAGTTTTTTTTTATCAATTTTATTTTATTTTATTTTTAGTTAAAATATTATAATTTAGAGTTTAATGAAAATAATATAATTTGATTAAAAGATTAATTTTAATGAAAATATAATATATGAATTATATTGTAATTGTTAGTTTTCTTTTTTGAAAATATGTTTTTTGGCGGGAAAATAATAGACATCGCCTATTCTTTTAGTAGATAGAGGATTATATCTTTATGTAAATTCTTCTTACAACAATTTTTTGGTGGATAGAATAAGAGAGTCCCTTAACCATAAGAACCGTATACTTTTATCTTCTAATAGTTCTTTGCTTTCTGTTAAGTCTTCTAAAACAATTGGGAATCAAAAATATTTTATTTCTATTTTTTTTTAGTATAAATATTTTACTTATATATTGATGTGTTAGGTTCATTGATTAAACTCCTAATTTAACTATGCCAATGATCAATCTCATGTGTGTTAAGGCTGAACCGAAATACAATGGCGAAAGCGAAAAGAGCGGAAAGAACGCACAATCATCATCATCATCATCAACAGCATCAAACATTTGCCACGGTTCCAAATTAAAGTACTTACCCCCCGATCTGTGGGCTTCTATTATAATAAATTTACCGGTGAAAACACTCTTAAGATTCAGGTGCGTCTGTAAATCTTGGTGCTCCATCATTGATCACCCCGACTTTGCTTACACGAATCTTAAAGTATGCAAAATTGATTCCAATGAAACTAAAATCGTTGCCCTCGAGAGCTTAGGAGAATACGGGACAAAAGGATCTGCCCTGACAATTCGTCAGGGCAAGACTCTTGAAGAAACTGCTCATATTTTCAAGAGTACCGATTCATACGATCTAATAGGGAGATGTAATGAATTGCTGTTATTGAACCGCTACGTTCATTACCCTAATTTTAAAACAGAGATGAGACTGTGGAACCCTTCTATTCGCAAATCGTTGTTAATTCCAACTTGCCCGCTTGTTGATGCCAAGTGTTTACTTGGATTTTCCCCTCGCTGTAAGGACTATAAAATTGTGGCAATGCTAAGTAAGCAATCAAAGATTCATGTCGCGGTTTATACCCTCCGTGAAAAAACATGGAGTGTTAGAAATAATTGTCTCGATGTCATCAGTAGCTACGTGGAGCTTATGTTTACAGCAAGGTTTTATAAGCAAAAAGCTGCTTTTTATTTTCAAGGCGCTGTATATTGGTTTGGAATGGATCTGCGTGGATCTCATCTCGCGGTTTATACCCTCAGTCGACAAAATTATCTTGTTTCTTTCAACTTTGATTCGGAAAGATTCACCCTTTTGGAAATTCCGCAGGAAACGAAGGAGGCAAGCAGGTCATATTTGAGGTTTTTGTTTATTCTTGGGGAGTCGCTGGCAATTTTTAGTATTACTAAAAAAAGATCGGGAATATGGGTGTTGGAGCAGGGGAGCGGGAAGGGGGTATGGACTAATTGGTTTTCAGGACATTCGACAAGTCATGCTTATAAGTTTTTCCGTCTCTCTTATTCATGTTCACCACTATCACCATTACTCTATTATGAGAGTGATGGAGATAGCTGTTTCTTTTTTGGGAAGAATTCTTATAATATTGCTACTGGACTAGTGACAGAGCTCGGAAAATCTAGGTATAACTTTTTGGATTTGGGAATGTATATGGAGAGCTTGTTATTGTGGAAAGGATACGGGGCTGAGGACATGGCGTCGGTCCCTTGATTAAGAGAATATATAACCACTACTCATATCACAATTATGGATGGTTTTGGGAAGACCGTGTACTGGTAAAGGTCGGATACATGAATTGTTACTCGTCTGTTCTTTTAGCTCTTCAATTAGCCAGAATAATTCAATATAGCTTGGTTTATGTCATTTTTGTTCTGATTTGATTTTGCTATTTTACTGCAGTTGACCTAATTTCGTCGAACTAGTGAGTGAATCCAATTCATTGTTCAATAAACTTTAAAACACGAATTGGGATGATAGCTGAAAATACTCGTAGCTAAATCGGAATTGTTCTGTTCTTATTTACTGAGCTCCAACGTCAAAATCTCAAGCACAAAACATTCTACGTTACATTACACGACTATTATAAGTGCACGAAATTTGGATGTTTCAACTGTTAGATTTAATCTGAATTGAGACCATAAACTTCATACTAAATTACTCGGTATAAACTGTAGAGCGGAAGCGTACCTGATTACATGACGAATGGTTGGGATGAACCGCCTGGAGGGACGGTCTTCAGGATTAGGTCTTCTAGTAGACACACATACCAATAGGGATCTCTCTACTAATGGGATGCGGGGAGATTAGGTTATTGTGTGCTACCAGGGACCATAACCCAGGTGACTTATATATAGTCTCCTTAATCTAATGCGCCCATCATGCATTAGTAACCTAATGGGTATCTACACAATTAAGATATCCGGCCCATACTTTATAAGACGTAATTAATATGCCCGTATTATATTATCCAGATGGATCACTATATTGGGCTAAACTTAAACGATAGCAAGTAAATACAATCTGTATAATAGTGTGTCCACATAAATAGTATTGGACCCAATATTCTTACAATCTCCCACTTGGGTCAAATACAGATACTGTGTGACACCTGAAAAATTGTATTCATTTTATAACCTTACGCGCTCAACAGTGCTATCAACAATCCAACCGTCTTATGCAATTCGGTCCATCAATCATACTAACATAGGATCAAAGCGGCCTTTGCTACGCTTTGTCGTAACAGACCCTCAATGGTCACGTATGCCAATATAACCAACGACATGAATCTAATATAGGTGCGTAGCATGGAAACAACATCCAAATGTGATCCAAAATATGTATATTTCCAACTGGTCCACCTTAGTGAGATCAACCAAAATAACACAGAGTGAAACCGAAAACCGAAAACCTTATTTCTGCAGAACTTAATAACCGTAAACTTTAATGTGTCTAACATGACAAACTCCCACTTAAACTGAAGTTCCTTAAAACTGAAACACCCATTTGAGCAATAAGCTCAAGAAAGACCGTGGGTGATAATTCTTTAGTAAGCGGATCCGCAAAATGGAGTTTGTATCAACATGTATAATTGACACCTTTTCACTCTGAATTGTTTCTTAAACAATACATCACTTATATTGTTATTAGAAACTTTGCAGTTGTACATTTGTCGCAAAATAACTTAAATGGTCTTTCAATACCGTACTTAATTTGCAGCCTTATGACAAATGTTCCTAACCAACTAGGAGTCGAAATACCAGTTGATCTCAACCTGAATCGATCTCCTATAAATAATGTTTTGTTCCAAATATAAATGACCAACAATATATTTGGCTGCCCTTAGTGGATCCAAGATCCTAATCCGTATTGCCTTAATATCTGTCCAACAAACTTTAGAATGTACGCAATATCCAAACGCATACAAGCTAAATATATACCATAATACTTAAACACATTAAATATTTCCTGAGACACCTGAATTTAAGCATTAATGAATTTTTCTGAATATTTTCCTTAGGGCATTTGAGACTAATTTGTCTCCTTTACTGAAAGGGTATTAACTAGAAATATTTACTTACTCCCACTGAATCTTGAGTATCTACAATCATCTACCCATTCATCTAAAACAAATAAGATGACAGCAAGGCAGATTTGTAATCTTTATGACGGAAAACCTTACTTGAGATTTATTGGATGAATTCCCTTATTGCAGAAAATCTACTTTGAATCTATTGAATCAAAGTTCTAGTTACTGCACTGAATAGTTTCATCAATGTCACCATTAAGAGACAAATCTTTAACATTCATCCAATGTAACCGAAAAACCGAATATGCCAAAATATCCTTATAGTCATTATCAACAAAGTGATCCTAAATGTCGCATTACATTTTACACCCTTCTTGGTAACAAATGAATATTTGAAACCAATATATTTCACAACTTTAGGTGATGAAACAAAGTCCAAATATCATCATTCATCAAATGACTTATTTTTTTTTTTATGGCATCAATCCACTTATATGAGTTAGGACCTTCAATGGTTTGGCAAAAGTAGATTAAATCATCTTTACCATTCCATTATCTAACTCTTATTACAACTAGTTAGTCCGTCACTACATTGTTGTCCATTTTTATCCATATAGGAAAACAATGTAATTAATGTAGTTGTATTTACCTTATTATGTGGATCTTCTAATAAATTGGTTATTGAGATATTTGAGTTTGTTTAACCAAATTAATCTTATAATCATGTATAAGGAGACTTAAAACAATGTCAATTACCTTTTCTCCCACTCAAACTCAATATTCTCAATGAACCCCTTAATTTCCGTCTTAAATAGCTTTATTGTGGGATCATTACTTTATTACCCTTAAAACTTTAAGTACTATCCAACAAAATAGTCATTGACTATCCTTAAGTCCAACTATTAACCTTATGACTTTTAAACCTCAACCTTAATTAGTTGGACATACCGGATGTGTACATTATCTACACTATGATTAAATAGTCAATGGTATTGTTAGAAATTTATCCAGAGATAGCTGCAATCTTAAGAACTTATAACTAAAGTAATATGGAAAAGAGTATGAATAATCACACTCCTTACCGGGCCTTAGGATCTTGTTTGCATACATACTACACCATCCGTATTAAGAATCCTCATATGGTGTAATATAATATCAAATACATGATCAAACTCCTCTAGAAATTCTTTAAAATAACTTTGACGTTGTGATCCTTAATAGTCATTTGCCAAAGTATTAACACTTAGATCAAAGATGACATAATTATTCCTTTGCTGAGTAAATAACTCAGTTAAATATGTACTAAAAACATCAAGAACTTAAAACTTCTCACAAATGAGATAATTTAGATATCCATGCCTAAAATCCGTCTACAAATTAACATAATAATTTAAACCATTAATACTTAGATGTAGAATGGTTCACCTTTCCGTATATATGTTAATAATGAGACATTAAAAAAAAAAACAATTTTGGTATCTAATCTTCTCCCTTTAACCCTTAAATATGAATATCCGAAGTAAAGGGGTCAACAATTTCATTTTGACACAAAACTTTAATTTCCCTTTTAATGTGTCATACCGAAGAGAAATTGTAGTTTCATAATTCTTCTTTATATCCATTGAATTTTAGTGCAAGTTTACTTAAAAGAGATTCCAATCTAAACTATCTAAAGTTATCAAAAATGATAGGTTCACCCTTATTTGAATTAGGAAAATACAAAATTAATTATTTCTCAATAGACAAGAAATCAAATTTGTCCATACGAAAAATAACCCTTTTCACCTAAAGGCGGTACCGAAAGTATTTTCCACATACAAATAAAAGAATAAGTCATTAATGATAACTAAATTAGTTGACTGTCTCAAACTCAGATGATGACTTGCCCCAAATAGATGAATCTTTCATCATCACTTGGCTTGTCATATTTAGTTATACTTGCATCAATATACTTATGTGGGTGGAAAAACCAAATTCACCCACCAAACATGATTGGATATAAAAATTAACCTTAGACAAACCGAATTAGAAGTTTAACTTTACCGACACGCCAAGCGTTAAAAGTGGTACTAGATTTTCCTTATGTGTCCAAACTCTTAACAAACTAACGACTAAAAAAAAGTCTAACCTTATGTTTGTTGTTATTTCTTTGAGTTTGACTTTTGCAGCTTCTTAATTAACTGAATTAACTTAACTGAAACTGAAACAATGCCCTTAAATATTTCCCTAAATTCGAATAATCATTAAACTCGTGCATTTTGAATGTAATACTTCTCAAGTTACATACCTTAGTCCTTACGATAACTTTTACCTTATGAGAAGCAGAATTATACATTCTTAAAGCAAGGTAAGATCACAGCAACCAGAGATAAAATTCACATTCTCTTACCATTTATTTAATAAATAGTTTCATCCGAATTGAGAATGTAACCGAATATGACAGATATAATGAGCATCAATGTCAATTGAATGAACAAAACAATATCCTTATATTTTGAATAAATTCAAATAATTAAAGTGTCTTTCCGAAATTAATATTTAGTTACTAGATGTAAATATTAACTAGTTAAAGACGTTACTCTTTAGTAATTGTAATCAAATATTGACGATAAAATCACATCGAATACTAAGCCTTCCTTTGGGCCGACTCAATATTCACATGAAAATCCGAATAATCGTCACATATTTATTACCCAACGTGTATATGTAATTCGGCCAAATAATGGCCTTCCTTTGGGCCGACCATTATTCGCATGAACTGCACACACTAAACCAAAAACTGAATTTATTCACCTTAAAAACTTTATGGGCATAATCCTTATAAGTGTCATAAACATAATGACACTCCCTTAACTTAATTTTCAGATTCAAATATTGGCCTCCCCATCAACACAAGACACCTAGCACAACATTAAGTTTAGTCTTTGGACATAAAATTAACTTGTAAGTGGTCATCTTGGTGTAGTGATCAAGTATTAACAATAAATTCCTGTCAAACATTAAGCCTTCCTTTGGGCCGACTTAATATTCACATGGAAACCTTACAATTGTTACCTACTTACCACCACAAGTATGACTGAATTTCGGCCAAATAATAGCCTTCCTTTGGGCCGACCATTATCCGCATGAAACTCAATCACACACTGTAGTCATAATATTCTAAATCATTCAACTTACACAATAGAGGTTACTTTGGCAACTTATTGTGTCGATCAAACAACCTAAAATATTAGACCCGTTATGATAAATCCGATTGGCCAATTATTAAATCTGAAAACACAAGTCCTTAATTGACAAGTGACTAAAATATTTAATGATAAATAAAATTACCACCATAATTGTTCCTTCGCCGTACAAGTCAGTAGTCAGTTTTTCTACATAACTTTATTTTTCACTTGTCATACCTTAAGTTTGCTTGTAAGACAACAAATACATAATTCCATAGATAACTTCCTAATAACCATGTTATCGAACCAAGTAATATATTAAGGTTAAATAACCTTATATATCCAACATACAGTAATTATATAATGTTTTAGAAAGCAACTGACAGAAGTCAGTGCACAAGCAAACCATACAAAATTTAATCAAACTTACATACTTTTATGCTCAGTCCATAAAAGAATTAATCCATAAGAACCACCAAAAACCAATTACGCATGTCAAACAATCATACGGCCATATTATAATACCGAATCCATAACCGTAAAACTCAATCTTGAATTATTACCACAGGCTTGGCAGCATGTACCAAACTTAACCATCCGTAATAGTGGAATATTATAATAAACACCCAAATTATAACATAATTATCCACAAAACCTAACAATTGCTGCACAATTCATAATGTAACTATAGATAAATCAAAACTTGACATGGGTAGCCCGACTTAATAGTTTTATACTGTTAAAATTTTAGTAGTGGCTAAATAAAATTAAATCCTAATTAAATAAATAGCCATGATTCCCAAATTCACAAACTTTAAAACAAGTTTGTATACCAACTGTAAACCAAATTGTCTAATGAGTGTGTATAACAATAAACAACATGGCGGCGGCATAGATCATTCCAAGCAAAACTTTAGTTTAATGTGTCTGATCCGTTTAATACCCGAATAGCTTCTTAATTCTTAATAAGTTTGTCACAGGTTACCACAAACCAAGACAAACAAAGTTTGCATACTGATTACTGAATTAGCGGACACTAAGACAGATATTCTACAGCAACAATAAGGCTACATAAAATCCAGATCAGACGGTATTCATACATATACATATGAGCGACAAAGTAATTTAACGCAGCAACAACTGAATTCGCACATATGAATATCGAACAATCCGAAATAAATCGTCCCAAATAATTTAATATGAAGGTGGCTCTGATACCACTTGTTAGATTTAATCTGAATTGAGACCATAAACTTCATACTAAATTACTCGGTATAAACTGTAGAGCGGAAGCGTACCTGATTACATGACGAATGGTTGGGATGAACCGCCTGGAGGGACGGTCTTCAGGATTAGGTCTTCTAGTAGACACACATACCAATAGGGATCTCTCTACTAATGGGATGCGGGGAGATTAGGTTATTGTGTCTACTGGGGACCATAACCCAGGTGACTTATATATAGTCTCCTTAATCTAATGCGCCCATCATGCATTAGTAACCTAATGGGTATCTACACAATTAAGATATCCGGCCCATACTTTATAAGACGTAATTAATATGCCCGTATTATATTATCCAGATGGATCACTATATTGGGCTAAACTTAAACGATAGCAAGTAAATACAATCTGTATAATAGTGTGTCCACATAAATAGTATTGGACCCAATATTCTTACATCAACATCTAATGGCATGCCCAATTACTACTCCTAATTTCGTAAAAGGCATAAGCTATTCCGCTTGAAATACAAAAAGTCATTTTCAACAAATTAAGCCAAACATGCTTTAGATCAGACGTAGGGAACAGAAAACAAGAAGAGCAATAAGTAGAGATGGACTTATCCTTTATTTACGAGCGGAGGGTCTTCCTAAAATAATTCATAAGAGATAAACCCTCAGTCTTCACATATAGTATGTTGTTTAGGGTTGTTTATGAGCCAAGCAAAACGGGGAATGAAGACGCCATATCCTCAGCTCCATATCCTTTGCCCAAAACCAAGCTCTCGGAATATGTTTCCAATTCAACATAATGGCTCAGAGATTTTGCAATCGACTGAATTTGGCAAGTAGCGATATTATAGGACTTGTTCCCATAAATAAGGCAGCCACCATCACCTTTATAATACAATACCCTTTTCCTAGGACCCGAATGATAGAACATACCAAATCCATCATTACTCGATGGACCTGCAAACCATAGAGTCCACCCTGTGTTTCCGCTCTCTTGTTTCAGCACCCATATTTTGAGACTATCAGGAGAAATGCAGAAAAATGCAAGCGACTCCCCAAGAAGAAACAGAGACCTTATAGTAGTATGTACTTCATCCAAGGCATGTGGCACTTTCAAAAAGGTGAAACTTTCCGTGTCAAAATCAAGGGAAATAAGATGAGTCGGTTTACCATCTTCATTACTACTCGTACTATCCTCACATGGATCATTTCCAAGCCAGTGAGCTGCGCCCTCGGAGAGATAGTAGGGTCCAAACAATTGCGCATTGGACAAAAAGTCAAAGTTGACGCCATTATCGCTAACAGCCTGCTTACCTACTCTCCCCTGATACCTGTTTTATTACATGTTGTACCAGTTTTTGTTTAAGGAGTTGTCTGGTTGATCAAAGAACTAAATTTTAATTTCCTAGGAACCTACAATTCATTGGAATTAAGTTCCTTCATCCAATTCGGGTGAATTTCGGAAAAATGTTTGGTTGCTCATGTAGGAATTAAATTCCACAGGAACTTCCAATGACCAAGGGCTAAGGGGAGAGTAGGTAAGTAACTTCCCACATCATGTAGGCATTGGAAGTTCCTAAAAAATTCTAATTTCTACCTTTTCTAAAATTTATGGCAACCAAACAACTCATGTTTTTCAAGATCATGAGATTTTTCAATGCCTTTGTTTTCAAAGTGGCAACTAAACAACCCCTAAATTGTGTAATGGTTCCGTGATCATTAGCGGGTATGGACATGCTTATACTTGAAGAAATTGTCCGGTTAACCTAAATTGATTACCCATGTCCATCATATGGGGTTTAGTTTTGTGGTCCTTACTAGACCATCAAAATACGGGGCCTATCCACAGCTCATGGATTCAAAGATTAAAAACTTAAAACAAATAAACTCGATGTTAACCTAAGCAAATTACCTATTACCGAATACCTAAAATAAAATAGGTTTATAAACAATTTTATTTAGACTCTAGCATATTTTTTTTATTATTATTATTACTATTATTTATGTATATAAAGATATGATTAGACTCATTCCACAAGAAGAAAACGCTGATTTAATTATTCCTATCATCAATCATGGTTGTTAAGGCCGAATCGAAATACAATGATGAAAGCGAAAATACTTGCCCCTTGAATTGTAGGCTTGTATTATCGTAAATTTACCAGTAAACACCTTGTTAGGATTCCGGCGCGTCTGTAAATCTTGGTGCTCTATTATTGATCACCCTGACTTTGCTTACTCGAATCTTAAACTACGCAAAATTGATTCAAACAAAACTAAAATAATTGCCCTCGAGAGATTAGGACGATTTGGAAACCGTGGATGCTTGTTGACAGTTCGTCAGGCCGACACTATTCAAAAAACTGTTCAGTTATTCAAGAGTTCCGACAGATACTTTGTAATAGGGAGATGTAATGAATTGTTGTTAGTGAAGCGCTATGTTTTTCCTAGCAATAAAATAGAAACGAGACTATGGAACCCTTGTATTCGAAAGTCGTTGTAAATTCCCCCTTGCCCGCTTGTTGATGCTGATTATTTACTTGGATTTGCCCCTCTCAGTAAAGACTATAAAATCGTTGCAATGTTAAGTAATCATCCAAAGATTTATGTCGCAGTTTATACCCTCAGCGATAAAAAATGGAATGTTAGAAACAATGGCCGGGATATCAGCTGTAGCAACATGGGGCGTATGCTTGCATCATATTTTGATCCAGCAACTGCTTTCTACTTTCAAGGGGCTGCACATTGGTTCGGAAAGAATTCACTTGTGGAGAACAAACATCAGGATGAGCAAACTCGTCTTGTTTCTTTTAACTTTGATTCGGAAAAATTCACCCTTTTGGAAATTCCAAGGGATTCGAAGGAAACTGTTATTGTGTATCAAACATGCAACTCCGTGGTTTAGTTTAAATAATAAACATAAAAAGACATGTTTAGCCATTCAATACAAAATAAATGGGAAATTTTAATCCAATTCATTGCTTATTGAACTCTGAAACGCGGATCGGGATGATAACTATAAGTTCAAGAAATCAGGATATAGGCCGGATAATCTGAGGTAAAGGAGAATTTAACATGAAAATACACACTGAGCTCCGATCCAACGTCAAAATTTCACGAGCTGAACATTCGATTACAAAACACACAACTAAAACTGCATAACATCTAGCTGTTTCAAGTTTCAACATCGAGTAATTCTCCTAAAATAAGTACATCTTATATACTAAATTCCTTTCTTTTCTTTTCTTTTCTTTTCTTTTGTCTTATACTCCTATTTGACCCATTTTAAGGTTAAGATGGATATGACCATCTTAAACGAGAATTTGTGATTCTTTTTGTTAACTCTTACTTCCTCCGTTTTAAAATAATTGACGCTTTCAATTTACGAGGTGAGTCTTTGAATTCAATTTATACAAAAATATATTGGTTGGAAAATTCTAAAAATTACACCATAAAATTTCTTACGAATAGAGCTTTACTATGAGTATACATTTCAACATATTTAGTCATATATTTTGAGAGATATTGAAGAGAGAAGTGACTGTATCGAAAGATGAGAATGACAATTAAAACAAACCGAGGGAGTAATAAAATATACTGATTGATTATGACCGTTAACATGTTATGTATTGTTATGTAAGACGGAAAATTATTGTTGCCCTAAAACTCTAAAAGCTACGAGTAAAAGGGTAGTCAATGTTCCAAACTTCCAACTACAAAAGAGAAATAGTAACGGCGCCAAGTAAAAGGCCAATATATATCAACGTAAAACACAAGCAAGATGGTAATTAACTTGGTTGATGCGGTTTAAATAGATGAAACCTAACAAGTTTCAGTATTCCAACTTCTTCTGTGATTGGGAGTCGCACTTACTAGTTTCTACCTTGCTTCATCTATTAATTAACTATATATATACCACATAACAATATAACATCTTGTCATCTTTATAATAATTTCCTACCATATATATCTCATATTTCTTCACAAATTTTTTAACACGAAATAAACTAGGGTTGTTAAGTTACATCCGTCAATGGATTCATTTTCTGAAATTAACATTATGCCTACAGTAGACGTCGAGACTCTAATATCTGACAATCGAGCTTCTGAATTTCATCTCAAGTTTGAAGTTTCAGACATAGTACGAGTCATGGATTCTACACTACGGGATTACAGATATAACTTATATAAGTATCCAAATCCCCCGGAAGCTGTTTTTAGTCTCGATGATTTTATCAACAACAATTATTATGACGACACTATTTGCCACGCTCTCTCTACGTATTACAATCTTACAGAAAGTTGGTTTCATGATAAAGTCAAACAAGCGATACGAGATGCAACCCATCAGAAACTTCCTGGTTTTTTCAGAAATCACATCTGTTTTATTAACATGGGACTAGTAGTCAAGGCTTCTGTACACATTCAACGAAAGTACTGTGATGACCAAGTACTGACGGATACAGAGTCGGAAGTAGACGAAGAACTGACAGATATGGAGTTTGAAGAAGACGAGGAAGGTGTTGTTATCGAGGTGCCGGTACTAGAGAGAGTGATGCAATTAGAGGAGGAAAAGAATGATTGTGCAATTTGTCTGGATGATTTATTCAAGAAGCAACGACAGAATGCAGTCAAGTTACCGAATTGTAAACATGTTTTTCACGAAGGTTGCATTATGAAGTGGCTTGTCAAGACTCCAATGTGTCCACTCTGCCG
This sequence comes from Silene latifolia, assembly GCF_048544455.1. NCBI lineage: Eukaryota > Viridiplantae > Streptophyta > Magnoliopsida > Caryophyllales > Caryophyllaceae > Silene > Silene latifolia. The sequence continues at coordinate 22,702,429 of NC_133531.1, read as the reverse complement.
CTCCAATTGCTTAACTACTTAATACTTGATACACACACCCATGTAATAATCTAGAGTAATTACCATAAGTTTCATAATTGTTATCGCTGTGGATGTCCACCTTCCCAATGTCGGTACTCTAATTTTTATCTCAAACCTTGATTGATACTTGTTTTGTTACATGTACCATTTTTTTGTTGGAAAATGAGATGGCGAGTTTAAATTGTGTAATGGTCCGGTGATCATTAGCGGGTATGGACAGGCATATGCTTGAAGAGATTGTCCGGTTAACTTAAATTAATTACCCATGTCCATTATATGGGATTTAGTTTTGTGGTCCTTACTGGCCTATCAAAATACGGAATTTATTTTCGCAGTACACATTTTACTCATCTCAGTACATTTTGCACCAAATTTTCCACTTCTCTACCCTTAACTAAAAAATATCAACCTAATTCTCTCTGCCTTCTCTCTATTGACATCCTCGACTTTCTTCAACCTTCGTCAAATTATTCAATAATCTATTATTAATAATTAAATTGACACATTTTTTCTTGTATTTTCTTTTATTAGGGTTTATGTTCAAATTAATTATTGTCAATTGGTTTGCGTTGACGAGGATCTTGGTGTACTCGAATATCAGCGGCGATAAGGACTGCCGGTGAACGATGGTCGCCGGATTCCTTTCATCAAGCAGACATATGTAGTACATATATATGAAAAAATGGTCAAAGTAGTAAAGAAATAATGTACATGGCGGCAATCACATATAGTGCATTTGTGCAAGTAGTATGCAGTACAGTGGAATACATAAATTAAACAAATTACAAAAATCCGTTCGATTTGGCTTAAGTAGTGCATACGTAGTAAATTGGTAATGTAGTACACAATGTTACTCCGCCGTCGATATAGTCGGTCAGGGAATCCCTTTACCCAATGTCGACAACAACCATTTGAATAGTGGGTTTGTAAAACTAGACGGGAATGAAGGTTTGAAATTAGAGGAAGGTTTGAAATTAGAGAGAATATATTAGAGAGAAGGTAGAGAGGGAAAATGAATGGAGAAATGAAAGAGGTATAATTGTCAATATTGTACTAAGATGAGCAAAATGTGTACTGCGAAAATCAGGACTCAAAACTTAAAACAAATAAATTCGATCATTAACCTAAGCAAAATTACCTAATACCTAGTACCTAAAATAAAATAGGTTGTATATAAGTTTTTTTTTTTTTTAGAAACTACCTTTTATTTATGGTGAATTACTCGATAAATTAGTGAAAGACCACTTTTTTATATCCGTTTTGTATTTTTCATGACCTTTTTCTTGTTAATCGTGACTCAAAATAATTCTTTAAATTTGTATTGTATAAGTTTAATAATAAAAATATACGAGTACTAATTTTTTTATCTCAAACCTTAATTGATACTTGTTTTGTTACATCATGTACAATTGTTTTGTTACATGTTAACCTAAATTGATTACCCATGTCCATTATATGGGGTTTAGTTTTGTGGTCCTTACTGGCCCATCAAAATACGAGGCCTATCCACAGCTCATAGATTCAAAGTTTAAAACTTAAAACAAATAAATTCAATCGTTAAGCTAAGCAAAATTACCTATTACCTAGTAACTAAAATAAAATAGATTGTTTATAAGGTTTTTTTGTCAGAAACTACCTTTTATTTATGGTCATTTGTGAACAACTACTATTCATTTTATTTTTGGCTTTCAACTACCTTTCATTTATTCATTTTGCGAAAGACTACCAAAAATTCACTTCCGGCGAAAAAAGTCAACTTTCCGGCGTTGACTTACCATTTCATGTTAAATCTAACTCTTTACTTCATAACCCTAATAATCGATGATAAAGATTGATTAAACCCAACATTAATCACCACATTTTGTCTATCTCTTACCCGAATCAAAGTCCTAATCACCGAAACAAAATCATCATTGATATTAATCTTAACATGATAAATAATTATTTAACAATAATGATCTATTATGGCCTTGTTGGCAAAATTAACTCCTAGTGTTAACTATTCGAAAATAACCATGGATTCACTCTTAGGATCACTTGTGTGCTACTATCTCATTAGTTTCGTATACCCACCATCTTACCATGAAGAGAGAAAGAAAGTACTTTAATATGACTTAGATGGACAGTAGATTGATGAATCATGAGTACTTGATACGAAAGTAGCGGAAGCAATATTAATAACGTGAACAAGAACGAACGAAAAGGGGATATTTGCTCAAAACAGACCTATGCCTTGAACAATGGTGACCGATGTAGCAAAGCGCGTGCTAATCGATCTAGTTTAAGCCTGAAAGCGCGTCAGACAGAAACCGTTTTGGAACGAAAACGCGTCGATCCGAGATAACAATTGCAAGGCAAAAGCTTAGGTTTTTATTATAACTTGAATGAATTAAAAACCATACATAAGATCCTTATTTATAGTATTAGAATCCTACCTATTGCTAGCTATTGCTAGCTATCACACGCCTAAAACAATAAGGAAATAGTACTCTTATTTTCCTAAAACCGACCTTCCTAAATATAATCTAATTACCTTGCCTTATTTGTAATTAAGCTAATTTCCATAAACTAAATAAACTAAATAACGATATACCAAGGACATTAAGCTACTCCGAGATGCATTAGAACTCCTCGAGCTCTACTGTAATCCATGCCCAAGTAAGTAATACGAGTAGTTCCTCGTTCCTCGACCATCGTTGTATCTTCAAGCCCTTTAACATCCAATACTACCTCATCACTTAAGCTTGCTATTTTCGGATCATCCCCTCCCCCTTTGAAAGGAATTGTCCTCAATTCAGCAATACCATCATCATCAAGATAAGGAGACAAATCCCCTACATTAAAGGTAGCATGAACACCATAATCTCCTGGTAACTCGACTTTGTAGGCATTGTCATTTATTCGAGCCACAATTTTGTAAGGTCCTTCTGCTCTAGGTATTAACTTATTCTTACGCTTGCTTGGAAATCGCTCCTTCCTTAAATGCAACCAAACTAAGTCGTCTGGTTCAAATATTTTAGGTCTTCTATGCTTGTTTGATTTCCTCTTGTAAGATTCATTAATGACCTTAATTGTTCCCGAACTTGTTCATGTAACTTAATCATCGATCAAGCTTAGCCTCGGCATCTTTATGTACTAGCTCGTCTTTTGGCAATGGAATCAAGTCCAACGGCAGATATGGGTTCAAACCGTAAACAACTTCAAATGGGGAGTGCGTTGTAGCGAAAGTAGGAGAGCGATTGTAAGCAAATTCAGCGTGCGCAAGTTTTAAGTCCCAATCCTTTTGAGTCTTACTTACCAATCCCCTTAATACAAGACCTAGGATTCGATTAGTCACTTCCGTCATCCGTCGGTTTGAGGATGATGTGAGGTACTAAATAGTAGTTTAGTTCCGACCTTCCTCCACAAAGTATTCCGAGTAAACTAAGGAACTTAGAATCACGATCAGACACAATCGTCTTAGGTACCCCATGTAAACGCACGATCTCCCGATAATATAAGTCGAACGTTACTAGCATCGTCTGTTTTGTGACAAGCCACAAAATGTGCCATCTTCGAGAAACGATCCACAACTACCATAATAGCATCCTTACCTCGTTGAGTGCGAGGCAAAGCTACGATGAAATCCATAGAGACGTCTTCCCATGGTCTATTCGGTATTGGTAATGGTGTATACTCGCCTGGTTTGAATGTGGACTTAGCAAGATGACAAGTGACACACTTACTTACAATATTCTGCACATCACCTTGCATTTTAGGCCAAAAGAAATGTTCCCTCAACACCTCCAAGGTCTTTTGAATGCCGAAGTGACTCGCCAACCCGCCACCATGTGCCTCTCGGGTGAGCAACTCCCGACCGAATGCCGTGGTACACACAAACAATTGCCCCGAAACAAAAATCCATCTTGTAACACATACTCCTTGAACGCACCATTTTTGCAATTAGCATATATGTCCTTGAAATCCTCATCCTCCTGATAATAATCCTTCAATGTAGCAAATCCAAGTAAACGAATGTCTAAGGTAGACATCAATGCGTAACGTCGTGATAAAGCGTCAGCTACTATGTTACTTTTGCCATCCTTATATTTCGAAGAAAAATGGAAGGATTGTAAGAACTCGACCCATTTCGCATGCCTTATATTTAATTTCTGCTGCCCATTTATATATTTCAACGACTCATGGTCCGAATGTAATATAAAGTGACTCGGCCGTAAGTAGTGACTCCAATGATCAAGTGCCCTTACTATAGCATAAAATTCCTTGTCGTAAGTGGAATAGTTAAGCCTTGCACCATTCAATTTTTCAGAAAAAAACGCAATAGGACGTTTACCTTGAACAAGCACGGCACCTATACCAACTCCGCTAGCATCGCATTCAACTTCGAACGGTTGTGAAAAATTAGGCAACGCTAACACAGGAGCCTCACAAAGCTTTCTTTTTACCTCATCAAACGCCTGTTGGGCTGCTTCGCTCCATAAGAAAGTTCCCTTCTTCAAACACTCGGTAATTGGACTTGTAATAGTACTGAAATCCCGAATGAAACGACGATAAAAAGATGCAAGTCCATGGAATGATCAAACCTCTGTCACTGACTTAGGACTTGGCCATGACTTAATTGCTTCAATTTTGGACTGATCAACGGACACCCCATCTTTCGAAACGACATAGCCCAAAAACACCACGCTTTCGACTAGAAACGAGCACTTCTCCATCTTCCCGTAGAGCTTTCGTTCCCTAAGTGTCTCGAACACCCGCCTAAGATGGACGAGATGTTCTTCCAAGCTCTTACTGTAAATAAGTATGTCATCCAAATATACAACAACAAATTTGCCCAAATAAGGCTTAAGTACCTCATTCATTAATCTCATAAATGTACTTGGGGCATTTGTAAGACCAAATGGCATCACCGTCCATTCGTACAACCCGTGCTTAGTCTTGAAAGCCGTCTTCCATTCGTCGCCTTCTCTCATTCGAATCTGATGATATCCGCTCCTAAGATCAATTTTTGAAAAGATTACGGCCCCATGTAACTCGTCTAGCATGTCATCAAGCCTCGGAATTGGAAATCGATATTTGATGGTTATATTGTTAACAGCTCGACTATCGATACACATGCGCCATGACCCGTCTTTCTTTGGTACCAAAGAACGCCGAACCGCGCAAGGGCTCAAACTTTCCCGAACATAGCCCCTATTCATTAATTCTTCAATTTGTCTCTGAAGTTCTCTAGTCTCTTCGGGATTACTCCTATAAGCCGCCTTATTTGGAAGTACAGCTCCTGGGATTAAATCGATTTGGTGTTCTATTCCTCGCAATGGAGGTAAACCAGGTGGTAAGTCCTCGGGAAACACGTCACTGAACTCGCCCAACAACTTTTTCACGGGCTCATTTGTCAGGCTAGAATCGTTAACCCCTGTTTTCTCCTCTGCAATCAGCGCATAAACTTGTTCCCCATCTTCAATAGCTTGCTCAATCTCCTTCCCATTCGCAAAAACAGATAAACTAGGCTGTTTACCACGCCTAGAACTCATAGCTCGAACATCGGGAGGAGACATGGGTCTTAGAATCACACGCTTGCCTTTATCTCGCAACTCATACTCATTACTCCGACCATGGTGCACAACATCTCGATCAAACTGCCACGGACGCCCCAAAAGGATATGGCATGCGTCCATTGGAATAACATCGCAAAGAACATCGTCACTGTACGAACCCATTGCCAACCCAACTCGTACCTGCCTAGTTACTTTCACTTTATTACCGTCATCGAGCCAATGCAAGGAATAAGGCTTAGGATGAGCCGTTGTTTCTAACCCAAGTTTAGTAACCATCTCTGTTGATGCGACGTTCGTACAGCTACCACCGTCTATAATCAAACTACACCACTTGTCTTTCACCTGGCACTTAGTGTGGAATATTTGATCTCGCTGTTCCGTCACAATGGGCTCGGACTTAGCTTGCAAGGAACGAAGTACCAACGTGTCATAAATAGGAGCATCATAGGACTCCACGTCCCCTTCTTCCTCGTCCTGTATACTAAGATTAAACACGCCTTCCAATGTCTCATCTTCCTGCTCAAATAACTCGTCCCTAGCAGCCATGGCTTCTCTCAAGGTTATGTTTCGTTTATTCGGACAAGAATTTTGAAGGTGGCCAAATCCTTGGCATTTAAAGCAACGAACCTTAGAAAGGCTTGTTTCTCTCGGAGGTGGAGTAGCCTTAGGAGCCGTGGTAGTTGCAGGGGTATTCACGGTTGTCACCACCGTGTTAGAATTTGAACTCGACGCCATAGATTTGGAAGGGTCAGACTTACTCCAATTGCTCGACCTATTTACTTCACTCCCCCCATACCTTCTTCCCTGCGCCTCAAGTTTCAAACACAAGCCACATAAAGTATCGAAATCAGCATACGGGTACATCTCAACGGAACTAGCAATATTTCGATTTAAACCACGAAAAAATCGTGCCATCTTTTGCTCCTGATTTTCTTCTATCTCTCCCATTAAAGAAAGCTTCTCAAATTCGTCAATATATTCATTAACACTCATCTTACCCTGCAACAAATCAACGATTTTCTTGTATAGGGTAAGTCTATGCGTTGCCGGTACATACCTCTTCCTTAGCTTTCGTTTCAACGTATCCCAAGAAGCAAGTTTCTCCTTTCCAGCCCGTGCTCTTTGAGCCTTCAAATTCTCATACCACAATGAAGCTTCTCGAGCAAGTTTGAGAATTGCATACTTACAACGTTTATTGTCATCAAGATCCTTGAAATCGAACAACCTATCGATCTTTCGTTCCCATTCCAAGTAATCTTCAGGATCGGTCCCACCAACGAATTCCGGCAACTCCGTGATTTTGAACTCATCCACGGGTTTCTGTCTCGGTCCACTCCTGGGTCCCGTTGGCCTATTACGTAGGTAATCTCGTACTTCAGCCAGTATGGTGTCATCATCGAGCTCAGCCATCAAAATAGAATCAGTAACCTATGCTCTGATTACCACTAATGATACGAAAGTAGCGGAAGCAATATTAATAACGTGAACAAGAACGAACGAAAAGGGGATATTTGCTCAAAACAGACCTATGCCTTGAACAATGGTGACCGATGTAGCAAAGCGCGTGCTAATCGATCTAGTTTAAGCCTGAAAGCGCGTCAGACAGAAACCGTTTTGGAACGAAAACGCGTCGATCCGAGATAACAATTGCAAGGCAAAAGCTTAGGTTTTTATTATAACTTGAATGAATTAAAAACCATACATAAGATCCTTATTTATAGTATTAGAATCCTACCTATTGCTAGCTATTGCTAGCTATCACACGCCTAAAACAATAAGGAAATAGTACTCTTATTTTCCTAAAACCGACCTTCCTAAATATAATCTAATTACCTTGCCTTATTTGTAATTAAGCTAATTTCCATAAACTAAATAACGATATACCAAGGACATTAAGCTACTCCGAGATGCATTAGAACTCCTCGAGCTCTACTGTAATCCATGCCCAAGTAAGTAATACGAGTAGTTCCTCGTTCCTCGACCATCGTTGTATCTTCAAGCCCTTTAACATCCAATACTACCTCATCACTTAAGCTTGCTATTTTCGGATCAGTACTCTATAAGGTTGTTGAAATTTAAGGGTGAAGGTGAAAATGGTAGTAAATGTGACGATGAAGATGGAGATGGAGATTGAGATGGTTGATGCATTGTTATTGTTTTAAACAAACTTTTGATAAGGTGTTGGGTATGGAGAGGAGCTTTTTAGAATTTTGTTGGGTGAACAAAGGGAGAAATATGGGTTATATATTTATTTTTGTGAAAAAGCGAGAAAAGAGCAAGTCAAACTCCGAAAAGTTGACTTTTTTTTTCACCGGAAGTGGATTTGGTAGTCTTTCGCAAAATGAAGAAATGAAAGATAGTTGAAAGCCAGAAATAAAATGAAAGGTAGTTGTTCACAAATGACCCTAAATAAAAGATAGTGTCTGACAAAAAAACTTGTTTATAAACAACTTTATTGGGACTCCAGCATATTTATTATTATTATTATTACGGAAAATTCACGTGGTACCCTCAAACTTTGCCATTTTTCACGTGATACCCAACTTTTTAAGTTTGTGCACATGATATCCTTCAAATTTGATTTTCAAGCCCAACATGCTCTTTTTATCGTTTTTAAAATATATAATTGAGCATAAATTATAGACTAGAAATCGGAACTGACTAATATTCTTTTTCAAATTGATTAACTCTTCGAGATCTATAAATTAATAAAACGAAAATGGTCATTCAGAAATTAAGATCGAAGATATGTTTGATTTGAGATTTTCATTAAAAAAACCCCTATAAAATGTCGGTTGACAATTTTTTTTTCTCAAATCGTAGATTATGACGAGATAATCATTTAACGAAAAAAATTGGCCGATTCTGATTCCGATATAGGAGTTATGTGCAACTTAGTTTTTTTTAGAGCGGCAAAAAGGATATGTTGTGCATGAAAATCAAACATGGATGGTATAATGTACACAAACTTAAAAAGTTGGGTACTATGTGCAAAATGGCAAAGTTTGAGGGTACCACGTGAATTTTCCGTTATTATTACTATTATCAGTTAGTCTTGCTTGTGACGGGCGCTATTCGTCACAAGCTGAATACGGATAGTGCCTCTCTCACAATAAGGCAAATGGGAGGGCAAGTGGGAGGAAATGAAGCATCTCATGAATAGTGTCACTTACATATTGTGAAAGGGGCACTATCTGTTTTAAGCTTGGGGACGAATAGTGGCCGTCTTCAATGAGTATTATTTATGTATATAAAGATTGATTTATTTATTGGTTACTCATTCCTCCAGAAAGAAAACGCTGATTTAATTATTCCCATCATCAATCTCATGGTTGTTAACGCCGAATCGAAATATAATGGTGAAAGCGAAAAGTACTTGCCCTTGAATTGTGGGCTTTTATTATGGGCTTGTAGTGACCTGTTGTCAATTTTGGGAAGTCGTTCATATATCCAAGGACCAAGGGTAAGGTTTCTGCTAAGTTTCGTTGATTTAACTATTGTTTTTGGGTTGTTTATTTCCCAATTCCCATAGTATTACCGTCAATTTCATGTTGCAATTGCATTCGATTAATATCCCATCTTGCTACATAAAAACGGAAAAGTATTATTGTGATATACCGACTACATCCTAATATAAATCTATTTAATTTATCGTTTAATTCGATTCTTGTATAAACCCGTTTTACAACAAACTTTTAGGTGGATAAAATAAGAGAGATTTTTATTTATATACGGAGTGCATATTTATTTATATAAAGATTGATTTATTGATTACAGAGTAAAAGACTTATCCCTATAGAAGGAAACGCTGTTTTAACTATGCCCGTCGAAAGCGAAAAGAGCCCGAAGAAGGCGAAATCATCATCCTCAAACATACGCCATAGTTCCAAGTACTTACCCCTTGATGTGTGGGCAAGTATTATCGTCAATTTACCAGTGAAAACCCTGTTGAGATTCAGGTGCGTCTGTAAATCTTGGTGCTCCATTATTGATCACCCTGACTTTGCTTACACGAATCTTAAACTATGCAAAATTGATTCGAACAAAAGTAAAATATTTGCCCTCGAAGGATTTGGATACCAAGGTGGAGCACTCTACCAAGGTGCAAGAAGATGCTTGTTGACAGTTCGTCAGGGCGACACTCTTCGAAAAACTGCTCATATTTTCGAGAGTTCTGACAAATACTATCTAGTAGGGAGATGTAATGAATTGTTGTTATTGAGGCGGTTTGTTTATCCAGGCGATTTCAACCCTGGTTATGAAAAAGAAATGAGACTGTGGAACCCTTCTATTCGCAAATCGTTGTTAATTCCCCCTTGCCCGTTTGTCAATGCTGTCTACCTACTTGGGTTTGCTCCTTGCAGTAAGGATTATAAAATCATTGCGATTGATAATAATATTAATCGTCCAAAGAATTACTCGTATATTGCAGTTTATATAAGAAAGGTTAAAGTGTGTGTTATTGAATGAATGAAAGTGAGGTAATTACAAAGGTATATATACATGTTTGAGGAGGATCAATTATGGCTGAAATGGAGCCTTTGAAATATTATGTTCCTAAAATACAATATGAACATATCACTTAATTGAGGAGTTGATTGATAGTGTATCACTTGATTGATCTTTTGATATATTTTGTTGATTTGTTTCTTGCTTTGTAGGTATATGGTTAATACGCCCCCTCAAGATGGACGTCGTAGGTAGAAGTCCAATCTTGTCTCGCAGTTCTTGAAAGCGGTGCCCGTGGAGCGGCTTGGTGAGTGCATCTGCTAGTTGGTCTTTGCTTGCAACGTGTTGTATGCGAATGTGGCCTAGTTGAAGCTGTTCGCGAACAAAGTGAAAGGAGAGAGCCATATGTTTCATTCTTGAATGAAAGACCGGGTTCTTTGCATAGAGCGTGGCAGACATGTTGTCACAAGAGTGCCGAGGGCTTAGTGATGCTGATATTGAGTTCAGTGAGTAGATTTCGGAGCCATAGGACTTCGGTGGTGACAGAGGCAAGGGCTCTAAACTCAGCTTCGGTGGTAGAGAGAGCTAATCCACGTTGTTTCTTGGAGGACCATGAGATTGGGTTGCGACCAAGGTAGATTAGATAGCCGCTGGTGGATGTATATGAGTCTTTATCGCCAGCGAAGTCAGCATCGCAAAATGCATGAAGACAAAGAGGGGAAGTGCGATATAGTTGTATGCCATGCGTTTGAGTTCCCTGGAGATAACGAAGAAGACGTTTTAGTGCTAGCCAGTGAGTAGAAGTAGGGTGATGTAGAAATTGTGCAAGTCGATTGACTGTAAATGCAATATCAGGTCGTGTGAGAGAGAGATATTGTAAGCTCCCTACAATGGTGCGGTAATCCGAGTGGTCTTGTATTGGGTTGTGGTCTTCTCGTTTGAGAGGAGTATCGGTGATGATAGGCGTGGGATGGGGTTTTGCTTCTGACATTTTGAATTTAACTAGTAAGTCGTGTATGTATTTTGATTGGTTTAGATGAAGTCCAAGTGTATTTGGTGTGACTTCTATTCCAAGAAAATATGAAAGCGGTCCGAGGTCTTTTAGAGAAAAGCGTTGAGCTAATTTAGCAACAAAATTTTGTAAATGCTGATTGTTTGGACCCGTAATTATAATGTCATCGACGTAGACGAGCATATAAATACAGGTGGTATTGGTTTTTAGAATAAATAGAGAGGAGTCGGTAATTGATTGTTTGAAGCCATATGAAACAAGATATGTTTTTAACTCAGTGTACCAGGCTCGGGGAGCCTGTTTTAAGCCGTAAATTGCCTTGTTTAGCTTGCAAACAAAATCAGGTTTAGATATGTCAACGAAACCTTGCGGTTGTGCCATATATACGTCATCAGTTAGTGTGCCTTGTAAGAAGGCATTATTAATGTCCAATTGACGTAAGGACCAAGATTGAGTGACAGCGAGGGAGAGAATTAGACGGACTGTTGTTGGTTTTACGACTGGACTAAACGTTTCAGTGTAGTCAATGCCTGGTCGTTGGTGGAATCCTTTTGCGACGAGACGCGCTTTGTGTTGTTTGAGTGAGCCATCAGGGTTATATTTTATACGATAGACCCACTTTGCAACCTACTATATTTTGAGACGGTTGTCGAGGAACTAAGTTCCAAGTCTTATTGCGTTCAAGAGCTTGAAATTCCTCTTGCATAGCATGCCGCCAATGGGGTAGTACAAGAGCTTGTTTAACAGTATTGGGTAGCGAGTTGGCTGAAGGATGAGCGAGATTGGCATATCGTGGATTAGGTTTACGGATATTATTGTCAAGGCGGGTGACAATGGTACGACTAGGTGGATGTGGCGGGTTCGAATGAATGGAGGAAGTGGTGGATGGTTGTGTAGATATAGGTGTGTCGGTGGGTGTGGAAGTCGTGAAAGGTGAGGTAGGAGTAGGTTGTGGTTGGCGACGGGTATAGACTTGAGTAATTGGTGGACGGCGGTGATGGGTATTGGATGGTGGAGCTTCTGTGGAGGCCGTGGAGGGTGAAGGGAGGATGGGAAGGACTAGTGAGCACCAATCGTCCGGATTAGTGTGGGTAGTTGTGGATGGTTCGGTGGTAATGAGGCGAGTGTAAGCAAACTCGTCTTCTATAAATTTAACATGGCGAGAGGTATATAAGCGATATGTTTTGGGGTCTAGACAATGATAAGCACTTTGGGTGGAAGAATATTCAACGAAAATGCATGGTGTGGAGCGGTAGTCGAGTTTGTGTTTTGTATAAGGCCGAAGCCATGGGTAACACAAACAACCAAAGTTGTGTAATTTAGTATAGTCGGGTTGTTTATTATGCAACAAAAAGTATGGGTTTTGACCATTTAACGTTTTAGTAGGGAGGCGGTTGATGAGGTAAGTGGCCGTACTAAAGGCAAATGGCCAAAAGGTGGTGGGTAGGCCTGCGTGAGAAAGGAGAGCGAGGCCGGTTTCAACTATGTGACAGTGTCTTCGTTCTGCATATCCATTATGTTCCGGGGTATGAGGCGGGGAAGTAAAATGACTTATCCCATTGTCAAGTAGATTGGGATTTAATTTTTGAAATTCTCCGCCGTTGTCGGAAAAAAATTGTCGTATTGGTGTTTTAAAATATTTTTCGACTAGTGCTTTAAAACGAAGAAATACTTGCGTGGTTTCGGATTTTTGTTTAAGCGGAAATAACCATACATATTTGCTAAAGTGGTCTACAAAAATAATGTAGTATTTATATTTTTCTCGTGATAGGACTGGGCTAGTCCATAGGTCGGAAAAAATAAGTTCGAGTGGAGCGTTGGTTTTGAATGATGAGTTCGCAAATGGTAATTTGGTACTTTTGCTAATTAAACATGATTCACAGTACGCAAACTTTTCTAAATTAAATGGTAATTCTTTATTAATGGTTCTCAGTACATCATTTGTAGGATGACCCAGTTTATGATGCCACGAGATTGGAGATGAACCGGGTTGATTTGAATAGACGGTTTTGCTTGACGGGCTCAACTCATAAATGCCGTGCTTAGCCTGTCCCTGGAGGATGGTTGCTCCTGTCGCTTTCTCCTTAGCAAAAAAATGAGAAGAAGAGAAAATAACATAAGCGTTGTTTTCTTGACACAGTTGCGATATCGAAATTATATTACGTGAGATTTGTGGAACATGTAAAACATTAGATAATTTAATGGAAGAAGAAGGGAGAGTTAATGAACCTATATTAGCGATATTGAGTCCGGAGCCATCTCCAATAATGAGGTCGTCGGAACCGAGGTACGGCGAGTGTAGAGCAAGTGTGTCAAGATCATATGTAACGTGATTGGATGCTCCACTGTCAAGCAAAAAATTGGGGTTTGGTGGTTGAATTGCGGCAGTGTGGGCTTGCGGTGATGGTTGGTGTTGACGGGTTGGAGGAGCAGGGAACACAATGGTGGGGAAAAGTTTTCGAAACAGCGGGCAATCAGCAATCACGTGACCCACCTGCCGGCACCATTGGCAGCGGCCTTTGAAGGGCCTGGGGTTTGGGTTGGTGGAGGATTGTCTAGCCGAGGGGTTGTAGGTTGAAGTGGAGTTGAAGTTGTTGCGGTTTTGGTTGCGATTTTGGTTGTTGTGACGGTAGTTAAGGTTGGCAGTGGGTTGGAAGGGGTCATTGGTTGGGTTTTGTTGGAGCAAGAGCTCGTGTTGAAGCAACTTCTCGTGAAGAGCTTCAAACGAGATTGGTGTATCTCGTGCTCGGACGACATCTATGACAGGTTTAAAGAGGTTGTAATCGAGGCCTTTGAGGACCTTGAAAACAACATCCTCGGGGTCTAGGACTTTGCCTAAGAGAGCTAATTGGTCTATACACGCCTTTATAGCGTGCATATATTCGGTTATGGACTGGTCATCGGTTTTGAGAATCGAATCGAGACGATCCTTCAATTGTAGGATATGGGTGCGTGAGGGGTTTGCATATGTGTGAGCAAGAATGTCCCACGCCTCTTTCGAGGTGGTTGCGCGGACAATCATTGCTTGGATGGTGTCAGACAGAGTGCCCATTAAGGCACCGAGGATTAAGCCGTCTTGTTTTAGCCACGTATAATACGCTGGGTTTGGTTTCTCCGATTTGTCATCGAGTGATTGTGGGTGATGGTTGTGGGTGGTCGCCATCTATAAAGCGAGAAGACTCAATCCAAAAAGGATGTGAGTCAGTTGAAATTGCCACGATGTGTAATTTGCCGATTTGAGTTTTACACAGTGGTTAAGGTTGAGCGATGTGAGGGGAGTGGTGTTATCGTGGGGGTTGGGTACGGTATTCTGGGTGGTTTGATTCATGATTGCAGGTGGTGGAGTGGGTTGAGCAGTAGGTGTGTGTCGGCGTTTGAAGGTGGCAGATCGTGGGCAGAGGCGGAAGGAAGGTGTTTTGTTGGATCGTTTAAGGCCTTTGGATACCATATAAGAAAGGTTAAAGTGTGTGTTATTGAATGAATGAAAGTGAGGTAATTACAAAGGTATATATACATGTTTGAGGAGGATCAATTATGGCTGAAATGGAGCCTTTGAAATATTATGTTCCTAAAATACAATATGAACATATCACTTAATTGAGGAGTTGATTGATAGTGTATCACTTGATTGATCTTTTGATATATTTTGTTGATTTGTTTCTTGCTTTGTAGGTATATGGTTAATAGTTTATACCCTCAACAATCAACAATGGTGTGTTAGAAATAATAATGACCCTCAGCGGATTTATGTCCCACCGACTGCTTTCTATTTCCAAGGGGTTGCGCATTGGTTCGGACGGGATCCACTTGTGGAGAACCAACATCAGTGTGAACTAACTTATCTTGTTTCTTTTAATTTTGATTCGGAAAAATTCACCTTTTTGGAAATTCCAAGGGATTCGAAGGAAACAGATATCACGAGGTTTTTGTTTATTCTTGAGGAATCGCTGGCAATTTTTAGTGTTACTCAAGAAAGATCAAGAATATGGGTGCTGGAGCAGGGGAGGAGCGGAAAGGGGGTATGGACTGAATGGTTTTCAGGACGTTCCAATGGTGATACTTATTATTTATTCAGTAACTCTTGGTCATATTCGCCACTCTTTTATGAAACTGATGGAGAAAGGTATTTTATTATTGGGAAGAAGTCTTATAATATTGACAGTGGGCGAGTGAAAGAGCTCGGAAAATCTATGAGCGGTTATTTGGATTTGGGAATGTATATGGAGAGCTTGGTATTGTGGAAAGGATACGGAGCTGAGGATATGGCTTCTTTCCCATGAATACGAGACTATTACTACTCATATCACACTTATGGATGGTTATGGGAAGACCGTGTACTGGTAATTGGTAGACGATGATACGTGAATCGCTACTCGTCTGTTCTTTTAGCTTTGATTAATTAGCCAGAATAACTATTAGTTCAAGTTATAGTTGCTGTTGTTTAATGTTTAATTCATTATAGCTGAGGATAATGTTGGTTCTTTTTTTCCTGGAAACTTTGCTATTTTAATTCCTCTGACCAACTTTTTTTTTTTTTTTTTTTTTTTTTTTTTTTTGACAGTTGGTCCTCTGACCAACTTTGATTGTCACTCGAGTGACCTAACGAACAGGATGAGCAGTATGAATATTTGATGTTACCTACTCACATCATCCACACGGTTATGGCATACTGGGGGCGTCTAATGCTCTATCTAGCCACGGACGTGGGAACCGGGCCTCCAGTCTTGGTCACCAAATTTACAAGCTTTAATATTGATGAAATCCAATACACATCTAGAAGTACACAAATTCTTGTTTGTGACAGCACATATCCGTCACTCTTGAGTGACGGATACCATTTTACCTCACAAAGTACCCACTTTTTCTCTCTCTGCAACACTATTTATGTGGTCCTCTTTCTCCACTAACCCATTTTGTTACCATTTTAACTCACAAAATATTCGCTACAAATGGTAACCCGTCACAAAGGAGACCAATTACTAGAAGTATAGTACACTTGTGCATACATTTGAATTTACAAGCTTTAGTATAGTCATAATCTACAATGTGAATAGTCAAGATATGCATATGTATTATAAGTTTTTCCATACTTCAAAAGTTACAATATCCTAATTTCATAGTTAATTAAGATTCCCTTACCTTTTTTTTTTTTTTTTTATGTAGACCATACGATTTAATCCGGATTCGAGTCGGGTAGGACCATTAGGGAGGTAAAACTCTCCCTCATGAGTTTTAACACTGCTGCATTCCCAAGGGTCGAACACGAGATCTCTGATTAAGTGAACAACCCTTTGTCAATTAATCTAAGTGCTCACGGGTAGATTCCCTTACCTGTTAAGCAACACTTAAACAGTGAGATAATAAAGGGTTAAAAACCACGCCAAAACAAACAAAATTATTAGCAGCTAGTCTTCTCCGTCTTGATATTAAAACGGGTCATATATCACCCCTCATGGGTATATAGCACAAATATGAATATTTTTGGCCGGTTTTAAGCTTAAGAGGGATAATTTCGTACTTTCATCTTATACAATAATTCCTCTTAAAAGAAGTAAATAAATGACCAGGACAGCCCGATAGACGCAGTACATTCTTCGCTTGACATAGAGAAAGGTATGTAATAATTAGTTATTTTCTTAGTAGGGTAATAATAATAATTTGTTATGAAATATTATTATGTAATATTATATGGATGTCCATATGTTAGGATATTCTAGAGATATTATATTATGGAAATTCTACCCTATTGTATGTGTATATATAAACCCCTCATAATGCAATAATACATAGTTTTCTCTCGTTTTTCCTCTCTCTGTCTTCTCTCTACAATCCTCCCATCTCTTATTTCACAACACGTTATCAATAACTGAGCGTAAAAGAATTAATTGTCTTAATTTATTCGTATATTATTAAGATCTGATAATCAGGAGCTGATTAGGTACGTTTTTGCCATCTAATTTATTTCTTTTGCGAGTAGGTGGTTCTGGTTTACAAATTTTTAAGGACAACTTGCTTTACAAGATAATTAGTACTCGTATTTGGTTTATTGATGAAAATAATTCAATCAGATTCTAATTTATGACTTAATCAACCATCTTAATCAACCATCGCCACAAACATACTCTAATATTGGCTACAAATCCATTACAAACGAAACAAAAATTTATTGTCGGCTTTAATGATTATACTGGTATGTCATGGCTTATAATGTTGGCCTACATTCACAAGGCCACGCTATTCAATTGCTTCAGGCGTAGTCTTATAATGTCTCCGTCATCTATTATAGTGAAATAAAGACATTATCTGACTCTTATTTTAGAATTAGAACATGTTACATTAAAAATAGTCTAGTAAAACGAAATCCCTAGGTTTATAGTTTTACGTATTTTTATTTTGATCTTGTAGTTTATTTGGAGGGATTTTATAATGGAGTATATAATGATTATATATGTTAGTCTTATAGAATGTATATATTTTGGACCTGAAATTCCATATTAGTGATCAACTTTGAAAAAGGACATATCTAATAATTTTTGACTAGAAGTTTCAAAAGATTTATTTTATAAAGATGAGTAGATATTTTATATTATAACTTTGGCCAGAAGTTCAAAGTTTTAAAGGTGTGTAATAATTTAACACCGTCTCGTCAGTACAATATATTCATATTGTATAAGTGTAAGTGGCTAGAAGTGTACGAGTGTCGGACACGGGTACGGATCCGAGTGTCGAGTACTCCGAGGTTGGAAATAACAGACACGGGGACACTGTCCATTTTTTGGACACGAGTACGGGGACACTATCAAATTTTTGGACACGGGTACGGGGACACGGTTGATATTTACAAAAAAAAAATGTAACTTTCAAACTGAAATTAAAAAATACCAAATGCATAAATTATTCATCCGAAAAGCAAGCAAAAAGCATTAAAAAGTAGCAATTGTAAATTGTTCAACAACCCAAAAACATTAAAAAGTAGCAGCAAGCAAAAAACAAAACTCTCTGGAATATAAAACTACAAATTCAACTTCATGGCTTCATGCGCCTTCATCATCAAAGGACATGGCCTCCAAAACGGGATCATCCAAAGATATATTAGCGGCCTCAAGCTCGACATTATCTCCTCCTATATAGACAAATAATAACCCAGTTAGTCTTAAATCTTAATCGAAAAGAACATTATGAATAACATATGATACTACTTACTAGTATAACATTAGAATTCGAAATCTTACCAACATCCCAATACTTGGATGGACCATCCATGTACTCTTTTTCTTTCCTCGACAACAATCGAAGGTTGTTGTGTACATACACCAAGTCTTCGACACGATGCGAGGTGAGTTTGTTCCTTTTAACGCTTTGAATAGCGCCATAAATGCTCCAGTTCCTCTCGCAGCAAGAAGAGGATGTTGGTTATGTGAAAACAATTTGAAAGCCACAGCTTGCAACAGTGGTGCAAAAGACCCATAATTTGCCCACCAAGAAAGTGGATCTTCATAAGATCTTGCAACAATCACATGAGGTTGACCAAAATAATCCAATCCGAAAGAAAATGAGCCATATTCTTTGTACACATTTCTCACATCATCTTGATTTTGGAATAACCTTTGAAAATACAAGTCTCTGTTTTGAGAGACTTCTTCATCCTCATTAGGGGACACTCTACGGACCCTATTCTTACCTTCTTAAAGCCATTCCTCACTATAGTACTTAGGAACTAGGGAATGCGCTAGACAGTCAAGTGGGGTATTACTTTTGTTCCACCTAGTTTCTATGAGCTGTTGTATTGCATCAAAGAAGGTTAATTGACCAGTTTTTAAATCTAATCCCTCATGTTCCAAGGCTCTAACTTTCACCTCGTCAATCACATTGTCCCACATGTCGTACACTAGATGTAAGACACATGAATCCTTATCTGTAACCCTCAGAAAATCCACCATAGGTTCAAGAAAATTCAACGATATTCAAGCTTATCCCACCAAGCATCACTCAAAAGTGTCTCTTTAACTTCTCTATCTTTCAACTCGACAGGGGTTTTGCCATTAACTCTAAACCTTTTCCAATCAAAGATCCACAACCGTGTGTTTATTAAAACTTCTTTCACATTACTAAATCGAGTAGCCATAACAAGATTAGAAGCAAACCTAGTCTCAAAGAACTTTAAGTAACTTCACAGGTGAATGTCGGTTAAAAATTGACCGAGAGATAGTGTGGTTCAAAATGAAGTAGTTAATGTCCCTTACTTGATTAGCTAATTCACTAATCCACATACACTCAGAATAATGGAGACTTTTCTCACTAGGTTCACACATTGCTTTAATAACCAAGTTCAAACAATGTACAACACATGGTGTCTAGAATATATGAGGACATTTAGCTTCAATTAACGCACCACCGCCTTATAGTTTGAAGCGTTATCGATCACTACCCGAACAACATTAGATGAACCAATTTCTTCCACACTTTCCCCATAAACAATTGAGAAATATATGCAACATCTTTAACATTATATTCAGATCAATGGCCTTCAAAAACATGGGACCAAAGAAATTTAGACACCATAATGTTGATCAAAGGCCTTGATTGTCGGTCGGACCAACCATCGTAGCATATAGACGCCCCCTTCTTTTTCCAAATACTATCTCTAATAGGTCGCAACAATCTCTCAACATGCTTTTTTAATTGAGACAAAAGTGTGGTGCGAAGTCTGTTGTAAGTGGGGGGTGGCCAGCAACACGGCCATTAGCTAACTTTTTGGAGAAGCTCCTAAAATAAGGATTTCTAGCAAAGTTGAATGGTAGGGCGGCAGTGTAAAACATTAATACGCACTCTTTATCAAACTCATCTCTCTCAATGACATTAAAAGAAAGTTTGAGAGCACCTTTCCGCTTCTTATGTTGAACCAAGTCAGAAGGTTCGCCATTCTTGAGGTACAGTTGCTTTTGAACAGCATTTTGCTCGGCTGCTTTCCTCCTCCTTTCCGCCTCTTCGTGCTCGAGTTTAATCTGGGCAAGCACTTCATTCGGAAGATTCGGACAACTTTTCACTCCGACATTAGAAACATGTAAGAGGTGTGCCTTTACTTTTGAGTAAGAGTCGTTCACTATTTTATTACAATACTTGCATTGCCATTTCCGATTGCCACCACCGTTGATGGGAGTTCTGATTATGTCGACGTGGCTCCATAAAGGTGAAGCATCAAACCCCGTCTTTGGAAGTGATCGAGTTGCCATGGTGGTATTACTGAATACTGATTTACTGGTATACTGAAATTGGTACCTGCATAGTAAAATTGAAGATAATGAGTTTCTAAATTAATTCGTACCTAGTGCAAGTTTGTTACCAACATACACAATAATTAATAAAATTTGCTCCATTAATCAAAGAGAGCTTCTAAACTAAACTCAGAAAAACAAAAATATAGAGGAATAGAGAATGATAATTACTTACTTTGCTCGGTGTGTTCTTCCATGGAAAATTAGGCTCTCTATTTATAGGGCAAAAGATGGTGTAAATTAGGAAGAAGATCACATTTTTATCTTTGATTGCTAAATTAACTTGGATATTTTGCTTAGATGCCGGATTTAGTGCAATTTTAAAGATTTTGAGAACAAATTTCATTGTGATTTGATTTGTTCCCTTTTTGGTGCAAAGCTGCTAGTGAATCTTTCAATGTGAAGAGTAAAACGATCGTTTTAGGTTTTAAGTAGGAATGATTGAGTCACGAGCCCATTAGGCCCTTTAAGCTAGCTTGTATCAATAGCATGTGTTTTATGGTTTACTCGGGTTTATCGGTTAAGAGTTACTAAGTCACACTTATGATTTCACGGTTTCTCGAGTTTATCGGTTGAGAGTTACTAAGGTGGTGTTTGGCCAAGCTTTAAAAGCGTTTTTGTAAATTAAAAAGCTAAAGTTTGGCCAAACAATATAAATTAGAGATATCAAAAACTACTTTTTAGAAGTCAAAAACTGATTATTGACCCCAAAAAGTAGAAGTAGATATTTTCTACTTCTCATTCTACTTTTTACAAAAACGCCAAATACTTCAGTTATTTTCACCTTGCGCCAAAAACCCCAATTATTTGCGCCTTTTTTTTGTCTCCAGAAAAACATTACCCCTTATATATGAATAATGGTATGGTATGTTCCATCTTCTCTCTCCTACTCAATTCATTGCCTCTCTGACATATAGCATCGAAGTATCAGGTAATCAATCACTAATTCCAACTATTTTTACTGCTATAATCTTACTTCTATGATCTTATACTCCCTCCGTCCCAATATTTTGTTTACCGTTAATTAAAATATAGGACAGAGAATATAAAAAGTAAATGATCGGCTTCTCATCATCCCCCACATTCTGAAATTTTTATTTGTTATTATTTTTTAGGCATGAATATTTTTGTATAGGTTTTGTGAAATTAATACAGTGATATTCATCAATATTCAATAATCTTAGTGGTGTGGCAAAATTGATTACTTTAATTGGGGTAAGCAAAGGAAGATAAATAGTAATCGGATTCTGGGATTTTTTTAACTGTTCATGTTCAATATCATATTTCCAAGCTTAATCTAAGTTGGTAATCATGGTTCAAATGTTATTAGATAAGTGTATCTATAATTCTAATTTTATAAGATAAGTGTATCTCTAATTATAATCTAAGCTTTAAAATTGCACTAAATCCGGCATCTAAGCAAAATATCCAAGTTAATTTAGCAATCAAAGATAAAAATGTGATTTTTTTCCTAATTTACACAATCTTTTGCCCTATAAATAGAGAGCCTAATTTTCCATGGAAGAACACACCGAGCAAAGTAAGTAATTATCATTCTCTATTCCTCTATATTTTTGTTTTTCTGAGTTTAGTTTAGAAGCTCTCTTTGATTAATGGAGCAAATTTTATTAATTATTGTGTATGTTGGTAACAAACTTGCACTAGGTACGAATTAATTTAGAAACTCATTATCTTCAATTTTACTATGCAGGTACCAATTTCAGTATACCAGTAAATCAGTATTCAGTAATACCACCATGTCAACTCGACCACTTCCAAAGAGGGGGTTTGATGCTTCACCCTTATGGAGCCACGTCGACATAATCAGAACTCCCATCAACGGTGGTGGCAATCGAAAATGGCAATGCAAGTATTGTAATAAAATAGTGAACGACTCTTACTCGAAAGTAAAGGCACATCTAATACATGTTTCTAATGTCGGAGTGAAAAGTTGTCCGAATCTTCCGAATGAAGTGCTTGCCCAGATTAAACTCGAGCACGAAGAGGCGGAAAGGAGGAGGAAAGCAGCCGAGCAAAATGCTGCTCAAAAGCAAATGTACCTCAAGAATGGCGAACCTTCTGACTTGGTTCAACATAAGAAGCAGAAAGGTGCTCTCGAACTTTCTTTTAATGTCATTGAGAGAGATGAGCTTGATAAAGAGTGCGCATGAATGTTTTACACTGCCGCCCTACCATTCAACTTTCCTAAAAATCCTTCTTTTAGGAGCTTCTGCAAAAAGTTAGCTAATGGCCGTGTTGCTGGCTATACACCCCCCACTTACAATAGACTTCGCACCACACTTTTGTCTCAATTAAAACAGCATGTTGAGAGATTGTTTCAGCCTATTAGAGATAGCTGGAAAAAGAAGGGGGCGTCTATATGCTCTGATGGTTGGTCTGACCGACAATCAAGGCCTTTGATCAATATTATGGTGGCTTCAGCTGCTGGTCCCATGTTTTTGAAGGCCATTGATGCTGAATATAATGCTAAAGATGTTGCATATATTTCTCAACTGTTTATGTGGGTTGTGCAAGAAATTGTCCATCTAATGTTGTTCAGGTAGTGATCGATAACGCTTCAAACTATAAGGCAGCAGGTGCATTAATTGAAGCTAAATGTCGTCATATATTCTAGACACCATGTGTTGTACATTGTTTGAACTTGGTTATTAAAGCAATGTGTGAACCTAGTGAGAAGAGTCTCCATTATTCTGAGTGTATGTGGATTAGTGAATTAGCTAATCAAGTAAGGGACATTAACTACTTCATTTTGAACCACACTATCTCTCGGTCAATTTTTAACCGACATTACCCTGTGAAGTTACTTAAAGTTGCTGAGACTAGGTTTGCTTCTAATACTGTTATGGCTACTCGATTTAGTAATGTGAAAGAAGTTTTAATAAACACAGTTGTGGATGCTGATTAGTTTAGAGTTAATGGCAAAACCCCTGTCGAGTTGAAAGATAGAGAAGTTAAAGAGACACTTTTGAGTGATGCTTGGTGGGATAAGTTTGAATATCTGTTGAATTTTACTGAACCTATGGTGGATTTTCTGAGGGTTACAGATAAGGATTCATGTGTCTTACATCCAGTGTACGACATGTGGGACAATGTGATTGACGAGGTGAAAGTTAGAGTCTTGGAACATGAGGGATTAGATTTTAAAACTGGTCAATCAACCTTCTTTGATGCAATACAACAGCTCATAGAAACTAGGTGGAACAAAAGTAATACCCCACTTCACTATCTAGCGTATTCCCTAGTTCCTAAGTACTATAGTGAGGAATGGCTTTAAGAAGGTAAGAATGGGGTCCGTAGAATGTCTCCTAATGAGGATGAAGAAGTCTCTCAAAACAGAGACTTGTGTTTTCAAAGGTTATTCCAAAATCAAGATGATGTGAGAAATGTGTACAAAGAATATGGCTCATTTTCTTGCGGATTGGATTATTTTGGTCAACCTCATGTGATTGCTGCAAGATCTTATGAAGATCCACTTTCTTGGTGGGCAAATCATGGGTCTTTTGCACCACTGTTGCAAGCTGTGCCTTTCAAATTGCTTTCACAACCAACATCCTCTTTTTGCTGCGAGAGGAACTGGAGCATTTATGGCGCTATTCAAAGCGTTAAAAAGAACAAACTCACCTCGCAACGTGTCGAAGACTTGGTGTATGTACACAACAACCTTCGATTGCTGTCGAGGAAAAAAAAAGAGTACATGGATGGTCCATCCAAGTATTGGGATGTTGGTAAGATTTCGAATTCTAATGTTATACTAGCAAGTAGTATCATATGTTATTCATAATGTTCTTTTCGATTAAGATTTAAGACTAACTAGGTTTATTTTTTGTTTATATAGGAGGAGATAATGTCGAGCTTGAGGCCGCTAATATATCTTTGGATGATCCCGTCTTGGAGGCCATGTCCTTTGATGATGAAGGCGCATGAAGCCATGAAGTTGAATTTGTAGTTTTATACTCCAGAGAGTTTTTTTTTTGTTTGCTGCTACTTTTTAATGTTTTTGGGTTGTTGAACAATTTACAATTGCTACTTTTTATTGCTTTTTGTTTGCTTTTCGGATGAATAATTTATGCATTTGGTATTTTTTAATTTCAGTTTGAAAGTTACATTTTTTTTTTGTAAATGTCAACCGTGTCCCCGTATCCGTGTCCAAAAATTTGACAGTGTCTCCGTACCCGTGTCCAAAAAATGGACAGTGTCCCCGTGTCTGTTATTTCCAACCTCGGAGTACCCGACACTCGGATCCGTATCCGTGTCCGACAC
This sequence comes from Silene latifolia, assembly GCF_048544455.1. Lineage (NCBI taxonomy): Eukaryota > Viridiplantae > Streptophyta > Magnoliopsida > Caryophyllales > Caryophyllaceae > Silene > Silene latifolia. The sequence goes on along the minus strand of NC_133531.1, from coordinate 22,677,833 downwards.
CTGTACCCGAGTCCGAGTAACATAGGACAGGGGTATAAAGCATAGGGGTATAAAGCATATGAGAGGAACAAAAGGGAAAAGAGGGAGTTCATGTTAACGCTTTCAATGATAAAATGAATAAATCTGACACGAATTACATTTTCCTTGTCCTGGTCAATTTAATTTCCACGGAAATCCGAACTTCTCTGGTTAAACCAAAAATCCCCTAATGAAGTTTTGGAACTCAATTTGGAATTGAATTCGGACATCACGACCATAAAATTAATTCTGGATTTTCAAACACTACCTAAAGTGTTCGATAGAGAATTAGAGAGATTGGGAGTGGTAATTCCTTTTAGAATCGAAGTAAATAAATGACCAGGACCGTTTAGACGGAGTAGGTTCTTCGCCTCCCATAAAGAAAAGGTGATAATTAGGTTCTTTTTGTAGATGTGGTCAAATACTCAAATGCGGGCTTGGGCTATACATAAGCCGCAGAGCTGGGCTAGCATGATTTTTTTGGCCCACGGATGTGCGGGTTCACGGGTTTTGGACAGATTTATGGGCTGGGCCTTTGTAAATTTCGGAAATAAGTTGCCCAAGCCCAGCTTTGTTAGTGGGCGGGGCGGGACGGGCCTACCGTCCGTGACGACCTCTACTTCTCATCTTGCATTCGATGCTTTAATCAACACATCGCCGTTATATAGAAAACCCTCGTTTAACTCTGCTCATCATCAATTTTGGGAGTATTACGGCGGAACTCAAATTCTATGGCGGCGTATTTAGCCCCCGAAGTTTGTAGACAAATTCTCGCAAATTTACCAGTGGAAACACATCGCCGTTATATTGAAATTCTGATGCGTATGTAAATCTTGGTGCTCTATTATAGATCACCCTGGCTTCATTTACACGCATCTAACATGTCGAAAAGTCGATTCAAACATGAGTAAAATATTTGCCCACGAGAGGAGGGAAAGCCAAGGAAGAAAAGTATGGTTGTTGACAGTTTATCGAGGCAATATTATTAAGAAAACTGTTATCTTTCTGAAGAGCTCCGAATCGTACCATGTAATAGGAAGATGTAATGAGTTGGTTTTAATAAAACGCAATGTTCGTCATAGCTCTGGTGATTATCAAACGCAAATGATGTTATATAACCCTTCTATTAGAAAATCGCTGTTAATTCCCCGTTGCCCAATTGACGGTTTTATGTATGTATTAGGATTTGCCGGACGGAACCTGGACGAAGAGCCTACAAAGGCGAGTATTGCAGTATATACACTCAGTGACCAACAATGTATTTTTCGAAACTTATGGGGCTGATTTTCTACAAGTGAAACTTAAGGGGTTAATTTTCACATAGTATGAAAGTAATGGGGGTAATTTGCTACATCCCCGCTGCACATTGGTTTGGAAAAGCTTGTCTTGTTTCTCTTAACTTTGATTCGGAAAAAATCACCTTTATGAAAATCCCGAAGGCTTTGAATAAACGAGAAAGGAATAGGTATTTGTTTCTTCTTGGGAATTCGTTAGCGATTTTCAGCATTTCTAAAGAAAGACCAGAAATATGGGTGATGGAGAAGGGGCAGGGAAACGGCGGGGTATGGACTAAATGGTTTTCAGGACGTTCGGATACTGATGCTTTTTATTTATTCAACTACGAGTGGGCGTGGTCACCTTCAAATATAATCTATTATGAGAGTGATAATGGAAGATGTTTAATTTGGGGAAATTTGTTGTATAATATTGATACTCGCGGAGTGAATTTTTTCGAAAAATATATGAGCGGTTTTTGCCCTTTTTGGGATTCGGGAATGTATATGGAGAGTTTGGTGTTGTTCAAAGTAGACGGAGTTGAGGATATGACAGCTACGAAGCATCACTCAAGGATGTTTTTAGGAAGACGGGGTGCTGGTAAACGAAGGATAATATGTCAATCACATTCTTTTTGTTGTTCTTATAGTTAATTGTATGTTCAATTAATTGAACTCGAGACTTCCTACTAAAGACGATTTTGACAAATGCGACTACTAATCAATTAGTTAGCCCGGGATGTCAATTATATCACCGTTAATTGTTAGGACTTGCTCCTTAATAACACTCCGACTACAGCAAGATTACGATTAGGGTGTTTTAAAACAAATCACTTGTCATAACAAAAATTCTCATTACATTGATGTTAATTAAGGCTTTACTAGAATAGCTTTCACCGTTCGGGATTTACTACGTTTAATCTCTTTTACTTTAAAGTCCTTGTGTGAAGCTCATACCAAAGTACAAAGGTAGGCGTGTAGCCATAAGTAACAATTGTTTTTTACATTGATATACATTGATGTCCTTCATATTTTTGACGCAAAATGCGACAAGGAGTTAGAAAATGGCTGTACTCAAATAATTGGAAGATGTTTAATTTGGGCTTGCTGAGTATGCTGACACTTCGTCAGGCTGACACTTTCCAAAAACAAACCGAAATTTTTAAGGCTACTGAAAAGTTCGAGCTTCATGGAACATGTAATTCTTTGCTTTTAATAAGCCGCAATCAAAGCTTCAGGTATAAAGGAATGCGATTATATAATCCTAGTGTTAAAAAATCGCTGCTACTTCCCCCTTTTCCCCTACCCGTCGTTTATTATGGCTACACGCCCATCTTTGTACTTGGATTCGCAACTCGTTGTGATGATTTTAAAGTCATCGCAATCTCGTTTGAAAAGATTAAGGGTGTAAAGTTCCAGAGATACATGTTGCAGTTTACACACTTAGTGATCAACAATGGACTGTAAGGGATAATAATGTCCTCAAAATCGACTATTGGTTAATTAAGCATTTATTTGGACCCTACTATTACTGTGAGGGGACAGCTCACTGGCTTGGAAATGCTCCAGATAGGGATACTAGTAATGAATTTTATTATCCGACTCATCTTGTTTCCCTTGATTTTGATTCGGAACAGTTCACCTTTTTGGAGCTGCCTGAGTTGGATTGTATGGATTTTAATACTTCAGCATCTTTGTTTCTTATCGGGGAATCACTAGCGTTTTTCTGCATTTCTCCTATTAATAGTTTTAGAATATGGGTGTTGAAACAGGAGAATGGGAAGAGGCTATGGACTCTATGGTTTTCAGGTCGTTCGAGTTATGATGGTAATGGTTTGTTCTACTGTATGGATACAAGACTACTAAGGGTTTTATATTTTGCGGGTGATGGTGGCTATCTCCTTTATCGGAACAATTCCTATAATATTGTTACTGGCCAAGTACAGGAACTTGGAAAATGTATGAGCCATAATTTCTATATGGCGACGTATTCTGAGAGCTTGGTGTTGTGCAATCAATCAGGACTCAGGAGTCGTGGATATATATGGCATAATTCCCACTTGTCATTTGTAAATAACCGGTCATAGTAGATGTGAACTCGCTCTTATATGATGATGGTGGGAAGACGCTCAGCTGTTTAGTTACCTCTGACCTACTTTTGCTTAACCGATGCGCGAATCTTTATTATGGGCTTGAAAATTAGGATAATAAGTTTAAAGTATGGTGATGGATTTTGATTAAGATGGAATTTCACGGAACATTAGTAAAAGAACAATCTACTTTTGTTATTTGGATGTTTAACATTAATGTAACAGTGTTTTGCTTTTTATAAATTTTTCTGTTTTGGCTCGGAAAGATCTTATCCTTCTTCTATACTATTGCTGTAATACTCCGTCGATGCATAGATTGATGGTTAATATAGGGAACTATTTAAACTTAGTCACACACTCGCACAAGCGAATGTCCTTGCCTCGCCAGAAGGAATAATGCAAGGAAGTTGACGATGGAGTGCCCACCGGCTTATATGTGTTCTTGATTTTGTAGTCGATCATTGGCTGTTCAGAATAGAGTGCTCTACTACTTTATGCCTTAGTTAATAGAAATTGAAATCAAAATTCCGAGTATATGGACCATTTGAAGAATCCGATCAGAGATTAATACTATTATATCTCCAGTTGTATTCCAAGCTCGAGTTTCGGAGCAAATTATTCCAAGTTCACCCGAACTAGAACTCAAATCGGCTCTGTTACACCCCTAGTACGTACTGATAGTGGTACCCTATGACTGGTAGTGATCCTATCGACATGTTTGAGAACTTGGATTTGGGAATTAAATCCAAAAGTAGCCCAATTTTGATGTTTGATAACCCTAAAAAAGGAATTTTCATTTAGAATTGGGCGTAACTCCATCCCAATTTCCAATTCAGTCCGAAATGGCTACAATTTTAAATTACACAATCGCTAAAATGGTCGACAAATTATTATGCATTGACGACACTTTTTTCTTCTCGACGACGAGGCCAAGTTTTAACCCCTAAGTCCACCTTTATAGACCAACGTCGATACTTTACTCCATATATAATGTAATCTGAATTGATAGAAGAGCCTTGTTGCCAAAACATATTTAACTTATACCCGGAGGATTTCAATCCATCTCATCAGAAAAACCCCTCTTTCACCTTGACCATCATCAACCTAAAGTATTGTAACAGAGATGTTTAGAATTGCGTGATTTACAAATATTTATCCTAATATGAGAATTTTACTTTGTTGTATATTATTTTAACATATTCTACCACTATAACAAAATAAATTAAACTCATTCACATATTCTTGTTTCAGATGGACACTTTTCGTCTTATTTTTCAGACGGGCATATGTGACCATGGTCTGGTCTATATAATTTTATTGTTTGGACAGGACCAGATCAATAAAACTATGGTCCGGTCCACGGTCCAATATTTTACCCTTGTTTGGTCTTCGATCCACTAAATTTGGTTCGGTCCGATCCCGAACCAATGAACACCCCTGCACTTCCACTCCATAAATATAGAAAAGCTTTGATTCCCAAACATTAACTTAAACCCGTAGGGTTTCTTCCATCTCATCAGAAAAAAAACCCTCTTTCTGATCAAGTGATCATCATCAATTAATTAAGTAAGATGAAGATTAGCAAAAGACGTTCAAATAAATACATACCACCAGAAATATTGACTCTAATTCTCGCAAAATTGCCAGTCAAAACCCTATTAAGATTCAGGTGCGTATGTAAATCTTGGTGCTCTCTTATCAATCACTCTGATTTTATTTCAATGCATCTTAAACACTGTCAAAAAAACAAATCAAATTCGGGTATATTATTAACCCTCGAGAGATTGTGGTCCTGGGATCAATGTGAAGGATTCTTGTCACTTCGTGAGGCTGACACTTTTCGCAAACAAACTGACATTTTTAAGGTTTCTAAAAAGTGCTTTCTTTATGGAACATGTCATTCTTTGCTTTTAATAAGCAACTCTCAAAACCGCATGTCTAAAGGAATGAGATTATGTAATCCGAGTATTAGAAAATCATTGCTACTTCCTCCTTGTCCACTTCTTCCCTCTGATTGGCGCACGCCTAAATTTGTACTTGGATTTGCGCTTCATAGTCAGGATTATAAAGTCGTTGCAATCGCATTTAAACGCATTAAGCGTGTAGAGCTTCCTGTGATGGGTGTTGCAGTTTACACGCTTAGTAATCAACAATGGTCTGTCAGGGATAATGTCCTCAATATCGATTATTTGTCTTTTAAGCATTTGTTTGGGGCCTACTACTTCTGTGAGGGCGCAGCTCACTGGCTTAGAGATGATGCTCCAGATGAGGATACTAGTTATTATCAGTTATATAATCCGACTCATCTTGTTTCCTTTGATTTTGATTCGGAACATTTCAGCTTTTTGGAACTGCCAGTTGCGTTGGATGAATTAGAAAATTATTCCGGGTCTCTATTTATTCTCGGTGAATCGCTAGCGCTTTTCTGCATTTCTCTTTTGAGTTTTAGAATATGGGTGTTGAAACAGGAGAATGGAAATAGACTATGGACTCTATGGTTTTCAGGTCCTTCGAGTCGTGATGGTTATGAATTTTTCTACAATATGGGATCACCAACAAAAAGGGTATTGTATTTTGAGGGTGATGGTGGCTATCTTGTTTACGGAAAGAAATCCTATAATATTGTTACTTGCCAAGTACGGGAGCTTGGAAAATCTATGTGCTATGATTCACAACTGGCAACGTATTCTGAGAGCTTGGTGTTGTGCAATCAACTCGGAACCGTGGATATGGCATAATAATTCCAATATTTAACTGTCTTCCATTCTTCATATCTCTTTGTAAATTATAGAGAATGGCTTATGGCTAGAAATTTAGAATGGCTGAACTATAACGAGGGAATGCCTTCCGGCTTATATGTGCTATTGAATTTGTAGTCATTGGCTGTTCAGAGTGGAGTGTTGTACTTTATGCCTTAGTTAATACTCCCTCCCTTCCGGTCAATAGTTATCTATTTCCATTTTGGGTGTTTCGGTGAATAGTTATCTATTTCCTTATTTGATCATCTTTTGTGGACATCTTTCATGTACATGTGGGTAATAGGTTTTTTGTGGTCCAAATTCACCTATTTTCTCTTTCCTTAATCTTTGTTCCAAAAGGAATAGATAACTATTGATGGAAACAGAGGGAGTAGAAATTGAAAAAAACATTCCGAGTATATGGACCATTAGACGAATCCGATCAGAGATTGTAATAAGTGCTAGATTGTTTTATGTTTGCTTGTTAAGAACTAAGTTAACCTCAAGAGTATGAATGACTCTTATGAGTCATTGTATTATTACCCCCGGATCCTAACTGACCTATAACAAATGACGAGATAAAATCGCATCCAAAATGACCTATACTCTTATTGACTCGTTTGCAAAGTCTAGAGTGACGGAAAAAGAAATCATAATGCTGTATTTTGAGTGTGTGTTGGTTGATCAGTAGTAGAGCTTCATGCACCAACAAAGAATATTAGCATCAATGTAATTTCAACCTTTCCGAATGTAATGACTTCGCCAACTTTAGACAAGAAGAAACCAAAATCAATGTCAAAAGGGCGTTGACTCGGCCCAAGCCATCCTAATAGAGGAAAAGAATAAAGTCTGATAAACCGTGTTACAAAACAATTTGTTTTAATATTAAAAGACATTTACAGATTCAATTACCACCCCGGGATGATCCTAATCGACCCAAATACCCCCTATGAAAGCCGTTTATGGATTAAAGATACCACCCTATGATGATATAAAATGGCCAAGTATCCTTAATTTTACTCTCTCCGTCCCGGCCAATAGTTATCTATTTCCATTTTTAGGTGTTTTAATGAATAGTTATCTATTTCCATTCTTGGTAACCTTTTGTGGGCCATTTTCCATGTGCATGTGGGGTTAAGTGACTTGTGTGGTCCAAATTCATTCATATTTATTTTCTTAGCAATTGCTAAATCCAACACATCATTTTGCTAAATCCTACACAAAATTATCACTTATTCCAATTTACCCCTCTTATTTCACAACCAAAAAATTAAACCCCAACTCCAATTTTCTCCCTCTTTTCTTTCTCTCTCATCTCCCAGCGACTATCCTCCTCAAACGTCGTCACTGGCAACCGATCGGTGATGATAATTATGACAATTACCTCTCCGCTGGCCCCACCTGTCATAACTCTTCAATACCCACACCTCATTCGTCGGAACTACAATGCACAAAAATCAACTTTACCTCCTTTGGTTATGCGGCGAACGATGTCGTTCCATACTTCCATTAACGATGTCAATTTTGAGTGATGTTCATGTCCCTGTGTTTAACAAAACTCTCTCCCGTCTGTTTGTTTTTGTAATTTTTTTTTTTTTTTTGGTTTTGACAGCAACAAATAGCATAGCTTATAAAAGAGCTTTCTAAGCAAGTGTTTTTGTAATTTTGATGATTTTGATTTTAATTAAAATCAAATTATACTTTATTATTTACCTCTTTTGTCTATTTTTGTAATTTTGATTTTAATTTGAAATGTAATGTGATTTTTTCTTTGTTTCCTGGTTTAATTAAGTTGATGATCTTGTTTGCCATTCCTCACATCATAATTTTTCGTCTTTTGTCAACTTTAATTTTTTTTTTTTTTGTACAATTTTGTAATTCTGAAACTTTTGATTTGAGATGTTGTGTATACAATTGCGACGTCGTTTGAGCCGGCGGAAATTGGCTACGTTGTTAAAGGCGGCGGAGGGGAGTCTCTTGGGGGAGGAGAGAGAAAGAGAAAGGTGAGGGATTCAAGTTAGGTTTATTTTTTTTGTTTTTCTGTATACGAAAGGGAAGGGGTATAATCGGAATGAGCAGCGATTTTGTGTAGGATTTAGTAAAATGGTGTGCGGGATTTAGCACGTCCCAAAATAATAGATAACTATTAATCGGAACGGAGGGATTGTCATTTTAATTTTATTTTTGTGTAAATCCGTCTTGCAACAATTTTTTGGGTGGATAGAAATAGAATAAGAGAGTCCCCTAACAAATCAGAAAACAAAAATGGTAACCCTGAAGTGCATTATTATGTATCGCCGTAACCCTTAACTAAAATTCCGTCAATTTGCACCGTTAAGTGGGTGATGTGGCGTGTGATGTGGCTATTTGGTCTTGATGTGGCGTGTGACATGGAATTATAGTTGATGGGGCATATTCTGCACCGCTGACCAAGTCAACATATTGAGCAAGGTCAAAGATATCCACAGCAAGTCAACGACTTAGATAGCCTAGCCGACGGCCCGTCAACCGGTCGGCTGGGTCTCGGCATGACAACCCGCCAAATGACACATACCCGCGTACTCATATCCAAGACCCCTCGGCGGTGAGTCAACAGGGCCCGCCGGCCTGCCATAGAAACCTCGGCCGAGGGGTAGATCAGTCTTTCCACCTGCTAGCCACTTGGCCACTTGGCCACTACGTGACAAAAGGTGAAAGCCTATAAATACTCCTCAACCTTCATTGAGGAAAGGATCCAACAAATACACAACTAAACCTAAATACACTATTCATCTGGTAATATCTTCCTTATCTCTCTACAATATACATTCAGTCAAGTAACAACTTATCCTTTAAGTTTACTGACTTGAGCGTCGGAGTGAGTACGCTTGGCACAAAGCCAAGCCCTCAGTTCGTTCATTGTTGCAGGAGAGGCCGAGAGGAACGATTAAGACCAAAGGAGAATCCAACTCAAGACATCATTCAACAAGCCACGGGTGGTAACTATACGTGCTCGGAATTACACCGGAACAATTGGCGCCGTCTGTGGGGAAGATACTAGAAGCTATTCACATTCATTCCCAAACAAAAAAAAAAAAAAAAAAAAAAAAACAACAAAAACCCACCCAAAAAGCTAAGAAGATGTCAAAACAACAAGACGCAGTCGTGACCGACGAAACCGCGTTCTACCACGATGACACTTTCAACAATTCTGAGTCGTGCGGCCCTCCACCGTGGAGTAATCCAACCGGAGTTCGGGATGCCAATAATGCCGGACACGCCGCCCGCTACCAACCAGGTCACCATCATGGGACATGTGGTTGACATAGCAAACCTGAAAATGGTCCTGGACCTAATTAGTAATACGCCCGCTCACACCGTCACGCCGACAAGAGCGGCGGAAACCGCCCGAGACCGGGGCCCAAAACGTGACTCCGAGAAATTTGAACGGAGCACTGGGAGAAGCTGACCCGGCCAAGTCGCCGGGGGAGCCCAAAGTGGGCGTGGTAGACCTAAGTCCTTCCCGCGCTCGTGGGAGGACAAATGTCCCCGCGGCACGAACGAGGCTTACCCCAAAGGAGCCGAGGAGGAGTCCGACTCGGCGAGTTGGAGAAGAAGTCCAAGTCGAAGAAGGAGTCCTTCCCGCTACGAGGAGAGGAGCCAGATTAGGAATGCGAGGAGCCGATCGCCGCGTGTCGTTCGACACGTGGTCGACAGACCCCTCAACGCCTACGTCCTAGAAATCCAGGTGTCAACTAAGCTCAAGTTGCCACCCCTATCATACAAAGGAGATAGTGATCCGGTAGACCACGCCGAGGCTTTCGAGTCTTACATGTCGGTATGGGAGCAGCCCGATGAGGTCTGGTGCCGAGTTTTCCCAACAACTTTGCATGGGATGGCTCAAAGTTGGTACAAGGGGCTTCCCGACGGCTCGGTATACTATTACGCCGACCTAAGGGACGCCTTTCTAGCCCGATACTCTTCCAACAAGAGAAGGGCCGTGGAGACGTCGGACTTCCTAACTATCAAACGGGAGGGGGCGAGTCTCGCGAAGCTATGTGAAGAGGTTCGACGGAAGGTCCAAAGAGATTCGAGAAATTAATCCTGAATTGGCGGCCTTCGCGCTGATGAAAGGCCTCCCAAGGGGAGACTTGAAAAATGAGCTCATCAAGTGCGGAGGCCTAAACTTGGACGCCGCTAGGAAGATGGCCGACCAGGCCATCAAGGTAGAGGACTATCACAAGACCCGGGTAGGCCCCGCGAGGCCGAGCACTCGAAAGAAGAGTCACCAGGAGGACAACCCGGATGAGAGACGCCGTGACAACAACGGGTCACGGTCCGATGTAAGACGCCGTGAGAATAATAGGTCACGGTCGGACAAACCTGCCAGGAGACAGGACTCGACAGGCGCCGGGTGGAGTTCGGGAACGTACCACCAGAGGCGGTATAGTGATAAAACCCCTCTCGTCGTATCAGCCGCCGAGGTCTTTGCCCTGAGCAAAAGCGAGGGCCAGAAGTGGGAGAGACCCCCCAAGCCAAAAAGTGACGGTGACACGAGCCAGTCCTGTGAGTACCACGGCCACACCGGCCATTTAACCAACGATCGCGGCATCTAAAGAATGCCATTGAAGAGGCGATCCGAAGGGGAGCCTCGACAAGTACGTTGCCAAAAGCCAAAAGTCGACGCCGACGGTTCGGGTAAGAAATCCGTCTTCGAACGGATAGGAGTGATCCATGTTGTCATCGGGGGCAACGAGAACGGAGGGCCCGCTCATGGGCACAAACGGCACCTGAACGAGCTATATCGGGCCATCAACTTTGTGCCCAACACAGCGATCCCCGCTTCCAACATCCCCGATATAACCATTGGAAGGAAGGACTACGAGGGAGTCATCGCTCCTCACAAATGGCCCCACTTGTAGTCAACTTGGACATATCCAACCACCTGGTCAAGAGGTGCACGATTGACACGGGCGCGTACACGAACATCATGTTCGGGAGTGCTTCCTCGGCCTCGGCACGAAAGTCAAGGACTTGAGCCCCCGCACCAACCCACTATACAGCTTCTCTCGGGGCCGGCTGGTACCACTGGGATCAATCGGACTCCCGGTGACGTTCGGCGAAAAGAATGCGGCTAAAAATGTCCTAGCTGAGTTCGTGGTCATCGACGGCTCGTCCGCCTACAACGTTCTCATAGGCCGAGTCACCCTGAGTGAGGCTGACGCAGTGATGTCCATCCGGGCCCTAACGCTGATGTATGTCTCGGACCGGGGGGAAGCGCATAAGCTCGTCTCCAAAGACGAGAATGACGAGGTGGTCAACGTCCAGGTAGCCGCCAGAGGATGCAACATGCAATCCCTCAAAGTGGCAAAGAAATCAGAGAAAGGAAAAAGTCTATCCTTACAACAGGAGGGCGACCTCATGGATGTAACTAGCGGCTGACTAGGACGTTGTACCTTTGATAGGCCATTAGGACGCTGGTAATCTCGGGAATACTCTATGTAGCGGCGGAGGTGTCCAAAACAGCTGTGGGCACCCCGACGCATGTTTTTACCTAAATGAAAAATCGTCCAAGTCTTCCATCAAAATGTTCATTCTTCCCATAGTCACTAGGAAGCAGACGACGCCGGCTCACACTTTGTCATACCGACAAGAGCGGCGGTCTTTATCGATAGCGATGTCGGCTCACATCGTCATACCGACAAGAGCGACGTCTTTATCGATGCGCGAGATGTCGGCTCACACTTTGTCATACGACAAGAGCGGCGATCTCCATGAAGAAATAGGCGCCGTCGCGAGTCACCCCAAGTAGTAGACGCCACGGCGATCACCCCAAGAGGTTGGGCGCCGTCGCAGTCCTCCAAGTGGTAGACGCCACGGCGATCTCCATGAAGAAATAGGCGCCGTCGCAGATCACCCCAAGTAGTAGACGCCACGGCGATCACCCCAAGAGGTTGGACGCCGTCGCAATCACTCCAAGTGGTAGACGCCACGGCAGTCTCCATCAAGAAATAGGCGCCGTCGCAGTCACCCCAAGTAGTAGACGCCACGGCAGTCACCCCAAGAGGTTGGGCGCCGTCGCAGTCACTCCAAGTGGTAGACGCCACGGCAGTCTCCATGAAGAAATAGACGCCACGGCAGTCACCCCAGGAGGTTGGACGCCGTCGCAGTCACTCCAAGTGGTATGCGCCACGGCAATCAATAACAAGAAGCAGATGCTGGCTCACACTGTCACACCGACAAGAGCGGCAATCACGACCAGCGCAGTTGATACTCGCAAAGCAATCAAAATGCCTTAGAAGCGTTAACACAATTGAGATACGCGCTCTAGACTGCCTCGGCCAAGCCGAGGCGGAAACAAAAGAGACACTCAATTAATAACGTAAGGAGACAACCCAGACGAAGACAAAGACGCTAAAAGTACAGTTGGGGCTCAAATACTAGCGCAAGAAAAAGAAGTGAGGTTAAAACCTCGGCCAGGCCGGAGGCAGAAGAAACGAGCTCTTATTAAAAATGTTCAACGAATTACAAGAAATTACAAGGACAAACCAAAAGACAAAAGGTTACAGATATCATCTCCCTACGTCTGTTGTTGCTCGCCATCAGCAGCGGTAGCAGCACCTTCTTCCATGAGTAACCCGGCAGTTCCCTTAGCAGCCTCAGCTTCAGCAGCCCCAGCCTTAGCCTCGGCAGCCTCAACTGCCCTTGCCCAATCGGCTTCCTCCTTGGCCGCTTTAGCCTTCTCAGCGATAGCAGCTGCCTCCTCGGCCGCCTCTTGCTCTATCTTCACTCTCACCGCCTCCTTGACCTTCTCCTCCACAGCCTTCTCCTTAGCTTCGAGCTTGTCGTCAAACAGCTCGTCAAATCTGCCCCACGGAAAAGAACCTTCAAGAGGAAAGAGCTCCTCAATTACTTCCCTGGCAGCTGCTTCGGCCAGATCCCGGAATTCGGAACACAGGTCAGGGAGCACTTTGGTTTGGAGCATCTCAATGTCGTCCTCCTTTTGCCTGATGATGGCCTCCTTGCTCCGGATCACCTTCCCCTGGATCTGAAATTTGCCCCTAAATTCATTCCTCTGCTGGAGATAAAGGTCGGCGTGCCTCTGAACAAGGTCACACTTCTCCGAAAGAACTTTGCAACTTCGGCCGCAGCAGCCTCGGCCTTGGCTCTCTCAGCAAGGACCTCCTTTTCAGCGTCCTCCCTAAGCTTTCTCTCAGCCAAGAGCGCTTTCTCGACATCTCCCCTAAGCCTTTGCTCATTGAGGAGATCCAGCCTCGCCTTCGCGGCCACCTTCTTAGTGGCATCAAGCTCAAGAGCGGACTGAGCCACGGCCTTCTCTTGCTCTATAATGCGAGCACCGGCCAGCTCGTTCCACCTCGCCAGCTCCTCGACCAACCTCGCACCTCCCGCCACGAGCCGGGAGGGGGAAACCTTCTGGGATAAAGAGTCAGCAGTGACATTTCGATCACTAGTCTGCGGTCGGGAAAGGGAAACCTTCTGGGATGAAGACCCAATGGCGACGTCATGATCATCGGCTGCGCGGGTTTCTCTTCCACTTGCTCAAATAAGAGCGGCGATCGACAACGGTGATCTACAAAATTTAAAGAAAGCATCGGTATCAACATACATCGACATGCCGAAGAGCTCACATCGGCGGCGCGATGAACCGCTAAATCGAGCCACCGGATAGATCGACCGTGCTTGGCCTTCTTGGCCGAAGGGCGCATCTCCTCGTCAGCAGCAGAAGCAACGGCAGCGGTAAAAGCTGTCTGCTTTCTCTTACGGACAAGGGGAGACCCCTCCTCCTCGTCAGAGTCATCCCCATTAGAGATGTAAACGATCTCCACCGTCTCCTTCTGAACAGGGGGGATGGAAGGTGGAGCCGATGTCGACGCCATCACCGCCGAAGGCTTTGTTTTTCGAGTATGGCGCGGCATGTTACTAACAACCTTCGCTTGGGCCTCCACCGCATTCAAGCTTTTCAGCCGCTGGTCCATAAGATCATTCGGCGACGTCCTACGGTCATGGGCCAGAGCCTTGGGGTGGAGGTTAGCAACGGTTTTGTCTTTGTGCAGCCCCATTCTCCGGAGGATATCCTCAGACAAGTCCCGTCCAAAGTGGTCTGCGAAAAAAATAAAAAGCAAGAATTAAGTAGAAGAAATAAATCGAAGTTCGAAAAACAGGAACATTAAGAGCGGTGATGGGCCTCACACCGACCCCACTCACCCTGTGCTAGGGCCGGTATGAGGCCGACATGGCAGAGCGGCTCATCCTAAAGAATGATCTGCGTTGGGGTAATCCATTTTTTCGACACCCCACCCTTGTCCGCCTCAAAAAGCCTCATCGCCAGCTTCTCATCCTCTTTAAGAAGGACCTTGCTGGCATCCATCTTGAGCTTCTTCCGGCTGACCCATCTGTCATGCTCCGCCTTAGTCTCACACCGCAAATTCACTTGGTCTTTGAAAGGAGAGGGGCAGCGGATAGTCATCCGGCACCTTAACATACACCCACCGATCTCTCCAGTCTTTACAAGAAGTAAGTTTGTCAACAGAAACATAACCTTTCTCCGTGTGCACACTGTACCAACCGACGCGGCCAGCGATTGACGGCTGGAGATAATGAAGCCGGCGGAATAAATTCACCGTCGGGGCCTTCCCCTTGAAGAGACAAAGCCACACAAAGCCGACTATCGTCCTCATGGCCAACGGATGCAGTTGGGCCACAGCGACGTTCATAGCCTTAATGATGGCCATGACGTACTCATTCAGCGGAAACCGGAGCCCGAACTCCAAGTGTCGCATGTATACGCCGGTATGGCCCGGCGGAGGGCAACAGACGGCCTGACCCTCCTCAGGGACAACAATCTTGTACCCCCTGCCAAAAAAGAAATGGCCCTCGAAAAATTTCTCACCAGAACAACTGGCCAACTTATGGGTCCAAGTTCGGTCAACGCGTACCTTGCAGACGTCACCGTGATCCATAACGTACTGCCTCACCTCTTTGGGACGAGCCTCTTCAGCATCATCACCAAAATCGTCTGCGTCATCATCGACATCAGAGTCATCCTCCCATTCCTCCAAAATTCGAGGATCGACTTCGGAGAAGGAGACCCAGGGCCCCCGTGCCTTATCGAGAAGGGCGTCCAACTTCTCCCCCTCATCAAGACGCGACGGGGAACCCCCCGGCGCCGGCCTACTAGGCCCGGCATCAGCAGAAGACATGTTTACCATAAAGACTTACAAAATTAAGAAATGGGAAAGTTTGTTTGTTACCTTGAAGAAAAACACTCGCCGGAGTAACAACTCTGAGAATTAGAAGACCAAGAAAACCCTTGAAAATTTAGAGAGAAGAAAATTTTGGGGAGAATGAAATTGGTGGCCAATTTCACGGGATAACTGCCCTATTTATAGGGAAAAGCCCATAAAGAAGGACCAATCAACGAACAGCCCATAAAGCGTCAACCAATCAGCGTGCAGACACGTGTCGGACATGCAACTACGGAATGTCAATCGTTGCAACAGTTAGACGTCAATCAATGCAACAGTAACCAAGCGTCTTCAACACGCCTATTCATATCTCCTTGCCTATTCACCTTCCTCAACAAATTCCCAAGCATCTGTTCTCCGCCGGCCACATGGTCAACCAAGCTAAGTAGTGCCGGCCGGGGGCAATCAAAAACAACCGGCACACTCAATCCTGGTCTCGGCCAGCGTCACTTTCTTTTCCACATCGGATGCCTTTTACACATCCATATGGAGGGGGGATATGGTACGGCCTAAGAAAGACCAGGCCGAGGTAAAAGAAGCCGCCGCAGAAGAAGCCGATGCAGAAAATTTTCCGCAAATTACTTACGCAGAATATACGCTCAAACGTACATCGGAGCCCATACCACGGCATAGACTACGCTGGGGGCAAATTGATGGGGCATATTCTGCACCGCTGACCAAGTCAACATATTGAGCAAGGTCAAAGATATCCACAGCAAGTCAACGACTTAGATAGCCTAGCCGATGCAGCCCATCAACCGGTCAGCCTGGGTCTCGGCATGACAACCTGCCAGCCGGGACACATACCCGCGTACTCATATCCAAGACCCCTCGGCGGTGAGTCAACAGGGCCCGCCGGCCTGCCATAAAAACCTCGGCCGAGGGGTAGATCAGTCTTTCCACCTGCTAGCCACTTGGCCACTTGGCCACTACGTGACAAAAGGTGAAAGCCTATAAATACTCCTCAACCTTCATTGAGGAAAGGATCCAACAAATACACAACTAAACCTAAATACACTATTCATCTGGTAATATCTTCCTTATCTCTCTACAATATACATTCAGTCAAGTAACAACTTATCCTTTAAGTTTACTGACTTGAGCGTCGGAGTGAGTACGCTTGGCACAAAGCCAAGCCCTCAGTTCGTTCATTGTTGCAGGAGAGGCCGAGAGGAACGATTAAGACCAAAGGAGAATCCAACTCAAGACATCATTCAACAAGCCACGGGTGGTAACTATACGTGCTCTGGAATTACACCCGGAACAATAGTTGATAACATGGACGAGGCCGCTAAGGGCTTCGGTGTCGCAGCCGCTACACCAAAGGCGAAAAATTCGGTTAGAATTTTGTGATTTGCTACACCAAAATTTACTACTTTCACACTAATTATCTATACACTTTACCTTGAGTATATATTTTGCTACACCGAAATCAAAATCCTGGACTCGCCACTGGTTGATAAGTAGCATTTTGGTCGTGTTTTACCCCTCATTTATACCATATTCCGACTCGATTTTGCGTGCTTAATTGATTAAATAACTCATTTTATTAACTAATTTATAATAATTAGTCGTCTTAGTTAGATTTAATAATTAATCGGGTTTTTATAATATTAGTATTACTGTTATTTTATTAATATAATATGTAGGTGATAGAATAACGAGACGGAAATCGAGCAAGAACTCATTTGAAATCAAGCTCGCTGACCACCGTGACACACCGCCCCGGACAGCCACCCTCACCGTTACAACCACTATCAAACCACCATTTCCCTTCATCACCTTGACACCATTCCAGCAGTAACCACGATGCCGAATCCAACTTCGTCATCATCAATTCAACCCGACATCAATCGGCGCCGAACCCGACTTGCTCGACTTGGGTTCTGAACCCGAGTTCGGCCGAAAATATTGCGTTTGCTCGACTTGGGCTTTGAACCCGACTCCTCCCACAATCGAGACCAACTCACAACCCATTCACCAAACACATCTGCTCCCCTTCTCCGTTCAGGTGAATAGATCTGGTCAGTGGTGCGTGGATGAAGTAGGCGACAGGGACGAGAGGAGGATGAGTTAGAAAGCAAGGAGAAGATTAGGAAGGAGAGATAAAGGAATTTTAGCCACATAGCCACATCACACTCCACATCAAGACCATAAATAGCCACATCACACGCCACATCACCACTTAACGGTGTAAATTGACGGAATTTTAGTTAAGGGTCAGGTTAATTGCAATTAATGGACTTTAGGGTTACCATTTTTGTTTTCTGATTTATAGGGTTACCACGTGTGATCTGAAAAAGTTCAGGGTTACCATGTAGAATAACCCAAACTTTTATCTTCTAATAGTTCTTTCCTTTCTGTTAAGTCTTCTAAAAAAATCGGGAAACGAAAATATTTTATTTCTATTTTTTTAGTGCAAATATTTTACTTCTATATTGATGCATGACGTTCATTGATTAGACTCATCTCTTCAGAAGAAAACCTAATTTAACTATGCCCATAATCAATCTCAATGGCGAAAGCGAAAAGAACGGGGAGAAAGCGTCAAACATTTGCCACGGTTCCAAATTAAAGTACTTACCCCCTGAGCTGTGGGCTTCTATTATAATAAATTTACCGGTGAAAACACTATTAAGATTCAGGTGCGTCTGTAAATCTTGGTGCTCCATCATTGATCAGCCCGACTTTGCTTACACGAATCTTAAACTGTGCAAAATTGATTCCAACGAAACTAAAATCGTTGCCCTCGAGAGCTTAGGAGAATACGGGACAAAAGGATCTGCCCTGACAATTCGTCAGGGCAACACTCTTGAAGAAACTGCTCATATTTTCAAGAGTACCGATTCATACGATCTAATAGGGAGATGTAATGAATTGCTGTTATTGAACCGCTACGTTCATTACCCTAATTTTAAAACAGAGATAAGACTGTGGAACCCTTCTATTCGCAAATCGTTGTTAATTCCAACTTGCCCGCTTGTTGATGCCAAGTATTTACTTGGATTTTCCCCTCGCTGTAAGGACTATAAAATTGTGGCAATGCTAAGTAACCATTCAAAGATTCATGTCGCGGTTTATACCCTCCGTGAAAAAACATGGAGTGTTAGAAATAATTGCTTGGATGTCATCAGTAGCTACGTGGAGCTTATGTTTACAGCAAGGTTTTATAAGCAAAAAGCTGCTTTTTATTTTCAAGGCGCTGTATATTGGTTTGGAATGGATCTGCGTGGATCTCATCTCGCGGTTTATACCCTCAGTCGACAAAATTATCTTGTTTCTTTCAACTTTGATTCGGAAAGATTCACCCTTTTGGAAATTCCGCAGGAAACGAAGGAGACAAGCAGGTCATATTTGAGGTTTTTGTTTATTCTTGGGGAGTCCCTGGCAATTTTTAGTATTACTAAAAAAGATCGGGAATATGGGTGCTGGAGCAGGGGAGCGGGAAGGGGGTATGGACTAAATGGTTTTCAGGACATTCAACTCATCATGCTTATAAGTTTTTCCGTCACTCTTATTCATGTTCACCACTATCACCATTACTCTATTATAAGAGTGATGGAGATAGCTATTTCTTTTTTGGGAAGAATTCTTATAATATTGCTACTGGACAAGTGACGGAGCTTGGAAAATCTAGGTATAACTTTTTGGATTTGGGAATGTATATGGAGAGCTTGTTATTGTGGAAAGGATACGGAGCTGAGGACATGGCGTCTTTCCCTTGATTAAGAGAATATAACCACTACTGTCTACTCATATCACAATTATGGATGGTTTTGGGAAGACCGTGTGCTGGTAAATGGTTTTGAGAATATATAACCACTACTCATATCATAATTACAGAGTATTTGTATTAGACCATATCGTTATATTAGACCATATCGTAATATTATTGTTACGATATCCTATCTTTTATATTGTAACCATATCATATCTTCCCGAAATATCGGAACCACTTGTATTATATATTGCTTACATTATCAATAAGAATACAGGGCATTACGATTCCTAACATGGTATCGAGCCAGTTCCAAAAATTCTCTCTATTTTTTTCTTAAACCCTAGTAGCCGTCTCTTGCTCCTACAATGGCAGGTGACGATCAAACTTCCGCATCCGAATTTAAAATTGATCCTCTCTCTCCGTACTTTCTTGGATCTCATGATATTCCCAGTATCAATATCTCTAATGTCAAATTAACAAGTGCAAATTACGAGGATTGGAGTCGTTCAATGCGGATGTCTCTCAAGTCTCGGCGTAAATTTGGGTTCTGCGATAGGTCTATCAAAGAGCCAACGGAACCAAAATTGCTTGAACAATGGGAGGTGGTCCATTGCACCATTGTTCAGTGGCTTCGACATTCGATGGACGACTCTGTCCTTGCCAGTGTACCATACGTGGAGGACGCCTCTGTTTTATGGAAGGAGTTGGAGGATCGTTTTAAGGTTGTTGATGGAACCTCTATTCATTCTCTTAAAACAGAACTCGGCAACTGCAAGCAATTGAAAGGTATGTCTATTACAGAGTATTATGGTAAATTAAAATCGCTTTGGGATGCTCTTGTCATATACGAACCTCCCTTTGCGTGTAAGTGCGGACGGTGTCTCTGTGACATCTCGTCTCAAGCTGTCCAGCGCCTTGACAATGAAAGGCTTCACCAGTTTTTTATGGGCCTCGACCCAAGTTTATATGGTACGCTCCGTAACCAACAATTTCAACTCGATCCGTTACCCACTCTCAACCGTGGGTACCACGCTGCGTTGCAGGCCGAAAGGCTTATTTTAGGGGATGCCTCGACATCCCATGATGTAAACGATGTTATGGCTTTTGCTGTACCCGGCGCTTCTCGCACTCCTGCGGACTGGAAACTTATATGCGAAAAGGAGAAGCAGGAGCGGCGTAAGCTTTTCTGCTCCCACTGTACCGTCAATGGCCATGCTGACAGGTCGTGTTTTTTCAAAACCAATACTTTTCCGGACTGGTGGGGTACTCGGCCTCGTACCTTGGCCGAGTTTCGTCGCAGCAAAGGGGTCGGGACTGGGGCAGGAGCAGGTCCCTCTGGCGCTGCATCATCTCAGGCCGAGTCCGTGGTTCGTGCCAATTTAGTACACTCTGCTGCTTCTCTTGCTTCCTCGGATCGACTGTCTGGTAAGTGCGGCTCTTGGATTATTGATACCGGAGCCTCTAATCATGTAACAGGTGATTTATCTTTATTCGCGGACATTATGGTAATTCCCCCTCGTCCTGTTGGGTTGCCGAATGGGCAGCGTATTATGGCCGTGCAGATGGGGACGGTTCATGTCACTCAGCAGCTTACTCTTCGTCATGTCTTATTTATTCCACAATTCATGTGCAACTTGCTATCCGTTTTCCAGTTGTCAAATGACAACAATTGCCTCTTGCAATTTGATAATAATTCTTGTCTCATACAGGACCGTTCCTCGAGGATGATGATTGGAGCCGCTGAGCTGCGAGATGGACTGTATTTTCTGGATACGGAGGTCAAGTCTTCTTCAGTCAACACGGTGAGCACGGTGGGCAATTCTGACCTGTGGCATCGTCGACTTGGTCATCCGGGGGTTAAAGTGGTTAAATTTATTCCTTTAGCTCGTTCTCTTCCTTTGAATAAAAACTCTGTGTGTGATGTGTGCCACCTTGCCAAACAAACTCGTGCTAGTTTTGATTTAAGTG
Source organism: Silene latifolia (assembly GCF_048544455.1). Classification (NCBI taxonomy): domain Eukaryota; kingdom Viridiplantae; phylum Streptophyta; class Magnoliopsida; order Caryophyllales; family Caryophyllaceae; genus Silene; species Silene latifolia. The sequence goes on along the minus strand of NC_133531.1, from coordinate 22,656,779 downwards.
ACAATATTGCTACCGACATTTTTCATTTAATTCATTGCGATCTTTGGGGTCCGTATCGCACCCCCTCCTCATGTGGTGCCAAGTATTTTTTAACTATTGTGGATGATCGTTCCCGATCCGTTTGGGTCTATTTACTGCTTGATAAAACAGAGGTGACAGACATGTTCATGAATTTTTTAAACATGGTTAAGACACAATTTTCTAAGCAGGTTAAAGTGGTGCGCAGCGATAATGGGACTGAGTTTAATTCCATGGCGGAATATTTTTTGCAGCAAGGCATACAATTTCAGACATCCTGCGTTGGCACGCCTCAACAAAATGGGCGTGTCGAACGTAAGCATCGCCATATTCTTAATGTGGCTCGGGCTTTACTTTTTCAAGGTAATTTACCTAAGCATTTTTGGGGTGAGTGTGTCCTTACAGCCGCATATTTGATTAATTGCACACCCACCGCTCTTCTTGATTATAAGACACCTTATGAAGTTTTATTGGGCGTACCTCCGTCTTATGCAAATTTACGTGTCTTTGGGTGTCTCTGTTTTGTTCACAATCAAAAAACGAAGGGTGACAAATTTGAAAAGCGTAGTCGCAAGTGTATATTTCTTGGCTATCCTCACAATAAAAAAGGGTGGAAAGTATACGATCTTGAAACCGAGACTATTTCCGTGTCTCGTGATGTGTTTTTTTTATGAAGAATCATTTCCGTTCAGTACCATTGACAGCCCTTCCAATGCTATGGAACCCACGTTTTTCCCTTGTGATGATGCCGTCCCTGAACCATCACTCATCTCTCCTTCCTCTTTGTCTGCGGCCTCTGATACAGCGGGTCAGCTTACCGAGACCACCCAAAACCTAAACCAATCCCATGCCCAAAACCCCACCTCACCCGCTATTGTGGAGTCCTCTGTGGACGAAGTTGCTAATACCGAAACCGTGCCCGCTGAACTTGGCCGTGGTCACCGTCTGAAAATGCCCAATTCCCGCCTGCATGACTATGTTCTCGACACAATTAACAGTCCATCTCCATCAAGCTCACCCCGCTCTCCTTCATCGCCCTCAGGTACTCCTTACACTCTAGCAAATTATGTTAATTGTCACAAGTTTTCTAGTCGCCACAACTCTTTTCTTGCAGCCATTACTACAGGTGTCGAACCACCATCCTTCAACGTTGCCATTCGTGATGATGGCTGGTGTCGTGCAATGCAAGAGGAGATTGACGCACTTGAGACTAATGGTACTTGGGAGCTCTCCGATCTACCTCCCGATAAGAAAGCTCTTGGTTGTCGTTGGGTCTATAAAATCAAATACAAGTCCGATGGTTCCATTGAACGGCTGAAAGCTCGCCTTGTTGTTTTTGGCAATCATCAAGTGGAGGGTCTCGACTATGGTGAAACTTTTGCTCCGGTCGTTAAAATGGTCACTATCCGAACTTTTCTCGCTGTAGCCGCGGTGCGGCGCTGGGAATTACATCAAATGGATGTTCACAATGCTTTTTTACATGGGGATTTAAACGAAGAAGTTTATATGAGGCTCCCTCCCGGGTTTAGTAGTGGTCACAAAGGAAAGGTCTGTAGGTTAAAGATATCATTGTATGGTCTTCGACAAGCTCCCCGCTGTTGGTTCGCTAAATTAGCTGGAGCACTGCGAGATTATGGGTTTTGTCAATCTTACTCCGACTATTCCCTCTTTACCTATTCGCGAGATGAGGTATGCTTACATGTCTTAATTTATGTTGATGATCTAGTTATTGCCGGGAATGTTTCGTCTGCTATTTCGGCGTTTAAGGAATATCTAAATCGTTGCTTTAAGATGAAGGATTTAGGCTCTTTAAAATATTTCCTTGGTCTTGAAGTAGCACGCAGTACTGAAGGAATTTTTCTCAATCAGCGGAAGTATACTATTGATATTGTGACCGAGACCGGCCTCTTGGGTGCTAAACCCGTTTCCACGCCAATGGAAGTTAATCCTCAACTTAGTGTTGATACCAGCCCTCCCTTGACTGACCCGGAACGTTACCGTCGCCTGGTTGGTCGCCTTGTGTATTTAGCTGTTACACGCCCGGACCTATCCTTTGCTGTCCATATTTTATCCCAATTCCTTCACTCTCCCCGTGAAGCTCACTTGGAAGCTGCTCTGCGTGTGGTCCGTTACCTCAAGGGAAGTCCGGGTCAAGGGATTTTGTTACGGTCTGATAGCACTTTAACGGTGTCAGGGTGGTGCGATTCTGACTATGGTTCTTGCCCCTTGACTCGCCGCTCTGTGACAGGATGGTTCGTCTATCTTGGGGACTCTCCTATTTCCTGGAAAACCAAGAAACAACACACGGTCTCTTTGTCCTCGTCTGAAGCCGAGTACCGCTCCATGGCCGCTGTGGTTTGTGAATTGAAATGGCTCAAAGGCCTTCTTGCTAGTCTGGGTGTCTCCTTGTCATCACCCATGCGCTTATTTTGTGATAGTCAGTCCGCTCTCCACCTCGCTCAGAACCCCGTCTTTCACGAACGTACCAAGCATATTGAAATTGACTGTCATTTTGTCCGCGATGCAATTACGGAAGGACTTATTCAAACCGCTCATGTCTCCACCCATGAGCAAGTTGCCGATTTGTTTACCAAGTCGTTGGGTACTCGTCAGTTCCACTATCTTCTTCCCAAACTGGGCATTCTCGATCCCCATGCTCCAGTTTGAGGGGGGGTATTAGACCATATCGTTATATTAGACCATATCGTAATATTATTGTTACGATATCCTATCTTTTATATTGTAACCATATCATATCTTCCCGAAATATCGGAACCACTTGTATTATATATTGCTTACATTATCAATAAGAATACAGGGCATTACGATTCCTAACAATTTGTTATAGTTGCTGTCAGTTTAGAAGATCTTATAATCGAGTATTTTAAAAAAATAATTCAAAATGGGACGTTTTCACAATGTATTTAACGAAATAGGTAAATTTTTAAAGTTATTACCAAAAATGGGCACACGTCATCCCCGAAGCTAGGTTCGGTTTCAAGTCGCTCTCGCGCTAAGCGACAATAGCCAAGGTGACAGTTTACAAGACCACAAACCTCCCCATGTCACAGCAAGAAAAGTAGCTCGGTCGCTGGGCGATTTACCTTCAAATCGTCGTCCCACTGAGCGACTTTGAGGGGTAGATTTTGGGTTAATTTTCCAAAATTCCCGCTTCCCTCTCAGACTTAAGTCGCTTGGTGAGTGAGCGACTTGAGGTGAAGTCGTCGTCCTCCTTGGCGACTTGGGTCTGAGTCTATTACCTGAAATTGCTGATTTATGCAACACCAAATGAAGTACAAAAATGTACCCTGAAATTGCAGAAAATGCAGCTGAAAACACGACCTCCATAATCTGCAATACATTCTTATTTCCCTCCATTTGCCAAGTAAAAATCATGATCAACAACACCAAATGAAGGTCTTCAAACTTAAGTTATTAATAACATTAAAAAAGATCCAAGAGTTGATTACGCATTTTATTAATAACATTAATATTATACAAACTAACTTAGCACTAAATAGTTCACTATTTTCTAACTTGGCGGCGAGGTCTCTTTGACCTCCTTGGGTGAGACGATGATCCGGCTAACATGTCATATCCTTTCGGTCCTCTGTCTGTACAGTTAGGCGGCTAGGATCTCTATGGTGTTATCGCTGTGGATGTCCTTGTTAGAATTAATCCGAATAGAGACCATAAACTTCATACTAAATTATTCGGTAAATATTAGATGCGGAAGCGTACTTGATTACATGATGAATGGTTGGGATGAACCGCCTGGAGGGACGGTCTTCAGGATTAGGTCTTCTAGTAGACACACATACCAATAGGGATCTCTCTACTGATGGGATGCGGGGAGATTAGGTTATTGTGTGCTACCAGGGACCATAACCCAGGTGACTTATATATAGTCTCCTTAACCTAATGCGCCCATCATGCATTAGTAACCTAATGGGTATCTACACAATTAAGATATCCGGCCTATACTTTATAAGACGTAATTAATATGCCCGTATTATATTATCCGGATGGATCACTATGTTGGGCTAAGCTTAAACGATAGCAAACAAATACAATCTGTATAATAGTGTGTCCACATAAATAGTATTGGACCCAATATTCTTACAATCTCCCACTTGGGTCAAATACAGATAATGTGTGACACCTGAAAAATTGTATTCATTTTATAACCTTACGCGCTCAATAGTGCTATCAACATTCGAACCGTCTTATGCAATTCGGTCCATCAATTATACTAACATAGGATCAAAGCGGCCTTTGCTACAGTTTGTCGTAACAGGACCCTCAATGGTCACGTATGCTAATATAACCAACGACTTGAATCTAATATAGGTGCGTAGCATGGAAACAACATCCAAATGTGATCCAAAATATGTATATTTCCAACTGGTCCACCTTAGTGAGATCAACCAAAATAACACAGAGTGAAACCGTAAAACCGAAAACCTTATTTCTCGAGAACTTAATAATCAGAAACTTTAATGTGTCTAACATGACAAACTCCCACTTAAACTGAATTTTCTTAAAACCGAAACACCCATTTGAGCAATTAGCTCAAGAAAGACCGTGGGTGGTAATTCCTTAGTAAGCGGATCCGCAAAATGGAGTTTGTATCAACATGTATAATTGACACATTTTCACTCTGAATTGTTTCTTAAACAGTACATCACTTGTAATGTTATTAGAAACTATAATAACTGCACATTTGTCATAAATCACTTAAGTGGTCTTTCAATACCGTACTGAATTTGCAGCCTTAAGACAAATGTTTATAACCAACTAGGAGTCGAAATACCAAATGATCTCAACCTGAATCGATCTCCTATAAATAATGTTTTGTTCCAAATATAAATAAAAAACCATATTTGGCTGCCCTTAGTGGATCCAAGATCCTAATCCGTATTGCCTTAATATCTGTCCAACAAACTTTAGAATGTACGCAATATCCAAACGCATACAAGCTAAATATATACCATAATACTTAAACACATTAAATATTTCCTAAGACACATGAGTTTAAGCATTAATGAAACTTTCTGAATATTTTCCTTAGGGCATTTGAGACTAATTTGTCTCCTTAACTGAAAGGGTATTAACTAGAAATATTTACTTACTCCCACTGAATCTTGAGTATCTACAATCATCTACCCATTCATCTAAAACAATTAGGATGACAACAAGGCAGATTTGTAATCTTTATGACGGAAAACCTTACTTGAGCTTTATTGGATGAATTCCCTTATTGCAGAAATTCTACTTTGAATCTATTGAATCAAAGTTCTAGTTACTGCACGTCTGCACTGAATAGTTTCATCAATGTCACCATTGCAAAACAAACCTTTAACATTCATCCATTATAACCAAAAAACCGAATATGCCAAAAGGTCCTTATAGTCAATACCGACACGATGATCCTGATTGTCACATTACCTTTTACACCCTTCTTGATAACAAATGAATATTTGAAACCAATATATTTCACAACTTTAGGTAATGGAACAAAGTCCAAATATCATCATTCATCAAATAACTTATTTTCTTTATGGCATCAATTCACTTATATGAGTTAGGACCTTCAATGGTTTGGCAAAAGGAGATTAAATCATCTTTACTATTCCATTATCTAACTCTTACTGCAACTTGTTTGTCCGTCATTACATTATTATTCCCTTTTAATCATATAGACAACAATGTAATTATCTATAATTGCATTAATCCTTATAAGTGGATCTTTTAATGAATTGGTTATTGAGATAGTTGAGTTTGTTCAACCAAATTGATCTTATAATCCTGTATAAGGAGACTTGAAACAATGTCAGTTACCTTTTCTCCCACTCAAACTCAATATTCTCAATGAACCCCTTAATTTCCGTCTTAAACAACTTGATTGTGGGATCATTAGCTTATTACCCTTAAAACTTTAAGTATTATCTAACAAAATAGTCATTAATTGTCCCTAAGTCCAGCTATCAACCTTATGGCTTTTAAAATCTCAATCTTAATAAGTTGAACATGCCAAATGTGTAATAAGTTACACCATGATTAAATAGTTAATGGTATTGTTAGAAATTTATTCGAGATAGCCGCAATCTTAAGAACTAAACTAGAGTAATATGGAAAAGAGTATGAATAATCACACTCCTTACCAGGCCTTAGGATCTTGTTTGCATACATACTACACTATCCATATTAATCCTCATATGGTGTAATAATATCAAATACAAGATCAAACTCCTCTAGAAATTCTTTAAAATAACCTTGACGTTGTTATCCTTAATTATCATTTGCCAAAGTATTAACACTTATGAGCAAAATGACATAATTATTCCTTTACTGAGAAAAATAACTCAGTCAAATATCACTGAAAACGTCAAGAACTTAAAACTTCTCACAAATGAGATTTAGATATCCATGCCTAAAATCCGTCTACAAATTAACATAATAATTTAAACCATTAATACTTAAATATAAATGGTTCACTTATCCATATATGTTAATAGTAAGACATCTGAAATCACTTCATATCTAATCTCCCTTTAGTTTGTCTTTATCCCCTTAAATTTGAATATCTGAAGTAAAGGGGCTAACAATTTCATTTTGACACAAAACTTTAATTTTCCTTTTAATGTGTCATACCGAAAAGAATTGTAGTTTCTTTTCTTCTTTATATCCATTGAACTTGAATGCAAGCTTACTTGAAAGAGACTAAAATCTAAACTATATAAAGCTATCAACAATGATGGATTCATCATTATTTGAATTTGGAAAACACAAAATTGATTATTTCTCAATGGACAAAGAACCATATTTACCCATATGAAAAATATCCGAATTCCATCTAAGGTGGTACCAAAAAGAATTTTCCAAATTCAAATAAAGGAACAAGTCATTAATGATAACTAAATTAGTTGACTGTCTCAAATAACTTAGATGATGACATGCCCCAAATAGATGAATCTTTTATCATCAATTGGCTTGTAACATCTCAATTATACTTGCATCAATATACTTATGTGGGTGGAAAAACCAAATTCACCCACCAAACATGATTGGATATAAAAATTAACCTTAGACAAACCGAATGAGAAGTTTGACTTTACCGACACGCCAAGCGTTGAAACTGGTACTGGATTTTCCTTATGTGTCCAAACTCTTAACAAACTAACGGCTAAAAAAAAGTCTAACCTTATGTTTGTTGTTATTTCTTTGAGTTTGACTTTTGCAGCTTCTTAATTAACTAAATTAACTTAACTGAATTAACTGAAACAATGCCCTTAAATATTTCCCTAAATTCGAATAATCACTAAACTCATGCATTTTGAATGTAATACTTCTCAAAGTTACATACCTTAGTTCTTACGATAACTTTTACCTTATGAGAAGCAAAATTATACATTCTTAAAGCCAGGTAAGATCAAAGCAACCAGAGATAAAATTCACATTCTCTTACCATTCATTTAATAAATAGTTTCGTCCGAATTGAGAATGTAACTGAAATGACAGATATAATAACCATAAATGTCAAACTGAATGAACAAAACAACATCCTTATATTTTGAATAAATTCAAATAATTAAAGTGTCTTTCCGAAATTAATATTTAGTTATTAGACATAAATATTAACTAGTTAAGACATCATTCTTTAGTAATTGTAATCAAATATTGACGATAAGCTCATGTTGAATACTAAGCCTTCCTTTGGGCCGACTTAATATTCAAATGAAAAACCAAATAATCGTCACATATTTATTACCCAACGTGTATATGCAATTCGGCCAAATAATGGTCTTCCTTTGGGCCGACCATTATTCGCATGAATTACACACACTAAACCCAAGAATTGAATTTATTCACCTCAAAAACTTTATGGGCATAATACTTACAAGTGTCATAAATAAAATGACACTTCATTAACTTAATTTTCAGATTCAAATATTGGCATCCCCATCAACACAAGACACCTAGCACAACATTAAGTTTAGTCTTTGGACATAAAATTAACTTGTAAGTGGTCATCTTGGTGTAGTGATCAAGTATTAACAATAAATTCCTGTCAAACATTAAGCCTTCCTTTGGGCCGACTTAATATTCACATGGAAACCTTACAATTGTTACATACTTACCACCACAAGCATGACTGAATTTCGGCCAAATAATAGCCTTCCTTTGGGCCGACCATTATCCGCATGAAACTCAATCACACACTGTAGTCATAATATTCTAAATCATTAAACTTACACAATAGAGGTTACTTTGGCAACTTATTGTGTCGATCAAACAACCTAAAATATTAGACCCGTTATTATAAATCTGATTTGCCAATTATTAAGTTTGAAAACACAAGTCCTTAATTGACAAGTGACTTAACCTTTAGTGATAATATACAAAACTATATTAAAATAATTTCTCTGCCATATAAGCCCGTAAAACTTGTAGACTACACAGTACACAAGCATATAACCTTAATTTTCACTTGTCAATATGCCAAACCACGACTAAGCAGAAATAATTTACATCATGCTCATGGTTTCTTCTAATCTTGCCTTACCCATGGAACCAAAATCCATTGTTACATGATTTAAATCATGCCTTATCTACATCAAATACTTAAATAGGCGAAATTTTAAATCTTGATTCTTTAGTCCAAATCCAAATAACTTAATATGAGTAGATTCACAAGGAACATATCAGATGTAGTCCTCAAGGTAGATAAAACGAATTTCAACATACCATGAAGTATGAAAAGCAAGATTATGAACTTGTTAATCAACAAGAAAACTTTATGGGTTAATGGCAACCCAAATACTCTACCAGATGTTTCGTCAGAAACTAAACCACCAAATTCAAGATTGAATTGCCAAAAAAACAGAGTTAAACCCAAAAAAAATATTCCTATTGATTGAGGAGTAACATAGTAGCGACAAATACTTTACGTAGTAAATTTTTCCCAATAAAAAAAAACTTGCCACTTAAAAAACATAAGCCTCTATGTAATTACCAAATTATAGTCATCACCAGAAAAAACCAAATGAACAACATTACAACTGTCTAGCATATGCATATACCCGCAATTCCATAATCTCTTATTCAATTACACCAAACATTAACTCAGAGATTATTATGGGACACGGTTTATACTGTATGTGTGAATTTAGCCCACCATCATATTGGTTCTGACTTAGCTGAATTGTCAAGCACTTGACCTAACTTAATTATCAAAACATGAGATAATAACCAATATAACCCTGACCATTAACCTAATTACTTAAATCGTTGACCTCAAAAATTGGCCGAGCACTTAAATTTTTAAGTCAGATTATCAAATACGGACAATTCATACAAAGTCAAGCAAATTCACGTGATATGCAAGTATCCTAATCATTGCATCTGCAACATAATTAATGAAAAGCACCATTGGGCAACAGCTTAACAATTAATTGATGATTTACCCACAACGACAACCAATCGTGTAAACATAAAACGAAAACACCGACGACCGTATAATTCCAAATTTACGCATAGATTCAACCGAATCCAAATCACAACCATGATTGAGAAACGAGTATTGTATATCTCAAATTGAAACCAAATAATTTAATATGAAGGTGGCTCTGATACCACTTGTTAGAATTAATCCGAATAGAGACCATAAACTTCATACTAAATTATTCGGTAAATATTAGATGCGGAAGCGTACTTGATTACATGATGAATGGTTGGGATGAACCGTCTGGAGGGACGGTCTTCAGGATTAGGTCTTCTAGTAGACACACATACCAATAGGGATCTCTCTACTGATGGGATGCGGGGAGATTAGGTTATTGTGTGCTAACAGGGACCATAACCCAGGTGACTTATATATAGTCTCCTTAACCTAATGCGCCCATCATGCATTAGTAACCTAATGGGTATCTACACAATTAAGATATCCGGCCTATACTTTATAAGACGTAATTAATATGCCCGTATTATATTATCCGGATGGATCACTATGTTGGGCTAAGCTTAAACGATAGCAAACAAATACAATCTGTATAATAGTGTGTTCACATAAATAGTATTGGACCCAATATTCTTACAGTCCACCTTCCCAATGTCGGTATTCATTTTTTTTTTTGGTTGATGTCTGCCTCTTTTGCTTCTTGTGACTGACTTTGTATGTTTAGATCTTACTGTTCTTATGCCTTTGTCCTACCAATTAAAATTCAGTCTCCAGCATTTCTATGCTGTACAGCGTTCTGAACTACCGTTAACAAAAAAAAAACGCGGTGCGTCAGAATGTTTCATGCTTTACATACACTTGTAGTGAACTGTTGTCAATTTGTCATGTCTGAGTGACAGAAAGAAATCAGAATCAGAATGCTGTATTTTGAGGGTTAAATAGTTTCGATCTTTCCGAATCTCAGGAGTTCGCAGTCAGAAGTATTATGAGAGGATTAGTAGGCCTAACACGTGGTTTCTAAAAGAAGTCACTAAAGAGGCTTGCCCTGCACTAGTGTACAACTTCATTCAGCAATCTCCCATGAAGAACAAAAGCCAATATTTGTGAGTCACTCAAATCACTTGTGGTTTATAAAAGAATTTGTTTGAATATATAAAACTACCTTACAAAAGAGTAGACCTGACAAAACGGGCCGGGTTTAGGTCGGGTCAATTCGTGTCTCTGGTTGAGTTCGGGTCGGGACGGGTCTTTTCGGGTTTGTTGTCGGATCTGTTTCGGGTCAACCGGGTCGGGTCATTTTCGGGTCAATGAATAATACAGAAATAGTCATTTCAAGTCTTTTCGGTTAAATTAGAGTTATATTTTGTCGGGTCATTTTCAGGTCGGGTCAGTACGGGTCAAGAAAGCTCGGGTCATGTTCGGGTCGGGCCAGGTCCATTCGGGTTTTCGGGTCACATTCGGGTGATGCAGTTCGGGTCACTTCGGGTCTCGGGTCATATTTTTTGGGCCGGGTCAATCGGGTCGGGTTGCTTTTGCCAGGTCTACAAAAGAGTATCTCTAAAGAGACGGTTTCTCAATAAGTTATCTTCTTTGTTTTTGGTGAATTTCTCGATAAATTAGTGAGAGACCACTCTTTCATATGCGTTTTGTATTTTTCAGGACCTTTTTGTTGTTAATTGTGACTCAAAATAATTCGTTAAAATCGTATTGTATAAATTTTAATAATAAAAATATACGAGTACTAATTTTTATCTCGAACCTTGATTGATACTTGTTTTATTACATGTTGTACCATTTTTTGTTTAAGGAGTTGTTTGGTTGATCAGGGAACTAAATTTTCCTAGGAACCTACAATTCATGAGAATTAAATTCCCTCATCAAATTCGGGTGAATTTCGGAAAAGTGTTTGGTTGCTCATGTAGGAATTAAATTCCACATGAACTTCCAGTGACCAAGGGCTAAGGGGAGAGTTGGTAAGCAACTTCTCACATCATGTAGACATTGGAAGTTCCTAAAAAGTTCTAATTTCTACCTTTTCCAAAATTTATGGCAACCAAACAACCCATGTTTTTCAAGATCATGAGATTTTTCAATGCCTTTATTTTCTAAGTGGCAACTAAACGACCCCTAAATTGTGTAATGGCTCCGTGATCATTAGCGGGTATGGACAGACTTATACTTGAAGAAATTGTCCGGTTAACCTAAATTGATTACCCATGTCCATCATATGGGGTTTAGTTTTGTGGTCCTTACTAGCCCATCAACTCATCATAACTCTAAATTTTCTCTCTCTAAATTTTCTCTCTTTTTGAATGCTCAATCCGAATAATGGTCTCCCGTCGGAGACCAATCCCACTAGCCATATTCCTGGAGATTCATCGTTCCCTTCGATTTCAAAAAATTCGATGAGGAAAACGATGCATCTAGATGAGTTCCAATCTGTCACTTCTATCGATTTGGAACCCAAATCACCTGTTCAAGAGGACAATACATTCACGCACATACCAAGGATTCCCACCACCTCCCCTCTGTCATTTAGAGATACAGTCCAAGGATTCAGTGCACGCCACAATCCAGCCGGAGTTCTGTCATTGGATGACCTGGAAATTGATTCAGACGATGATGTGGAGGGAGAAGATGAAGAAGAAGATTCCCTATGTCCAAAAATTTGTCTCACGAAGACAGAAAAAGCTATTATTCGACTGCCATGGTGACACTCATTGATAATAAAGATGTTCGATAAGAATATTGGGTATTTGTCTTTGATGAGAAAACTACAAGCAAAGTGGTCAATCAAGGGCAAACTTACGCTAACTGATCTCACTGGCTCATATTATGTGGCCCGGTTTTCTTCTCGTCAAGATTATGAATTCGTAGTCACTCAAGGATCCTGGATGATCGACGACCACTATCTAACAATTAGGCGTTGGGTCCCCAATTTCGTCCCGGCCGACGACTGCATTAAGAAGCTGACAGCGTGGGTACGAATACCAAATCTCCCTGTAGAGTACTTTAATGAGACATTTCTAAGGAAAGTGGGCTCGAAAATTGGAGAAGTAGTACGGATTGATAAGAATACTGCTAGTGCAGAGAGAGGACAATTCCCGCGATTGAGTGTGGAAGTGGATATATCTAAGCCATTACTGTCAAAATTTCGCCTAAAAGGCAAGGTTTATTACATTCAGTATGAAGGCCTAAAAATGATATGTTTCAACTGCGGTCGTCTTGGTCACTCAGCAGAGGAGTGCTCAAAGAATGTGTCGAAGGAGGTAAACATGGAGCTCGACGGGCAGTCAAGTCTAGATGTGGTACAAGAACCAGCGAGCGAGAATTCTCTAGAGGCAGGGCTTCGTCCAGAGGAGCAATCAAATTTTTGAGATTGGATGATGGTGAAGAAACCACCACGCAGAAAACAAACCCCAAATCCGGGTCAGTCCAACCCATTTCATAATGGGAACTCATCCGTGTTCAATTTTGGTCAATCGTCCAAGGGAGCAGGGTCAAGATATGAAATATTATCAAATAAAGGAGAAGATTCTGCAATCACACCAAATCATAGCAATTTACCAAAAATGAGCACAGGTATCGTTACTCCAACCTCCCAAAATATATCCCAAATCCCTACAATCAAGCAAAAGATTAATCGCCTAAACAAGCAGACCAATAAGCTTTTATCACAATCTATTTCCAAAAATAAATCCCATTCAAATATTCTCAAAGAAAATACAAGCCAGAATATAGTAAAAAAAAAACAATCAATCCGACGTTATTACGATTCCTTCCCAAAATTTGCAAGATATTACTAATATCCCTATTCCAACACAAACTCTAAACACAAAAAACACAACAAGAAACCCAAATTCAACAACCATCCAAAAAACTTCCCACCATGTTCGACCTATTAGTCAGAGCATTGAATCCCCACCCGTACTTCTTCTATCTCGACAGACAACTACCTCAACCACACTGCCTCCCACAAAACCCCCAGATAGAAGTGATCCCACCAACCAGGACGGTGAGAGTAGCGACCTGGCCAGAGATGGCAGCGCCATACTTGGGCATATTGGTAGCAGAGAGTCCAATGATGGATGTCAAGTTCGAGCTAGCGAAGGACAATCCTTCGAATCTAATGATGGAGTTGTCGATACCATGCAGTATTGACAGTGTGCTCAAACTAGTAAGTAGAGCCTATCTATCTTCGTTAAATTACATACCTGATTTAATGAGTACAAGAATCCCAAATTTGTCACCCAACTTGACCCATATTACGTATATGGTATGGAACGTACAAGGAACTGGTAGCAAGAATAAAATTAGCGCCATCAAGGAAGTGGTTCGAACGTACAAACCTACGGTTTTAGCGCTTGTTGAAACCCACATGGGAGGAGATCACGCTATTAAATTGGGCACCATATTAGGGTATGATGGTCATTCTCGTGTTAATGCTATAGGCTTCAGTGGAGGAATATGGCTATATTGGAAGAAGGACATTGTGTCGATTAATCCAATTGTGGAGCATCAACAATTTATTACAGTGGAGATATCTCGTAATAGAGAGTTACCTTGGTTTTTCTCTGCCGTTTATGCTAGCCCGGACTCCACAAACAGAAGAGAGCTATGGTCAGAGCTAGAAACTTTCGCGAGAATGAATAACAGACCATGGATTATGGCGGGGGACTTTAACGAAACAAGGTCGTTAGCTGAAAGGCACGGTGGCAACAAGAGTATGGCTCGAAGATGTGAGAGATTTAATAACTGGATTGAAAACTGCGAGTTTATTGAATTAGCTTTCTCTGGACCCGCACACACATGGGCAAGAGGAAATTCAGTCGAAACCCGTCAAAGTGCAAGATTAGATAGAGCCTTGTGTAACGCGGAATGGGGAGAATTGTTTGAAGATGCAATGGTACGACACTTACCAGCGATACAGTCTGACCATTGTCCTTTATTCATATCACCAAACGGTTTTGTTCCTTTAAATGCCATTAATAGACCTTTTCATTTCCAAGCTTGCTGGTTAACACACGAAAATTTCAAGGAGTTTATAGACAATAGCTGGCCTGATGAGGGAATTTTCACTCATCGACTGGATATCCTATCACGGAAATTACAAGATTGGAATTCCAACGTTTTCGGAAATATTTTTAAGCAAAAACGAATACTAATGGCAAGAATAGAAGGTTGCCAAAGAGAATTGTCAAAGTTCAGGAGTAGTAACTTAATAAAACTTGAGGCTAAGTTGCGAAGAGAGTATGATGAAGTCCTAGCTCGAGAAGAACTTCTCTGGTATCAAAAATCGAGACTATAATTTATTAAAGACGGCGATCGCAACACCGCTTATTTCCATGTTAGTACTTTGGTTAGAAGATGGCGAAACAGAATCACGGCTCTGAAGAACACGAGTGGGGAATGGACGGATGAACCAGCTAGTGTAAGAAGAATTGTGGTTGATTACTTTAAAAATTTATACACGGAAGAACCCAACCCCGGTGCAAATGAGTTTCTTCCTTGGGACTTGTTCCAGGACTTCAACAACAAAGATTGGGAGTGGTTAACGAGGCCATACAACAAAGCAGAGATAATAAATGTTATTGTTAACATGGGGGCGCTTAAAGCCCCGGGTCCGGATGGCTTCCAAGCATTATTTTATCAGAAAAATTGGAATTTAATTGAATCATCTTTCTGCGATATGGTTATTCGAGCTTTGGAAGGAAAAGGAATGCCCGAAGGGTTAAATGATACTCATATTGTTCTAATTCCCAAGGTAAACTCTCCTGAATCCATAACCCAATTCCGCCCTATTAGTCTTTGTAATGTTGCATATAAAGTCATTAGCAAAACTTTGGCGAATAGAATAAAAAAAGGTCTTCCTCATGTTGTATCTGAAACACAAAGCGGCTTCGTCCAAGGCCGTCAGATTACGGACAATATTGTTATTTTCCAAGAGGCTATACATTCTATGCGTAAGAAGAAAGGAAAAACGGGAATTATGGCTATTAAAATCGACTTGGAGAAAGCCTATGATAGGCTCCGGTGGAACTTCATATACGATACATTAAAGGATATGGGGTTTCCAGCCTTGATTATAGACGTAGTCATGGAGTGCGTCACCTCGGCAAAAGTAACCATCCAAAGATTCCCCATTGCCCGCTTGTTGATGCCGATTATTTACATGGATTTGCCCCTCTCAGTAAAGACTATAAAATCGTTGCAATGTTAAGTAACCATCCAAAGATTTATGTCGCAGTTTATACCCTCAGCGATAAAAAATGGAATGTTAGAATTAATGGCCGGGATATCAGCTGTAGCAACATGGGGCGTATGCTTGCATCATATTTTGATCCAGCAACTGCTTTCTATTTTCAAGGGGCTGCACATTGGTTCGGAAATAATTCACTTGTGGAGAACAAACATCAGGATGAACAAACTCGTCTTGTTTTTTTTAACTTTGATTCGGAAAAATTCACCCTTTTGGAAATTCCAAGGGATTCGAAGGAAACTGTTATTGTGAGGTTTTTGTTTATTCTTGGAGAGTCGCTGGCAATTTTTAGTATTGACCGAGAAAGATCAACAAGAATATGGGTGCTGGAGCATCAGGGGAGTGGAAAAGAGGTATGGACTAAATGGTTTTCAGGATGTTCGGCTGGTGATGCCTTTTATTTATTCTATGACTCTTGGCGATGTTCGCCACCAGTCTATTATGAGAGTGACGGCGAAAGCTATTTTATTTATCGGAAGAAGTCTTATAATATTGCTACTGGACTAGTTAAAGAGCTCGGAAAATATATGAGCAGTCGTTTGGATTTGAAACTGTATATGGAGAGCTTGGTATTGTGGAAAGGATACGGAGCCGAGGATATGACGTCTTTCCCATATCATGAATAAGAGAATCCTTATTCGTCTATTCTTTTAGCTGTTTGATTAGTCAAAATAACTATTTGTTCAAGTTATTGTTGTTGTTGTTTGATTAGCCAAAATGACTTTTTCGAAATTAAGTGCCTCCAGATTTAATAGAGCCGTTGCAATCAGTGGCCAAGGATCTCTCAATCAAGGATACAAAGAATCACAATCAAGGCCACAAATGATCTTATTTCCTAAACTTGTGAATATTGTATATTTTACATAATCTTCTAGCTTAGTATATATAGATAGCCTTCCTTTGTAAATGACACAACAACTAATACAATCTTTACGTTTACAGCATCCTCATCTCATATTATGGTATCGAGCTAGCGTATTTTTTTTCTCTTTTCTCTGCCGTCATCGATACTCACGAAAAAAAAAAAAAAAAAACCTCGCATAACTCAGTATGACGAACACCGACGAAACTCAAGTTATCGACCCATCGAACTCCGAAACAAAATCATCCTCATACACCATGGTTCACGCCGAGAACCCTAGTGCCAAGATCTCCCAAGTTACCTTCAATGGTAACAATTACGATGAATGGTCTCGTGCGTTTGAACTTGCCCTCATCGCCAAGGGCAAAATCGGGTATATCGACGAGACAGTCAAAAAACCCGACGGTTCCGGACCAGATTTTCAATCATGGCGTTCCACCAATGCCTTGGTGATAGCCTGGATTTTTAATACCATCGACACCGATTTGAAACGAGCAATCTCCTATCGTGGTAGTGAAGCGATACAAGTATGGATTAAAATTCGAAATCCTTTTCGTCGTGGAAACGACGCTCGTATTTATCAATTGCAGGCAGACCTTCTTGCGTGTCGACAAGGTCCAACTGAATCCCTCATGAACTACTATGGACGTCTCACACAAATATGGGACGATCTCCTCGAATTCGACCCCTTACCCACCTGCTCATGCAACCCCTGTCCTTGCGATTGGGTAAGCCTACTCGACCTTCGCCGTGATAAGAAACGGGTACGTGATTTTTTGATGGGTTTGGATGACCGCTTTGATAATGCTAGGTCTCAAATACTAGGCACTGACCTCCTTCCCACTCTCGACCAAGCATATAATCGAATTGTCCAGGAAGAGGGTGTGCGTAATTTCACCCGTAAAACTGAAACAAAACCCGATACGATTGTAACACCCCCATACTCCGAGTGCCTTACCAGGACCACTCAGGTATGAAGACATCACCATCTCGGTTGCCCGAGGCATGATAATCAAATAGACAAAACAGAAACAACATTTATTATAAGTAGTTAAATGAATAAGTACAATCCTCGAAACCAAACTGAAAGTACAATACATTATTCCAAACTAATCTTTTCTCAATCAAACATAAATAAAACTAAACTACAGCGGAAGACTCTATCGTCATGTCGTGGGTTACCCCACTATCCCGGATTCATCTCTATACCGCTCAATATCTGCTCACCATCCCCGAATGGATCACCGCAGTTTACAAAACAACACCGGTCGTGACTAATCACACAATCAATATAGATAACAACAATACGACAAACGATACAACGACCGCCACACACACACACACACACACACACACCCCCAACCAACCGTCTCAATCATCGATCGTCCACTGGACTACCACCGCTGGGGACCGCAGCCGTTCCCACCTAAGCCCCGCTCATCGTACGAGCGATAACCCTGCTCATTAATGTGCACATCCCTTCTGTGGCGGGTTCCACAGAAGGCGAAACTAGGGCGTGAGATCACTCCCGCAAGTGACCCCACTCGTGAGAACGCATCTCGAGAACCATCAACAACCACAACCACAATCACAATTACAATCACAATCACAATTATCATATCAAACAACTAATTACAGCACATCACCAATATCCCATTATGGGACTAATACTGAGTAGGAAATCCTACCTGGAAAGCACAACACGCAGACGGTATCTACAGCTGTCTCAAAACGCCTCTTCTATGAACTCTCCTCCTACCATACAACACATAGATACTACTATTCAATTACTATTCATAAAAACCCCCAAATCCTAAATTAGGGTTTCACCAAACTTAACAAAACATTATAAAACTTATGTTAAAAGCTTACCCTCGACGCAAGGAATCCAACGACACGAACTACGATGCAAACTGACCGTCTGAACTCCGGGAATTGTCAAGAACGCGATTAGGAAGAAGACAAGTTGCTTTCTCTCTTAAACAGGTTTTAGGTTTTGTAAAAAGTGATTTAGAACAAAGACGAATTGGTTTAAATACCTTAATCGCGTAATTAACAAAACCCGAGAAAACTCCCCCGATAAACCGGACACTCGATCGAGTACCCAAGGTACTCGATCGAGTACCCCCCTACTCGATCGAGTGCCCCAGCTACTCGATCGAGTGCCCAACAGGTCAGAAACTATTTATCTGCGCAACTTGCCCTTACTCGACAGAGTAAGGGCTACTCGATAGAGTACCCCCAAGACTATAAATACGGAGTATTACAGTCTTCCCTCCTTAAAAAGAACTTCGTCCCCGAAGTTCAAACCACTACAAAAACAAAGGTACTCCCTCAACCTTCCCGACTCAAAAGCCAAACAAAACATGATACAAACCCAAGACAAACATCCCGACACAACATACAAAAGGTGTATAAAACTCTTAAAAACTCTCGCGATCATCTCCTACCCCCCTAAAAGAAACAAGGTTACGTCCCCGTAACCATACATACCTGATCAAAAAGGAAAGGGTAACGCTCTTTCATGATGTCCTCGGCCTCCCATGTAGCTTCCTCGGTCTCGTGGTTAGACCACAGGATCTTAAGCAAAACTGTCTCACCACTCCTAGTCTTTCTAACTTTTCGGTCTAGGATCTGCTTAGGTACCTCAAGATATGATAAAGACTCATCTAGCTCCAAGCTCTCTGCCTCTAACACATGTGACGGGTCACTCACATACTTCCGCAGCTGCGATACATGAAACACATTATGCACTCTCTCCAAAGCAGCCGGTAAAGCCAAACGATAAGCAACCTCTCCAACTCGCTCTAAGATCTCATACGGCCCTATAAACTTCTGACTTAGCTTGCCTTTCTTCCCAAATCTCATAACTCCGCGCATTGG
This sequence comes from Silene latifolia, assembly GCF_048544455.1. Classification (NCBI taxonomy): domain Eukaryota; kingdom Viridiplantae; phylum Streptophyta; class Magnoliopsida; order Caryophyllales; family Caryophyllaceae; genus Silene; species Silene latifolia. The sequence goes on along the minus strand of NC_133531.1, from coordinate 22,637,297 downwards.
AGACACTTTCAGAAGAACCTTGTCCCCAACTTGAAACTCTATGTCCCGACGATGTAAATCTGCATAACTCTTTTGTCGATCCTGAGCTGCTCTCATCCTTTCCCTGATCATCTTAATCTGTTCCACCATCTCATGTACCATCTCTGGTCCTAAAACCACTGCCTCAGCACTATCGTCCCAACAGATTGGACTCCTACATCTCCTCCCATACAAAGCCTCAAACGGTGCCATACCAATACTAGTGTGATAGCTGTTATTGTAAGAAAACTCTATTAAGTCCAACCTCTGCTCCCAGCTACCACCAAAATCCATCACACACGCTCGCAACATATCCTCAAGAGTCTTGATTGTTCTCTCGGTCACCCATTATCTGTCGCAGGATGAAATGTCACTCATCTTCAAAGCTGTTCCCAACGATTCCTGCAACTCCTTCCAAAACCTCGATATAAACCTCGCATCTCTGTCAGACACTATGTCCTTAGGGACTCCATGTAACTTAAGCACGTTCTTTCGATAGGCCATAGCCAATTGTGCCTTAGTCCATGTATCTTTCATTGGAACAAAGTGAGCTGACTTGGTCAAGCGATCCACTATCACCCAAATCATATTGTTACCTTGCTGACTCTTTGGCAAACCCACAATAAAATCCATGGAAATGGATTCCCACTTCCACTCAGGCACCTCTAAAGACTGAATCTTACCTTGTGGTCTTCTCTGTTCTCCTTTAACTCTCTGGCATGTCAAACAACGGGACACAAACTCACTGCTCTTTCTTCATCCCGTGCCACCAAAACGTCTTCTTCAAATCTTTGTATAACTTGTCTCCACCCGGATGAACTGAATATGGTGTGCAATGCGCCTCTGTCATGATTGTCTTTTTCAACTCCTCATCATTAGGAACACACCACCTACCATCAAACCTCAAACTACCATCTGTATGAATGGAAAATCGGGACACTGTCCCTTTCTCTACTCCCGCTCTCCACTCAACTATCTTAGGATCCAAAGCCTGTTTACCTCGAATGTCATCATAAAACTCCATATGTACTGTCATATCACCCATGGTATCTCCTTTTTGCATCATATGAATCCCAAAACTCGCTACCTCATCCCTCAACCTCATCAAAGATAGAGCCGTACACAAGGAATGTACACTCTTCCTACTCAAAGCATCAGAACAACATTGGCCTTCCTTCATGGTAGATGATTTCCATGTCATAATCGCCAATCAACTCCATCCACCTCCTCTGTCTCATGTTCAACTCCTTTTGAGTGAAGATGTACTTGAGACTCTTGTGATCAGAAAAATACCTTAAAGATTGCTCCATAAAGGTAATGTCTCCAAATCTTGAGAGCAAACACCACCGCACCCAACTCCAGATCATGAGTAGGGTAATTCTCCTCATAAGGCTTCAACTGCCTAGAAGCATAGGCAATCACCTTACCATTCTGCATCAACACACAACCTAGCCCATTCTTCGAAGCATCGGTATAAACCTCAAAATTCTCGCTCCCTTCGGTAATGCTAAGACAGAGCCGTGGTCAAACGCTTCTTTAATGTTTGGAACGCCGTCTCACAACTCTCATCCCAACGAAACCTGTTCTCTTTCCTCATCAACGCTGTCATCGGTCTAGCTATCTTGGAGAAATCTTTCACGAACCGTCCGTAGTATCCAAATAAACCCAAGAAACTCCTAACCTCAAAGAACATTCTTCGGTGCTTCCCACTTTGTCACTGCCTCAATCTTCGCCGGATCTACAGCTACCCCATCTTTAGATATCACATGCCCCAGAAAAGCAACTTTCTCTAACCAGAACTCACACTTGGACAACTTAGCATACAACTCATGCTCCCTCAACGTCTGCAACACGATCCTCAAATGCTCCTCATGCTCCTCCTTAGTCTTAGAATAGACTAAGATATCATCAATAAACACCACTACAAACTGGTCCAAGAACTGTCTAAAGATCCTATTCATCAAATCCATAAACACTGCCGGCGCATTAGACAACCCAAACGGCATCACCACATACTCATAATGGCCATACCTCGACGTGAAAGTCTGTCTTCGGTATGTCCACCTCTCTAATCTTCACCCGATGGTACCCCGACCTCAAATCAATCTTAGAAAAGACTGTTGCACCACTCAACCGATCAAACAGTCATCTATCCTTGGCAAAGGATACTTGTTCTTTATCGTCACTCGGTTCAACTCTCTGTAATCTATGCATAACCTCAAAGTTCCATCTTTCTTCTTCACAAACAGAACCGGTGCTCCCCACGGCGATACACTTGGTCTAATGTATCCCTTCTCTATCGATCATCCAACCGCTTCCTAAGCTCCTCCATCTCCTTAGGACCCATACGGTACGGTGCCTTAGAGATTGGCCCCGCCCCTGGCTTCAACTCAACGGTGAAATCTATCTCTCTCCTCGGTGGTAACCCCAAATCTCATCGAAAAACGTCCGAAACTCTCCCACCACCGTATCTCATCAATCGTCGAACTCTCTATCCGGTCATCTCTCACATGGCACAAGATCAAAGGACATCCCTTCCTCAGATAAGACTTCAAGGTGACAGCTGCAATCAACTTAACTTTGGGTTTGACTAGAAACCCACGATAAGACACACTTACACCTTTAGGACCTCTAAGGGACACTCTCTTTTGATGACAGTCTATCTTAGCTTTATACTTTCCTAACCAATCCATCCCAACTATCATCTCAAAACCGTTAAAAGGAAACTCTAGCAAGTCTACGGGGAAATCAACTTGCCCAACTATCAAGGATACATCTCTAAACAACCTCCCACACGGTACAGACTCACCCGAAGGTATGAAAACTTGCTCATTAACGGACTCATAAACTCTCAAACCCAATCGTTTTACGTGACTCAAGACACAAACGACCGAGAAGCCCCCGAATCAAACAAAACAAACGTAGGAATACCATTAACAAGGAATGTACCGGTGATAACATGCGCATCTTCCTCACCGCCTTCTTGTCCATCATGAATAACTTGCCACACCGGTCTTCCGCCAACCTCCCCGACAAGATCTTGGCCGATGCGGTCGGCTTAGCACCCGACCCTTGATTGTTGTTGTTGTTCATCGGTGTCTTCGATAAGAATTACCGCCGTTGCGGTTGCCTCCACTCAGCTCGACCTCCCGGTTTGGCCATGACCACCGGGTCCATTTGCTCGCGAAGCTCGTGCGTGTCTCGGAAAGATCCCGGTGCACTCGTGCACTCATGTCTCTTGTGGCCTACGCCACCACATCCAAAGCAGTCACTCCCCAAAATACTCACACTCCCTCGGCCTCCCAAAGGAAGCCCCAAAGACTAAACCCCGATCCGTAAGAAAACCCCTTAGATTGATTGTGGTTGCCTTTCTTGTAATTAGATTGGCCACCACCCTCGCTCTCCGACTTCCTCTTCTCACCACTGCACCTCTCCGAGCCATCTCCACTAGTCTCTCGGCTCTCCCCCGCCCTCTCATACGCTTCCTTTACATCGCAAAGGACTCCCACGGGTAACTTATCCATAATTTTCGTGGTTAGCCCGCTCTCAAACCTCAAAGCCGATTCTCATCACTCAAACCCATGTCCTCAAGATATCTAGATTTCTCATTGAACTGCTCGTAGTACTCGCCACGACATCTCGGTAGTCATCTTAAACTTATCAAACTCCTCCCTCAACTTACTCCTCACATGTTCCGGTACAAACTCCTTCCTCACATCCCTACGAAACTCCTCCCAAGGTATAGCAGGTAACCCTTGGTTGGTATACAACTCCTTAGCACTCACCTTCACCGAATCCCACCACTTGCCACCGCCTCCCTCGGATAAAATGCGCTGATCCACTCTCATCTCATCGGGACAATAACTAAATCTAGTATATTCTCCATCTCCCTCAGCCAACTATCAAGATGGTTAGGCTCCTCAACTCCCTTGTACTCCTTAGGGTTAAACCTCGCAATATAGAGGCTGACTTTAGCATGATCAACCTCCTTCTCCTTACTCTTATCCTTGTCCTCATTCACTCTCTTCGGGTCTCTCGTAAGAGCGTCCTGGTGTTCCAACATCTTAACGATGTCATCCGTAGTCATAACCTCAGCTCTCGCGTACAAAGCATTTCTCTTGGGCGGCATCTTGAAGCTATAGAAGAAAGGGATAAACATAAACACGCGTACTAAACCTCAAAACACGATAACGCGCTGCATAGGACCTACTCGATCGAGTATCCAAACCCACTCGATCGAGTAACGGGCTACTCGATCGAGTGCCCCTATGTACTCGATCGAGTACCCAAACTCCAGAACCAAACAGACCTTCTGATCTCTAACCCACTCGATCGAGTGTCTAGGCTACTCGATCGAGTGACCCTACTCGATCGAGTACCCCCGCTACTCGATCGAGTGCCCCAAAACGCGATTACGACTCAAAATCGCCAGAAACCCACCCGATCGAGTTAGTCTCACTCGATCAAGTATCACTAATACGTAAAGGCTACCCGCATGTTACGTCATATACTAACATGCTAACTTTATAAAAACCGCATGATATCATAAATTATATGCTACGCATCTATTCTACTTATCAACAAAATCAATTCATATGCTATGAAAGCCACATTGTAAGCACTCAACATGTTATTCCAACCATACATTACTTTTCTTTCACATGCTCAACCTCCTACTTCAACACCAAACAATCAACACACTTCATCACTTTGTTGCACAAGTTAAACAAGCACACATATATTCGACAAACACTTTCCCCCGTGACCGGTTCAAAGTTGTAGGGCGACCCCTTGCGACTTTAGGACGTCTCCCAAGCCTTTGCACTAGCTCCTACAACCTTTACCCCGGGTTCTTTTTAATTGACTCTCCCTATGTTCATTAAGTTCATTGGTTACAGGTTTCAGGATCGTCTCTCTGATACCATTTGTAACACCCCCATACTCCGAGTGCCTTACCAGGACCACTCAGGTATGAAGACATCACCATCTCGGTTGCCCGAGGCATGATAATCAAATAGACAAAACAGAAACAACATTTATTATAAGTAGTTAAATGAATAAGTACAATCCTCGAAACCAAACCGAAAGTACAATACATTATTCCAAACTAATCTGTTCTCAATCAAACATAAATAAAACTAAACTACAAAGAAGACTCTATCGTCATGTCGTGGCCACCCCAAATATCCCAAGATCATCTCTATACCGCTCAATATCCGCTCACCATCCCCGAATGGATCACCGCAGGTTTACAAAACAACACCGGGGTCAGTACTAATCACACAATCAATATAGATAACAACAATACGACAAACAGACAGCTGAACTGCCACACACACACACACACACACACACACACCCAACCAACCGTCTCAATCACCGATCGTCCACCGACCACCGCCACGCTGGGGGACCGCAACGTTCCCACCTAAGCCCCGCTCATCGTACGAGCGATAACCCCGCTCATTAATGTGCACATCCCTTCTCGTGGCGGGTTCCACGGAAGGCGAATTAGGGCGTGAGATCACTCCCGCAAGTGACCCCACTCAGCCGAGAACGCATCTCGAGAACCATCAACAACCACAACCACAATCACAATTACAATCACAATCACAATTATCATATCAAACAACTAATTACAGCACATCACCAATATCCCATTATGGGACTAATACTGAGTAGGAAATCCTACCTGGAAAGCACAACACGCAGACGGTATCTACAGCTGTCTCAAAACGCCTCTTCTATGAACTCTCCTCCTACCATACAACACATAGATACTACTATTCAATTACTATTCATAAGAACCCCCAAATCCTAAATTAGGGTTTCACCAAACTTAACAAAACATTATAAAACTTATGTTAAAAGCTTACCCTCGACGCAAGGAATCCAACGACACGAACTACGATGCAAACTGACCGTCTGAACTCCGGGAATTGTCAAGAACGCGATTAGGGAGAAGACAAGTTGCTTTCTCTCTTAAACAGGTTTTAGGTTTTGTAAAAAGTGATTTAGAACAAAGACGAATTGGTTTAAATACCTTAATCGCGTAATTAACAAAACCCGAGAAAACTCCCCCGATAAACCTGACACTCGATCGAGTACCCAAGGTACTCGATCGAGTACCCCCCTACTCGATCGAGTGCCCCAGCTACTCGATCGAGTGCCCAACAGGTCAGAAACTATTTATCTGCGCAACTTGCCCTTACTCGACAGAGTAAGGGCTACTCGATAGAGTACCCCCAAGACTATAAATACGGAGTATTACAACGATGGCTTTCGCTGCTCGGGTCAACCATGGACCACGTCCGTCTGACCGCGGCAGAAGCCCATTCGACAAAAACGAACAACCCACGAACAATTTAGTAGACTCCCCTCGTCCATACTGCATTGCTTGTAGGCGACATGGTCATTTTTTTAAATCCTGTTTTCGAGTTACCGGTCTTTTCCCGGATTGGTGGGGCGATCGTCCCCGTGACCGCATCTACCTTCCTCCCAATGCCACGGACATGAGTTAGGCCATCTTCGTTCCTGATGAACGTGGTCGAGCTGCTTACGACCGCAACAAAAATCGTACTTCTGGCCCTCCTCCGCGTGCTCATATGGCAGCAAGCACGCCTACAGGAGCTATGTCCAACAGTACAGGTCCATCTTCTTCCTCCTTCAACAATTTGGACCGAATTGATTTTAATACTTTGAGCCCTCAAGAGTTGGACGAGATTTCTCAACTATGGCAGGCAAGAAAGACGCAATCCTCGACCGATCGTCTCAATGGTAATACCTCAACTGTCTCTTGGATTATTGACACGGGCGCATCGCATCATATGTCGGGATGTTTGTCCCACTTCACAAATATTCACTCTATCACTCCTGTTTCGGTTGGTTTACCGAATGGAGACCTCACCCTCGCCACTCAAAGTGGCGACAAACATCTCTCGTCTCGACTTATTTTACGTAATGTTTTATATGCCGCGAACCTTCAATGTAATTTGATTTCAGTTTCTAATTTACTACGTGACACCTCTCTAATTATTCAATTTTCTCATCAAATGTGTCTCATTCAGGACCGTTCCTCGAAGACGGTGATTGGGGCGAGTGAGCAGCGCGAAGGGTTGTATTACCTCACTGGTGTTCGTAGGGACGAGGCTAGAGCTCACGTTGTCGGCGTTCCGGACACCATCGAACTTTGGCACCGGAGGTTGGGACATCCCTCTTCCCATATATCTCGTTTTTTACCTTGCATTAATAAGACTTCTCGTTCTACTTTTGATAGTAAACATTGTGATATTTGCCTTCGTGCAAAACAAACTCGAGAACCATTTCCTTTAAGCACAAACATTGCTACGGGTATTTTTGATTTGATAAATTGCGACATTTGGGGTCCCTACTCCGAAAATGCCTCTTGTGGCTCAAGTTATTTTTTAACTATTGTCGATGACTACTCTCGAACTACGTGGGTCTATCTTTTACGACATAAGAGTGATACTCGGAAAACGTTATTAAATTTTTTTGCTTTAATTGAACGTCAATTTCAAACAAAAATAAAAACCATTCGAAGCGATAATGGCCGTGAATTTACAAGTTTTGAGCAATTTTTTAATGAAAATGGTATTTTATTTCAAACTTCTAATGTTGACACGCCACAACAAAATGGTCGCGTAGAACGAAAACACCGACATATTTTAAATGTGGCACGTGCCCTTCTTTTTCAAGCTAGCTTACCTCTTTATTTTTGGGGTGAATGTGTCCTTGCGGCCGTTCACCTAATCAATCGTACTCCCTCCACAATTCACAACGGTAAGACCCCCTACGAAGTTCTATTTAAAAAGCCTCCACAAATGAATCTTATTCGTACTTTCGGCTGCCTATGCTATGCTAAAAACATTAACCGCTCTCGCGATAAATTTGCCTCTCGGATTCGGAAGTGTGTGTTTTTAGGATACCCATTTGGCAAAAAGGGTTGGAAAGTCTATGACTTAGATACCGGCACCCATTTCACATCTCGAGATGTCGTATTTATCGAACACGAATTCCCGTATCAATCTCTCCACATTCACGACCAACATACTGATGGTCCAACTCGGCCCAATGACCCTCTAATCGATGACAGCTTCACACCAATCGAACACATTCTGGTCCATCAACCAACCCCTTCCCCGAACACTCAACCTGCCACCACCGAACCCGTCACCTCACCCACGACCACCCAACTGACCGCATCCGAGCCTCCTCCCTCGACCATAGATACACCCGAGCTCCCTCCATCAACCACAAATACTCCTCACCCATCCAACACAACCGCTCCAACTGACAACCAAATCGACCCACATCACACGGCCACTCCTGCCACTTCTCACGACACTCCCCTAGGGAAAGGACATCGCACCAAGATTCCCAACTCCCGACTCAAAGGTTTCGTTCGACCACCTATACGACCCTCGACGCATCTCCTCACCACTCAATCAACGTCAAAAGGAACAAGGTACCCCATCTCTCATTTTATTAATTACGCAAATTTTTCTACTAACCATAAGATTTTCTTGTCGGTTGTGACTAAACATCACGAGCCTAGTCATTTTAAAGATGCGATGCAGGTTCCCGAATGGCAACAAGCAATGAAACTAGAGATCGACGCACTCGAGGCCAACAACACTTGGACCCTTGAAGACCTTCCTCCAAACAAAAAGGCCATTGGGTCAAAATGGGTATACAAAATCAAATACAATGCTGATGGCACGATAGAACGTTACAAAGCCCGTTTAGTAGTAATGGGAAACCGACAAGTGGAAGGAATCGACTACAATGAGACTTTCGCTCCCACCGTTAAAATGGTGTGGACAGCGGGCCGCCCACGGGGGCGCTTGGTGAGGATCGAAAACAAGCGTTTGCATTTTGTATGGAGTCGCCACCAATTTTTATGGGAAATTGGAACCGTTCGAATACCTCGTGTCATGTCAAGACACAAAGTAGTGACATGAACACTAAGCAATCGTTACCCTTAGCATTCTATGTCTAGAATGACTCTCGTGGATGCCAATGAACACGGGTGCTCACGAAGATCTGGAGTAAGGGGTGAGGGTACGTATTAGGAAACTCTTTTGATCGAACACCTAATCCCGCCCGCCTCGATAGCGGCCTCTACTAATGATTTGGGAAGTTATTCGTACTTGATATATCGTCGGCTATATGCATGCAATGCAACATCCATAGATTAATCCTAACATGTGAGAATTAAACTAAGTCGGTTGACAATTAAGTTAGCAAACAATTGATGTCGAAGTTGGATTTAATGTTGATTTACATGTGGAAACATACAAACAATAAAAGAAATACAATAACTACAAATTACAATAACGGAAATTACAATAATTACATTGGATAGGCGATTTATGTCGAAAATACCTTTAAAACGGATAATTTGAGAAAACGGATAAAAGAATAAAAATAACAAATTAACGAACAGGAATTAGCGTGATAATACGGATATTAGTTAATTAATACGTAGCCTAATTAATTACGTCAAGGCGAAAAAGGAGTTCGAGGCGAACTCATCCTGGAACAGCGCAAGAGATCGCGCCCTGGGAAGAGGCGCGAGACGCTGCGTCTGTTCCAAGGGTGAATTCTGGCGTGAAGCCGAATCGCAAACCGTTAATGTCGATTGGTGATTTTAATGATGGATTAAAATTATTTACTCGGATGGAAGTGTTTAACAGATTAATTACATGTAAATGATGGTCATAAAAGCGATAAAACACGGATGAGACGGAATATAACGAATTAATCACATGATGAAGCGATGTTAATGAATGAGTCCTCTGTTGAAATCAATTAACTAGCCTAAACATGATGAATGTACAACGAATATACGACAAACATGTGAATAAACAAACGAAAACTATATCAATGGCGAATTCCAGAAGCTCAATATGGTTAAATTGAATCTCTAAAATCCGGGTTTGAATTTAATGACGAAAACCCGTAAATATGGATTATTTAGGATTTAAGTCGGACTTATGATGATTGAAACATGTGGATGAATGATGAATTATATGCATGTGATTATTAAACTATCATGTGAAAGAATTAAAGAACAAACAAATACAAATCAAATACGAACAAGAACGAATTACAGAGGACGAAGAAGAAGAAAAGAAGCGAGAATCTGCGCGGCCCTCACGAAGAGGCGCGGCAGAAATCGCGCTCCTTCAAGAGGCGCAGCGATTCTTTGCGTCTTTTCTCGATTGTCGATCTTCGAAAATCCGTAAAAAAGGTTTTAAAGACGGTTTTAGAAATCGGTTTTAATGAGGTATTTTCGACGTAAACCTTACAATAATGATACAATAAATAGAAGTACAATAAATAAAAGAGAGATTTACACCCTCAGACTTACATGTTGACGAAACGAGAAGGACTAAGAATATCGATTAGTGATGCTCGACGCGAATGCAAAGAGAGAGCCCTCGTAAGAGGAAAACGATTGATTAATTAAGTTGATTATTGTGTAGTTGGTCAAATTGGTCGGTCATGCAACGGAGAGGCCGGTACCGGAAAGATCCGAGCTTACGTGGTCGGAAGTCCAAGCACGTAGGCGCCAATTAGTAAGAACGAAGTCTAGAATGCAAAGGGAGAAGAGAAGGGCGGACACTCGCGTGAGAAATATGAGGAACGAAGGCTCCTATTTATACTAATCACGCGGAGGAATAGGGTTTCAGAGACTCTTTGGAAGTGAATCTCGGAAAGATATGAAAAAGATACGTAAATCATGCAAAGAAGGGCTGGGAAGAGGCGCGGCGACCATGCGTCTCTTGGAAGAGGCGCAAAGACTGCTGCGTCTATTCCCAGGAGGTTTCCTCTCTTTGAAGAAAGATTTCCGCGTTTGAGTTATGGTAGGACGGAAATAATTCGATTATCTTATGAATATTACGGGATATTATTTGCCAAAAGATAAAATTTATGAAATATGGAATAGAAATATCCGGAACATTCCGAACATTTCCGCTCGGGATTTAACGATTATCGAGAAAATGGAGACGGTTTTTGACCCGGACTCCGAATGTACTCTAATTACTGCCAAAACGACCGTATCAGGACGTAGATGACAACTATGAGGTCGACATTAATATTTAAGCAATCACTTGACGATAATCTTACGAACTGTCACAAATCGTTCCGCGAATCGAACATGCAGCCCAATCATCACCGGGTGGTTTTGCGGGAGGTGCAGAAACGAGGTGTCTCTGAGCCCCCACTTTGACCGAGGCTTGGACAAGGCGAAAGTCAAAGTATAGCCATCAGGTCAATCGAAGATTACAACTCGACGACTATGGCGACGCGAGGCGGCTCAAGGGGTCTTGCCAAGGACACGTCGTCGGGAACATTTTAGAGTCTCATCGACTATCGGGAGGGTCGTTTAAAGTCCATTAGACTACGTAAGGGAAGCTCGCCACCATGAGAAGAGACCATACCGAGATACCCCCGGGGTGAAGTGGGACTCAAGACGCTTCGGCAAAACTCTTTGGTCTCGAAGATAACTTGGTGTCTCGAAGACATTAGGGGTCACAGGGAACTTTGGTCGAACTCTGCGGGGAAACAAGAACTATTGAAAACAGCAGGACGTCAGTAGAAACTGCTGGGGAATCCGCTTGCGTCGGTCTTAAGCGAACTCTGGCGAAACTTGAGGTTGAATCTGCTTGCGTCGGTCTCAAACAAACTCTTACTGGGTAATATTGACGACTAGGAACATCTTGATCGTCGTGGGAGAAATCTCGAATGAGCGATCTTGCAAAATACTATGCGCGGATATAATGATCTTGAGCAATACTTTGCAAAATCTTTTTGCTTATGGATAAAAGGATTTGAGCAATACTGCAAAATACTGCTGCGCTGGATATAATGCGGGCCGGAACGAAAGAAAATCATCGAAACGGACCAAAAGAATATAATAGCGTTGAGGAAGAGGCGCACCAAAGATGGGCCCACAAATAACGAACTCATAACGAATTTTTGAAAATCCGTATGGAGGGAACACAAGGAAGAGGCGCAGCAAGAGCTGCGTCTCTTGGAAGAGGCGCAACACTTGCTGCGTCTTTTCCCCAAATTGGCTATTTCTGCGTAAAAACGCGAAATCAGAAGGAATTGTATTTCATTATTTCGAAACATAATTCTTGCATTTCTCTCTCAAATCTTCACCATTTCCGTCAAGGTTTGATCCAAAAGCTTGCTTTAAAGATGACTAATCGAGGTATGTGCTCCAATCTTGCATTAATCGTCTTCATTTGTTGAATTTTGAGCCGCGAAAATTAGGGTTTTCGACCCTTTTGATCGAAAATTTGGGGCTTTTCCCCAAATGGATTTACTTTGCCAAATTGATGCTAGAAGTGGATAGTAGGTGATGTTAGGAACATAACCATGTGTTTGCTTCGAATTTTCATCGAGTTTTGAGCCTTTGAATGAATTTTGAGACGGTTTCTGACTAAATCAGTAAATTGCTTCAAAATGGCCTTAGGATTGCCCATTTGCGATGAAACTTGATATTTGGAATCCCTGGATGACGGGTAAACTTCCTACCATCTCAGAATTTTGGTTTGTGACAACTTTTTCAGGACACCTTTCTAGGGCATAATCGCCGTTATAGCGAAATGCTGCCGAATTTTCGACTTGAAATCGGAACTAGGTTTTGACTTGGACTTGACTTGACCCAATTTATCACATGAGTGATTGGGTTGGCGGGAATATGACCAAAGATGGCCGGAAAGGGGTGTTTTCGGGCTTCAAGGCTCGAAACCCCTTAACAAAGGCTTGTCGTCATGTGACGCGGCCTGAATTTGCTTTAATGTTGCAGGTGATGAGGCTTCTTCTTCTGGGAGGACTCCCATGGAGATAGACGCTGTTATTGTTGAGGAGGCTTTAGAGCAGGCCTTCACCGCTGCGGTGATGGCTGCTGAGTTTCACGAGGAGGAGGCCGTCGAGGAGGAGGAGATCCCGAGACGAGCCAACATCGGAAGAGGGGGTCGTCGGTGAGGGAGCTCTGCGTGGGGCCGAGACACAGGGAGAGTAGGCACCTTGTGTGGGTGCAGAGGGTCACCCGTCCTATAGGACGGTGAAGAGTCCGTAAATAGAATTCACTACTCATTACCTATCCTCTTTCATTCTTTTAGTTCAAATTTCTTGCAAATTTCATTCAAAACTAAAGATAGCTTTGTTTCAAATCATAATAGGAGGCCGGGAACATCAGGTCGTTCTCGGGTTACACGACAGCGATGGAGCACTACGAGCGGCTGTCGGCGGAGGAGAGGGCCATGATCGAGCGTGGAGCATTCGGTCCTCGGTTCGGTCCGGAGGGATATCGTGAAGAGGAAGTTGCGGGCTAACCTTAGCCTGTCCGCGCTTTCTTGGATCGGTTACGGGATACGACTTCCACGTTTCACCTGCCTTTCGGTGAGGTGGGAGTTACTTTGGAGGATTACGGCATGATTTACAGTCCCGTGTGGGACCGAGGAGATGGTGTGGCCGGAGACTGCTATGAGGGCGGATTCGGCCGAGGCGAGGAGATTGATCGGCTGGAACTTGTCGCCGAAGGCTGTTGCAGTGCCGGGTTTGGTACCCAGTACCTACGTTCGAGACTACTTTGCGGGAAGACTCGGAGCCGGTGACGATCGATGGGAGGGAGACGGCTCCTCCTCCCCGCACAGTGAGCGGGGCTCTGCCTTGTGGCTTTGGTGGTTTCTGTCTTTGATTTACCTCGGAGACAAGGGCGAGAGGTTGTCGACGAAGCTTCTTCCCTTTCTTTCGACCCGAGTTCCCTAGGACGTTGGGACCGGGTCATCATGCTGGTTTTGCGGTCCTCATCCGCTTTATGAGGGCCATGGTTCGTCCGGAGTTGATGGAGAAGGGGACTTCTCTAGGCGCCCGTCGGACACAGGCTCTCTTTGGAGGTATGAACCTTCTTTTTAATAGCATATTCCTTTCTTTATCGAATCACGAAAGATCGTTCTTGATTATTCTGTTTTACAGGCATGGGTGTACTCCTACTTCCCGAGTATCGCGCCGAAGAGGACGGAGCCGTTGGAGAAGGCCTATCCCGTGGTGAGGGATTGGGTGATGTGCCGGACGAAGAGCAAGCGTTCTTCTCACAATGTCTACCGGCGGGACGTGAACGCCCTTCAGCTGAGCAGCGTGAGTATCCCATTTATATACACTTGTATTTTTTTTATCCTTTGCCTTCACTTGATCATCGGAATGATCTCTGCCTTTATATTGTCGCAGTGGGTGCCCAAACCTAGGGCGGAGTACGCTAGAGCGCCTCCTTTTGTTGCTGAGGTCCTTCAACCTAGGAGCCCGAGTCGGCTACTGTTGAGGACGTCGATGGGTCCTGTGTGGTATCTGGGCGAGCGTTTGGCTCGTCAGTGCTCTCGGGACGCGTTGACGGTTCCGTCGATCCTCCGAGGACGATGTTCGGGGAGCCTTCGAGGCCGAGAGGAGGCGGACTGGCTGGTGCCGGTGGCGACGACCTTCTTCTTCCCGGCGAGGACTACTCGGCGTTCCTTTACGGGAGGTTGGCGTGCGGCCAGTGGTGAGTATCTTTTACTTTTCCTTGATTTGATTTTGAGAATTACGACGAAAGATCATCGATTAATGAGAGTTATTTGTCTTTGCGGGAGGTCGAGGCGGTGGGCATCGAGCCCCCGCGTACCGAGACTCTTGAGTACACCGACGCGACCGGGAGGACGACGATCTCCGAGTTGCGTGACTTTGACGTAGCTGTGACGGATCTTTGGCCTAGACGACTGGCAGCATCTGATTCGGAGGGTGAGCCTCCAGCTTATATACCTTTCGTGTGAGAACACATTTGATTGAACTTGTTGAATTTACTGAGAATTTCTCTTGAAATGTAGGTCGCGCCATCTCGCTTCGTGGCACTATGGAGGGTGGCCAACCGGGTCGAAGCTCGCCATCGAGGCACTCGTCGGTGGTCGAGGTCGTCAGGTATGAACCTCATTTGATTTTTTTTGATTTTTGATTTTGGTTTTGATTTGGCTTGAATTGATTGACATGAGCCAATTTGTTGCTGTTTACAGGCTGACCGCGGGTTGGAGCGAGAGTTGGCCCAGTCCCGGGAGGAGACGGCTCGCTTGTTGAGGGAGCTCGAGTTTCGGGATGCCGAGAATACCGTTCTTGCGGCAAGAGTTGCTGAGTTGGAGGGCGCCCAGCAGTAGTTTTGTGTAGTTTTGTAGACTTGTACATTTGGACTTGATTTGAACATTTTTGGACTTTGTTTGGGCGCAAGCCCCGGTTACTTGGACTTTTGAACTTTGTTCGGGCGCAAGCCCCCAATTTGCTTGTACATTTGTATATACGATGGCCTGAGTGCCTTTCTTTGCTTTGGGTTGTGTTGCTTGTACCGCAGTTAGTTCTTGAACAAGTTTGGTAGACAACGGTTTACGCCGTCATGCCGCCGAAATTTACATAGAAATCACACAAAACATACATTTTTAATACACATATGGCTTTAATTAGCGCAAAATGAGACTCAAAAGGATACGAAAAATGCAAAAATTTGGCCGGAAATGACCGGACGGTAGGGAGGGTTACCCCCTAAAAAAAGAAAAAAGAGAAATCTACAAGTGTAGAAATGAAAAACGTTGAAATTTGTTAAAAATGAAAACAAAAGAAAATTTTTCAAAAAAAGAAATGAAATTTATTTCCTAAAAATAAATAAATCTATTTACTAAAAATAAATGAAATAAAAAGAATCAAGTGTGATGAAAATGGCGAAGGTATCGATGTCGCCTCGAAATGCGCGCCCGCAAATTTAGGAAACTTGAAACATGGTAAACTGCTCGTATTTACCAAAATAAAACCCCGCAGGAATAGGAAATCGTGCGTTTATAGAATTAGGAAAGATCCAAACGCGGAAATCACAGAAAGTGAGCCTGGGAAGAGGCGCGACATGAGCTGCGTCCCTTTGAAGAGGCGCAGCAGGTGTTTGCGCCTGTTCCCGGGCTTGTCCGTTCTGACGGATTTTTGGAAACAGCAATTAGTATAAATAGAAGCGTCGATGGAGTTTTAATTCACATAAATCTTCCGTCTTTTCTTCGTCTATTAACATAAAATTCCCAAAATAAATTTTCAAGAGAAAATCATCATGAATACTTTGGAGATCCGCTTGAAGGAATGGACTAATGAATTTTCGAATATTGAGAAGCATGACATGGGTGCTTATAACTTTGGGTCTTTATTGAGTTTGAAACTCATCAAAATTGTAAAGCCGTTCTTGGATGCTTGCCTTGACTATTGGGACCCGAATTATCATGTTTTCGCGTTCCCGGGAGGTGACATTTGTCCTTTTCCGGAAGAAATAGCTGCTATTGGTGGGTGGGATCCCGAACACTTACCTGCCATTCCTTCCACTTCACAAGGGTATAAGAGCAAATTCAGAGACTTGCTTGGACTGACCAGACTTGAGGTGGATCGCTTAGTTACCCCGAAAGGCGTGAGAATGTTGGACTTTATTGATCGGCTTTTGTTTGCTGCATGTGTACGTCTTCCAAGGGCATGTTGATGAAGACTTGAGAGGTGATCCTCGTCTTTTGGGTCTTATCGAGCAAATGGAGCTGCGCAGGAGCCCAGCTTGTTTATGCTTAGGGGAGATTATCTTAGGCCTGGATAATAGGAAATCCAACCGCGATCTGCCAATTTTGGGGAGTCCCGTCATCTTACAGGTAAAAGACACCCTTTTTTTTTTTTTTTTTTTTCGTTCGGTGTCTAATACCTTCTTTTGGTAGGTTTGGCTTATGGAACGGCTCCGACTGCTCGAACCCCCAGTTCATGCACTTTCCTATCATTCCGTATGATTGCGATGAGGACGCGGTTGTACATGGTGGACTTCACCCGGTGCGATTATTGGAAAAACAAGTCAAGAGTGATGATGGCCCGTTGGTTAGGTGGGTCGTACCGTGGTGGCACCTCAAGTCCGTCATTGGAGTGTCTTCTTTGGATCCCACTAGGTCCGTGCGCATTCCGGACCGGAGTTCATGGTATGCATCTTTCCGGAAAGATTGATGAGGCAAGTCGGGTTGAAGCAGGACGATCCCTAGGCTTGACACCGTCCCATGATCGCTATAGCGCTTACCGCAGAGAGCCGAAGAGAGTGGGCTATTAAATGGGCCCAAAGAAACATGTGGTTCTTGAGCTTCTCTGCCAATGCTTTATGGGTGTCGGATTCCTACCTGATGTGGAGAAAGGCTGCAACTTCGGAAGAGCGTGAGAGACTGAGGAAACGCGAACCTGTCGACTACAAGGTGCGCGAGGGAGAGAAAGAGAAGGAGAAGCATCTGACAGGGGGAGAAGAAGAAGCCGGGCTTCAGGTCATTCGCCCTTCAAAGAAATCAAAGACTACTCCTGTTGCGGAAATGGTGGTTGGCAAGAATGGAAGAGTCAGGCCTCGAGAAAGACCGTTTCGTGGTCGTGACAAGAAGTATGACAAGAATGACAAGGGCAAGGGGAAGATGGAGGAATAGCCCGAGTCCTTATTTATTATTTGCTTATTATTATTATTGTTGTAATAAAAAGGAGGGATTTTTAGAATCCTAGCCTATTCTATTTTTATTATGTATCGTATTATTATTATTTAGAATTTGAATGGAATAAAAAAGGTTGAATGGTTATGAAACCGTTGTGGTTTTCTTTTATTATTCTTCTCAAATTTCAAATGCAATGCAAATGTCCTTCTATTTACATTTTAGATATAGTGGGTTGAATCCTGTGAAGGATTGCCTACGTATTCACTTAAAAAAGCGAAATCAAACCCTTGCACGTAGTTCGAGAAAATGTAAAAGAATAATTGTTCTAAGCAAGAGCTTGTAATGAACATAGAAAATAAGCATGAGCTTTTGCTTGTTCTCAAGGTGCGAATTTAGTTTATTTGATGATATGAGGATGGCAAATTTGTCAAAATGCAAGAGCATGGTGACACTTAGCTTATTTCAGCTTGGCCAGGGGCCGTTTATTTAGTGCCACAAGAGCGACACATGGGTTTACGCGAGGCGCGTGTTTGTCCTATTCTAGGCATAGTATCGTTTTAATTGGTCAAAGTTTGTGGGATTTGAAAACTCATTCCCATCTAGGTCTGTGATTCTAACCGCACCCCCTGGGAGTATGGATTTGACTAGATATGGTCCGGCCCAAGTAGGTTTGAATTTTCCCCTTGGGTCGACAGGTAAAAGAGCTCTAACCGATTTGAGTACCAAGTCTCCTTATTTGATGTTTCTTGGCCTAACCCTTTTGTTGAAAGCTCGTTTGATACGTGCTTGATATGTTTGGACGTTATGTAAGGCGCGTAGCCGACGTTCATCCAGGAGGATGAGTTCTTCATATCTATCCTTCTTCCAATCGGCTTCAGGGATTTGGCTTTCGAGTAGAATACGCAAGGATGGTATTTCTAGTTCGATGGTTGTACGGCTTCCATGCCGTAGGTCAAATAGAAAGGGGTAGCCCCGGTGGGCGTCCCGACGATGTACGATACCCCCATAAAGCAAAGGGTATCTTGCTTGGCCAATCTCTATAGTTGTCGATCATTTTCTTGAGAATTGTGACAACTTTCTTGTTTGCCGCCTCTACCGCGCCGTTGAGTAGTCGTGTGGTCTATAGGGCGAAGAGTGGTGATGCTTAATCTTGTATTTGGCTAGCAATTGCTCGGTTTCAGCTTGGAAGTGTGACCCATTATCACTAATGATCTCATGTGGACAACCATATCGACAGATGATGTTGTTTTGTATGAACTTTGCCACATTTTTAGCCGTAAGACCAGTGTAGGAAGCCGCTTCTACCCATTTGGTGAAGTAGTCAATTGCTACTAGAATGAAACAGTGACCTCCCGTTCCGGCTGGGGTTATCTTCCCGATTATGTCAATTCCCCATGCGAGAAAATGGCCAAGGAGATGTCATCGTATAGAAGCGATGAGGAGGGACATGTTGTACATTCCCGAAGATTTGACAATTATGGCAATGTCTTACGTATTTGATACAATCAGATTCCATTGTGGTCCAATAATATCCTAAACGTGTGATTTTCTTTGCCATCATGGGCCCACTCATGTGGGGACCGCATTCTCCGTCGTGGACTTCTTCCATCACCTTTCGTGCCTGTGAATAATCGAGGCAACGTAGGACTACACCAAGAGGTGTTCTTTTGTATAATTCTCCTTGCATCAGAATGTATTGGGAAGCTAGTAGGCGTATGGCACGTTGTCCCCTCTTGTCCATATCCGGTGGATAGGTACCATTGAGCTTAAAGTTCAAGATTGCTTGGAACCAGGGTTCCTGCGTGATTTCCTCTTCATTGGTGATTTGGTGGACATAAGCCGGTTCTGACCGTCGTTCGATGCACAAAGGCATGTCCATCATGTGGTCTGGCATATTTATCAAAGATGCAAGTTTCGCAAGAGCGTCTGCAAATTGATTTTCTTCCCGAGGTAGGTGTAAGTAGGTTACGTGATCAAAGAATTGGGCCACTTGGTCTATCCTAGCTTGATAGGGTGCAAGGCTCTCACTTCGGATTTTCCAAGATCCTGTAACTTGGTTGATGATTAGTGATGAGTCTCCATGTACTCGAAGGTTTTTGATGCCTAAGCTTACTGCCGCTTGTAGTCCAATGAGACAAGCTTCATACTCTGCGGCGTTATTTGTCACCTCGAAGTCGAGTTTGACGGCAATCGGTGTATGCTCACCTTCAGGAGAAATGAGCAACACTCCTATTCCGAATCCTCTTAAGTTTTATGCTCCATCAAAGTACAGATCCCAGGAGTCTATATCTGTTTGAAGTATATCCTCGTCGGGAAATGACCAAGTATCTATGGTCTGTGCGTCATTGATAGGATTTTCTGCGAAGAATTCGGCGACGGCGCGACCTTTTATAACTTTCGGTGGCACATATTTGAGGTCGAATTAAGAGAGCATCGAGTCCACCTTGCCAGGACGTCCGTTGAGGACAGGTTTCTCGAAAAGGTATTTGACTGGATCCATTTTGGAGTATATCTTGACGGAGTAGCTAAGCATGTAGTGACGTAGCTTCTTCGTTGCCCACACAAGAGCGAGGCATGTCTTTTCGAGTTGTGAGTATTTGCACTCATATTCCAAGAACTTCTTACTTAGGTAGTAAATTGCTCTTTCTTCACTTCCTACAGTTTGAGCCGGATAGCACCCATGGCGGTTTCAGTTACTGTGAGATATAAACCAAGAGGTTGATCTTGTTGTGGCGGCATGAGCACCGGTGGTTTAGCCAATATCTCCTTGATTCGGTCGAATGCCTTTTGACAATCATCATCCCACATGGTGTGGTTTGTTTTCTTGAGTTTCTTGAAGATAGGCTCACAAATCATTGTAAGTTTCGATATGAATCGACTTATGTATTGTATCTTTCCTAGGAATCCTCGACTTCTTTTTCTCTTGGGGTTGTGGCATTTCGATCAGAGCTTTGATTTTGGAAGGATCTATTTCTATTCCTCTTTGACTAACCACGTATCCCAGGAGTTTGCCAGATGTCACCCCGAATGTGCATTTATGAGGATTGAGCCTCATGTTGTACTTTCGTAGCCTTGCGAAGAATTTGCGAAGATTCGCAATATGTCCCTCTCTTTCTTTGGATTTGACGATCATGTCATCTACGTATACCTCAACTTCTTTGTGCATCATGTCATGTAAGAGTGTAGTTGCGGTGCGTTGGTATGTAGCTCCGGCGTTGATTAATCCAAACGGCATTCTTTAATATAGCAATAGGTTCCCCATTGGGTGACGAATGCGGTCTTATGCATATCTTCCATGGCCATTTTGATTTGGTTATAACCCGCATATCCATCCATGAAGGATAGTAATGCGTGGTCTGCAGTATTGTCCACTAATATGTCGATATGAGGTAGAGGAAAGTCATCCTTTGGACTTGCTTTGTTCAGATCCCTAAAGTCAACACAAACACGGATCCTCCCATCCTTTTTGGGTACAGGTACTATGTTGGCTACCCAGTCGAAATACTCGGAAACTTTGATGAACCCGGCTTTGAATTGCTTGTCAACTTCTTCCTTAATCTTTAGAGCCCATTCCGTTCTCATTCGTCAAAGCTTCTGTTTCACGGGTTTGAAATCGGCTTAATCGGAATCCTATGTTCGGCAATATCCCTGTCGATCCCTGGCATGTCTTTGTAGGACCAAGCGAAAACGTCTTTGAATTCATTTAGAAGGTCTATGAAATCGGCCCTTTCGGTAGAGCTCAAGGTAGTCCCTATTCTAAGTTCTTGGGGTTCTAGTTCGGTTCCTACGTTGATGGGTTCGGTATCTTCTATTATCTTGGTCCCCCTTCCCCTTCCCCTTCTCGTAATATTTCTTTGGCTACGTAGGGAGGTATTTCGGTCAAGTCTGGGTCTTGGTCATCCTCGGTATCATCAAAACGGAATTGCACTCGAAAGAACACGAGAGAGTAAGTAGAACTGATTTATTCATATTAAGATTTGAGTAAAGTTGAAACAAGCGAGCCAACGATCCATGGTCGGTGGCGGCAAAGGAACATAATTGGGGCATTTCCCGAACTACCGTGACTACTCGAGGCTAAGCTAGGAGAAACAAAGGGAGTGGGGGTGACAACGGGGTAGATTCTCTAATGACTCCTCTAGACTCCGACTCCGACTCCGACTCCGACTCCGACTCGAACTCGTCGTCTCCTGGTTCTCCTTTGAACATCTCTCCTTCTCCAGTAGTGAGCTTGAAGAGTCTTCCTTGGTTGTTGGTCCACTTGATTGATTTTCTCCATCCTTTCTGTTGCTTTGTGTCGGTTTCTGTGATCAACGCGGTGGGGTTGAAGCGATCGTCTTAAAGTATCATAGTAATGATCTCATCCTGCGCGGCCCTGATGAATCGGTCATCTCCAAACAATAGGCTAACAGCTTGTTCGTCTAAGCAAGGTGCTTGACGGGTTTTGACGGTAGGAACCGTTTCGGGAGGAATGAAGTAGCAATCGTGAAAGATCTCGATTCCGGCTAGCTTCCTCTCAAGATAATGCCAAGGTTCGGGAAATCCGTGAAAGAGTTCTGAACTTCCGTCTTGAACGAAGTACCCATTTAGAGTGGGGAGATATGGCCTCATTTGGACTCCCACGTGCTTGCGATTTTGGACTTGAGCGAGCATCTCGAGAACTTCTTCTTTTGTGGGTTTATACCCTAGCCCAAGTGGTATCCTTGTCGAGTTGCCTTCCTTGTATGGTGCGAAGGTATTCTTCCAAATTGGGTTCAAAGGCATTCCAGGGAAGTATCCCTGGGATTTGAGTATGTGGTTGACCACTAAGTTGGAGTAGGGATTATAATATATGGGTGCCAACTCACTTTCTATGACGTTCACACTTTGGAAGCCCCCAAGTTCGTATATGGGATCTGCAAGGACTTGATTGTTTGATTGTTTCTCGATTATTGCCTTGATGGGTGACGAGGTGATCGTCACTACTTTGCCATTTAGTGGGATCTTGATCTTTTGGTGGAGGGTGGATGTTACCGCTTTGGAAGCATGAATGCAAGGCCTTCCCAAAAGTATATTGAATGAAGCTTCGATGTCCACTATTTGGAAGTTAACCTTCCGTTCGATTGGTCCCGTGGCTATGGTTAGGTTAGCAAGTCCAACCACTTTTCGTCGTGTACCGTCGTATGCACGTACACCTTGATTGGTGGGAGTCCAATCCGACTCTTTCATGCCTAGCTTGTATGCCGTTTTGAGGGGTATGACGTTGACCGCGGAGCCATCATCTACCAAAGTCATTGGCACATTCTTCTTTAGACAAATGACGGTGATGTATAGAGTAAGGTTGTGACTAGCGCCAAAAGGTGGCAAGTCTTCGTCCGAGAAAGTAATAGGATTACTTAGCTTAGGTGATTCTTGGAAGACCAAGTTGACTACATCTTCAGGAGTGGAGTTATGTGCTACATTTAGCTTGGCCAAAGCTTGCGGTAAAGCTTGGCGATGTGGAAATGAGCTTGCCACTAGTTGCCGTGAAAGATCACCTTGGTCTTTTGTAATTGCTTGAGCAAATGATCGGTGGGGTCATCTTCGTTGTCATTTGGTGTGATGACATTGGTTGGACCGTTTTGAGTAGTGCTTTGATATGGGCGACCCGAGCGAGTTAGGTGATCCACATCTTGGTCTTCACCATTTTGGACTATTTCCTTGACTAAGGAGTTTTCAATGAGATATTCGTCCTCATCATCATCGGCCCAAACCCCATTGACCGCAGCTAGTTCCTTCATTCTCATGATATCATTTTCTAGTCGTATGATTTGATCGACTAGTTTATCGACCACGGCGACTACTTCTTGCATAGTGGCATTTTGAGAGAAGATCAATGGTACGCGTTCCTTAGGTATTGCATTAGGATTGCGTAAGGTCGTTACCATGTTTTCTAGTTCCCACACTTGTCTATCCACGCTCCTTGCCCATGTGATGAAGTCGGAAATGGTAGGGGAGATAGTAGAGTAGAACCCCTCTTTCTCAATTGCATGAATTTCATTCTCGGTGGGAGAAATGAGGTGTGAGCAATCTAAGGTAGATTCATCACTTGTAATCACTAGAACTCCAAGAGGATTCTGAGTGTTGTTGGGTTTACCTCCTGGTGGTATTGGGAGTCGACCATCTTCGATCATATCTTGAAGCACGTGTTTCAACTTGTAGCATTTTTCTGTGTCGTGCCCTTTGCCCCTATGGTATTCACAGTAGGAATTTTCATCCCAGAATTTGGACTTCTTTTCGGGTTCGGGAGTAGGTCCAATGGGTTGGAGTTTACCTTGTTTCATTAGCCTTTTAGAGCGTTGAGTACGCATCCCCAAGGTTTGTGAATTTCCTTGGTGGGGTAGTTTTCTTGGATGGCTCGAGAAGGTTGACTTCGTCGGTCTTGCTAGTAGAGCCGTATGAACGACTTGTGGACCCTTGATATCCTCGACCTACCGTTTTGGACAAGAGTCCTTTGCGGATGTCATCTTCAATTCGTGTCCCTAGTACGGTTAAGTCCTTGAAAGTCTTGATGTTTTGATATCTCAAATGGTTGGCATAGATAGGTTTGAGATTATCCACGAACTTTTCCACAAGAGTAGCCTCATCCGGGCGTTCAACTAGTTGAGTGCTAGTCTTCCTCCACCTACTTAGGAAGTCGGTGAATCCTTCTTTGTCATTTTGGGTAAGAACCTCTAGAGTACGCATGTTGACTTGGATCTCGGCATTATCCGCATATTGTTTCGAGAATTCGATCGCGGCGTCCTCCCAAGTAGCGACCTTCTTGTGATCTAAAGTGTAGAACCATTGCTTCGGAATGGTGTCAAGAGATGAAGGAAAGATCCTTAAGAACATCTCGGGTTTGATGCCTTTGATAGACATGTAATCCTTGAAGGCACGGATGTGGTTCAAAGGGTTCTCATGTCCTTTGAACTTAGGGATATCCGTCATGCTAAAGTTAGTTGGCAATTTGGAATTGACGGCTTCATATTTGCGATTATTTTCCCTATAAATGTCATCCCCCTTAAGGTACATCAATTGCTCCTCTAGGTATTGGAGTCTTTTCTCAGCTGCAGTCGTCCCTATGATAGGATTCTCATCTTTAGACTCGTCATCGGAAAAACGTAGTACTTCACCTTTAGGGGGAGGCAACCTTCCCTCTACATCAAAGATACGGCCTTCGATAAGTTCAAGGCGGTCATAGGTTTGTTCTTGAGTGATTTGCATTTGGGCTAGCGCGGCTAAGATTCGATCACTATTCTCTTGAAGTTGCTGGAGATTTGTTTCATCGCTTGATCCGGGCATCTTGGAAACTGGATAAGAGATCGGCGACGAATCAAAACACGATCGACCATTTCGACACACTTGCTAAAAGAAGAAAAGTTTTGACTCGTGAAGTGGGTGTGTGCCACTTGTGTTGAGTGAGTTTTGAAGAAAGGCAAGGTCTTTGAAAATGTGTGTCCTAGTCAACTGTAGTGTAGTTGTAGGAGTGGACTCGAAGTGAGGTTTTGAAATGGGCTTGTGGCCCGAATTTTGACAGAGTTTCGACTGGATTTTGCGCTAATTGAAGGCCTATTTTTTTTTCGAAATTCTTGTTAAAAAAGAATTTTGATTTTTGAAAATTCGTCATGGTTTTGTTTAGAAATGGTGATCACGTAGGGTTTACACATTTATACAAGCATTATAACGGGATCTTTGAGTGCATTTAGAAGGGTTTTGGTTTAAAGGGTGGGTTGCCATACCGAACCATCAAACCCGAAGTCTGTGGAGAGGCTCGTGCCAAACAAGAGTAAGGCCGATTCCTAGTCCATTTCCTCAAGTAGTGAAGGCCCTTGATACAAACAAGAGTAAGCATCATGGTATGGATGACGTCAATCGCTATCCATCCTTAGGCCCAAATAAGAATTAGGACCGTTTAGACGGGACGATTGGTCGAATGGGTTGGGTTGGGCCTAGGAAGGCCGAATAAACGATCTAGGAAGATCGAGTTATGAAAACCGACAATTGTCTTGTACAAATTTATTCCCTAACCTTGTTCGAGTTTCACCCTAGCTACACGTAAGTGTATATCCCCAGCGGAGTCGCCAAACTGTGGACAGCGGGCCGCCCACGGGGGCGCTTGGTGAGGATCGAAAACAAGCGTTTGCATTTTGTATGGAGTCGCCACCAATTTTTATGGGAAATTGGAACCGTTCGAATACCTCGTGTCATGTCAAGACACAAAGTAGTGACATGAACACTAAGAAATCGTTACCCTTAGCATTCTATGTCTAGAATGACTCTCGTGGATGCCAATGAACACGGGTGCTCACGGAGATCTGGAGTAAGGGGTGAGGGTACGTATTAGGAAGCTCTTTTGATCGAACACCTAATCCCGCCCGCCTCGATAGCGGCCTCTACTAATGATTAGGGAAGTTATTCGTACTTGATATATCGTCGGCTATATGCATGCAATGCAACATCCATAGATTAATCCTAACATGTGAGAATTAAACTAAGTCGGTTGACAATTAAGTTAGCAAACAATTGATGTCGAAGTTGGATTTAATGTTGATTTACATGTGGAAACATACAAACAATAAAAGAAATACAATAACTACAAATTACAATAACGGAAATTACAATAATTACATTGGATAGGCGACTTATGTCGAAAATACCTTTAAAACGGATAATTTGAGAAAACGGATAAAAGAATAAAAATAACAAATTAACAAACAGGAATTAGCGTGATAATACGGATATTAGTTAATTAATACGTAGCCTAATTAATTACGTCAAGGCGAAAAAGGAGTTCGAGGCGAACTCATCCTCGAACAGCGCAGAGATCGCGCCTGCGGAAGAGGCGCGCAGACGCAAGCGCGTCTTCCAAGGGTGAATTCTGGCCGTGAAGCCGAATCGCAAAACCGTTAATGTCGATTGGTGATTTTAATGATGGATTAAAATTATTTACTCGGATGGAAGTGTTTAACAGATTAATTACATGTGAATGATGGTCATAAAAGCGATAAAACACGGATGAGACGGAATATAACGAATTAATCACATGATGAAGCGATGTTAATGAATGAGTCCTCTGTTGAAATCAATTAACTAGCCTAAACATGATGAATGTACAACGAATATACGACAAACATGTGAATAAACAAACGAAAACTATATCAATGGCGAATTCCAGAAGCTCAATATGGTTAAATTGAATCTCTAAAATCCGGGTTTGAATTTAATGACGAAAACCCGTAAATATGGATTATTTAGGATTTAAGTCGGACTTATGATGATTGAAACATGTGGATGAATGATGAATTATATGCATGTGATTATTAAACTATCATGTGAAAGAATTAAAGAACAAACAAATACAAATCAAATACGAACAAGAACGAATTACGAGAGGAAGAAGAAGAAAAAGAAGCGAGAATCGCGGCCTCACGAAGAGGCGCAGCAGAATCGCGCTCCTTCGAAGAGGCGCAGCGATTGCTGCGTCTTTTCTCGACTGTCAGTGTTCTGAAAATCCGTAAAAAAAGGTTTTAAAGACGGTTTTAGAAATCGGTTTTAATGAGGTATTTTCGACGTAAACCTTACAATAATGATACAATAAATAGAAGTACAATAAATAAAAGAGAGATTTACACCCTCAGACTTACATGTTGACGAAACGAGAAGGACTAAGAATATCGATTAGTGATGCTCGACGCGAATGCAAAGAGAGAGCCCTCGTAAGAGGAAAACGATTGATTAATTAAAGTTGATTATTGTGTAGTTGGTCAAATTGGTCGGTCATGCAACGGAGAGGCTGGTACCCGGAAAGATCCGAGCTTACGTGGTCGGAAGTCCAAGCACGTAGGCGCCAATTAGTAAGAACGAAGTCTAGAATGCAAAGGGAGAAGAGAAGGGCGGACACTCGCGTGAGAAATATGAGGAACGAAGGCTCCTATTTATACTAATCACGCGGAGGAATAGGGTTTCAGAGACTCTTTGGAAGTGAATCTCGGAAAGATATGAAAAAGATACGTAAATCATGCAAAGAAGGGCCTGGGAAGAGGCGCAGCAGCCACTGCGTCTCTTGGAAGAGGCGCAGCACTGGCTTTGCGTCTATTCCCGGAGGTTTCCTCTGTTTGAAGAAAGATTTCCGCGTTTGAGTTATGGTAGGACGGAAATAATTCGATTATCTTATGAATATTACGGGATATTATTTGCCAAAAGATAAAATTTATGAAATATGGAATAGAAATATCCGGAACATTCCGAAACATTCCGACTCGGGATTTAACAGGTTATCGAAAAATGGAGACGGTTTTTGACCCGACTCGAATGTACTCTAATTACTGCCAAAACGACCGTATCAGGACGTAGATGACAACTATGAGGTCGACATTAATATTTAAGCAATCACTTGACGATAATCTTACGAACTGTCACAAATCGTTCCGCGAATCGAACATGCAGCCCAATCATCACCGGGTGGTTTTGCGGGAGGTGCAGAAACGAGGTGTCTACAAATGGTCACAGTCCGAACTCTTCTCGCTATCTCTGCGGCCAAAGGGTGGGAGCTACACCAAATGGATGTTCACAATGCGTTCTTACACAGGGATCTACAAGAAGAAGTGTATATGAAACCACCTCCGGGTTTTACTTCTAGCGTAAATGGGAAAGAATGTCGACTTCGAAAATCGCTATACGGCCTTCGCCAGGCTCCTCGATGTTGGTACGCAAAACTTGCCAATGCTCTTATCAGTTATGGATTCACTCAATGCGCATATGACTACTCTCTTTTTTCCATGGTTCGAAATGGGACGGAACTTCACATTCTTGTTTATGTGGACGATCTTGTCATTTGTGGAAACAACAATACCGTCCTCCGTCAATTCAAAGAATACCTAAGCACGTGCTTTCACATGAAAGACTTGGGCACTCTCAAATACTTCTTGGGTCTCGAAATTGCTCGAAATAAAACGGGGATATTTGTTTCTCAACGAAAATACGCTCTCGATATTCTCACTGAAACGGGCTTACTTGGATCAAAACCGGCCTTCATACCCATGGATTCCAATCACCACCTCGGCTCCAACGACTCCTCCTTGCTCACGGACCCTCAACCATACAGGCGCCTCGTAGGATGCCTAGTTTACCTTACCATCACCCGTCCAGAACTCACCTACTCGGTCCACATTCTCGCCCAATTCATGCATGCACCTCGGCGTGATCATTGGCATGCTGCACTTCAAGTTGTTCGATACCTTAAGGGCAGTCCTGGCCAAGGTCTTCTTCTACGCTCGGACAATAATTTACGCCTACATGCCTATTGCGACGCTAATTACGCAGCATGCCCTACAACAAGACGCTCCCTCTCCGCATATGTTGTCTTCCTAGGAGCATCACCTATATCTTGGAAGACCAAGAAACAAGCCACCGTCTCCCTATCATCCGCGGAATCCGAATATCGTGCTATGGCTCATACAACGTGCGAACTAAAATGGCTAAAGGGGCTTCTACACTCTCTCGGCATATCCCATGACAGCCCCATCCGCCTTTTCAGTGATAGCCAATCAGCTATGCACATAGCTCGCAACCCCGTTTTTCACGAAAGAACTAAACACATTGAGGTTGATTGCCACTTTGTTCGGGATGCTATATTACAAGGCATTATTACCACGAGCTATGTACACACTAAAGATCAACTGGCAGACCTTCTGACTAAGGCTCTCGGACGTACAACTTTCGAACATCTTATCTCCAAGTTGGGCGTTTCTACTCTACACGCTCCAACTTGCGGGGGGGGGGAGGGTAATAGAGCCGTTGCAATCAGTGGCCAAGGATCTCTCAATCAAGGATACAAAGAATCACAATCAAGGCCACAAATGATCTTATTTCCTAAACTTGTGAATATTGTATATTTTACATAATCTTCTAGCTTAGTATATATAGATAGCCTTCCTTTGTAAATGACACAACAACTAATACAATCTTTACGTTTACAGCATCCTCATCTCATATTAAGATTATGATTTTTTATTCGAGATGTCTTATCATAAACCTTTTTTCTCAAATTTGTGTATCAAACATGCAACTCCGCGGTTTAGTTTCAATAATAAACATAAAAAGACATGTTTAGACATTCAATACAAAATAAAAGGGACGTTTTAATCCAATTCATTGCTTATTGAACTCTTGAGACGCGGATCGGGATGATAACTATAAGTTCAAGAAATCAGGATATAGGATAATCTGAGGTGAAGGAGAATTTAACATGAAAATACACACTGAGCTCCGATCCAACGTCAAAATTTCACGAGCTGAACATTCCATTACAAAAAACACAACTAAAACTGCATAACATCTAGCTGTTTCAAGTTTCAACATCGAGTAATTCTCCTAAAATAAGTACATCTTATATACTAAATTCCTTTCTTTTCTTTTCTTTTCTTTTCTTTTGTCTTATACTCCTATTTCACCCGTTTTAATGTTAACAGGGGCGGCCGGTGAATTCGGGAGGCCTGTTCCGATTCTTAGGTTGAGGCCCTAAAACAATTAATTGTCATTTACTTGAGATCCTAAACGAAAACTATTAAAAATAAAAATTTGAGAAAAAAGGAAAGGTTGATATATGAAAAAACACAAAATCTCATTGAAAACGACACGTATCCGTCACTTTGGAGTGACGGATACCATTTCCTCTCACAAATGACCCAAATACAGGAGAGAGGGAAGCACATGGGGGTGCTCACACCTTGTCCCCCCCTATTCGTTTTGTGAGTGGGATTACCCATCACTTGCTCCGACCCGTCTTCAGCAACATTAACTGATGAAAAAATGCTATGATTTATTTTAGGCATATACTTAAAACACAAATTATATTAAATAAGACCGTGTCATAATTCATATCATGAGACGATTCACTTTTATAAAATATACAGTACTTCATATTTGTTTATTTGTAATAAATATCTTGTCGTTTATAGAATAAAAATGTCTCACACAATAATTAATAATTTAATATAAAGAGTAATATAAATAAAAGAAATTAAAAGATGGAGATATAACAAAAGAACCGAGAACTGAAAAAGGTAAAAAATTATACTTTTCTATGACCCACTTAAATAAATAAATTTTAAAAAAAATCTGCCTATTGATGGAAAATGGGGATGCTCGTGTGTTTTGGGTAAATAAAGATGCTTTGGAGTGTAGAGTAGTGACTTTATAGGAGTAGTCCACAAGGGGGGAAAAAGTCAAATTCATTTTCATTTAATGTTATGAATTTGGCTTAGATTTTGGGGCCCTATTTCCCCTTGGGCCCCTGTGCTGTGAACCTAATTGCACAGTCTTTGAGCCGCCCCTGAATGTTAAGATGGATATGACCATCTTAAACGAGAATTTGTGATTTTTTATACTGATTGATTATGACGGTTAACATGTTATGTAAGACGGAAAACTAGTGTTGCCCTAAAAGCTACGAGTAAAAGGGTAAGTCAATGTTCCAAACTTCCAACTACAAAAGAGAAATAGTAAGGGCGCCAAGTAAAAGGCCGATATATATCAAATATAAAACACAAGCAAGATGGTAATTAACTTGGTTGATGCGGTTTAAACCGAATTGTAAACATGTTTTTCACGAAGGTTGCATTATGAAGTGGCTTGTCAAGACTCCAATGTGTCCACTCTGCCGCTCCAATTGCTTAACTACTTAATACTTGATACACACACCCATGTAATAATCTAGAGTAATTACCATAAGTTTCATAATTGTTATCGCTGTGGATGTCCACCTTCCCAATGTCGGTACTCTAATTTTTATCTCAAACCTTGATTGATACTTGTTTTGTTACATGTACCATTTTTTTGTTGGAAAATGAGATGGCGAGTTTAAATTGTGTAATGGTCCGGTGATCATTAGCGGGTATGGACAGGCATATGCTTGAAGAGATTGTCCGGTTAACTTAAATTAATTACCCATGTCCATTATATGGGATTTAGTTTTGTGGTCCTTACTGGCCTATCAAAATACGGAATTTATTTTCGCAGTACACATTTTACTCATCTCAGTACATTTTGCACCAAATTTTCCACTTCTCTACCCTTAACTAAAAAATATCAACCTAATTCTCTCTGCCTTCTCTCTATTGACATCCTCGACTTTCTTCAACCTTCGTCAAATTATTCAATAATCTATTATTAATAATTAAATTGACACATTTTTTCTTGTATTTTCTTTTATTAGGGTTTATGTTCAAATTAATTATTGTCAATTGGTTTGCGTTGACGAGGATCTTGGTGTACTCGAATATCAGCGGCGATAAGGACTGCCGGTGAACGATGGTCGCCGGATTCCTTTCATCAAGCAGACATATGTAGTACATATATATGAAAAAATGGTCAAAGTAGTAAAGAAATAATGTACATGGCGGCAATCACATATAGTGCATTTGTGCAAGTAGTATGCAGTATAGTGGAATACATAAATTAAACAAATTACAAAAATCCGTTCGATTTGGCTTAAGTAGTGCATACATAGTAAATCTACATAGTATAAAAGCCAAGTTCTTTCTTGGCTTTCTATTGGTTGATGAGATTCAGAAAATTGGAAGCATGTGGGTCCCCCCACGTTTTATACACCAATTAATTACCCTCTCTCCTCTCCTCTCCTTAATTCTTTAAATGTCTCCTTAATTGTTCAAATGTCGATTCTTAATTTTAAATGTTCTTTTAATTAAACTTTATATTATATGATATGATGTGGTGATATTATATGATACGTCATTATATAATATATGATATCTAACATCTCAACTCTTGCTCCTATTTAATTAGTGATTTACACAAAATCTTATATTTTAGTGTTCTTCTCATTTCTCCATTATATGTGAGTAATATGTATTATAATGAAATGGGAATAACATAGAAATGCGGAGGGAATAATACAATATGGACATCCAAAAAATTACAAATTCCTAATACATTATGCACATTCAAAAATTACAAAATAATCAATTCAAAGCTTCAAATTACAAATTACTCAAAGTTTTGTATTCCAAAATTAAGCTTCTTCCTCACTTCTTCCTGTAAGGTATTCTTTCCAAAAGGGATGACACGAAAATACACATCTTAATATACAAATATTTAGTTTTATACAAATATTGATAACAAAAATCATGCATTTACAAGATTTTAATACAACATTTAGTAATTAATAAAAATTCACAAAACTCATCATATTAATGAACGTCCTTAATCATAGTTGTATAAAAAAGCAACAATTTCCACAATATTTTCGATACATATATTAAAAAAATCACCAAATTTTAAATCAGGAAATAATTTTATAGAAATTTAAAAATCATCAGATCTATGAAATTACTATTAGAAACATAATAAAAAAAATATAATAATTTAAAATTAAGTAGATCTATGATACTCCATATTAAATAATAACTCACTAATACTTTTTTAAAAAGATCAACAAAAAAACAATAATCATCAGGTAAATGATATTTACTTAAAAATTTATAAAAAAAATTAAAAATAATCGAACTAAACGAATAAAAACGAAAAAAGTCATTTAAGAATTTAAAAATAATTTAACAAGTTAAAAATAATTAAACACGAATGGTGATAATTATGATGTATGCGAGTAAAAAGTGAAAGAAATCGGACCTCTAAAAAGCTATCAATCAATTGTGTCATCTTTGATGGGGATCTAATTAAGAAACCAAGCTAGAATCGTGAGAGGCAGAAATCTTGCTTAGGATGGTGATGAAGATTGAAGATTTAGGGTGAGTTAAACGGTGATAAGAGGATGAGATGAGAAAGGGCGAGGTTAGACGAGATTATAAAAGAGAGGAGAGGATGATTTGAGTTCATTATTAATGAAATAAGACGAGGAAATGCGGCGGCGGTATTGTTGTCAACTGGAAAACTAAGATATGAAAAAGAGTGATGAGAAGGGAAGAAGGGAGGTAAAACGAGAGGTGTTACAAAATGGAGGAGTAGGGTTTGTTGATCGCTTATTTAATTTATATGGGGAAATGGGTAATGTTGTTAATTGTGTTATATTACGGGTCGGGTGCTTGCATATTTTGTCTTTTCGAATTATGAAACTAATGGTTGCTCGGCCCAATGGCCATATATTGATCATTCATGAAAATTCGATAATGTAAGTTATGTAACCTAATTCATATTATGACGATATATTTTGATTATATAATCACATATCTGTTTGTTATTTCGTTCGTCTAATATATATTAGTACTAAAATTTTACCACACATGACATCGACGCTTAAATGTGTGTGTATTATATTTTGAAATATATGTTTTAAATTATTAAAATTAGACGTTTATAATACGATATATTTTTAACTACATGTACAAACAATTGTCCTCCATTATTCGATCTCAATAATCTTACGCTTTCTAACATAATTTGTATGGAATAAATGGTAGTGATTAGTAACTTAAATTATATGTTGATTTTTCAATTGTAGTCTTTTTATATTGTAACAACATTGAACATTTAATCACGATGATTTATTTACTCATGTATCAAATGATAACGCATGTTATTATAACCCGTGCATTTTTTTGCACGGATTTCAAACTGTTTAAGATTAGTGGATTCTTTTTACTGTCACCGCATTGCAAATTTAATCACATTCATTTATATGCTTCTTTATATAATGATAGCAATTGGTATTACGACCCGTGCATTTTTTGCACGGGTTTAAAACTAGTTGGTAATGTAGTACACAATGTTACTCCGCCGTCGATCTAGTCGGTCAGGGAATCCCTTTACCCAATGTCGACAACAACCATTTGAATAGTGGGTTTGTAAAACTAGACGGGAATAAAGGTTTGAAATTAGAGGAAGGTTTGAAATTAGAGAGAATATATTAGAGAGAAGGTAGAGAGGGAAAATGAAAGGAGAAATGAAAGAGGTATAATTGTCAATATTGTACTGAGATGAGCAAAATGTGTACTGCGAAAATCAAGACTCAAAACTTAAAACAAATAAATTCGATCATTAACCTAAGCAAAATTACCTAATACCTAGTACCTAAAATAAAATAGGTTGTATATAAGTTTTTTTTTTAGAAACTACCTTTTATTTATGGTGAATTACTCGATAAATTAGTGAAAGACCACTCTTTTATATCCGTTTTGTATTTTTCATGACCTTTTTCTTGTTAATCGTGGCTCAAAATAATTCTTTAAATTTGTATTGTATAAGTTTAATAATAAAAATATACGAGTACTAATTTTTTTATCTCAAACCTTAATTGATACTTGTTTTGTTACATCATGTACAATTGTTTTGTTACATGTTAACCTAAATTGATTACCCATGTCCATTATCTGGGGTTTAGTTTTGTGGTCCTTACTGGCCCATCAAAATACGAGGCCTATCCACAGCTCATAGATTCAAAGTTTAAAACTTAAAACAAATAAATTCAATCGTTAAGCTAAGCAAAATTACCTATTACCTTAGAGTTTAGTTCGGTTAATTGGATGTCGAGTCGTCTAGCAGTTTTCGGTGCCCGCCCATTTGACAATGGGTAATATGTAACTGACTGTTATGTACACTTTTCTTTTATTTATATCAGTTTACTATTGTCGAAAAAAAAAAAGTAACTAAAATAAAATAGATTGTTTATAAGGTTTTTTTGTCAGAAACTACCTTTTATTTATGGTCATTTGTGAACAACTACTATTCATTTTATTTTTGGCGTTCAACTACCTTTCATTTCTTCATTTTGCGAAAGACTACCAAAAATTCACTTCCGGCGAAAAAAGTCAACTTTCCGGCGTTGACTTACCATTTCATGTTAAATCTAACTCTTTACTTCATAACCCTAATAATCGATGATAAAGATTGATTAAACCCAACATTAATCACCACATTTTGTCTATCTCTTACCCGAATCAAAGTCCTAATCACCGAAACAAAATCATCATTGATATTAATCTTAACATGATAAATAATTATTTAACAATAATGATCTATTATGGCCTTGTTGGCAAAATTAACTCCTAGTGTTAACTATTCGAAAATAACCATGGATTCACTCTTAGGATCACTTGTGTGGTACTATCTCATTAGTTTCGTATACCCACCATCTTACCATGAAGAGAGAAAGAAAGTACTTTAATATGACTTAGATGGACAGTAGATTGATGAATCATGAGTACTCTATAAGGTTGTTGAAATTTAAGGGTGAAGGTGAAAATGGTAGTAAAGGTGACGATGAAGATGGAGATGGAGATTGAGATGGTTGATGCATTGTTATTGCTTTAAACAAACTTTTGATAATGTGTTGGGTATGGAGAGGAGCTTTTTAGAATTTTGTTGGGTGAACAAAGGGAGAAATATGGGTTATATATTTATTTTTGTGAAAAAGGGAGAAAAGAGCAAGTCAAACGCCGAAAAGCTGACTTTTTTTTCACCGGAAGTGGATTTGGTAGTCTTTCGCAAAATGAAGAAATGAAAGATAGTTGAAAGCCAAAAATAAAATGAAAGGTAGTTGTTCACAAATGACCCTAAATAAAAGATAGTGTCTGACAAAAAAAACTTGTTTATAAACAACTTTATTGGGACTCCAGCATATTTATTATTATTATTATTACGGAAAATTCACGTGGTACCCTCAAACTTTGCCATTTTTCACGTGATACCCAACTTTTTAAGTTTGTGCACATGATATCCTTCAAATTTGATTTTCAAGCCCAACATGCTCTTTTTATCGTTTTTAAAATTTATAATTGAGCATAAATTATAGACCAGAAATCGGAACTGACTAATATTCTTTTTCAAATTGATTAACTCTTCGAGATCTATAAATTAATAAAACGAAAATGGTCATTCAGAAATTAAGATCGAAGATATGTTTGATTTGAGATTTTCATTAAAAAAAACCCCTATAAAATGTCGGTTGACAATTTTTTTTTCTCAAATCGTAGATTATGACGAGATAATCATTTAACGAAAAAAATTGGCCGATTCTGATTCCGATATAGGAGTTATGTGCAACTTAGTTTTTTTTAGAGCGGCAAAAAGGATATGTTGTGCATGAAAATCAAACATGGATGGTATAATGTACACAAACTTAAAAAGTTGGGTACTATGTGCAAAATGGCAAAGTTTGAGGGTACCACGTGAATTTTCCGTTATTATTACTATTATCAGTTAGTCTTGCTTGTGACGGGCGCTATTCGTCACAAGCTGAATACGGATAGTGCCCCTCTCACAATAAGGCAAATGGGAGGGCAAGTGGGAGGAAATGAAGCATCTCATGAATAGTGCCACTT
Source organism: Silene latifolia (assembly GCF_048544455.1). Classification (NCBI taxonomy): domain Eukaryota; kingdom Viridiplantae; phylum Streptophyta; class Magnoliopsida; order Caryophyllales; family Caryophyllaceae; genus Silene; species Silene latifolia. The sequence goes on along the minus strand of NC_133531.1, from coordinate 22,600,462 downwards.
GCATATTGTGAAAGGGGCACTATGGAATGAACTTCTAGGAATCAATTCGAAGAAATTCGAGAAACTAATTGCAGGATTGCCAATTTGAAGAACACAATCGAGCAGAAAGTTTTATTAATGGAAGCTTGATGATTACAAGATTAATGGAGAATTTAGAAGAAGAAGTGTAGAGAACGTAATACAACAGATGCTTCTATAATGAATGACTTGAGCCTATATATTTATAGCAATTGACTAACTAACTTATTCTAACTAACTGGCCCTAACTTTCAGCAATTCTGTTATGCCAGCTCAGCAGTTTGTTATGGTAGTTATTTATGCTCATGACAATCCACTCCCCTTGAATTTGAGCTTGTCCTCAAGCTGCATCCGTTGAACGAGGGAATCTTTTTGCAATGTCATCATAAGGCTCCCATGTGGCATCAGTCACATCACCATTGGACCATTGGATTAAAACATATACCACTGCTTGATTTCCCTTCTTGACCAACTTCCTGTCCAGTAAAGCAAAAGGCTCCGCTCTTAGTTGCTGCTGCTCATCAATATCTGGTACAGAACACACTGATGGCAGAGGACCTTCATGCTTCCTTAGTACAGATATATGGAACACAGGATGGATTTTTGCTTCAGGAGGCAACTGTAACTTGTATGCAACATTTCCAACTCTAGCAATGATGGGAAAGGGACCAAAATATCGAGGAGATATCTTAGCAGAAGCCCTAAAAGCCAAGGACATCTGTCTGTAAGGTTGCAGTTTAACATACACTAGATCTCCTACTGCAAATTCCTTGTCCACCCTCCCTTTATCAGCTTGACTCTTTATCCTATCCTGAGCCCTTTTGAGGTGAAACTTGAGCATCTTAAGGCACTCCTCTCTTGCTGTTAAACTCCTATCAATCAGCTCTACAGCACTGTCCCCCATGACATAAGGCAAATGCAGATTTGGAGATTGCCCATACACAATATCAAAAGGAGTAGCATTGGCAGATGAATGATATGTGGTGTTATACCACCATTCAGCTAAAGGAATCCAACGAGCCTAATCCTTTGGTTTTTCCCCTGTCATACATCTTAGATATGTTTCAAGACATTTATTTACCACCTCAGTCTGTCCATCGGTTTGAGGGTGATAACTAGAAGATATTAGAAGATCAACTTGCTGCAGCTTAAAGAGCTCCCTCCATAAAGTGCTAATGAACACCTTATCCCTATCAGATACTATGGTTTTAGGCATGCCATGTAGTCTAAAAATCTGATCTAGGAATACTTGAGCTACTGAGACTGCAGAGAAGGGGTGACTTAACAACACAAAATGTGCATACTTTCTAAGCCTATCCACCACCACAAGTATAACATCCTTACCCTGGGATTTAGGTAGACCTTCCACAAAGTCCATGGAGATGTCAGTCCATATAGTTTGTGGAATAGGAAGTGGTTGTAATAACCCTGCAGGTTTTTCCAAAATAGGCTTGCATTGTTGACAAATGCTACATTTTCTGATGTAATTCCTAACATCTTTCTTAAGCTTTTTCCAGTAAAATAAATTTGTAATTCTCCTTTGGGTAGCCTGTATTCCTGAGTGTCCCCCAACTGGTGCATCATGTAATAAGGAAATAATCTTTTGTTTCAATTCTCCATTATTCCCCACTACCAGTTTACCCTTCCTCCTTAATTCCCCTTGAGCCCATGAGTAATGCTTTTTATTCCCACCATTTTGTAGTTCCTGAATTATGGCTTGTAATTGGTCATCATTCTGCCAACTGTTCAAAACCTGAATCTTAAGATCAGTATTGAGTTGTGACAAAATTAAGGACATTAATTCAGTGCCATTAACTCTAGATAGGGCGTCTGCAGCTCCGTTTTCCTTCCCCTTCCTGTATATAATCTCATAATCCAACCCCAAGAGCTTGGGCAAACATTTGCTTTGGAATGCTGTTGTTATCTTCTGCTCCAGCAAATACTTAAGACTGAAGTGATCAGTCTTAATTTTAAAATGTCTTCCGCTGAGGTAAGGCCTCCATTTCTCAATGGCCAAGATGACAGCTAGCAGTTCTTTCTCATAGGTGGAGCTAGCTTGTGTTTTTTGAGAAAATGCCTTACTTATGTAAGCAATGGGATGACCATTTTGAGTAAGTACAGCCCCCATGCCTTTATCTGAAGCATCTGTTTCCACCACAAACTCCATTGAGAAATTAGGGAGAGCCAAAACAAGTGCTTTAGTCATTGCATCTTTCAATTTCAAAATCTTTGCAGCAGCAGTAGCATCCCATTTATATCCATCTTTCTTCAATAAGTTGGTCAAGGGTTTACTTATAATCCCATACCCTTGAATAAACTTCTTGTAATACCCTGTAAGACCCAAAAATCCCCTCAATTCCTTAACATTCCTTGGTTCTGGCCAATCCACCATAGCCTTAACCTTGGTGGGATTTGTTTCTACCCCCTTGGCAGAGATCACATGTCCCAAATACTCTACTTCTGGGGCTCCAAACACACACTTAGACATCTTAGCAAAAAGTGTATGTTGCCTAAGGATAGATAAAACCATCCCAACATGATGTGTGTGTTCTTCCAAGCTTTTACTGTAGATTAATATGTCATCAAAGAACACTAACACAAACTTCCTCAAGTAAGGCTTGAAAACAGTATTCATAAGGTGTTGAAATGTTGAAGGGGCATTAGTTAGGCCAAAGGGCATGACTAAGAATTCATAATGGCCCTCATGTGTCCTAAATGCAGTTTTAGGGACATCATCTGGATGCATTCTAATCGCCAATATCCGGATCTAAGGTCAATCTTAGAAAAAATCACAAAGACCATGTAATTCATCTAGCAACTCTTCAATGACAGGAATTGGGAATTTATCTTTTACAGTGTACTTGTTTAGTTCCCTATAATCAACACAAAGTCTCCATGTCCCATCTTTATTTTTAACCAACACTATAGGAGACGAGAAAGGGCTCTGACTTGGCCTAACAACTCCTGATTCCAACATTTCCTTCACAATGCTTTCAATAGCATCTTTTTGAACAACAGGGTACCTATAAGGCCTCACATTGATTGGTGTGGTTCCCTCTTTAAGGTGAATGGTGTGGTCATAGGTTCTATGGGGAGGCAATTCAGTGGGAGTCTTAAAAACATCTTTGAAGTCATCCAAAATTGTTTGTACAGCAGTAGGTACAGGATTACCTTCAGATGTTGTAAGCTCTTCAGTGGACTGAATAGATAATGCAAACAGTTGGGGTGAGCAGCCTGTTGATATGCCCTTTACAATGAGAGATTGTAGCTGTTTGCCATTAACCCAATCTACTCCTGCTCGCTTTCCCCCTCTTAGCACATGCTTCTTCCCTTTGTACTGAAATTGCATTCTGAGCTGCTTAAAGTCCCACAACACCGGTCCCAATGAAGAGAGCCATTGTACCCCTAGCACCATATCACAGGTTCCCAAGGGCACCAACATGATATCAGTCTGAAAAGTTTCACCTTGCAACTGCCAGCTAAATTGTTTCACCACATTTTTGCTGTAAATACTTTCACCATTAGCCACTGACACAGCCACAGGGTAACTTGGAACAACTTTACACCCCAATTTCCTGGCTGTGTTCTCATCTAGAAAATTATGGGTACTCCCTGAATCTATGAGTATATTCAAAGAAGTACCACGAACTTTCCCTGTGACCTTCATTGTCTGAAATGCAGCATTCCCAGTGATGGCATTTAGGGAGATTAAGGGAGGTAGTTCATCACCACTACTCTCCTGCTGCCATAATTCAGAAACTTCAGACTCCCCCACTGTCTCATCTTCTGTGACTGTAACCACCTCAATGCAGTGCAACTGAGCTGGGCACTTATGACCAGCAACAAACTTTTCAGGACAAAAGAAACACAAATTTTTGGCCCTCCTTTCAGCAATAAACTCAGGGGTCAATCTTTGTCTGGTGGTTTTGAATTGAACATTGGGGTTTGACAGTGGTTTTGGACTGTTTTGTGGCTGATATGATGTAAAAGATTTGGTCACAGGTTTCTCCAAGAGAGGTTTATTTCTCTTATTAATGCAAGATAAGGTGTTTTCTTGTAATCTAGCCAAAGTATAAGCATCAATTAAAGTTTGTGGCTTGAACATTCTTACAGTGCTCTGGATGTCAGGCTGTAATCCACTGAGAAAACAACTAATTGCTTGCTTTTCAGACAAATCAGTTCTGATCAACAATGCATCAAATTTCTCCTGATATGCTTCAACAGTTCCTGAATGTTTCAGATTCATTAGTTCTGAAATAGGATCATCATATGGTTGACTCCCAAATCGAGCCAAGATTGCCGCTTTATACACTCCCCATACAGGCCATAATCCTTGTAGATTAGTCTTCATCAAAGATTGATGCCACAATAGAGCTTTTCCCTCCAAATGTATGGACACAAGTTTCACCTTCAAATCTTCATTTGTCGAGTCCACCTCAAAAAATTGTTCACACCTATAAACCCATCCCTGCACATCTTCACCATTAAAGCGTGGAAACTCAATTTTAGAAAATCTGGCAAAACTTGAGTTAAATTGCTGTCCTCCATTGTTGTTATTCAGGTGGCCGCCATTGTTGAGCGCATTCCTCTCTAATGTTGTGACTTTAGTTCCAATTTCTTGAAATTGATTTGTAATTCGAAGCATTGTGTCTCTTTGAGCACGCATCTTATCCCTGAATTCATTCTGCTGTCTTTGTTGCTCAGCTAGAAATTCTGTCCAAGAATCCTTCATACTTTTCTGAAACTCTTCAAGGGCTGCTTGTGCTTTTGTCGCCATTGCTAGAGAGGTTTTAATGGAGTTTTTGAGGTATTTTAATGGAGTTTATTACAGAACTTGAAGGATATTTCCAGAATGATTCAGGAGATTGCCAGGAGCGAATCTCTGATACCACTTGGAATGAACTTCTAGGAATCAATTCGAAGAAATTCGAGAAACTAATTGCAGGATTGCCAATTTGAAGAACACAATCGAGCAGAAAGTTTTATTAATGGAAGCTTGATGATTACAAGATTAATGGAGAATTTAGAAGAAGAAGTGTAGAGAACGTAATACAACAGATGCTTCTATAATGAATGACTTGAGCCTATTTATAGCAATTGACTAACTAACTTATTCTAACTAACTGGCCCTAACTTTCAGCAATTCTGTTATGCCAGCTCAGCAGTTTGTTATGGTAGTTATTTATGCTCATGACACACTATCTGTTTTAAGCTTGGGGACGAATAGTGGCCGTCTTCAATGAGTATTATTTATGTATATAAAGATTGATTTATTTATTGGTTACTCATTCCTCCAGAAAGAAACGCTGATTTAATTATTCCCATCATCAATCTCATGGTTGTTAAAGCCGAATCGAAATATAATGGTGAAAGCGAAAAGTACTTGCCCTTGAATTGTGGGCTTGTATTATGGGCTTGTAGTGACCTGTTGTCAATTTTGGGAAGTCGTTCATATATCCAAGGACCAAGGGTAAGGCTTCTGCTAAGTTTCGTTGATTTAACTATTGTTTTTGGGTTGTTTATTTCCCAATTCCCATAGTATTACCGTCAATTTCATGTTGCAATTGCATTCGATTAATATCCCATCTTGCTACACAAAAACGGAAAAGTATTATTGTGATATACCGACTACATCCTAATATAAATCTATTTAATTTATCGTTTAATTCGATTCTTGTATAAACCCGTTTTACAACAAACTTTTAGGTGGATAAAATAAGAGAGATTTTTATTTATATACGGAGTGCATATTTATTTATATAAAGATTGATTTATTGATTACAGAGTAAAAGACTTATCCCTATAGAAGGCCCTATAGAAGGAAACATTGTTTTAACTATGCCCGTCGAAAGCGAAAAGAGCCCGAAGAAGGCGAAATCATCATCCTCAAACATACGCCATAGTTCCAAGTACTTACCCCTTGATGTGTGGGCAAGTATTATCGTCAATTTACCAGTGAAAACCCTGTTGAGATTCAGGTGCGTCTGTAAATCTTGGTGCTCCATTATTGATCACCCTGACTTTGCTTACACGAATCTTAAACTGTGCAAAATTGATTCGAACAAAAGTAAAATATTTGCCCTCGAAGGATTTGGATACCAAGGTGGAGTACTCTACCAAGGTGCAAGAAGATGCTTGTTGACAGTTCGTCAGGGCGACACTCTTCGAAAAACTGCCCATATTTTCGAGAGTTGTGACTGATACTATCTAGTAGGGAGATGTAATGAATTGTTGTTATTGAAACGGTTTGTTTATCCAGGCGATTTCAACCCTGTTTATGAAAAAGAAATGAGACTGTGGAACCCTTCTATTCGCAAATCGTTGTTAATTCCCCCTTGCCCGCTTGTCAATGCTGTCTACCTACTTGGGTTTGCCCCTCGCAGTAAGGACTATAAAATCATTGCGATTGATAATAATATTAACCGTCCAAAGAATTACTCGTATATTGCAGTTTATATAAGAAAGGTTAAAGTGTGTGTTATTGAATGAATGAAAGTGAGGTAATTACAAAGGTATATATACATGTTTGAGGAGGATCAATTATGGCTGAAATGGAGCCTTTGAAATATTATGTTCCTAAAATACAATATGAACATATCACTTAATTGAGGAGTTGATTGATAGTGTATCACTTGATTGATCTTTTGATATATTTTGTTGATTTGTTTCTTGCTTTGTAGGTATATGGTTAATACGCCCCCTCAAGATGAACGTCGTAGGTAGAAGTCCAATCTTGTCTCGCAGTTCTTGAAAGCGGTGCCTGTGGAGCGGCTTGGTGAGTGCATCTGCTAGTTGGTCTTTGCTTGCAACGTGTTGTATGCGAATGTGGCCTAGTTGAAGCTGTTCGCGAACAAAGTGAAAGGAGAGAGCCATATGTTTCATTCTTGAATGAAAGACCGGGTTCTTTGCATAGAGCGTGGCAGACATGTTGTCACAGTAGAGTGCCGGGGGCTTAGTGATGCTGATATTGAGTTCAGTGAGTAGATTTCGGAGCCATAGGACTTCGGTGGTGACAGAGGCAAGGGCTCTAAACTCAGCTTCGGTGGTAGAGAGAGCTAATCCACGTTGTTTCTTAGAGGACCATGAGATTGGGTTGCGACCAAGGTAGATGAGATAGCCGGTGGTGGATGTATATGAGTCTTTATCGCCAGCGAAGTCAGCATCGCAAAATGCATGAAGACAAAGAGGGGAAGTGCGATATAGTTGTATGCCATGCGTTTGAGTTCCCTGGAGATAACGAAGAAGACGTTTTAGTGCTAGCCAGTGAGTAGAAGTAGGGTGATGTAGAAATTGTGCAAGTCGATTGACTGTAAATGCAATATCAGGTCGTGTGAGAGAGAGATATTGTAAGCTCCCTACAATGGTGCGGTAATCCGAGTGGTCTTGTATTGGGTTGTGGTCTTCTCGTTTGAGAGGAGTATCGGTGATGATAGGCGTGGGATGGGGTTTTGCTTCTGACATTTTGAATTTAACTAGTAAGTCGTGTATGTATTTTGATTGGTTTAGATGAAGTCCAAGTGTATTTGGTGTGACTTTTATTCCAAGAAAATATGAAAGCGGTCCGAGGTCTTTTAGAGAAAAGCGTTGAGCTAATTTAGCAACAAAATTTTGTAAATGCTGATTGTTTGGACCCGTAATTATAATGTCATCGACGTAGACGAGCATATAAATATATACAGGTGGTATTGGTTTTTAGAATAAATAGAGAGGAGTCGGTAATTGATTGTTTGAAGCCATATGAAACAAGATATGTTTTTAACTCAGTGTACCAGGCTCGGGGAGCCTGTTTTAAGCCGTAAATTGCCTTGTTTAGCTTGCAAACAAAATCAGGTTTAGATATGTCAACGAAACCTTGCGGTTGTGCCATATATACGTCATCAGTTAGTGTGCCTTGTAAGAAGGCATTATTAATGTCCAATTGACGTAAGGACCAAGATTGAGTGACAGCGAGGGAGAGAATTAGACGGACTGTTGTTGGTTTTACGACTGGACTAAACGTTTCAGTGTAGTCAATGCCTGGTCGTTGGTGGAATCCTTTTGCGACGAGACGCGCTTTGTGTTGTTTGAGTGAGCCATCAGGGTTATATTTTATACGATAGACCCACTTGCAACCTACTATATTTTGAGACGGTTGTCGAGGAACTAAGGTCCAAGTCTTATTACGTTCAAGAGCTTGAAATTCCTCTTGCATAGCATGCCGCCAATGGGGTAGTACAAGAGCTTGTTTAACAGTATTGGGTAGCGAGTTGGCTGAAGGATGAGCGAGATTGGCATATCGTGGATTAGGTTTACGGATATTATTGTCAAGGCGGGTGACAATGGTACGACTAGGTGGATGTGGCGGGTTCGAAGGAATGGAGGAAGTGGTGGATGGTTGTGTAGATATAGGTGTGTCGGTGGGTGTGGAAGTCGTGAGAGGTGAGGTAGGAGTAGGTTGTGGTTGGCGACGGGTATAGACTTGAGTAATTGGTGGACGTTGGTAATGGGTATTGGATGGTGGAGCTTCTGTGGAGGCCGTGGAGGGTGAAGGGAGGATGGGAAGGACTAGTGAGCACCAATCGTCCGGATTAGTGTGGGTAGTTGTGGATGGTTCGGTGGCAATGAGGCGAGTGTAAGCAAACTCGTCTTCTATAAATTTAACATGGCGAGAGGTATATAAGCGATATTTTTTGGGGTCTAGACAATGATAAGCACTTTGGGTGGAAGAATATCCAACGAAAATGCATGGTGTGGAGCGGTAGTCGAGTTTGTGTTTTGTATAAGGCCGAAGCCATGGGTAATACAAACAACCAAAGTTGTGTAATTTAGTATAGTCGGGTTGTTTATTATGCAACAAAAAGTATGGGTTTTGACCATTTAACGTTTTAGTAGGGAGGCGGTTGATGAGGTAAGTGGCCGTACTAAAGGCAAATGGCCAAAAGGTGGTGGGTAGGCCTGCGTGAGAAAGGAGAGCGAGGCCGGTTTCAACTATGTGACGGTGTCTTCGTTCTGCATATCCATTATGTTCCGGGGTATGAGGCGGGGAAGTAAAATGACTTATCCCATTGTCAAGTAGATTGGGATTTAATTTTTGAAATTCTCCGCCGTTGTCGGAAAAAAATTGTCGTATTGGTGTTTTAAAATATTTTTCGACTAGTGCTTTAAAACGAAGAAATACTTGCGTGGTTTCGGATTTTTTTTTAAGCGGAAATAACCATACATATTTGCTAAAGTGGTCTACAAAAATAATGTAGTATTTATATTTTTCTCGTGATAGGACTGGGCTAGTCCATAGGTCGGAAAAAATAAGTTCGAGTGGAGCATTGGTTTTGAATGACGAGTTCGCAAATGGTAATTTGGTACTTTTGCTAATTAAACATGATTCACAGTACGCAAACTTTTCTAAATTAAATGGTAATTCTTTATTAATGGTTCTCAGTACATCATTTGTAGGATGACCCAGTTTATGATGCCACGAGATTGGAGATGAGCCGGGTTGATTTGAATAGACGGTTTTGCTTGACGGGCTCAACTCATAAATGCCGTGCTTAGCCTGTCCCTGGAGGATGGTTGCTCCTGTCGCTTTCTCCTTAACAAAAAAATGAGAAGAAGAGAAAATAACATAAGCGTTGTTTTCTTGACACAGTTGCGATATCGAAATTATATTACGTGAGATTTGTGGAACATGTAAAACATTAGATAATTTAATGGAAGAAGAAGGGAGAGTTAATGAACCTATATTAGCGATATTGAGTCCGTAGCCATCTCCAATAATGAGGTCGTCAGAACCGAGGTACGGCGAGTGTAGAGCAAGTGTGTCAAGATCGTATGTAACGTGATTGGATGCTCCACTGTCAAGCAAAAAATTGGGGTTTGGTGGTTGAATTGCGGCAGTGTGGGCTTGCGGTGATGGTTTGGGTTGACGGGTTGGAGGAGCAGGGAACACAATGGTGGGGAAAAGTTTTCGAAACAGCGGGCAATCAGCAATCACGTGACCCACCTGCCGGCACCATTGGCAGCGGCCTTTGAAGGGCCTGGGGTTTGGGTTGGTGGAGGATTGTCCAGCCGAGGGGTTGTAGGTTGAAGTGGAGTTGAAGTTGTTGCGGTTTTGGTTGCGATTTTGGTTGTTGTGACGGTAGTTAAGGTTGGCAGTGGGTTGGAAGGGGTCATTGGTTGGGTTTTGTTGGAGCAAGAGCTCGTGTTGAAGCAACTTCTCGTGAAGAGCTTCAAACGAGATTGGTGTATCTCGTGCTCGGACGACATCTATGACAGGTTTGAAGAGGTTGTAATCGAGGCCTTTGAGGACCTTGAAAACAACATCCTCGGGGTCTAGGACTTTGCCTAAGAGAGCTAATGGGTCTATACACGCCTTTATAGCGTGCATATATTCGGTTATGGACTGGTCAGCGGTTTTGAGAATCGAATCGAGACGATCCTTCAATTGTAGGATATGGGTGCGTGAGGGGTTTGCATATGTGTGAGCAAGAATGTCCCACGCCTCTTTCGAGGTGGTTGCGCGGACAATCATTGCTTGGATGGTGTCAGACAGAGTGCCCATTAAGGCACCGAGGATTAAGCCGTCTTGTTTTAGCCACGTATAATACGCGGGGTTTGGTTTCTCTGATTTGTCATCAGAGGTGATTGTGGGTGATGGTTGTGGGTGGCTGCCATCTATAAAGCCGAGAAGACTCAATCCAAAAAGGATGTGAGTCAGTTGAAATCGCCACGATGTGTAATTTGTCGATTTGAGTTTTACACAGTGGTTAAGGTTGAGCGATGTGAGGGGAGTGGTGTTGTCGTGGGGGTTGGGTACGGTATTCTGGGTGGTTTGATTCATGATTGCAGGTGGTGGAGTGGGTTGAGCAGTAGGTGTATGTCGGCGTTTGAAGGTGGCAGATCGTGGGCAGAGGCGGAAGGAAGGTGTTTTGTTGGATCGTTTAAGGCCTTTGGATACCATATAAGAAAGGTTAAAGTGTGTGTTATTGAATGAATGAAAGTGAGGTAATTACAAAGGTATATATACATGTTTGAGGAGGATCAATTATGGCTGAAATGGAGCCTTTGAAATATTATGTTCCTAAAATACAATATGAACATATCACTTAATTGAGGAGTTGATTGATAGTGTATCACTTGATTGATCTTTTGATATATTTTGTTGATTTGTTTCTTGCTTTGTAGGTATATGGTTAATAGTTTATACCCTCAACAATCAACAATGGTGTGTTAGAAATAATAATGACCCTCAGCGGATTTATGTCCCACCGACTGCTTTCTATTTCCAAGGGGCTGCGCATTGGTTCGGACGGGATCCACTTGTGGAGAACCAACATCAGTGTGAACTAACTCATCTTGTTTCTTTTAACTTTGATTCGGAAAAATTCACCTTTTTGGAAATTCCAAGGGATTCGAAAGAAACAGATATCACGAGGTTTTTGTTTATTCTTGGGGAATCGCTGGCAATTTTTAGTGTTACTCAAGAAAGATCAAGAATATGGGTGCTGGAGCAGGGGAGGAGCGGAAAGGGGGTATGGACTGAATGGTTTTCAAGACGTTCCAATGGTGATACTTATTATTTATTCAGTAACTCTTGGTCATATTCGCCACTCTTTTATGAAACTGATGGAGAAAGGTATTTTATTATTGGGAAGAAGTCTTATAATATTGACAGTGGGCGAGTGAAAGAGCTCGGAAAATCTATGAGCGGTTATTTGGATTTGGGAATGTATATGGAGAGCTTGGTATTGTGGAAAGGATACGGAGCTGAGGATATGACTTCTTTCCCATGAATACGAGACTATTACTACTCATATCACACTTATGGATGGTTATGGGAAGACCGTGTACTGGTAATTGGTAGACGATGATACGTGAATCGCTACTCGTCTGTTCTTTTAGCTTTGATTAATTAGCCAGAATAACTATTAGTTCAAGTTATAGTTGCTGTTGTTTAATGTTTAATTCATTATAGCTGAGGATAACGTTGGTTCTTTTTTTCCTGGAAACTTTGCTATTTTAATTCCTCTGACCAACTTTTTTTTTTTTTTTTTGACAGTTGGTCCTCTGACCAACTTTGATTGTCACTCGAGTGACCTAACGAACAGGATGAGCAGTATGAATATTTGATGTTGCCTACTCACATCATCCACACGGTTATGGCATACTGGGGGCGTCTATGTTGGAGTATAAATCCACTTGTGAGTCCCACATCGGTGAAAGAGAGAGAGATTGTCTATCTTATAAGGCCTAGGGGTGTTTCTCCCATTGCCAATTGGTTTTGGGAGATAAGAGCATTCTTGGGCTTGTGAGTTAGACTTCTCTCCTCCACCGCGGGTAAGGCCAAACCCATCTCGTGTTTATTAGTCTAATGCTCTATCTAGCCACGGGCGTGGGAACCGGACCTCCAGTCTTGGTCACCAAATTTACAAGCTTTAATATTGATGAAATCCAATACACATCTAGAAGTACACAAATTCTTGTTTGTGACAGCACATATCCGTCACTCTTGAGTGACGGATACCATTTTACCTCACAAAGTACCCACTTTTTCTCTCTCTGCAACACTATTCATGTGGTCCCCTTTCTCCACTAACCCATTTTGTTACCATTTTAACTCACAAAATATTCGCTACAAATGGTAACCCGTCACAAGGGAGACCAATTGCTAGAAGTATAGTACACTTGTGCATACATTTGAATTTACAAGCTTTAGTATAGTCATAATCTACAATGTGAATAGTCAAGATATGCATATGTATTATAAGTTTTTCCATACTTCAAAAGTTACAATATCCTAATTTCATAGTTAATTAAGATTCCCTTACCTTTTTTTTTTATGTAGACCATACGGTTTAATCCGGATTCGAGTCGGGTAGGACCATTAGGGAGGTAAAACTCTCCCTCATGAGTTTTAACACTGCTGCATTCCCAAGGGTCGAACACGAGATCTCTGATTAAGTGAACAACCCTTTGTCAATTAATCTAAGTGCTCACGGGTAGATTCCCTTACCTGTTAAGCAACACTTAAACAGTGAGATAATAAAGGGTTAAAAACCACGCCAAAACAAACAAAATTATTAGCAGCTAGTCTTCTCCGTCTTGATATTAAAACGGGTCATATATCACCCCTCATGGGTATATAGCACAAATATGAATATTTTTGGCCGGTTTTAAGCTTAAGAGGGATAATTTCGTACTTTCGTCTTATACAATAATTCCTCTTAAAAGAAGTAAATAAATGACCAGGACAGCCCGATAGACGCAGTACATTCTTCGCTTGATATAGAGAAAGGTATGTAATAATTAGTTATTTTCTTAGTAGGGTAATAATAATAATTTGTTATGAAATATTATTATGTAATATTATATGGATGTCCATATGTTGGGATATTCTAGAGATATTATATTATGGAAATTTTACCCTATTGTATGTGTATATATAAACCCCTCATAATGCAATAATACATAGTTTTCTCTCGTTTTTCCTCTCTATGTCTTCTCTCTACAATCCTCCCATGTCTTATTTCACAACACGTTATCAATAACTGAGCGTAAAAGAATTAATTGTCTTAATTTATTCGTATATTATTAAGATATGATAATCAGGAGCTGATTAGGTACGTTTTTGCCATCTAATTTATTTCTTTTGCGAGTAGGTGGTTCTGGTTTACAAATTTTTAAGGACAACTTGCTTTACAAGTAGGGATGGCAATTATGACCCAAACCGAACCGAACCCGAATCGAACCGAAGGAAAAAATTCGATCCAAACCCACTATTTAAAAACCCATTCCCGATCCACTATTTAAAAACCCATATCCATATCCACTATTGGAAACCCGAACCAAATCCAAACCTGATCCATTCATACCCGAATCCGATCCAAATGGATATTATTGAAAATTTAGGCTTTACTAACCTTGAAATTTAAATTTTCTTATATAAGATTAAATTTTTATGTAGTCAAATCAAGTTTCGTATTGAGGTTTGGATTATGTAGTGGATCGGGTATGGATTTGGAGCGGGTATGGGTTTGAAAAAAGTATAATGGATCGGGTATGGATTTTAAAATTTTGGATATGAATCGGGTATGGATATGGATCTGTGATCCAATAAGTAAGTGGATCGGGTTTGGATCTAGCAAAACCCGATCCAACCCGACCCATTGCCATCCCTATTTACAAGATAATTAGTACTCGTATTTGGTTTATTGATGAAAATAATTCAATCAGATTCTAATTTATGACTTAATCAACCATCGCCACAAACATACTCTAATATTTGCTACAAATCCATTACAAACGAAACAAAAATTTATTGTCGGCTTTAATGATTATACTGGTATGTCATGGCTTATAATGTTGGCCTACATTCACAAGGCCACGCTATTCAATTGCTTCAGGCGTAGTCTTATAATGTCTCTGTCATCTATTATAGTGAAATAAAGACATTATCTGACTCTTATTTTAGAATTAGAACATGTTACATTAAAAATAGTCTAGTAAAACGAAATCCCTAGGTTTATAGTTTTACGTATTTTTATTTTGATCTTGTAGTTTATTTGGAGGGATTTTATAATGGAGTATATAATGATTATATATGTTAGTCTTATAGAATGTATATATTTTGGACCTGAAATTCCATATTAGTGATCAACTTTGAAAAAGGACATATCTAATAATTTTTGACTAGAAGTTTCAAAAGATTTATTTTATAAAGATGAGTAGATATTTTATATTATAACTTTGGCCAGAAGTTCAAAGTTTTAAAGGTGTGTAATAATTTAACACCGTCTCGTCAGTACAATATATTCATATTGTATAAGTGTAAGTGGCTAGAAGTGTACGAGTGTCGGACACGGGTACGGATCCGAGTGTCGGGTACTCCGAGGTTGGAAATAACAGACACGGGGACACTGTCCATTTTTTGGACACGAGTACGGGGACACTATCAAATTTTTGGACACGGGTACGGGGACACGGTTGATATTTACAAAAAAAAAATGTAACTTTCAAACTGAAATTAAAAAATACCAAATGCATAAATTATTCATCCGAAAAGCAAGCAAAAAGCATTAAAAAGTAGCAATTGTAAATTGTTCAACAACCCAAAAACATTAAAAAGTAGCAGCAAGCAAAAAACAAAACTCTCTGGAATATAAAACTACAAATTCAACTTCATGGCTTCATGCGCCTTCATCATCAAAGGACATGGCCTCCAAAACGGGATCATCCAAAGATATATTAGCGGCCTCAAGCTCGACATTATCTCCTCCTATATAGACAAGAAATAAACCCAGTTAGTCTTAAATCTTAATCGAAAAGAACATTATGAATAACATATGATACTACTTACTAGTATAACATTAGAATTCGAAATCTTACCAACATCCCAATACTTAGATGGACCATCCATGTACTCTTTTTCTTTCCTCGACAACAATCGAAGGTTGTTGTGTACATACACCAAGTCTTCGACACGATGCGAGGTGAGTTTGTTCCTTTTAACGCTTTAAATAGCGCCATAAATGCTCCAGTTCCTCTCGCAGCAAGAAGAGGATGTTGGTTATGTGAAAACAATTTGAAAGCCACAGCTTGCAACAGTGGTGCAAAAGACCCATAATTTGCCCACCAAGAAAGTGGATCTTCATAAGATCTTGCAGCAATCACATGAGGTTGACCAAAATAATCCAATCCGAAAGAAAATGAGCCATATTCTTTGTACACATTTCTCACATCATCTTGATTTTGGAATAACCTTTGAAAATACAAGTCTCTGTTTTGAGAGACTTCTTCATCCTCATTAGGGGACACTCTACGGACCCTATTCTTACCTTCTTAAAGCCATTCCTCACTATAGTACTTAGGAACTAGGGAATGCGCTAGACAGTGAAGTGGGGTATTACTTTTGTTCCACCTAGTTTCTATGAGCTGTTGTATTGCATCAAAGAAGGTTGATTGACCAGTTTTTAAATCTAATCCCTCATGTTCCAAGGCTCTAACTTTCACCTCGTCAATCACATTGTCCCACATGTCGTACACTAGATGTAAGACACATGAATCCTTATCTGTAACCCTCAGAAAATCCACCATAGGTTCAGTAAAATTCAACAGATATTCAAGCTTATCCCACCAAGCATCACTCAAAAGTGTCTCTTTAACTTCTCTATCTTTCAACTCGACAGGGGTTTTGCCATTAACTCTAAACTTTTTCCAATCAGCATCCACAACTGTGTTTATTAAAACTTCTTTCACATTACTAAATCCAGTAGCCATAACAGTATTAGAAGCAAACCTAGTCTCAGCAACTTTAAGTAACTTCACAGGTGAATGTCGGTTAAAAATTGACCGAGATATAGTGTGGATCAAAATGAAGTAGTTAATGTCCCTTACTTGATTAGCTAATTCACTAATCCACATACACTCAGAATAATGGAGACTTTTCTCACTAGGTTCACACATTGCTTTAATAACCAAGTTCAAACAATGTACAACACATGGTGTCTAGAATATATGAGGACATTTAGCTTCAATTAACGCACCTGCTGCCTTATAGTTTGAAGCGTTATCGATCACTACCTGAACAACATTAGATGGACCAATTTCTTCCATAGCCCCCATAAACAGTTGAGAAATATATGCAACATCTTTAACATTATATTCAGCATCAATGGCCTTCAAAAACATGGGACCAGCAGCTGAAGACACCATAATGTTGATCAAAGGCCTTGATTGTCGGTCAGACCAACCATCAGAGCATATAGACGCCCCCTTCTTTTTCCAGCTATCTCTAATAGGCTGCAACAATCTCTCAACATGCTGTTTTAATTGAGACAAAAGTGTGGTGCGAAGTCTGTTGTAAGTGGGGGGTGGCCAGCAACACGGCCATTAGCTAACTTTTTGGAGAAGCTCCTAAAATAAGGATTTCTAGCAAAGTTGAATGGTAGGGCGGCAGTGTAAAACATTAATACGCACTCTTTATCAAACTCATCTCTCTCAATGACATTAAAAGAAAGTTCGAGAGCACCTTTCCGCTTCTTATGTTGAACCAAGTCAGAAGGTTCGCCATTCTTGAGGTACAGTTGCTTTTGAACAGCATTTTGCTCGGCTGCTTTCCTCCTCCTTTCCGCCACTTCGTGCTCGAGTTTAATCTGGGCAAGCACTTCATTCGGAAGATTCGGACAACTTTTCACTCCGACATTAGAAACATGTAAGAGGTGTGCCTTTACTTTCGAGTAAGAGTCGTTCACTATTTTATTACAATACTTGCATTGCCATTTCCGATTGCCACCACCGTTGATGGGAGTTCTGATTATGTCGACGTGGCTCCATAAAGGTGAAGCATCAAACCCCCTCTTTGGAAGTGGTCGAGTTGCCATGGTGGTATTACTGAATACTGATTTGCTGGTATACTGAAATTGGTACCTGCATAGTAAAATTGAAGATAATGAGTTTCTAAATTAATTCGTACCTAGTGCAAGTTTGTTACCAACATACACAATAATTAATAAAATTTGCTCCATTAATCAAAGAGAGCTTCTAAACTAAACTCAGAAAAACAAAAATATAGAGGAATAGAGAATGATAATTACTTACTTTGCTCGGTGTGTTCTTCCATGGAAAATTAGGCTCTCTATTTATAGGGCAAAAGATGGTGTAAATTAGGAAGAAGATCACATTTTTATCTTTGATTGCTAAATTAACTTGGATATTTTGCTTAGATGCCGGATTTAGTGCAATTTTAAAGTTTTTGAGAACAAATTTCATTGTGATTTGATTTGTTCCCTTTTTGGTGCAAAGCTGCTAGTGAATCTTTCAATGTGAAGAGTAAAACGATCGTTTTAGGTTTTAAGTAGGAATGATTGAGTCACGAGCCCATTAGGCCCTTTAAGCTAGCTTGTATCAATAGCATGTGTTTTATGGTTTACTCGGGTTTATCGGTTAAGAGTTACTAAGTCACACTTATGATTTCACGGTTTCTCGAGTTTATCGGTTGAGAGTTACTAAGGTGGTGTTTGGCCAAGCTTTAAAAGCGTTTTTGTAAATTAAAAAGCTAAAGTTTGGCCAAACAATATAAATTAGAGATATCAAAAACTACTTTTTAGAAGTCAAAAACTGATTATTGACCCCAAAAAGTAGAAGTAGATATTTTCTACTTCTCATTCTACTTTTTACAAAAACGCCAAATACTTCAGTTATTTTCACCTTGCGCCAAAAATCCCAATTATTTGCGCCTTTTTTTTTGTCTCCAGAAAAACATTACCCCTTATATATGAATAATGGTATGGTATGTTCCATCTTCTCTCTCCTACTCAATTCATTGCCTCTCTGACATATAGCATCGAAGTATCAGGTAATCAATCACTAATTCCAACTATTTTTACTGCTATAATCTTACTTCTATGATCTTATACTCCCTCCGTCCCAATATTTTGTTTACCGTTAATTAAAATATAGGACAGAGAATATAAAAAGTAAATGATCGGCTTCTCATCATCCCCCACATTCTGAAATTTTTATTTGTTATTATTTTTTAGGCATGAATATTTTTGTATAGGTTTTGTGAAATTAATACAGTGATATTCATCAATATTCAATAATCTTAGTGGTGTGGCAAAATTGATTACTTTAATTGGGGTAAGCAAAGGAAGATAAATAGTAATCGGATTCAAGGATTTTTTTAACTGTTCATGTTCAATATCATATTTCCAAGCTTAATCTAAGTTGGTAATCATGGTTCAAATGTTATTAGATAAGTGCATCTATAATTCTAATTTTATAAGATAAGTGTATCTCTAATTATAATCTAAGCTTTAAAATTGCACTAAATCCGGCATCTAAGCAAAATATCCAAGTTAATTTTGTAGAGAATCCTTGACTTATTCTCACAATTGATTTAGTTACCCAATTGTAGATATTTCCTCCTATATTTAAGTGTGAATATCTTCTCCTTATCTAGGTAGTTATGTACATTATATCCTATATAAAGTCCCTAATTGTAACCCTATTATTCATCAATGAATTAATACTAATTCACATTACTTACATGGTATCAGGAGAAAGGTCAATCCTCCTTACCTAAACCCTAAAAAAAACACACATATCAAACTGCCCCCGTCTCGACTCCTCTCAATGTCGAGCCACAGCATTCCCAATTCCGACGAGCCGGCTAACCCATTAGTCCTCGTCAATCACCACTCCGTCGCTAAACTCGATGGATCGAACTACCAACAATGGCGTCTTCAACTTGAGTCGCTCCTCCTTGGTTACGGTCTATTCGGCTACGTTGACGGCAGTATCCGCGCACCTCCGATGACAGTCGAAGGCACCGACAAACAACCCGTCCCTAACAAGGCTTATGCTACTTGGTTCCGTCAAGACAAACTTCTCTTCGGCACCGTGGCTAGCACCCTTGCCCCTGACGTTAGTCCCCTCCTTAACCGCCTCACCACTACCAAGGAAGCGTGGGATGTCCTTGCGGCCGCCTACGCTCGTCCCTCTCGAGGCCATATCAAACAACTTAAGCACAAACTTAAACACATTACCAAAGGCTCGTCTACCATTAACGAGTACATGACCAAGATTAAGACCACCGTCGATGAGTTGGCTCTGTTGGGAACCGTGATTTCTCCTGAAGATGTCACGGATCAAATTCTTGACGGACTCGACTCATCGTATCAATCCGTAATTGATGCAGTGAATGCCCGTGATGACCCCATACCCTTTCCCGACTTGCTCGAAAAATTAATCAGGAAAGAGCTAACCATCTCCCAAGCCGCCCCGTCCCAATCATCCTATACCCCCATCGCCCACCCCACTCAGGCTCGCCACACCCTCCACAACACCACTCCTCACTCCACCCCGCCTCCATCCACCCAACCCAACACCCAAAACAGCAACCAAAACCCCAAAAACCCATTTCGTGGCAAATGCCAATGGTGTCACGAAACGGGTCATACCCTTGCGTTTTGCCCTGTCTTCAAATCCCTGTATCCCAACATCACCGTGTCGCGCTACACTCGTACACCGCAACCTCAGGCCCACCCCACCGAACTCTCCCCTGCCCAACCCAAACCTTGGTTACTTGACAGTGGTGCCTCTCACCACGTCACCGCTGACCTCGATAACCTATCCCTCCACCACCCCTACGATGGCACGGATGAAATCGTTATAGGCGACGGCTCGAGACTTCCCATTTCTCACGCGGGTTCTGCTCAATTACCAACTCCCTCTCGCTCATTTACTCTTAATAATGTTCTTTTAGTTCCGCAAATGAAAAAAAAATATAATTTCTGTCTCCCAATTTTGTCTTGATAATAATGTTCTAATTAATTTTTCTCCTTCGTGTTTTGTCGTGAAGGACTCTAATTCTGGAGCGGTTCTTTTCTCGGGACCGGCGCAAGACGGAGTTTACTACTGGCCGACGTCGTCTCCTCAAGTCAACACCGTTGCTCGCCCCAACCCGGATCTCCATCACCGCTTCGGTCACCCCCATTTATCAGTCTTTAATAAAATTTGTTCTAGTTTGGATTCTACGTTATTGAACTCAAAATATTTCCCTGTTTTGGATACTTTTCATGCTTGCAATATTTATAAGTCTCACAAATTGCCATTCACTCCCTCGTCTCTTACCTCGACCCATCCCCTCGACGTTGTTTTTAGTGACTTATGGACCTCCCCGGTTTTATCTTACGACCTTTACAAATACTATGTAATTTTTGTTGATCACTACACGAAATTTACATGGCTATTTCCCTTAAAAAAAAAATTCGACACTCACGCCATATTTCTACAATATAAAGCAACCGTCGAAAAACAATTCTCCCATCCCATCCGCACCTTCTACTCTGATAATGGTGGTGAATTTGAGAAACTTAAGCCTGATTTTGCTAAATTTGGTATCCAACACTTAACCTCTCCCCCACATACCCCTGAGCACAACGGTTTTGCGGAACGACATCATCGCCACCTCGTGGACACCGGTCTTGCGCTTCTCCATCACGCCTCCATGCCTCTTGACTACTGGCCTCACGCCTTTCATACCGCCGTTTATCTAATAAATCGTATGCCCACTCCCACTTTAAATAATATCTCTCCTTATTTTCGTTTATTCAACTCCCATCCTAAATATCATAATTTTCACAATTTCGGTAGTCTATGTTTCCCGTGGCTTAGACCGTACTCTACACACAAAATGGACCCCCGTTCCATCCCCTGTGTCTTTATCGGATATGCCCCTCACCAACATGCCTACCAATGTCTTGACCCGTCCACAAACCGAATATATACCTCGCGTCATGTTCGATTTGTTGACACCGACTACCCATTCCACAAATTAAACCAAACCCGGCCCACCCTTCCTTCCTCCACCGATTGGATCACCGTTACCATTCCCCTTATAACCCAACCCGTGACCCCTGACACCCCAACCCCCACCCCTGCACCGTCTACTACCACCCAACCAGCCACCACCCCTACCTCCCCTGCCGCCCCCACCCCACCACCGCCACCTCCGCCCCCACCCCCTCCCCCTCATTCCCATGGCACACGTGCCTCACACAACATATTCAAACCTATCAACAAAATGAACCTCTCCGCTCACCTCGCTCCCATCGAACCAAAAACTACCAAACAGGCCCTCATTGATCCTCTATGGCGCGCTGCTATGGAGGAACAATTTCTCGCCCTCAAAAAAAATGGCACCTGGGAACTTGTGCCCCCAAACCCGTCCCAAAACATTGTGGGTTGTAAATGGGTCTATCGAACCAAATTCAACCCCGATGGCTCCATTCACAAACACAAAGCCCGTCTTTTTGCGAAGGGATTCCACCAACGCCCCGGTCTTGACTACAATGAAACCTTTAGCCCGGTTATTAAACCCGCCACGGTCCGTTTGTTGTTAAGTCTTGCCGTCACCAATAACTGGCCTCTTCGACAACTAGACATCAATGACGCGTTTCTACAGGGCACTTTGATGGATGAAGTCTACATGGCCCAACCGGCTGGCTTTGTTGATCCAGCTAACCCGACCCATGTTTGTCGCCTTCGCAAGGCCCTCTATGGCCTGAAACAAGCGCCTCGCGCTTGGTACAATGAGCTCCGCTCCTTCCTGCTCCAAAACGGGTTCAAGAACTTTGTCTCGGATACATCACTATTCGTCTATCTTGCTGATTTCTCTATTTTTGTTTTGGTGTATGTCGATGATATTATCATTATAGGTTCTTGTCCGACTAAAGTTGCAGGTTTTATTGATTCTCTTGCTCAACGGTTTTCCCTCAAAGACCTTGGCACTCTAGCTTATTTCTTGGGTGTCGAAGTCCAACCATGTCCCGCGGGTTTGTTCCTAAATCAACGGAAGTACACCAGTGATTTACTTGCCCGTGCTAATATGCTCGATGCTAAGTCCGCTTCCTCTCCCATGGACTCCTCGGTTGATCTTCAAGCTCGGGACAGTCCTCCCTATGAGAATCCGACGGAGTTTCGTGCTCTCCTTGGCGGTCTTCAGTATCTTTCGTTGACCCGCCCCGACATTGCTTTTCCCGTAAACAAGTTGTCCCAGTTCATGCATCAACCGACACTTTGTCACTGGAATGCCCTCAAGCGCTTGTTGCGCTACCTGGTTGGCACGGTCTCTCATGGGATTACTATCTTTCGCGACTCGCCACTGTCTCTTCATGCTTACTCCGACTCCGCCTGGGGTGATCAAGGTGACCTCACGTCTACTGCGGCGTACATTACCTACCTTGGTCGCAATCCCATCTCTTGGAGCTCCAAAAAGTAACGGACAGTAGCTCGCTCATCGACAGAGGCCGAGTATCGCTCGGTCGCCAACGTTTGCGCTGAAATCACTTGGCTCACGAATTTACTTCAAGAGCTTCGTGTCAAGCTCCCTGCTTCTCCGGCTATCTATTGCGACAACCTTGGTGCCACGAATCTTAGTGCTAACCCCGTGTTTCATTCTCGGATGAAGCATGTTGCACTCGATTATCATTTTATTCGGGAAAAGGTCCAATCCGGCTCTGTTCGAGTGGTCCCTGTTGCCAACGACGACCAACTCGCTGACGCTCTAACCAAACCTCTTCCTCGACCTTGGTTTGTCATGTTGATGTCCAAGATTGGTCTCTCTGATCGGCCGTCCATCTTGCGGGGGGATGTAGAGAATCCTTGACTTATTCTCACAATTGATTTAGTTACCCAATTGTAGATATTCCTCCTATATTTAAGTGTGAATAGCTTCTCCTTATCTAGGTAGTTATGTACATTGTATCCTATATAAAGTCCCTAATTGTAACCCTATTATTCATCAATGAATTAATACTAATTCACATTACTTACAAATTTAGCAATCAAAGATAAAAATGTGATTTTCTTCCTAATTTACACCATCTTTTGCCCTATAAATAGAGAGCCTAATTTTCCATGGAAGAACACACCGAGCAAAGTAAGTAATTATCATTCTCTATTCCTCTATATTTTTGTTTTTCTGAGTTTAGTTTAGAAGCTCTCTTTGATTAATGGAGCAAATTTTATTAATTATTGTGTATATTGGTAACAAACTTGCACTAGGTACGAATTAATTTAGAAACTCATTATCTTCAATTTTACTATGCAGGTACCAATTTCAGTATACCAGTAAATCAGTATTCAGTAATACCACCATGGCAACTCGACCACTTCCAAAGAGGGGGTTTGATGCTTCACCCTTATGGAGCCACGTCGACATAATCAGAACTCCCATCAACGGTGGTGGCAATCGGAAATGGCAATGCAAGTATTGTAATAAAATAGTGAACGACTCTTACTCGAAAGTAAAGGCACACCTACTACATGTTTCTAATGTCGGAGTGAAAAGTTGTCCGAATCTTCTGAATGAAGTGCTTGCCCAGATTAAACTCGAGCACGAAGAGGCGGAAAGGAGGAGGAAAGCAGCCGAGCAAAATGCTGCTCAAAAGCAAATGTACCTCAAGAATGGCGAACCTTCTGACTTGGTTCAACATAAGAAGCAGAAAGGTGCTCTCGGACTTTCTTTTAATGTCATTGAGAGAGATGAGCTTAATAAAGAGTGCGCATTAATGTTTTACACTGCCGCCCTACCATTCAACTTTGCTAAAAATCCTTCTTTTAGGAGCTTCTGCAAAAAGTTAGCTAATGGCCGTGTTGCTGGCTATACACCCCCCACTTACAATAGACTTCGAACCACACTTTTGTCTCAATTAAAACAGCATGTTGAGAGATTGTTTCAGCCTATTAGAGATAGCTGGAAAAAGAAGGGGGCGTCTATATGCTCTGATGGTTGGTCTGACCGACAATCAAGGCCTTTGATCAATATTATGGTGGCTTCAGCTGCTGGTCCCATGTTTTTGAAGGCCATTGATGCTGAATATAATGTTAAAGATGTTGCATATATTTCTCAACTGTTTATGTGGGTTGTGGAAGAAATTGTCCATCTAATGTTGTTCAGGTAGTGATCGATAACGCTTCAAACTATAAGGCAGCAGGTGCGTTAATTGAAGCTAAATGTCGTCATATATTCTAGACACCATGTGTTGTACATTGTTTGAACTTGGTTATTAAAGCAATGTGTGAACCTAGTGAGAAGAGTCTCCATTATTCGGAGTGTATGTGGATTAGTGAATTAGCTAATCAAGTAAGGGACATTAACTACTTCATTTTGAACCACACTATCTCTCGGTCAATTTTTAACTGACATTCACCTGTGAAGTTACTTAAAGTTGCTGAGACTAGGTTTGCTTCTAATACTCTTATGGCTACTCGATTTAGTAATGTGAAAGAAGTTTTAATAAACACAGTTGTGGATGCTGATTAGTTTAGAGTTAATGGCAAAACCCCTGTCGAGTTGAAAGATAGAGAAGTTAAAGAGACACTTTTGAGTGATGCTTGGTGGGATAAGCTTGAATATCTGTTGAATTTTACTGAACCTATGGTGGATTTTCTGAGAGTTACAGATAAGGATTCATGTGTCTTACATCCAGTGTACGACATGTGGGACAATGTGATTGACGAGGTGAAAGTTAGAGTCTTGGAACATGAGGGATTAGATTTAAAAACTGGTCAATCAACCTTTTTTGATGCAATACAACATCTCATAGAAACTAGGTGGAACAAAAGTAATACCCCACTTCACTGTCTAGCGCATTCCCTAGTTCCTAAGTACTATAGTGAGGAATGACTTTAAGAAGGTAAGAATGGGGTCCGTAGAGTGTCCCCTAATGAGGATGAAAAAGTCTCTCAAAACAGAGACTTGTGTTTTCAAAGGTTATTCCAAAATCAAGATGATGTGAGAAATGTGTACAAAGAATATGGCTCATTTTCTTGCGGATTGGATTATTTTGGTCAACCTCATGTGATTGCTGCAAGATCTTATGAAGATCCACTTTCTTGGTGGGCAAATTATGGGTCTTTTGCACCACTGTTGCAAGCTGTGGCTTTCAAATTGCTTTCACAACCAACATCCTCTTTTTGCTGCGAGAGGAACTGGAGCATTTATGGCGCTATTCAAAGCGTTAAAATACAAACTCGCCTCGCAACGTGTCGAAGACTTGGTGTATGTACACAACAACCTTCGATTGCTGTCGAGGAAAGAAAAAGAGTACATGGATGGTCCATCCAAGTATTAGGATGTTGGTAAGATTTCGAATTCTAATGTTATACTAGCAAGTAGTATCATATGTTATTCATAATGTTCTTTTCGATTAAGATTTAAGACTAACTAGGTTTATTTTTTATTTATATAGGAGGAGATAATGTCGAGCTTGAGGCCGCTAATATATCTTTGGATGATCCCGTCTTGGAGGCCATGTCCTTTGATGATGAAGGCGCATGAAGCCATGAAGTTGAATTTGTAGTTTTATACTCCAGAGAGTTTTTTTTTGTTTGCTGCTACTTTTTAATGTTTTTGGGTTGTTGAACAATTTACAATTGATACTTTTTATTGCTTTTTGTTTGCTTTTCGGATGAATAATTTATGCATTTGGTATTTTTTAATTTCAGTTTGAAAGTTACATTTTTTTTTTGTAAATGTCAACCGTGTCCCCGTACCCGTGTCCAAAAAATGGACAGTGTCCCCGTGTCTGTTATTTCCAACCTCGGAGTACCCGACACTCGGATCCGTATCCGTGTCCGACACCTGTACCCGAGTCCGAGTAACATAGGACAGGGGTATAAAGCATAGGGGTATAAAGCATATGAGAGGAACAAAAGGGAAAAGAGGGAGTTCATGTTATCGCTTTCAATGATAAAATGAATAAATCCGACACGAATTACATTTTCCTTGTCCTGGTCAATTTAATTTCCACGGAAATCCGAACTTCTCTGGTTAAACCAAAAATCCCCTAATGAAGTTTTGGAACTCAATTTGGAATTGAATTCGGACATCACGACCATAAAATTAATTCTGGATTTTCAAACACTACCTAAAATGTTCGATAGAGAATTAGAGAGATTGGGAGTGGTAATTCCTTTTAGAATCGAAGTAAATAAATGACCAGGACCGTTTAGACGGAGTAGGTTCTTCGCCTCCCATAAAGAAAAGGTGATAATTAGGATCTTTTTGTAGAGGTGGTCAAATACTCAAATGCGGGCTTGGGCTAAACATAAGCCGCAGAGCTGGGCTAGCATGATTTTTTTGGCCCACGGATGTGCGGGTTCACGGGTTTTGGACAGATTTATGGGCTGGGCCTTTGTAAATTTCGGAAATACGTTGCCCAAGCCCAGCTTTGTTAGTGGGCGGGGCGGGACGGGCCTACCGTCCGTGACGACCTCTACTTCTCATCTTGCATTCGATGCTTTAATCAACACATCACCGTTATATAGAAAACCCTCGTTTAACTCTGCTCATCATCAATTTTGGGAGTATTACGGCGGAACTCAAATTCTATGGCGGCGTATTTAGCCCCCGAAGTTTGTAGACAAATTCTCGCAAATTTACCAGTGGAAACCCTATTGAAATTTTGATGCGTATGTAAATCTTGGTGCTCTATTATAGATCACCCTGGCTTCATTTACACGCATCTAACATGTCGAAAAGTCGATTCAAACATGAGTAAAATATTTGCCCACGAGAGGAGGGAAAGCCAAGGAAGAAAAGTATGGTTGTTGACAGTTTATCGAGGCAATATTATTAAGAAAACTGTTATCTTTCTGAAGAGCTCCGAATCGTACCATGTAATAGGAAGATGTAATGAGTTGGTTTTAATAAAACGCAATGTTCGTCATAGCTCTGGTGATTATCAAACGCAAATGATGTTATATAACCCTTCTATTAGAAAATCGCTGTTAATTCCCCGTTGCCCAATTGACGGTTTTATGTATGTATTAGGATTTGCCGGACGGAACCTGGACGAAGAGCCTACAAAGGCGAGTATTGCAGTATATACACTCAGTGACCAACAATGTATTTTTCGAAACTTATGGGGCTGATTTTCTACAAGTGAAACTTAAGGGGTTAATTTTCACATAGTATGAAAGTAATGGGGGTAATTTGCTACATCCCCGCTGCACATTGGTTTGGAAAAGCTTGTCTTGTTTCTCTTAACTTTGATTCGGAAAAAATCACCTTTATGAAAATCCCGAAGGCTTTGAATAAACGAGAAAGGAATAGGTATTTGTTTCTTCTTGGGAATTCGTTAGCGATTTTCAGCATTTCTAAAGAAAGACCAGAAATATGGGTGATGGAGAAGGGGCAGGGAAACGGCGGGGTATGGACTAAATGGTTTTCAGGACGTTCGGATACTGATGCTTTTTATTTATTCAACTACGAGTGGGCGTGGTCACCTTCAAATATAATCTATTATGAGAGTGATAATGGAAGATGTTTAATTTGGGGAAATTTGTTGTATAATATTGATACTCGCGGAGTGAATTTTTTCGAAAAATATATGAGCGGTTTTTGCCCTTTTTGGGATTCGGGAATGTATATGGAGAGTTTGGTGTTGTTCAAAGTAGACGGAGTTGAGGATATGACAGCTACGAAGCATCACTCAAGGATGTTTTTAGGAAGACGGGGTGCTGGTAAACGAAGGATAATATGTCAATCACATTCTTTTTGTTGTTCTTATAGTTAATTGTATGTTCAATTAATTGAACTCGAGACTTCCTACTAAAGACGATTTTGACAAATGCGACTACTAATCAATTAGTTAGCCCGGGATGTCAATTATATCACCGTTAATTGTTAGGACTTGCTCCTTAATAACACTCCGACTACAGCAAGATTACGATTAGGGTGTTTTAAAACAAATCACTTGTCATAACAAAAATTCTCATTACATTGATGTTAATTAAGGCTTTACTAGAATAGCTTTCACCGTTCGGGATTTACTACGTTTAATCTCTTTTACTTTAAAGTCCTTGTGTGAAGCTCATACCAAAGTACAAAGGTAGGCGTGTAGCCATAAGTAACAATTGTTTTTTACATTGATATACATTGATGTCCTTCATATTTTTGACGCAAAATGCGACAAGGAGTTAGAAAATGGCTGTACTCAAATAATTGGAAGATGTTTAATTTGGGCTTGCTGAGTATGCTGACACTTCGTCAGGCTGACACTTTCCAAAAACAAACCGAAATTTTTAAGGCTACTGAAAAGTTCGAGCTTCATGGAACATGTAATTCTTTGCTTTTAATAAGCCGCAATCAAAGCTTCAGGTATAAAGGAATGCGATTATATAATCCTAGTGTTAAAAAATCGCTGCTACTTCCCCCTTTTCCCCTACCCGTACTTGGATTCGCAAGTCGTTGTGATGATTTTAAAGTCATCGCAATCTCGTTTGAAAAGATTAAGGGTGTAAAGGTTCCAGAGATACATGTTGCAGTTTACACACTTAGTGATCAACAATGGACTGTAAGGGATAATAATGTCCTCAAAATCGACTATTGGTTAATTAAGCATTTATTTGGACCCTACTATTACTGTGAGGGGACAGCTCACTGGCTTGTAAATGCTCCAGATGGGGATACTAGTAATGAATTTGATTATCCGACTCATCTTGTTTCCCTTGATTTTGATTCGGAACAGTTCACCTTTTTGGAGCTGCCTGAGTTGGATTGTATGGATTTTAATACTTCAGCATCTTTGTTTCTTCTCGGGGAATCAATAGCGTTTTTCTGCATTTCTCCTATTAATAGTTTTAGAATATGGGTGTTGAAACAGGAGAATGGGAAGAGGCTATGGACTCTATGGTTTTCAGGTCGTTCGAGTTATGATGGTAATGGTTTGTTCTACTGTATGGATACAAGACTACTAAGGGTTTTATATTTTGCGGGTGATGGTGGCTATCTCCTTTATCGGAACAATTCCTATAATATTGTTACTGGCCAAGTACAGGAACTTGGAAAATGTATGAGCCATAATTTCTATATGGCGACGTATTCTGAGAGCTTGGTGTTGTGCAATCAATCAGGACTCAGGAGCCGTGGATATATATGGCATAATTCCCACTTGTCATTTGTAAATAACCGGTCATAGTAGATGTGAACTCGCTCTTATATGATGATGGTGGGAAGACGCTCAGCTGTTTAGTTACCTCTGACCTACTTTTGCTTAACTGATGCGCCAATCTTTATTATGGGCTTGAAAATTAGGATAATAAGTTTAAAGTATGGTGATGGATTTTGATTAAGATGGAATTTCACGGAACATTAGTGAAAGAACAATCTAGTATTGTTATTTGGATGTTTAACATTAATGTAACAGTGTTTTGCTTTTTATAAATTTTTCTGTTTTGGCTCGGAAAGTGCTTATCCTTCTTCTATACTATTGATGTAATACTCCGTCAGTGCATAGAGTGATTAGAGCTGGCAAACAATGACACGACACGAAAATACGACACGAACCCGACACGAAATTAACGGGTTTGGGTTGAGGCTTAATGACCCATTTATGTAAGTGGGTCGACACGAACACGACACGATATTTAATTGGGTTGGGTTTGGGTTGAGCTCTCTAAACACGAACTCGACACGAAAGATCTATTTACTAAATTAATCCTAATTTTTCTTGATCTTTCATCACATAAATATACTTAAACTTTCCAAATATGGACAAGACACGAAAACACGACCCGAACCCGACACGAAATTAATGGGTTAGGGTTGAGGCTTGATGACCCATTTATGTAAGTGGGTCGACACGAACACGACACGAAATTTAATTGGGTCGGGTTTGGGTTGGAGGGTCTGTGACCCGTTTACATGTGACACGAACACGAACCCGATACGACTCGATCTGTTTGCCAGGTCTAAGAGTGATGGTTAATATAGGGAACTATTTAAACTTAGTCACACACTCGCACAAGTGAATGTCCTTGCCTTGCCGGAAGGAATAATGCAAGGAAGTTGACGATGGAGTGCCCACCGGCTTACATGTGTTCTTGATTTTGTACTAGTATAGTTTCCGTGCTATAGCACAGTATTTTTTAGATTTGTTTTATCAAGAAATTTTCTTACTAAATTAATTGTATAAATTAACTATACTTGGAGTTTAATGTTATAACTAGGTTTGTGACCCGTGAAATTCACGAGTTTATCTGTTTTAATTTTATTATTTTTATCTTTTTATTTATACTTGTCTGAGCAATTAGTTGATCCATTTAAAAAATATAGTCTTGGAATACATAAAAGTTAGTTGGTTAGTGTCTTATTTCTTTGACAACTTTGGTTTATTTCAAAACTATATATTGTACTTTAGTTGTTTATTTTGATTAATATACTAATAACATGTGGTTTTAAAAAAAATAATTACCTTTAATACGTCAAGCAATTCATGATAAATGCTTAAGATTACCTTTTAATTAGATTGTATAGATTATGTACTAAATTTTCTATGTGAAAGCTTGAATGTCCCTTTGTCATTTAGGCCAATAAAGTTTGTACGTGAAGACGAAAGAGTAATTAATCCATAATATTAAATTATTGATCTTTTTTTTTTCTTTTTTTTTTTTTGAGAATAATAAATCTCGAAATGTAAGGAGTTAAGAAGATATAGAATTATAGAACTTTTTATCTTCTCAATCTTTTCATTCTCATAAATCATATTTTCTAGTAGCATAATTATGAAGTTTAATAAATGATAATCTTAATATATCGTTTATATCAATTTATCAAAAATCCTAAATTTAAAAATTTTGCATAAATAAAATGAGCTAAATGGTAGCCTACTACAAATCTCACTGCAATCTCATTTGTGTTATAAGACATACACACAAGATAATATGACATGTACGCATAAGTATTAGACAATAATTTACATTTAGCTATTATAAATACCAAAAGAGATTTTTTTGTCCAACTTGTTAATAAGATTGAAATCCTCGCAACTCCAATTTCATTCTATGAGAGCTATTTTTCAAAGAAAAAATGATGAATAAAAAAATAACACATACCCAAATAAAACATATAGTTGAAAGTTTCTGAAATAATAAAAAAAAAATTATGAACCTAAAAACAATTACTCATTCACATTCATGTTGTCAATCTTGTAGTTAGTTTATAACATAGTATTGAGTGTAATGGGGGGGAGTATTTGTTTAAGCAATTATAATATTTCTCTTCTTCATATAGTCTTCTTTTTCCAATTAACTATCCATACAAAAAAAATCCATTGAGTGATTAATAACAAATAAAATGATGGAATTTGATTTATGTAGTATTAACCTTATCGTTATTAATTTAAGTTTTCTCTTAAATAAGGTAAGAAATAGGCATTGAATTATAAAGATATAAGTATATTTACCTTTGAATATTTCAACTCTACAAATTTTGATAGTCTCTAAATGAAAACAAAATTACATATATATTAGGGTTAAAAATGTGAAGATTACTTCAAACCAATCGAATTAAAAATAAATAAATAAGTTATTAATTTAAAAACTTTAATACACTTACCTTGATGTTGATACAATGATAAGAAAGATTATTGACACATACATACAATTCTTTTGGCAATAAGGGTAAAAACAATTTTGGCTTGAATTTTGGCTCACAAATGTTGTCTTCCATAAAACATTTATATAGCCAAATGAGGATGCATTTAATGACTTTTAGACTTTTTTTTATTATTATTAACAAAGTTAATACTCCCTCTATTTTTCTATATATGACTTTCTCACCTTTCGAGACATACACTTCTCTCTTCATTATCTTTCAAATTATATGTTTAAATATAGTGATATGTATACTCATATGAAAGAGTTTTTCATAAGGAATTTAATGGTATAATTTTTATAATTTTTTACCAAATATATTTTTGTAAATATTAAATTTAAAGGCTCGTCTCGAAAAAGCAAAACGTCATATATTAAAAAATGGAGGGAGTATATACATAAATATGTAGAAAGGTTTCATGACTTTTGAGTATTCGTTTTCATTATTAGCATATTTATTATAGATATAAATATAGAGTAAATAGAAAGAAATGTAAAAGGTTTTTTTTCTTTTTTTTCTTTTTAAAAAAAAATTCACATTACATGAGAATTGTTTAGCGAGTTATCTTACGAAACTAAAAGAGGTGGATATTTTGCCTTGCCTTTTATTTATAAATTATATGTA
The DNA here is from genome assembly GCF_048544455.1 of Silene latifolia. Lineage (NCBI taxonomy): Eukaryota > Viridiplantae > Streptophyta > Magnoliopsida > Caryophyllales > Caryophyllaceae > Silene > Silene latifolia. The sequence continues at coordinate 22,567,902 of NC_133531.1, read as the reverse complement.
TAGATTTATTTATTTATCTAATTTAACAAAATTGAGCAAGTTTATTTCAATAAGATTTAAGAGGGAGTTGCACATATAAACATTTTAAAATTAGAGTGATGTACATTTTTAATTTTTTGTTTAACCTATTTTAGTTTTAAAAATTCAAATATTAATGTTTAATGTTAAGTATGTTATTATTTGCTCTTAATATTTACAAGTTATTTATTATTTTATAAATGGTGTATAATTATGTGATATTTATTTGTTGCTTAAAATATTCTAACAATAAACGTAAAAATTTTAAATTTAGTATGAATTTATTTTTAATGGTTGTTTAATTTATTTAAAAATTAAAAAAGCCAAAGTTAATGTTTGTTATGCTATTTACATTTAATGGTTCAATTTTTTTTCTTTTTAAATAAGAAGTAATGACGTGGCTTTCTATAATTGGTGACGTGGAATTTTAGTTATGCAAGGTGGCATTTAGTAATGCTAGGTGGCATTGTCTACGTGGCTTTTAAGGTTTACCCTTTTAATAATATTTATAGATGTACGGAGTACTAAATATAATCTTAGTAAGAGGTAGAAAACGAAAGTTTTAAGTTATTTTTGTCTGAAACTGTTTTTAGTTTACTGTTAAAATGTTATATCGGTATAGGATATGACATAAAGTAAAATTAAGTGATGTAAGATCTAATTAAAATGTGTATTACCTTATAACGAAAACATGTAAAAACAGTATATTACGCATTTAAAAGACAATTTACAAATAATTAATTAATATTTTTTATTTTTATTTTTTATTTGTAATAAAGAAAATACATAAAAATTTGTTACGTCATTTAGAAAATCATATTTAGAGTCTAACTGATGAAGGATAATACTATAAAAGGATAAAAGGAGATTTGCGTAATTTTAGAGTGTAACTGATGAAGGATAACATTTATGGAAATGATTGTATACTAATAAATTAGGGATAATAATTGTTTCTTGTAAAAGGGGTAAATATAAATGTAATATTGTTTCCATATATAGTTTTGAGAGTTATTTTCTTAGGCGGGAAAACTACTAAGAGTTTTTATTCTCTTAGTAGTAGGGGGATTCATTTTTTTTTTTTGGTCTCACAAAGCGCGCACATAGTCGCATTACAATAAGGGGGAGGGGGATTCAAACCTGGGACCTATTGTCCACAATACCTCCATCTTAACCACTAGACTAAGACATCAAAATTCCGAGTATATGGACCATTTGAAGAATCCAATCAAAGATTAATACTATTATACCTCCAGTTGTATTCCAAGCTCGAGTTTCGGAGCAGATTATTCCAAGCTCATCCGAACTAGAGCTCAAATCGGCTATGTTACACCCCTAGTACGTACTGATAGTGGTACCCTATGACTGGTAGTGATGCTATCGACATGTTTGAGAACTTGGATTTGGGAATTAAGTCCAAAAGTAGCCCAATTTTGATGTTTGATAACCCTAAAAAAGGAATTTTCATTTAGAATTGGGCGTAACTCCACCCAATTTCCAATTCAGTCCGAAATGGCTACAATTAAATTACACAATCGCTAAAATGGCGACAAATTATTATGCATTGACGACACTTTTTTCTTCTCGACGACGAGGCCAAGTTTTAACCCCTAAGTCCACCTTTATAGACCAACGTCGATACTTTACTCCATATATAATGTAATCTGAATTGATAGAAGAGCCTTGTTGCCAAAACATATTTAACTTATACCCGGAGGGTTTCAATCCATCTCATCAGAAAAATCCCTCTTTCACCTTGACCATCATCAAACAATTGTAAGTTGTAACAGAGATGTTTAGAATTGTGTGATTTACAAATATTTATCCTAATATGAAAATATTACTTTGTTGTATATTCCCTCCGTAGCCCACCAAAGGTAACACAGTAAGTGGATTATACATCTATGTAGTACATCAGATGTTATAATTTTTTAGCATTAATATAAAGTTTTTGAGTTTTAATCTAAAATTTTTGAGTTTTATTTTAAAGTTTTTGAGTTTATTTACTTAAACTTTAATCTCAAAAAGTTATAACTCAAAAAAATTACATATAAGTTCAAAAAGATTTGATTTTTGACATCATAAAACTAAAATGTAATTTATAAACTTTATAATACTCGAAAAAAATACACAAAAACTCAAAAAATCATTAAATATGATGTAGTACATCCGATGTACAATCCTTTTTCTCAAGGTTACACTTACTATAAACGGACGTATCACACCAAAGGTAACATTCCTTATTTGGCCCACAATATTACCAAGTTATCCTTATAACCATTTGATATTTACACAAAATACCATTACATATCCCAACTAGCAACCCATAATTAAACACCCAATTACATAACCCACCTATTTATTCCCTCTTTACCCTTACCTTTTTCATTTTTTCTTAAATACTCCATTTTTCCCTACGTTACCTTGGGTGTGGTACGAAGGTAGTATTATTTTAACATATTCTACCACTATAACAAAATAAACTAAATTCATCAATCAATCAATCAATACTATCAATTAATTCCAGAAACTGAGGAACTTCAATGTAATTAAATAAATTTATACAAAATAATTTTACTATATAGTTTTTAATCATAGCACTGTGTGATGGACCCGGCCAAGGGATTTCAATGTAAATATTATATAGTTTTGGTTGAAGTATTTAGAGAACATTATAATATGGTTATTTTCCTTAAAATAATATGTCTTACTTATGGTATTAATTAGTATAAAGATGTTAATTATTTAACATACATAAATATAATATTAATATATATATTTTGGAAAATATTAAAAGGTAAATAAATTAATCTAGATTTCCAAAAAAAATATAATATTCCATAATCATTAGATTTGTAATTTAATTAGTAAATAATAATGATTGCTCTTAAATAATATTCTAATCTAATATTTCAGATTTATTTAAATATATATATATAACTCTAATACAATTAGATAATCAACTGCTATTATGATATGATAGTAACCACTCATATGAGTAGTAAAAACAACAATAATAGCAACCGGAGTAGTGAGTCGTACTAGCGGTAATGAGAGTAGTGAAATTAACAATAATAAATGCGGGAATAGTGAAAGAAAAAATTATGATGGCGGGAGAAGTGAAAGTAATAGTATTATAGTAGTCACAAAACATGAAATGAAACTAACAGTAAGAACAACGGGGAAATATGAAAAATTAACTAATAATTCGATTTTAAGAAAATAAAATTTATTTAAATATATGAGTTTGACAAAACAAACTGGTTAACTGTAAAAATAAAAGGGGTAATTAAACAAACAACAGTAACCGAAGAAGTAGTGAACATAATAGTATTAACAGGGGATGTAGTAAAAGTAATAATATTAACAACGGGAGTGGTGAACGTGTCACATAACACTACAAAAAGAATTAAAACAGGCGACTGATTTTGGCGACTGAAATCAGTCGCCAAATTTGGCGACTGAAATCAGTCGCCAAACGTCAGTCGCGGACCTTAGTCGCCTTTTTTAGCTTTGGCGACTAAAGTCGGTCGCCAAATTTAGCGATCGACAAATCGATCGCCAAATACCAAAAATGGCGATCCCAATGGGTAGTCGCCAATTTGGCGATCGATGCTAGGTAGTCGCCAAAATGGCGACTGAAATGCAGTCGCCAAATGCTAATTCAGTCGCCATTTTTGGGTGACGTAGCCAATTTGACTGAGGCAATTTGGCGACTGGATTCTGATTTGGCGACTACAAATCAGTCGCCATTTTGGCGACTACCTTAACATCAGTCGCCAATTTGGCGACTGACTTGCAGTCGCCAAATCAGGAATCAGTCGCCAAAGCTACTGTAAGTTTTGGTGGATTTTTTCGTTTTCATTGCTAGCCAAAAATTTACAACCTGCATACAAACCGATGTTCCACAACACCATACATCCCATTTCAACACACACAACACCATACATTTCAACCCAACACCTCCCAATTTCTCAAACTTCATTTCATATATTGAAAATGAAAGTTTTACAAGCTAAACTATTCTAAATGTTCAAGTCTAAATGTTCAAGTCTTACAAGCTAAGCTAACCTCCCAATCATCTTACTTGGAAGCCAACACCGGCTCCACTCCCCCCATGTGGACCATGCGGATCATTTGGATCGTAATTGGATCTAGGTCCGGGGTTACAACCTTGCCACCAAGTCTCAAACATTTCCATTCTTTCCTTCATTTTCCGGAATTCTTCATCACGTTTGGCAAGTTCTTCATCACGTTTGGCATCACGTTCATCACGCTCTCTTATTTGACTTTGAAGTTGACTAATAATTCCCGGTTGATACGTGTTCTTTGGGAATTGTTGAAGTCGATCTTCTACGCGTTTTCTCATAGAAAGCCGGTGTTGAACTTCCGGTACCATACACGTGCCCTTTCTTGAAGCCATCCACCAACTCATACCATATGTCATTGTCCGGTTTTTCTGGATTGGCGGCTTTTTCTCGTTCAAATGCTTCCTACAATATTAAACAAATGGTAGTAAGTTAATATGGTAACCACCTTATATACGACATTTTAAAAGAGAATAAATTAACAAAAATTAAAGGTTACGGAAAACTTACATATAATTGCTTGTCTTTTGGCTTAGTCCAAGTTCTAACCCCTTTTCCGTCAACTCTGGAATGCGTGTCCAGAAACAGTTCCGGTACCGTCGCAATCGGCTGTGACTTCTTCTTTCCTCTCTGAATGAAAAAAAAACATACATGTTATAAAATCAACAAAAAATCTAACATAAAATAAACATGTTGCATTGAAAACAAAAAAAAAGTGTAAAATAATAGACAAAGTACTTACACCCAACATACGATTCCAGAACGATCGTGAACCCGCGTAATGAGTAGGCTCGTTCACGGCGTCTTCCTTTCCTCCTCTTTTGTTGAGGGATGCTTGCTTAGACTTCTTCTGAAAAGCGGGAGTTTTGGTATGCTTTATTAAGCCTTCATACTTGTCACCTGCAATTACACATATGAAATCATAACTAATAAGTTACTGATATTATTTATAATAAAAGAGAGTATATACTAATTAATTAATACAAATAACAAAACAAGTTAATTAAATACCTTTCATGTGGTCTGGTTCCTTTGGGCGCCTAACTACCTTCCAAATCACGTCCCGATATCGTCGAGTACCGACTTCCTCGTACCTGATACGGACATTCCGTTCTTGAGACGGTGACCAAGCATATGCTTGCTACAAAAAAAAAGCGACAAAATTTCATATTAGTATTTATAAAAGTATAACCTTGGTTATTAAAACAAAGAATTACGGAAAATATATACCCGAAAGTTATTGAACCACGCATCTCTTTGTGCTTGAGAAGCTTGTGTCCACGATGTAGGAATTGGACCCACGAAATTAGTCTTCGTGCTTTTCGTGACACCTTGTACCACGCAATCGTCCATAAACCTGCATTTATTTTGAACATGTAAAATTACAAACAATTATTATTTTAAAAAAAAAAATACAAAAAAAACAAAATAGTAGACTAATAAAGAATAAAACTTACCATAATCCCGCCGGCTCAAGAATCATCTTATGATCCGAAGTGTACCGTATCGGCACCCGTGGTGGCTCGTCGGTAGCGTCGGTCTCCTCACCGTCACCGTCATGCATCGGATCCTCCTGCACAAACTCCTCCTCCTGCTCCGGACGCGTACTCTGTCCTCCTCCTGAGCCGCCTCCACGCTTCCTACCTCGACCTGCTCCAGCCATCTGCAGTAATACAAATATAAATTAACACAAATAATGATAAATGAAAATTATACAGACTTCTAAATTTTAATAATTTACTCTTGAGTAATACAAAATTATACCAATTTAATCATCTTCATCTTCAAACCCCTCGTCCTCATCCTCATCCTCTTCCTCATCGTCATCATCATCATCATAATCATCTTCATCTCCAAACCCCTCGTCCTTCCTCCTTTTCTCCTCCTCCCTTCTCCTCCTCACCTCATCTTCCCCCCTCCTCTCCTCCTCTTCTTCCCTTCTCTCCTCCTCCTCCTCCGCCTCATCCTCCCCCCGCAGTCTCTCTTCCACATCATAAAATTCTTCCTCTTCCATGTCTTCACCATCTTTATTCTCATGCTCATAGTTGATTTCATCAGGTGGAGACAAAAGCGTTTCATTTGAAACGTTTTCTTCTTGGAAAAAAGTTGTATCAACTTGTGACCGTGCCTTCGTCTTAAAGATTGCACACCACGCATTTTGATTTCTATCATTTGTTGTGCTTGGATAAGTAGCAAAATACACTTGATGAGCCTGATGTGCAAGTATAAATGGATCATACTTAGAGTATGTTCTAGTACGATTCACTTCTACAAGCTTGTATTGTTCATGTACTCTCATTCCAAATACAATTATCCTTCCAAATCAACCTTGAATAAGACAGTTTTATAAGCTCGGTCACGTCCACTATAACTAATTTCAAAGATATCTTCAACTATACCATAGTATTCGTTGTCATCAAGAGAAGAAATAGTAACCCCCAATTGCACCTAGCCTTACCTTTACCGTGGTTGAATGTTTGAAAATTAAACCCATTAACCGAGTATCGATTCCACGTTCTTACCATTTTTGAAGGACCAAAAGCCAAACTTCTTATCAAATCATCTTGAATATTCAACTCAATTACATGTTTCTGAAACCATGATGGAAATTGGTCCTCATGTTTGTCCCAAACATCATCCTTACTTATATTAGGATTCCTCTGAATGAAATCATTAACAAACTGTGTTTCGTATGGCTCCAAGAGGTCACAATTAGATAGCACGTAAAGGTGGGCACGATTATACTCTTTATTATCCAAATATCGTGTTTGCCCCTTTGATGAACACCCTTCATCATCTTGAGTTTGAAAAAATTCGGGTAAACTTCCGTCTACTTCATCCGGTTTCTCAACATTCAAGTTTTTTGCTTTGGTTTCTATATGTTTTTCAAAGTAAAGAGAACAAAAGTTTGCAATCTCTTCCGTTAAATAAGCATTGCATATAGAACATTCCACCCTAGCTTTATTACCAATTTTTTTCTTCAAATGATTAAGAAACCTATAAAAGTTAATGATGAGTTTTATTAATAATAAAGTTAACATATAATAAATAGATTAGTTATTATTATTAATTTTAATTTAAAAGTAGCTAGATTATCTTAATTACCTTTCAAATGGATACATCCACCTATATTGGACGGGTCCCCCAACTTTGGCTTCATATGGCAAATGAACCGGTAGATGCTCCATGGAGTTAAAAAATGCAGGAGGAAAGATCATTTCAAGCTTACACAATATCTGTGGTATTTGCTCTTCCAGACGAATCATGTCATCAACACATATTGAAGAGGCACATAAATCTCGGAAGAATTGACTAATCTCAACAACTGCATTCCAAACGTTTGTCGGCACGAGGTGTTTCAAAGCAACGGGTAATAATCGCTCCATGAATACATGACAATCATGACTTTTCAAGCCTTGCAACTTCACTTCTTAAGATCAACCCATCGACTAAAATCGATGCATAGCCATCAGAAACTTCAAATTTTGTAACCACTCACACAATACTTTTCTCTTAGCTTTGTCGAGAGTGAAAATGGATGTTGGCTTAGACCCGTCGCCGCGAATGTGTAATTTGGGACGATGACAAAATTTCTGCAAATCTTTTCTAGAAGCAATGCTATCACATTTTTCACCTTCTACATCCATGATCATGTCAATTAGTTGCTCAAAGAAATTCTTTTCTATGTGCATTACATCCAAATTATGTCTTATCAACATTGTCTTCCAATAAGGAAGGTCCCAAAGAATGCTTCTTTTAAACCAACCGTTTTTCTGCTTTTTCAATTCTTTAAATTCTTCCTCGGTACCATCAATAAGGGATGGTAAATCACATACCGTCTTCCATATCTCATCCCAAGCACTCGTTTCGGAGGGGCATCAAGCACCTCTTTACCTTTTGTGAAAGCTTTCTTGTTCTTCCTATGTGGATTTCCCTCTCGTAAGAAGTATCTATGACAATCAAACCAGCTTATTTTCTTGCTATTGGGAAGCCAAAATGCTTTACTTTCCTCCATGCACAAGGACATGCTTTTTGTCCTTGTGTAGTCCACCCGATAGCATACCATAGGCGGAAAAATCATTTATTGTCCACAAAGGGAAGCTTTAAGTTGAAAATTTTGTTTTTTAGACACATCATAAGTTTCCACCCCAACTTCCCACAAATATTTCAACTCCTCCACCAATGGTTGTAAATAAACATCCAAATTACGTTTCGGGCTTTTTGGTCCGGAACAATAAGTGACAAGAAGATAAATGGTCTTTTCATACATAACCAAGGTGGTAAGTTGTATGGTGTGACCATAACGGGCCAACAAGAATACTTCCTCCCAAAATTACCGAAAGGATCAAATCCATCCGTACACAAGCCAAGTCGTACATTGCGGGGTTCCTTGGCAAAATCAGGATACATCTGATCAAATCGTTTCCATTCTTCCCCATCACTAGGATGACTCATCTTCCCCGGAGCACGTGGGTTTTCTTTGTGCCATCTCATTTGTTCGGCAATGTTTTTGGTGGCATAGATTCTTTGAAGTCTTGGTGCGAGAGGAAAGTAAAACAATTGGTTACATGCTATTGGTTTCTTACTCTTTTTGGCCCTCTTACTACCGTTTCCTTTTTTCAACACCAAAATCAGTATCTCCTTCACTTGTCTCATATCTATCCGCCCCACAATCTTTACATTTGTCAAGCAAAGCATCATCTTTCCAAAATAGCATGCATCCTTCGGACATGCATCAATCTTTTCATGCGAAATCAAGACCTTTAACTACTTTTTTGGTAGTGTAGAAACTTCGGGTCATGATATTATCATCCGGGAAAGATTCCTCAAGGAACGAGGCAATGCCATCAACAAAGAACAAATGGCATATTGAACTCACATTTCAAGGTAATTAGCCTAGAAGCGGCTTGTAACAATGTCATTCTGCTTCCTTCATACAAGGGTTTTTCTGAGGCTTTTAACATGTCAAGAAAGGCTTTTGCTTGTGGGTGTGGCGGTTGTTCTTCAGAAATAGTTGTATGGTCATCACTATTAAAAATAGTGGAATCCATAGCATCAACAACCATCTCTCTATATGGGTTCTCATCATTTTGTATTTGTTGGGTGTGAGTTTGTTCATGAATTGGAGAATATGCTTCTCCATGTGAAATCCAATTGTAATAATTTGGCTTAAACCCGTTTATAATGAGATGTTCTTCTACTACAATGTCAAGCTGGTATTTCAGGTTTTTGCATTTGGCACAAGGGCACCTAAGTTTTTTGTCTACCAAGTCATATTCATCTTGTTGTTTAGCAAATTCAATAAACTCGCTAACACCCTTTATAAATCTAGCGGTAGGACGTCTTTTCTTATTGGAATGGTCTAATCTTCCTTCATACATCCATGAACGTTCCAATCTCTTCATTTTAATCTAAAGAAGACCCCAAAGAAATTTAAACATTTTTAAAAAATAACAATAATATTAAATACAAAATTTAAACATTATACTCCACATTATACAATAAACATATGAAAACAATATATAAATATTGTCAATAAATAATCCATCTTCGAATGGGGTCCTTATCACTCCAACCTAAACCCGTCAATGTACGTTTCAAGTCACTAGCAAACACACTTGTAATTTATTAATGAGGAAAAAATTCGGCAGCAATTCCCTTCAGTTCTCCAAATACACATATACATGTATTCGGAGAACATTAAAGGGATCGCCACCAAACTCATTCCTCATTAATAAATCACAAGTACGTGTTTACTACCTAAATGACTTGAAACGTACAAAGACAGTCCCAAAATGGGGACTATTCAAGAATTACTCCTAATGAGTAATTCTTGAACGGGTACTAAGTCAACATCAAATCAAACAACAACACAATCAAGTACTAAATTAATTAAGTCAATCAATAGCCCAATTCAACCACATAGTAAAGGCTTCTATCCTAAAGTCCGTAACATAATTTGAACTAAAATTAGTAAATTTAAAAAGTAACCGGTAAGAGGAGGTTACCTAATCAAGTAAAAGCAAAAATGAAAAGAAAACAAGAAGCAACAACTACAGCGTGCGGTGGTGCCTAGCAACATGCGACAACCCTGAAAAGAGAAAAGAAAAACAAAAATAACAAGGTTATTCTACCTCAATTCATCAATAACATGAATTATCAAACTAAATTTATCAAAATCAAGTCCTAAAGAAGGTTCTACTTAGCTAATAGATAATTTCTCTTAATCCAAAAGACGGTTTCACTTAGCTAATTCCATTAATGCAAAGGACGGTTTCACTTAGCTTAACATTAATAATAATAAGGCGGTTTAATTAGTAATAATAATAATAATAATAATAATAATAATAATAATAATAATAATAATAATAATAATAATAATAATAATAATAATAATAATAATAATAATAATAATAATAATAATAATAATAACAATAATAATAATAATAATAATAATAATAATAATAATAATAATAACAATAACAATAATAATAATAATACTAATACTAATAATAATACTAATACTAATAATAATAACAATAATTAATTCCCTTCCCCCACCGCCACCACCCACGGCCACCCTTCCCCCACCGCCACCACCCACGGCCACCCTTCCCCCACCGCCACCACCCACTACCGACCAAACCCCCACCCATAACCCTAAACCTAAACACAAACCCCCTTAATCATTCCCTTTTAATTCAAACACAAATTAAACTAAATCTAACTACAAATTAATCTAACATACTAACTACAAATAAATCTAACAAACTAACCACAAATTAATCAAACTAACTACAAATTAATCTAACAAATTAAACAAATTAAACTGAAATTAAACAAAAAAAAACTAACCTAATTAAAGAGAGTGATGGAGGCAATGAGAACGGTGGTCACGGTGGTGGAAGTGGTGGAAGTGGTGGTGTGGTTGTGTGGTTGTTGTCGTCGCCATTGCTTTCCTCTCTTCTTTTTTTTTTTTTTTTTTTTTCAAAGAGTAAAGCGAGAGAGAGGAGTTCCGTTTTCTATAAACAAATTTGGCGACGAAAAGCCATTTGGCGATCGCATTTCGATCGCCAAATTTGGCGACTACACATACATCGATCGCCAAATTTTAAAACTCGTCGCCAAATTGATTCCTTTTTTAAAAAATGACAGCCTGGTTTCTACTAAGAAAATTGGCGACTGAAATTCATTTTGGCGACTGCATTTCAGTCGCCAAATTAGCGACTACACATAAATCAGTCGCCAAATTAAAAATCTCGGTCGCCAAGTTTGATCCCCTTTTTAAAAAAGACAGTCGCCAAATTGGCGACTGATTTCAGTCGCCAATTTGGCGACTGAATATATCAGTCGCCAAATTTCGGTCGCCTGTTTTAGTTTTTCTTGTAGTGTAATTTGTTGATTAATTTTACATTTCATCATAATTTCAAGATATAAATTGTAAATGTATGTGTTAACCAAATTTGTGATCAAACATTAACTTACGCCCATATGTATAGAAAATCCTTGATTCTCAAACATTAACTTACGCCCGTAGGGTTTCTTCCATCTCATCAGACAAAAACCCCTCTTTGTGATCAAGTGATCATCATCAATTAATTAAGGAAGATGAAGATTAGCAAAAGACGTTCAAATAAATACATACCACCAGAAATATTGACTCTAATTCTCGCAAAATTGCCAGCCAAAACTCTATTAAGATTCAGGTGCGTATGTAGATCTTGGTGCTCTCTTATCAATCACTCGGATTTTATTTCAATGCATCTTAAACACTGTCAAAATAACAGATTAAATTCGGGTATATTATTAACCCTCGAGATATTGCGGTCCTGCGATCTACGTGAAGGATGCTTGTCACTTCGTGAGGCTAACACTTTTCGCAAACAAACTGACATTTTTAAAGTTTCTAAAAAGTGCTATCTTTATGGAACATGTCATTCTTTGCTTTTAATAAGCAACTCTCAAAACCACATGTCTAAAGGAATGAGATTATGTAATCCGAGTATTAGAAAATCATTGCTACTTCCTCCTTGTCCACTTCTTCCCTCTGATTGGCCCGCGCCTAAATTTGTACTTGGATTTGCGCTTCATAGTCAGGATTATAAAGTCGTTGCAATCGCATTTAAACGCATTAAGCGTGTAGAGCTTCGTGTGATGGGTGTTGCAGTTTACACACTTAGTAATCAACAATGGTCTGTCAGGGATAATGTCCTCAATATCGATTATTCGTCCTTTAATAATTTGTATGGGGCCTACTACTTCTGTGAGGGCGCAGCTCACTGGCTTAGAGATGCTCCATTGACTCCAGATGAGGTTACTAGTTATCGGTTTTATAATCAGACTCATCTTGTTTCCTTTGATTTTGATTCGGAACATTTCACCTTTTTGGAATTGCCAGTTGCGTTGGATGAATTAGAAAATTATTCCGGGTCTCTATTTATTCTCGGGGAATCACTAGCGCTTTTCTGCATTTCTCTTTTGAGTTTTAGAATATGGGTGTTGAAACAGGAGAATGGAAATAGACTATGGACTCTATGGTTTTCAGGTCCTTCAAGTCGTGAGGGTTATGAATTCTTCTACCATATGGGATCACCAACAAAAAGGGTATTATATTTTGAGGGTGATGGTGGCTATCTTGTTTATGGGAAGAAATCCTATAATATTGTTACTTGCCAAGTACGGGAGCTTGGAAAGTCTATGAGCTATGATTCACAACTGACAACGTATTCTGAGAGCTTGGTGTTGTGCAATCAATTCGGAACCGTGAATATGGCATAATAATTCCAATATTTAACTGTCTTCAATTCTTCATATCTCTTTGTAAATTATAGAGAATAGCTTATGGCTAGAAATTTGGGAATGCCTTCCGGCTTATATGTGCTATTGAATTTGTAGTCATTGGCTGTTCAGAGTGGAGTGCTGTACTTTATATCAGAGATTGTAGCGTGCCAGAATGTTGTGTGTTTGCTAGTTAAGAATTAAGTTAATCTCAAGATTATGACTCTTATGAGACGAGCCTTTTTGGTCTAAAATAATAAGACGGGATTTTGTAACATTTTACCGTTAAATGTGACCATTATTGAAAACCAGTTACCATAAGCTGTAACACTGCCTATACCATTGTGATTACATTTAACTATAAAATAGTCCCGTCTGAAACGAGAATTTGTGTTGTATTATTACCCCAGATCCTAACTGACCTATAACAAATGACGAGATAAAATCGCATCCAAAATGACCTATATTATTATTGACTCGTTTGCAAAGTCTAGAGTGACGGCAAAGAAACCAAATTCAATGTCAAGGACGTTGACACGGCCCAAGCCATCCTAATAGAGGAAAAGAAACAGACACCTCCATATGAGGAATAAACTCTGATATTTGAGACGAATCCTAAAACTGTGTTACAAAAACCAATCTTATCTTTATTAATTCAACTCAATTCAGGGCGTGTCACGCCATTAATTCAACTTTTTTTTTTTTGAAATACATGTTATTGTGGGACCCGTTAGTGTGCAATGTATTTATTTCTTCAGAATTTTGTCTTAGAACAAATACTATGAAATAATACTATGAAATAATTTTATACATTTCAAATAAATGAAATTAATGGCATATAAGCGAAATGAATTACAAATTGGAATAAATGAAACTAATTACATATAAATGAATTACATAATTTTAAAAAAAAAAAAAAAAAAAAAAAAAAAAAATAATAATAATAATAATAATAATAATAATAATAATAATAAAATTACATAATTACGAGATGGAATTACATTTAATTACGGGATTGAATTACATATAATGCGAATAAATTACATGCATAATTTTTAAAAACTAGATAGTACGATATATTTTTTAAAAAAATATCCTTTGTTATTTCCTCTTAAAACATTGCGGCCCTGTTTGGTAATCAGCAGATTGATATTAGCAGAAGCAGATTGGTCAAGTAGATTATAAATGACAGACTGTATTAACAGGTTTGACTAGTATATTTCAATTAGCAGATTTAGTAAAAGTGTTTGGTATTTAGCAGATTTTGGTTAATAGATTGTTGTATTTATGTGTAAATTGTTGACGGATTCATATTTCACAATCTACTAATGTGAATATGCTAGGTAGAGCAGCATATTAGAAAACAGTAGATTGAGCTCCAATCTACTCTTTCAATATGCCATTTACCAAACACTCAAAATAGTAGATTGGTAAGTCAAACATGCTAAAAGCCTCGAATATGCCGAAAATTCCCCAATCCGCCGTTTACCAAACACCCCCTGCATGTGAACACGTATTTGTAACAAGTTTAAACATTAATTATGTAGATCGCTGATTTAGACCAACTAGATAAGTACAATAGAAATACAAAAAAAAAAAAAAAAAAAAAAAAAAAAAAAATCAAAAACATTAATACCGGCCCAAATATATACCCGTGCAATTTTGCACGGGTTTAAAAGTGGTTCATGTTAATAATAGCAGACAGTTATGAATTCAATTACCACCGGGATGATCCTAATCAACCCAAATATCTTTAATTTTAATATTTTAATTCTATCTTTGTGTAAATCCGTCTTACAACAATTTTTTGGTGGATAGAATAAGAGAGTCCTTTAACAATGACAACTGTAAACTTTTATCTTCTAATAGTTCTCTCCTTTCTGTTAAGTCTTCTGAAACAATTTGGAATCGAAAATATTTTATTTCTATTTTTTTGTATAAATATTTCAATTATATATTGATTGATGTTAGGTTCATTGATTAGACTCATCTCTTCAGAAGAAAACCTAATATTAACTATGCCCATAATCAATCTCAATGGCGAAAGCGAAAAGAACGGGGAGAAAGCGTCAAACATTTGCCACGCTTCCAAATTAAAGTACTTACCCCCTGAGCTGTGGGCTTCTATTATAATAAATTTACCGGTGAAGACACTATTAAGATTCAGGTGCGTCTGTAAATCTTGGTGCTCCATTATTGATCAACCCGACTTTGCTTACACGAATCTTAAACTATGCAAAATTGATTCCAACGAAACTAAAATCGTTGCCCTCGAGAGATTAGGAGAATCCGGGACAGAAGGATGCGCCCTGACAATTCATCGGGGCAACACTCTTGAAGAAACTGCTCATATTTTCAAGAGTTCCGATTCATACGCTCTAATAAGCAGATGTAATGAATTGTTGTTATTGAACCGCTACGTTCATTACCCTGATAGGCCTGCTGATTTAAAAGAGATGAGACTGTGGAACCCTTCTGTACGCAAATCGTTGTTAATTCCCGCTTGCCCGCTTGTTGATGCTAAGTATTTACTTGGATTTTCCCCTCGCTGTAAGGACTATAAAATTGTGGCAATGCTAAGTAATCATTCAAAGATTCATGTCGCGGTTTATACCCTCCGTGAAAAAACATGGAGTGTTAGAAATAATTGCCTCGATGTCATCAGTAGCTACGTGGAGCTTATGTTTACAGCAAGGTTTTATCATCGAGAAGCTGCTTTTTATTTTCAAGGCGCTGTATATTGGTTTGGAATAGATCAGCGTGGATCTCATCTCGCGGTTTTGACCCTTACTGAACAAAATTATCTTATTTCTTTCAACTTTGATTCGGAAAAATTCACCCTTTTGGAAATTCCGCAGGAAACGAAGGGAATAGGAACAAGGTCATATTATAGGAGGTATTTGTTTATTCTTGGGGAATCGCTGGCAATTTTTAGTATTACTAAAGAAAAATCGGGAATATGGGTGCTGAAGCAGGGGAGCGGAAAGGGGGTATGGACTAAATGGTTTTCAGGACATTCGACAAGTCATGCTTATGATTTTTTTAGTCTCTCTTGTTCATGTTCACCACTATCACCATTACTCTATTATGAGAGTGATGGCGATAGCTATTTCTTTTTTGGGAAGAATTCTTATAATATTGCTACTGGACAAGTGACAAAGCTCGGAAAATCTAGGTATAACTTTTTGGATTTGGGAACGTATATGGAGAGCTTGTTATTGTGGAAAGGATACGGAGCTGAGGACATGGCGTCTTTCCCTTGATTAAGAGAATATAACCACTACTGTCTACACATATCACAATTATGGATGGTTTTGGGAAGACCGTGTACTGGTAAAGGTCGGATACATGAATTGTTACTCGTCTGTTCTTTTAGCTCTTCAATTAGCCAGAATAATTCAATATAGCTTGGTTTATGTCATTTTTGTTCTGAATATAGCTTGGTTTATGTCATTTTTGTTCTGATTTGATTTTGCTATTTTACTGCAGTTGACCTAATTTCGTCGAACTAGTGAGTGAATCCAATTCATTGATCAATAAACTTTAAAACACGAATTGGGATGATAGCTGAAAATACTCGTAGCTAAATCGGAATTGTTCTGTTCTTATTTACTGAGCTCCAACGTCAAAATCTCAAGCACAAAACATTCTACGTTACATTACACGACTATTATAAGTGCACGAAATTTGGATGTTTCAACATCTAATGGCATGCCCAATTACTACTCCTAATTTCGTAAAAGGCATAAGTTATTCCGCTTGAAAAAACAAAAAGTCATTTTCAACAAATTAAGCCAAACATGCTTTAGATCAGACGTAGGGAACAGAAAACAAGAAGAGCAATAAGTAGAGATGGACTTATCCTTTATTTACGAGCGGAGGGTCTTCCTAAAATAATTCATAAGAGATTCACCCTCGGTCTTCACATATACTCCGTAGTATGTTTTTTTAGGTTTGTTTATGTGCCAAACAAAACGGCGAATGAAGACGTCATATCCTCAGCTCCATATCCTTTGCCCAATACCAAGCTCTCGGAATATGTTTCCAATTCAACATAATGGCTCAGAGATTTTGCAATCGACTGAACTTGGCAAGTAGCGATATTATAGGACTTGTTCCCATAAATAAGACAACCGCCATCACCTTTATAATACAATACCCTTTTCCTAGGACCCGAATGATAGAACATACCAAATCCATCATTACTCGAAGGACCTGCAAACCATAGAGTCCACCCTGTATTTCCACTCTCTTGTTTCAGCACCCATATTTTGAGACTATCAGGAGAAATGCAGAAAAACGCTAGCGATTCCCCAAGAAGAAACAGAGACCTTATAGTAGTATGTACTTCATCCAAGGCATGTGGCACTTTCAAAAAGATGAAACTTTCCGTGTCAAAATCAAGGGAAATAAGATGAGTCGGTTTACCGTCTTCATTACTACTCGAACTATCCTCACGTGGATCATTTCCAAGCCAGTGAGCTGCACCCTCAGAGAAATAATAGGACCCAAACAATTGCGCATTGGACAAAAAGTCAAAGTTGACGCCATTATCGCTAACAGCCTGTTTTCTAACAGCCCATTTTTTTATCACTAAGTGTGTAAACTGCGACACCAAAATGCTTAAGTGAGATCGCAATGACTTTAAAATCTTTAATGCGAGGCACGAACCCAAGAACATGGATAGTGTCGCGTACGAAACATTGAGAAAGAGGACAAAGGGGAAGTAACAATGATTTTCTAATACTAGGATTACATAATCTCATCCCTTTACACACGACGTTTTGACAGCGGCTTATTAAAAGTAAAGAATCACAACTTCCATGGAGAAAGTGGCTCTCAGACCACTTACAAATAAGATCAGTTTTAAGGAGAGAGTCCGTCTCGAGAAGTGTCAACAAGCATCCCTTTTGCCCATCGAGTCCCAAACCCTCGAGCGATAATAATTTATCTGAATTAATCTTTTTGTTGTTACAAAATTGAAGATGCATGGTAACGAAATCAGGATCATCGATAATGGAGCACAAAAGATTTACATACGTACCTAATGAAGGGACCGCGGTACATCACATGTAGCAGCGGAAGACAGAAACGCGCTCCTCCTGAGACCTATTGCATTTAAAAACTTGTAAAACTGGGTAAAGGGACACATACTTTATGTGTAGACAATAAATTGGTCTAACCCCGAAAATACGGAGTCTCTAGTGTATCCACACCGGTAGATAAACTAACGTTCTCAACCCTTGAGATGACCTCGGAATATAGAGAAATACTTTCTCACTTTTGTATTTATACGAGAGACTACGAGAGACAAGTTTCACAAACTTGTTTTGTATTTTCATCTTACAAAAACTCGTGGACTACCTTGCTATTTATAGCCAAAAAAATTGCTTGTCCAACAAGGCACTTAAAGCTAATCTTACATAATGTATCCTTAACCATTAAGGAATAAACATGCAAAAAGAGGCACGTAACTTTTTAAGATAAACATGCCATGATTCATGCATATCAAACATATGTAAAGTGGCTTTATCATTTGACTTGTTTTGGTCCGATCTCTCGTACAAACGTCTTTCCGATATTAACTATATTTCCGTGTTAGCGGACAATATAAAAATATGTCGTCGAGATTATTTAATTAATTATCTCATAATAAATTAAATAACCGTAAACGTTAAATATCGACCGTAAGTGTGTGACCACATAGGTTCATCGCTAAACCGGTAATATAATTAATCTCATTAACTATTAATCGAGGTTGGCGTCTAACAACACTCCCCAACGGCCGGATAGCGTGAATACCAATATTCACTGTACTCGAACCTGGTAAAGGATAATGTATTTATTTCCCTCCGTCATTCCAACTCCGGATCGTCCTAGGGTATGGTTTGACTGTCAAACCCCACTAGACGACCACTATGTTACATGTCTATCATTATTGGTCGGGGATGACTTTAAGAAACTCCTTTCTTAAATCATTCGTCTACCCTGGCCAAGGTTTTTTATATGACCAATAAGATTAATGACAACATAGAGTTCAAACTCATTACCTTGAGTTGACGGATTCCATCTTGACTCACCACTAATTACATAGGTACTTAATTATACCCAATGACCATTCAACTAGCATTTTTACACACTAGGTGTCCGGTATCTAAGCACAATAAGTAGTCTATTAACTACAATGATGATCTCAGGTCAAAGGATAAAATATACAATTACTCCTTAAGAGAATTTCCACATTGACAGTGCATAGGTAATAATAACCATTTGGGAAATCTCACTGTTGATCACGTTCAATAATCATATCTCCATATGCATTATCTATATTATAACTTAATGAATGAGATCCATTAATACTCATCCTATGAGTAACGTTATCAATATATTGGTCTATCCGGATTATCATAGTCCCGTTCTGAAGATCCAACGACCAAGAACACTTTTAGACTAAACTTTATAATACTCGACTCTCATTATCATAATCTCCATTATGATGACAAATATACCAGTTTAATCAAGGACTTATCATCGTATTAATACCTTAATAAGATAATAAGAAAAAGCCATCTAATTATTAATCTCCATTAATAATTACACTGTATGAAATTTGTTCAAAAACATTTCATAACGATTGCTCTGGGGCATAGTTCCAACACCTAAATCTTAGTAAGGATTTTGCTGGCAAATTTACGAGCATTTGAGTTAACACTTCAGGGGGTATGTATTTAATTGGATTTGAGTTCGTTCTCTTCATTTTTTCTCCGGTTGATAGGCGATGGACCAATTGAAAAAGGGATTTTTCACCTGGGATTAATGAACTGATGAAACGAAACCCTAGTTTTTACCGATTCGTAAGGTTCTATGTTTGGAGTTTGGACAATTCGGTTTTATAATGAAAAATTGAGATGATTTTATTACATAAATTGGACACTTTTTATATGGTCGTTGACTCGGTGGACAATTTTTATCTGATTGTTGGACAAATCTTTTTACACGCTCCGTCCTAGTCAATAGTTTATACTCCCTCCTATTCAATATAAACTTCTCTAATTCCTTTTCCGTTTATTCACAAATAACTTCCCTATTTTTTTGGTAAGTGTTTGTATGGTCCAAGTTTAATTATATGGTTTTTTTTGGGTCTAAATCATCCGGTAATCCGAACCACATTGGGCCGATTAATCCGGATTTCGGGGCGTGTCCAAGGATTACGGTATTTAAACCCCTCTCAGTCGCAGTTGTGGGGGATCGATCCGCAGACCTCCCTACTAAGCGCAACCTCATGCTACCACTGCGCCAACCAACGATTCGTAAGTTTAATTATATGGTGGGATGGTATATTTGTGTGGTCCAAATTAATCAATATCAATCAATACTATATATTAATTCCAGAAATCAAAGGACTTCAATGTAATTAAATAAATCTATACAAATTAATTATACTATATAGTTTTAAATCCATATCACTGTGCGATGGACCTGATCAAGGGACTTCAATGTAAATATAATATAGTTTTGGTTGAAATATAAATTTAGAGAACACCGGAATATGGTGATTTTCCTTAAATAAACATGCCCACTTATGGTATTAATTAATATTAATATGTTAATTAGTTAAACATAAACAAATATAATATAAGTATATTATATTTTGGAAACTACTAAAATGTAAATAAATCAAGCTAGATTTCTAAAAAATATAAAATTCCATAATTATTTCGATTTGATTAGTTTAATGCATACATGTAATATATTTATGCATATATGTAATATATTTATTAAAGTAATAGAAGTAACATTGGATATAGTAATATGATATAGTCAATGTAACATTAGATATAGTCAAAGTAACAATATTAGCAGCAAACTGGAGTAGTGAAATTATCAATATTTATGTACAAGTAGAGAAAGTAACAATAATTATGGTGGGAGTAGTGAAAGTTATAACGAAAGTAATAAAAGTAACAATATTAAGAACAAAGGAAAGTATATATGAACAATTAACTAACTAATCGATTTCAGTAAAATAGTAATAGCGGGAGTAGTGAATTTGTCTCAATATTTATTTCATTGTAATTTTAAGATATACTATGTATCATAGAAAAATATATTAATGATAAATTTATGAGTTATGCAATTTTAAAGTAGTTTTAGATAATTAAAAATAAATTTTAATGCTAAACAAATGTAGCCCGGGCGAAACCGGGCATCCATACTAGTTTATTTATATAGTGGGATAGTGTATTCCTTAATTTATTTTATTCTATGTCAAAATTAATGCAAATGTAAACTATTTACTGGTACAAATAGAGTACATAAGTTGGACACTCTTACAAACAAAGCATGTTGAGCGGACTTGGTCCTTCCGACCAATTTGGTTCGTACACGACCCAGACCTTGACTCGTCATGTGGCACCAGGGAAGGAAGCATGCTCCGACCACTGCATAGTCGTACGGAATGGGACACATGGACCTGCCACGTGCGTACCCTTAACCGTACAAGTACATCCTATAAATATACGGCACTGTTCACTAATGAAGGTAATCATTCCTCCACTCTCTAGCTATTCACTTTATCTCAGTACAATTCAGCAAATTTCATTTCGAGTCATTCAATACAGTAACAGCCTCTCTGTATTGTTGGCACAAAGGGTAACGCTCCAAAGCTACATACATCGGGCCCCCTTACTCCGCAACTACTAGTAGATATCCTTTAGATATTGAGGAGATGTTGGCAGCAAATTTACAGTCGCCGGTTTTTTGCAAATATTTTTCTATTTTTCCTCTCGCCTCTAATGCTCTTTGCTCATGTTTTCAAGTTTGACATAAAACCATACAAACTTAGTTTTATCATTGAATATAAACGGCTTGGAATTCAAAGGACTAGAAAAATGAAAAACTCGAAATGCAAAATAAGGAGTTCAAAAGACTCTCAAGAAAATAATGTTCCAAATGTTATTTGACAGTGTACTTTAAGTTGGTCAATATAATTAAGATCAGCAAAATTTCACGGTGATTTTGAAGTAGTTGTGAGAATCGGATAGAACAAGGTGTTACCCGAACTTATTATAGTTATTAGAGCTGGTTTTGCGCAGGTAGGCTTCCCCCTTGATAAAACTTGCGTAGTATACAACAAATAACATCATACTTCATTAGAAGAAACTAGCTAAAATTGTAACTGACGAAAGTCGATCAATATCGGAGCAAATTGACAAAAAAAAGTCTTGCTGGATGGCCTCACAAGGATAAAATGACATAAGACAGCCTGATCCAAATTTTTTTTTTTTTAAAAAAAAAAAAAAAAAAAAAAAAAAAAAAAAAAAAAAAAAAAAAACAGCCTGACAGTTGCACATTAAGGCATTAAGCATCCGCGCTTTGGCTTTATAAGTTTATCTAAATAAGAAAGTCAGAAACCTTGCATGTCGAGCATCTCATCGAGACGTTTTACTCTCTCGAACCCTTCACTTACCAAGTAACGAATCTGCTGTTTATCCTGACACCCCTTGTTAGTCTCCATTTCTTGTCTAATCGTTTGCTGCAATTCATCTGCAAATTCAATGGATGAACAAATAGCACTGTCAAAACAGGAGTGAATCATCAGATTCATCGCGTAGCTCAAATTCGGCTTATTGCCAACTAGGAAAGCTCAGGATGATACAGGCTGACTGCGATTCATCAGACTGTCAGGTGAAGAATTAAGGGATACAACTAGCATATTGTAAGCTTGAAGCATACAATCAGTTATAAAGATGTATTTTTCAGAAGAGTTGGTCTTTACGTAAAATGTTTTAACTATGAGTCATGGTACTAGATGTAAGTTTCAATCTTGATATCTGAATCAGTTGTAACGTCTGACCAAAAAAAAAAAAAAAAAAAAAAAAAAAAAAAACTGAACCCAAAATGTTTTTGTTTTCCCGGGATACTTGTGACAGAAAGAAAAGGCATCAACTGAGTCAGAGCCTGACTGGGGGCCTGACAGAGGAAATAGGAAGATACCTCTAGAAGTGCCAGGGGCTCGCCTCGCAGTTCTTAATGCATGTCTGTACAGCTTCAGCACTCTTGCACGGAGAATAAAGTCCTGTAAATCCATGATCATGCTGCAATACCATTCTTCCGTCAATACAATATTACAACCAGCGCAACAAAAATCCAAGGAGCCTAAATAATGCACACAACTTTCTAGATAACAAAACACCGATGATGCAAACTAGGAATTTCATGCACGGAAATGACAAGCATAAAGCAACTTCAGTAATCAAGTGGCAGTCAGCACTTTTTTTTCATTCACATCATCCTCCATTACATAGTTTCAGAATCTATGGGTTGGATCAGAAGAAAAGGGATAAAAACGCTACTATTATAATAATTAGATTATATCAGGATGATGAAATCTCTAATAATTAGTTAATGAGAACAACCAATAACTAGCTTTCCGAGTTTTTCAAGATCAAGAAGAAGGGACAATGCTGCAGAATCCAGAGATCTTTTCTTATCAGCTTTTTCTTCTCCCATGGCCTCCATCACACCAAAGTCAGGTATGCACAGGGTTATTTTCGACATAAAACTATTAAACCCTTTCTTCTTGTTTGGACCTTCACCAACTTCAATCGGAGTTATCAACTGGCGTCCTGTAGTCTCAAAACTTGGCATTGGCCACTGCAATCTTTTACATAGATCATACAGTGAGCTCCTCGGCCCTCCTTTCTGTGCGTTAACAGATGAAATGACCGGAACGCCTCCAATAGGAACCTGAGCTACCTTTTGCTTTTTGTGAGATACAATATCCAATGTGATCGTCCCATCTAATGAACACAGCGTAACGTCATGTGGTTCCCTTTTCCTCTTTTCTCCCACAACATGAGCAAATGAAATCCCGCGATCTTCTAGATCCTTTAACAAATGAAAAGCAGCTTCTCCTCTAGCGGCTTTCCTAGTTCTAGCAATTCCTTCTCCTATCAGTAAAATGTCAGTCAGTTGTAATTTAAGCTCTACAAATATTACTTGACTGTGATTGACACATTGTTCTTTGAAAAAGTAACCACGGCGATCACATAATTCATTTAGTTCTCGGATCGGTGCCAACTCAAGATTCTCAGGAGTCACTATAGGAGACAACAATGGATAGAAAACTCTCCAAACTTCGCCGATTTGAAGCTTGGTGTCTATAAGTATAGCTCCAGCAATACTCTCCACCAAGTCACCAAGAGCCTTGGGACACTGCCTTCCTTGCAGTGTTTTGGTACCCTCGGCCTTCGTAATTAGATTCACATAATCTGTTACTTGTTCAGCAAGTAACGAAGAAGAGTGTAGAAGGTGAGGGAAGAGGTTGCGCCTCACAGCAACTTGAGCAAAATTCTCATTATTCACAGAAGCTGCCCGTAGATCGGTCAATTCTCCCGGGTCAATATCTTTATGGTTTTGATAAAGATGCCATGTCATCAGCACATCAAGCACAGCATCCCCAAGAAACTCAAGCCTCTCATAACAATATTTCAACCCGGCATTTTCATATGTGGAATGAGTAATAGCTTCAAGTAACAGCCCTTTGGTAGAAAAGTCGTATCCAAGTTTGGATTCTAGGGTTGTAATCTCATCAACTTTTTGGGCAAAAGGCCGAACAGATGCCACATCAACAGCCTTATCAACATAACCCATGTCCAACTTAGCTTCAATTCCCAGCCATGTCATCACGTGGATAGACGCCGCTAATCCACCAGCCACATAGTACGCCCCAATAACCGCCTCAACACAATCAGCTATATTTTTGGAGACCAACCACCTATGTCCCTTGTCACAATTCTTACCAAGCACATGCTTTTCATCAATAGTTTGGTATTTGCTATCTAAGGGCACTTTAGATGAGTCAATACCATGCAAACAAGAAGTGGGGTGAACAGAAAGCTGCCCAGGGGCCACCCAACGACGAGGTTCAAATGGGCTGTCACGTATATACTCTTGTAGGCCTCCCTTAATTCCCAAATAATGTAAGGTAGCGTTGCAAATAGCTTGCTGGCGATGAGCAGATAACTTTCCTTCCTGTTTTTCGGGATATGTTAGAAAAAGATGACAGCTCACTGAATATTTCAGTACTGAATCACCGAGTAACTCTAAACGCTCTGACGAAAAATCTTCCAAGCATCTCTGAGTTGTAAGTGCTTCCAAAAGAAGTAAACTTGGAATATTAAATTTGTCTATATTCAAACCAATCTCTTCCCTGAGCTGGCCGGCCAACATCAGACATTCCAATCTGTGCATTACAGAGGGTATTAAATAAAATGCTCTAAGAACAGATAGAGGGACATCTATACTGACTACAAGTTCAGGGGGCATATGAACATGATTTTGTGGCCTTTGGTCAGTACCATCTGACAACATCTTTCGACGCAAGGCAGTAGCTTCACTATCAGACAGAAGATTAAAAGCGTTATGAGTCTGCTTTAGAAGCAACAGTGGTTGTTCCGGGTATAATAGCTCGATTTCATACTTTTTGGTAAAATAATCAGCAAAAGTAGAATACTTTGGCTTCCGAGATGCCTCAAAAGGGCTGTGAGCAGAGGTATCGACCAAGACGTCAAGAACATAGTATATCCTTCCAGTGTGAATTGATATAACAACAGTGTCTTTCAAGTTTCCCATAGAAAATGTGCAATTTGCTAGATTGACATGGTTTTTACTAGCGCAATTTTCATCCAAACAAGAGGATTTAGTTTTTCTTTGAGATAGTTCAGCAGTTAACCAACAAAAACTCTTCATATATTCTACCACAGTAACACAAGAATCAACTGCCTTCCAGTTAATTCTCCAAGAAGCATGATCTTCGACATCCGAAGACTCAAGTGGTAAGATCAAATATGAAGTATCTGTACTCCACAGCCAAGCACTGTCTTTTTGAAGTAGAAATTCTCTTGGTGTACCCTCTGCTTTAGACCCTAGAAATAATTTACCGAATAATCCATTAAAGAGGAGTTCATGAAAGCGCATTCCACGCTTGATTTGATCTGAATCCAAGTGTACTTCTCCAGATGGAGAAACGGACGATATTGCTGTTCTATCGAGCAAATAAAGGTCCATCTTGGCATTAGCAACATCATGATCTAAGTTTGACTCGGTCAAAAGTAAAAAACTAGAGAAGTCTTCACTGTCACAGGAGAAATCAATCCTGTAGGAATGAAATACAGCCCCATGAGGCTTATCTCTCCACTTGCCCGATAAAGCACGTACCGGAACCATCCCATGTAACTCCTTCCTTTTTGTAGTTCCGGCACCAGGCAACTCGCTCTTACTCATATTCAGAAGACTTTCGATAGGCGTGACATCCATGAGATAACACACTTTTCACAAGGTTCAACTGACAAAGTTACTAACCAAAGGGTATTTGGAAAGCGACAAACTATTGTCCGAGATACTGGATTAGGATATTAGTAGTTATCTTACTATAAATCCACAATGCTTTCAATTATAAGAATCTAAACATAGGCATTCGACAAATCAACCTACACAAACAATGAAAGAAATTCATAAGTACCTATAGAGCAGTTTGTCTATTCGTATTTATTGTGGCAAAAACATCTCTCCTCCACAAACATGTCAAACAAATTCAACAAATCACGTAGAGATGAGCGCGAGAGTACAACCCTTTACACGTAAAACCAGGAAAGTTTGTATTATTACTTATGAAGAATGTTTCTCTGATGTACATAGAGCTTCTGGCAAATCTTATTAACACAAGATTCACAATTGCAAATGATTAGTTCGAGAATATATACTTATAGTCACAAGTGAAATCAAAATGAGGAAATCTCAATTCTCTCATCATGCAAGCACCAGAGTAACCAGAGTAACTTATTCCATTCATTTAAATCATAGTTGTTATATAATAGAACTACCTCTTCTTTAATCATACCCAACTAGAACTACCTGTGTATCGAGAGAGATATTTGTGATTGCGAACTCGACATTCACGAGTGTTATTTGACCCTTTTAAGACAGTACTTGTAAATGACTAACTATCTACTATTCCACTTCCTAAGATCCTGTTTTAGTATCTCAGTTAGCAGATAAGAATACCCCGATCACTCTCAGAGTGTCAGCTTACTAGCTTTAGAAATAACTGTAGATTGTTTTTATCAGATAAGAAATCACGCAAAGCAGACAGCAAAATGTAGAACTTCCTCAATAACATGAGAGGAAAAACATATATCATAACTTCTAGCAGAACTGAATGTAAGCGTAAAGCATGTCTATTCATTGCCAAAATCACCCCATTCAAGAACTACAATTCAGTACATAACTAGGATCCTCACTGGTATGCTATAAACATAGGATTTCACACAAGAACTACAACTAGTCAACACCCTTCTAATAAGGAGACATCAGTGATTCACCATTGCTCCGTTAAGTGACCTAAACTTGAATTTGTTACTTTTTAAAAGACCAAATGTAGGACACCAATTAACAACTCAGACTCTCAGGGTGTGTTTGGATACTAAAATAGGAGGGAAAGGAAGGGGAGGGGGAAAGAGGGAAGGGAAAGGGAGGGGAGGGAAGGGAAGGGGAGAGGGAATGAGATGTGGGTGTTTGGATACAATTTCCCTCTAAATCTTGCCTAATGTGGAGAGATTTTGATTAGGCTTGAAGGAGGGAAATTGGATCCCTCCAAATCACTCCCCCTCCATTTCCCTCCGCCCTTATTTGCTATCCAAACAAGGGAATTTAAATTCCCTACTCTCCCTCCCTTCCTTTTCCCTCCAAATCATTCAATCCAAACATACCCTCAAAGTCCATCAACTGCTAAAGAGGCAAAAGGGCAATCACACTCCATCTCACTTACAAAGTTCACCATAACGCACATCTGCGAGAGTAACCCTTCTTTATTATCTTTCCGTATGTCCTTCCTTATTACATACACCCTCTTCCTATATTACCAACCTCGTTTCATCTTCTTCCTTCAAATCACATCAAGATTCATAACTTAACTCTCACATATCACAAAGAGTATATAATCCCTCTGCTACCTATAATTTCCATACAATCTTTCCCAAAAACACCCAAATGTTTGCAAACATTACGCCGGATTAAGAATTCCACACAAATTTTGATCAGCAAATAACACTTCCTTAAATCAACCCATCACATCTCACAAGGAAAATAATATTTTAAATACAATGTACTTGAATATTCTCTCTTTTTCATCCTTCAAATTCATATCATATGCATCCCAAATCCCAATTAACTCACAAATTGATGATTTAACATGGGTAATTCTAAAAAAATCATTATAATCAATTTCTATCCTCAATTCATATTCTTTTTCATCATTAAAATTAATTTACATCCCAAATTATCTATGATTTGACATGGGTAATTCTAAAAAATAATCATCATCAATTTCTCAACCCCAATTCATATTCTTTTTGTTGCAGATTATTAATAATTAATTAACAAAACCAACTAAAACAAGACCAGTAATTGAAATTAGAAGAATTCAAGAAATAAATTGAATTCAAATACAAAAGATGAATAAACATAAAAGTAAAGCATTATCAATTGAAGTAATGGAAGAAAGCAGGGTTAAACTGTGAACAAACATACCTGAAGTAGTAAATAATAAGATGCTGTTTCAATTGAGAAAGGAGATTGAGTGTTGTTACTTGTTGTCAGTTTGTGTGTTTTAATGTGAGTTTTGACTTCTGTGTGTTAAACTGAACTGTTGGGAAGTTGAGGTTCGTACTTTATAGTACCGTCGATGGTTGAACATTCAATGTGTGTGTTTAAAAATCCGTAATTCTGAGACGATATCACACAGTCAAAGGGTTCCATTATAAAATAACACAACTCGTTTATTAGCACTAAATAAATATATTTTTTTATAAAAAAAGATCGTCTCATGGTGTAGGAACATCTTATTCTAAAATTTGAGTCTAAAAAAATAGAGTCATCCTTGGAGTTAGTAATAACTTTAAAATGCTCGAATATTTGGCAAATTCTCATTTAAAAAGGATACATTCATTTTACGTTTAGACAAGTAAAAGATGTTTATATAGAATGAATAAAACAAAAACAGAATGCATACGGAGAAATAAAAGATTTGTCGTCTATGTCGATGTTATTTAACCCGTTTTAAAATCAAGACGAATACATCCGTCTTAAAAAAACTAGCGGATGATATTTAGAGGGTGTTTGGTAATGGTACGCTTGAAGATTTATCCGTACACTACTACAAATCCAGGCAACTACAACGACCCTTTAACAACGCTTATTCACGAAAATCACCATAAGACGTTGTAGAATGGATGACGCGAATTTTACTAAACTTAATTACAACGGTTATGTGTTGTTAACCGTTGTTATTGGTTTTAACAACGGGTCAAACTTGCACAACCGTTGTTAATATAAAAACTAATAACAACAGTTTACTGTAATACATTATAACCGTTGTTAATAATTTGATGCAAAATTGGTGAAACTTTATTACAACGTTTATATTAGTACCCGTTATTATTAGGTTTTAACAACGGTTGTAGACGCAATAACCGTTGTTATTGAAGGTATGAAGATCTAAAGAACAACAGATCGCTTTATTCTGCTATACGCTACAAAACACAAACACAAGCTAATACTGCTACACAAATATCATCCTCCATTCCTCCCTGATCGTCTCTCTTTGTCTTCATCTCCATCACTGTTGTCACCGTCTTCTCTCCCTCATCGTGTTTATCAATCAGGTATATATGTTTCTTAGTTTATTAACTATTTCTTATTAAGATTTCAAGCTATATATAGATATAGGATTGTTCAATTTCCTGGCCTATGAATGTCGATTATTTTTGAATTTGTGAATTTGTTGGGTTAATATCTAATTTGTTGATAATTTAGCTTAATTGATTTTCTGAATTTCGTTTATTTGTTTGCCTATTATTGGATTTTCTGAATTAGTTGCCTATATATTACGAATGTAGAAAATGACTCGAACTTGGATGATTGCTGCAAATATGAGTGACCCCAACTATAAGGATGGTTTAGCTGAATTTTATGAAGTCGTTGCGAACAATTTGAAAGGTTCTTCTAGTATTCCATGTCCTTATGAAAGATGTGGTAATATTAGGTATATGGCTTTTCCGGACGTTAAAATACACCTAGAAAAGTGGAGATTTAGTCGATCCTATACACGTTGGATTTTTCATGGGGAACCATTAGAGGACGAGAATAGCTTTGAAGAAGATGATGTTGAGGTATACGAAAGGCTAACTGATGATCCTGAGTTTGCCGAGTTTTTTGAGTTGGAAGCAGACAAGTTGAATGTTGGGTCTATAGATAATGAAGAGAATGATGATGAGTCGAATTTGAAGATGTAGATGATGACACTATTAATTGGGATGACCTTAACAACATGTATGAGAAGTTGTGTGAGTCTGAAGCACATCTGTATCCTGATTGTAAGTTCACAAAAATGTCGGCTGTGGTGAAGTTGTATAATATCAAGGGGGGCAAATGGGGTGAGTGACACGTGTTTCACTAGTTTTTTAGCCTTGATAAATGAGTTACTTCCAGATGGTAATGTTCTACCTGTTAAGACATATGAGGCTAAAAAACTAATTAAAGGAGTGGGTATGAAATATGAGAAAATACATGCATGTCCAAATGATTGCATATTGTATCGGAAATTATATCAAAACTTAACCAATTGCCCTAAATGTTTGGAGTGGAGTTATAAGGATAATGAAGGGATCTCGGCTAAGGTGTTGTGGTATTTTCCAGTGATACCAAGATTCATAAGGATTTATGCGAATCCCGATGATTCAAAAATGTTAACTTAGCATGAAACTGGAAGAATAAATGATGGAAAGCTAAGACACCCGGCATATGGTATGCAATGGAAATCGTTCGACGCTAAGTATCCCGAGTTCGGCAATGAACCTAGAAACTTACCTCCATATGTGTGCATGAAAAGAAAGTATTTGATGTCGTTGTTAATTTCCAGCCCTAAACAATCTGGAAATGATATAGATTTCTATTTGGAACCTCTTCTAGATGATTTGCGAATGTTGTGGGATAGTGGATAGAAGTATTTGATGCATATAAGAACGAAACTTTCAATTTGAGAGCGATGTTATTGTGTACAATATCTGACTATCCGGCTTATGGCGACCTTTCTGGGCACACAGTTCATGGGAAAGAGGCTTGTCCATTGTGTGGGGAGGATATCGAGTCTGAATACTTGAAATCTTCTCGTAAGTATGTGTATATGGGAAATAGGAGGTTCTTGTATCATGACCATTGTTATCGCAAGATGCGGAAAGCATTCAAAGGAAGACAAGAACTTCGTCAACCTCCTAGAATTTTGAGTGGGCATGAAGTTTATCAGAAAGTAAAGCATATTGAGATAGATTATGGGAAGAAGAGCGACTCTAAATTGTCTACTCGTGGGTATAAGAAAAGATCCATATTTTTTGATAAACTTCCATATTGGCCTGACCTCCAGGTCAGGCATTGCCTCGATTTCATGCACATTGAAAAAAATGTCTGTGATAATATTATCAATACCCTCTCAATGTTCCCGGTAAAACAAAGGATAACCCCGCAGTTAGGGAAGATATGAAAATGATGGGTATTAGGCTAGAGTTGGCACCACAGAAGAGAGGTAGTCGTACATTTTTACCGTGCTTATACCCTTTCACGGAATGAGAAAAAAGAGTTATGTGCATGCTTGAATGGAATTAAAGTGCCACATGGTTATTCGTCGAACATCAAAAGCCTAGCGTCGATGCAAGACCTAAAACTAACCGGGTTAAAGTCACATGATTGTCACACTTTGATGCAACAATTACTACTTGTGACTATTCGTTCCATTTTACTTGAAAAGGTAAGATATGCTATAACTAGATTCTGTCTCTTCTTCCAGTCCATATGCGAGAAAGTCATCGATCCCGATGACGCGGATTCATTGCAGGACCTCGTTGTAACCTCTCTTTGTCAGTTTAATGTATTTTCCACCCTCTTTCTTCACTATCATGATTCATCT
Source organism: Silene latifolia (assembly GCF_048544455.1). Classification (NCBI taxonomy): domain Eukaryota; kingdom Viridiplantae; phylum Streptophyta; class Magnoliopsida; order Caryophyllales; family Caryophyllaceae; genus Silene; species Silene latifolia. The sequence goes on along the minus strand of NC_133531.1, from coordinate 22,536,000 downwards.
GACCATTCACTTGGTTAGGGAGATTTTGTACCTTGGGCCCGTGTACTTGAGATACCAGTATCCTTTCGAAAGATGGATGAAAGTCTACAAGGACTATACATCTAATCGGTATCGTCCGGAAGGTTGTATTGCTGAACACGCTATTTTAGATGAAGCTCTTTCATATTGTTACGCTCATCTCTCCCTTGAGGAGTTGATTGGCGTTCCTAAGAATCGTCATAGTGACTGGATGATCGGAAAAGGTATTAGGGGCCGGGTTGAAAAAATTGTGACATGTGAAATGTTGCATTTAGCACATACGTATGTGCTAAACAACGAAGATGAGGTGCAGCCTTATATTCAACAACACAAATATGAGCTCAAATACGATCACCCAAATAAGACCGAGAAGTGGATTGCAAACGAGCATACGAAGACGTTTGGAGAGTGGTTTAGGAATATTGTCTTAGAGTATACGAATCAAACTGGTGATGACATATCTCTTAGGTTACTACGTCTTGGTTTAGGTCCAAATGCCAGGGTCACATTTTACAGCAGTTTTGCCATTAATGGATATACTTTTTACACCCGCGAGCAAGATGAGTTGAGCACAATGCAAAATAGTGGTGTGAGTTCTGAATTTGAGGCAATGCACTTTGCTACTTCAAAAGATAAAAAACCTATTTAGGAAAAATGCCTTTATTATGGTGTTATTCAAGAAATATTGGTATTAAATTACATTGATTTCACAATGCCTTTGTTTCGATGTAACTGGGTTGATAACAACATCCATTGTGTCCGAAAGGATAAGATGGGATTTACGTTGGTCAATCTGGGTAAGGTTGGCAATAATAAGGATGATCCTTTCATAATGGCATCCCAAGCTAAACAAGTGTTCTATGGTACCGATCCTATGGATAAGAAGTGATCTGTTGTACTGTCTATAAGGAGTAGAAGGAGTAGTCCATCCGATAATGCTGATGATTATCAGGATGTCGTTTTTGAGGGAATGGATCACTCTACCACTATATCTTATTTCGACGATGTTGACACTAATCATGAGGACACTAAAAGCATCTATATGCGTGATGACCATGGTGAAGGTATTTGGGTTAACGAAGAAACTATGACATCCAAGAAACGTCCCCGATCCTGAGATGGTCTATAATGTAAGTTATTAGCGTTTTTATTTTTATTTTTTAAATATATATATCTTCCTTTTAGATTTTTTTTTTTAAATAACTATCTCCACTGAACAGATTTGCATTTAGGAACTGCATATTTAATACAAACGTAAAGCATGATACTCTCGACGCTACTTATACAACATTACTGGAAATATTACAAGACCACAGGGTTACACATTACCTTTATTTAAGTTGCCTTTTCATACAGGCCCACGACACTACTTATGATAGGCGGATACAGACACACACAGTTTGAAACTCAACAAATAACACACGACGTTGCTTGAAAGTTTCAGCCACAGACACAGACACATTTTGTAGAGGTTTTAGGGGTACATTGCTTGGAAAACAGCCACAACCTGGTTGTAGGCATCGACGCTTTCTGAACTGGCCGACTGCTGCCCATCAAAGATGGTCGCATACGGCATTTGGACATAGTCCACGGTATTCTTCAGAAGCTCGGCATCCTCGTCTGTGGCTACCCAGAGGTATGGTTCGATTGTTGATCTATACGGAGCATTCCAGTCGTTCCTGCCATGGCCTCTGATTGAAACATCATGTCAAGCTTAAATGTTGATTCTGCATGTGCAGGTGATGTTCCAAACTGAATGAGTAGACTCCCTTTGAATCCCCATGGCCCCCATTGTGGTTCCAAAGTCGTCGCTCTGATACCACTTTGTGTCACCTCCATATACCAAGGAGCCTTACTAAGACCTTCCCTAACATATAAGGACATCACCATCTCGGTTGCCCGAGGAAAGAAATCATCAAAGGTCAATAAAAGAACATTTATAAATTATTTTACAAGTGTTACAGCCAAACTACTAAATGAAAGATACAACTCATCAACTATATACTACTTCTGTCATTACTCGTGAGGACTCATCCCAGCCATGACTCCAGCAACCATCCAAGACAACACCTGCTAAGACTGACTGCTCACCATAAGGGATCACGGCAGACACAACAAAACAAACAAGACAAACCACACAAGGTCAGTAACTGAGACAAGACTCAACAATCATTACCAACATATTACAAACAAAACCAAACGCACACACAAACACAACCACTCCAACCAATCTCCGTCATCGACTGTCCAGTGGACCAGCCCTGCCAGTGGGGGACCGCAACCGTTCCCACCTAAGCCCCGCTCATCATACCGAGCGATAACCCTGTCCCATTAATGTGCACATCCCCTCCCTTGGCGGGTTCCACGGAGGGCGAAACTAGGGCGTGAAGCCACTCCCGCAAGTGACTCCACTCAGCCGAGGACGCACCTCGAGAACCAGAGACAAACAATCACAGACAGCTGCAATACAACAACCAACAAAACAGCATACACCAACCGATTACCATGTATACTCCACCACACGGTCACAACCACAATACAACAACGACACAACAACTGACACACTAGACCATCAACAGAAACTGAGTAGGCGAACCTACATTTAGCCAAATGCAGAGATTCCTCGATCAACCTTACGATATCAACCAAGTAAGCAATCCCTAAACAAACAGTACACAAGCCTATTACTACCACTACAACCATACAAAGAATCACAAAGACAAAGATGACGATGATGACATACCTACGCATCTCACAACGGCGTTAAGACCGCTACCCGACCCAAGCAACCCATCCTCAAGGTACTAGCATCCTCAAAGACTCCCATGGAAGGTATTTGGTGAAGGGAAAGGAGGGAGACGACATCTAGGTCTGAAGAAAGGAGGCGGAAATGATTTGTGGTTTTAACAAAACATGATTATAAACCCTCGCTAGAAAGACGCTACTCGATCGAGTAACTAACCGACTCGATTGAGTGGCCCCTACTCGATCGAGTACCCAAGCTACTCGATCGAGTAACCTCTACTCTATCGAGTACCACTCGCTTCTAAAGGAAAACATGGCACAAGGTAACTCTGGCACGCATTACTAAGGGCTATTGCCTGCCCCCAAGGTCGGTCAACGTTGGTCAACGGGTCCCTAAAAGGACGGGTATTACAGTCTTCCCCCCTAAAAAGAACTTCGTCCCCGAAGTTCAACTCAACTCATCCCCCCCCCCCCCCCAACCACAAGACGGGAAACCAAGGTCGACATCACTGTTCTCCCGCCACAGGTCACTACCCGACACAGGTCACTACTCTCTAGAAGCATTAAACCATTATGTCATCATCATCACTGTCCGACACACCATATACACCAACTTCTACAAACCACAACTCGAATTACTAAACTCACAACATGTACCAACACGACCAACGACTATACTACTACTTTGAACTCTTTAGCCACGCAACTACGAGACTATACTTTCACTAGCACACAACTACCAACACCAAAACATATCACACAACGATCCTATTACAACGCATGATTCAAAGTTGTACCACACCGCTACTATTCCTGACATACTTATATCTTTATGTCTATCTTTTCATTGTAAATTACTCAACTTTTACAACCAACTTAATTACTCAACTTTTACAACCAACTTACAAATTACTCATCAAAACGATTAAAACAATTATAACTTCATACTAAAAATATAACAAAGACAATAGCAAACATTACAAACAAACAACAAAATTATTATAATATCGGCCCTTTTTATTTTGCGACATTACTCTTCCCCTCTAAAAGGAACTTCGTCCCCGAAGTTCACCACCGAATTATTTACATGACACGTACCAACACATATTGTACCTTGTCGACATTACTCGCCAATCACGACTAAGATCAATGCATAAATATATCAGCTACTTTACAAGAATAATTATCCATCAACCATAAGAGACATGCATGCATCAATGTATATAATGGAAGTATGCGAATCTTGTGAAATAGGTAACGAGTCTTTTCGATAATAAATAAGTTAAGCTTGCTTGTAGGCGTTGAGAAAAATGAATGCAATAAGAACCAACTGATATACTCACTATTCGTCATAAACCGTCATTCATAAGCCAAGCACGGACCCCAAGCATAAAAATTAGTTGACCCAAACATGTTACTATCTGTCAAAAACCATGCTAAATGTCGAAACATGCAAAAATATAAACATTAAAACAATTTAATTCTCGAAGGGTCCACAAGGCGGCGCTTACTCGATCGAGTGTGCTGGGTACTCGATCGAGCTGGTCCTACTCGATCGAGTGTCTTAGCTACTCTATCGAGTAGCCCGAGATCAGAATGTTCTTTAATTGTCACACCTGCAGCTACTTGATCGAGTTAGGGGCACTCGGCCGAGTGGCCACAGGTCAAATTACCCCAAAATTTCCCTAACACAACACAAAATGTATATATATACGATCGCATAACCGAGAGTCAGATGATAATCCGACCACAAATCCTGCAAACAAGTCCACGGAAGTAAATACGGCCTTATGGCCACCAATACAAACCGAATGAAATAAGTACGAAATGAAATAAACTAATGTCCAACACAACCAACAACCATAACCAAAAGAGAAAGAAAGGAGAACACTCCTGCTGCTGCTGCTTATCCATGACCTCATCCTCAGCTCCGTCACCACCTGAGGTGCCTGCTCCTGAAGCCCCAAGACCCGCATCATCCCCTACTCCAACCTCTGGACTCACGTACCATGGGGTCAAACCGCCGTAAGGATAAGACTGTGGTGCTCCCCACGTGGACATGTCCACTCTGTAGGAGTAGAAAACCCCGCTGTAGTCTCCAACTCCGCTCCACCACACTGGATGCGGTCCCTCGGTCCCAATACCCTAAGTATATGCCATCTCGTGCATATTATGGAGCATCAAGGTAGAGGACATTCTCTCATCCAGGTAGCTCGCACGCGTCTCTGGGGTATCGAGAAAGGGATAGCAAGGAAACGGGTGCTGTGGTGGTGCTGCTGGCTGTGGCTGGGTCTCGACCATCCTCTCCCTCACACGGCGTGGTCCTCTCCCTAACCTGGGTCTATCCTCCACAGCTCTCACCCTCTCCCCCTTCTTCGGCTCGGGCATAACCTAAAGGATCTTCTGGTCGATGAAGTAGGTCTGTCTCGCCGGAGGTGCATCCTCATCCTCCTCCTCATCAGAATCGGCAGCTACCACTGCCGCAGCTAAAGGTTCAGTCGGTGGGATATGCTCAGGAGCTGGTATCTTCATCCAGCTCATGCCCCACACTCTCCAGGCTAGACTACCATCCTCCAACGTTCTCAACCATTTCAGGTCGAGGAAGTAATCTCTGTCCAGGGTAGGTACCGGGGTAGCTAAGGGAATATACTCCGAAGAAGGCTCAAAAGAAGCTAGCTTTTCAGCTAAACGGGTGGCATTAGCACCGCAACTCAGGATCCTAGTGCTAGACGAGGCCATCAGATAAAGACTAGCACACACTATAGCGGGAGCATTAAAGATCACTCTCTCGGTCTGCTCGGGGTTGAGGTAAGCCATCAAAAGCAACAACTCGTGGGAGTTCAACTTGCTCATATCAGACCTCTCATATAGAAGACACGACACGGCACGTAGAAAGATCCTCAAGGTAACATGTTGCACATCATTAATCAACATGTTACTGGCGGTGGGAGCTGATTTCCCGGTAATACAGGGCATAAGGCGGCAAACCCCTCACTCAGCTGGAATGTCACGGAGGGATCCCTTGGGAGGCTTAGCCAAACCAAGGTGGGAGGCAAACAGGTCCATGGTTAAAACAAATTAAAAACTGGTGTTCATAAGACGGAATTGCACAGACTGCTCAGCCGGCTCGTATTTAAACGAGCTCATGAACTCCAAGGTCAGAAAAGCATAGGAATGCTTCCGTAAATGGTATAGCCTAGTGAACCCCAGAGTCTCAAAGATATGACAGACATCCGTCTCAATCCCCAGGTCCTCTAAAAGTGTGCTGTCCACACAGCGAGTCGGTCTCATTTTACGGGATTGTAAGGCTACAAACCTATCCCGTTGTGTGTAGTCTACAAAGACCACATAAGGATACTCTGGTACAGCTGGTACCACCGGTCCACTTCTCTCCCCAACTTCGGGCTGAGAAGCCCTACCTCTCTTACTTTGTCTGGTCCCTAAGTTTAGTCTCGACATCTGTTTCAACATACCATTTAAGTACACCAACACACATGCACCAAAACTTGCTGAAATACACATATTAAATCATGAAAGAATATCTAAGTACACACTATCACCAACAATTTCCCAAATTACAAGTAAAATTTCAAATTCTTATAGCTCAGACGGTCTTTACAGCTGTGAAAATTTTGACATAATTAACATGAATTAACTCAACTATTACAATTTTTAGGACTCAAATCTTCAAAATACATTCATGTACAACACAAATTTCCAATTATATGAGACGGATTTCAATTTGAGGCACTTTTAAGACGGAGTTTTAAGACGAATTTTGAGGTAAAAAATCACAAAAATCAACTTCCCACATGATATATACAACATACATTACTTAAATTTCATCCTTTTACATGTAAAAGACAACCAAAAATCAATTCAATTTACCAAACCCTAGAAATTTCGGTCACAATTATATGCAATTTCTATTCAATTTTTGTATGATAAACAATAATAATCATAAAAAGGAAACATCTAGATCATATTACAACAATTACAAGCAAATTTTCTTCCACCTAAATCGGATTTTCAGATTTTACTATCATCCTAATTGTTTCTAATTGATGAAAAACATTAAAAATAGGAAAGGAAATTCATACCTTAATCAAATAGGAAGTAAAAGAACAATTATAAGCAAGGGAAATCACCAAATAAATCACCACAACACAAGATTTGAGAGCAAGAGGAGAGATATGAAGGTATTGGGGTTTATGAATGAAGTAGAATAAAAGAAAGAAAGATGGGAAGAGAGTATAAGAATCCCGCAAACACCCGGGTACTGTAGCTTACTCGATCGAGTATGTCGGGTACTCGATCGAGTTCCCTCTACTCGATCGAGTATCCATAGGAATTCATACATCTCCGACGTCATAACCTCCTAACTAGATCGAGTGAGGTCTACTCGGTCTAGTAGGCACTCATACTCGGTCAAGTAAGGTTGGGTACATGGTCGGAATTTACAAGGTTAACTGAAGATTCCTGCAAAACAACATCACGTGTCGACTCCAACCCAAGTTCGAAAATCGTCACCGGTTATCATATTCATTCACATTATACTATTACTGCTCATATGCATCGCAACAGTTTCACCAGCTAAGATACATACCATATTATTCTATAGCGAACTTCACACAACATAATTTACCACACTATTACACCATTCATGTATACACTTAACGCATTATTTCATATCTAAACCTTTGTCTACAACGTCGCTAACAAACTTATAATCACCTTACTCCAATCACTTATTTAACATTAAATTTCCAGGTATCATCCAAGTCTACTTAGAAATGTAACTATGCTTCAACATAAACAATTAGTACTCAAATTAATCACGTCACATGCAAAAGCTTTTAACCATTCATATATTACATTCACCCATTACTACTTTGTTAATTCTCATCACAATTCTACAACTCTTTAACTATCGTTATTAGCACTATTATAAGAATTATAAATCCGTATAGAAACTACCATTATTAACAACCTGAAACAAACACAGCCATCACCACATTCCATATCGCATCACACATTTCGACTCTTTTCACGCACACACTTCTATCACGTAAAATCTTTCACGTTTCTTATTAGCATCACACACACCTATTAGTTCCATTAGGAACCTAATCACATATCACTCTAACATGACCCTGACACACATTATAACTTCCACAAAGACTCAACCACAATCAATTCTAACATAATCACCACACATATTAAGCACCTAATTGTTGACTCAACTTTCCCATACCCAGTGACTGGCTTAAGCACATTAGGAAAGATTTTGAAATGAGGGCGCCTTCTCACCCAAAATCTAGCATCGGCCGGGGCTCCCAATTTACATACACCAGGTTCATTTTATTAGATTCACTACGTTCATTAGGTTCATTTGTTACAGGTTCCAAAATCGTCGCTCTGATACCACTTTGTGTCACCCCCATATACCAAGGAGCCTTACTAAGACCTTCCCTAGCATAAAAGGACATCACCATCTCGGTTGCCCGAGGAAAGTAATCATCAAAGGTCAATAAAAGAACATTTATAAATTATTTTACAAGTGTTACAGCCAAACTACTAAATGAAATGTACAACTCATCAACTATATACTACTTCTGTCATTACTCGTGAAGACTCATCCCAGCCATGACTCCAGCAACCATCCAAGACAAGACCTGCTAAGACTGACTGCTCACCATAAGGGATCATGGCAGACACAACAAAACAAACAAGACAAACTACACAAGGTCAGTAACTGAGACAAAACTCAATAATCATTACCAACATATTACAAACACAACCAAACGCACAGACAAACACAACCACTCCAACCAATCTTCCTCACCGACTGTCCACTAGACCAGCCCTGCCAGTGGGGGACCGCAGCCGTTCCCACCTAAGCCCCGCTCATCATACCAAGCGATAACTCTGTCCCATTAATGTGCACATCTCCTCTCGTGGCGGGTTCCACGGAGGGCGAAACTATGGCGTGAAGCCACTCCCGCAAGTGACTCCACTCAGCCGAGGATGCACCTCGAGAACCAGAGACAAACAATCACAGACAGCTGCAATACAACAACAACCAACAAAACAGCATACACCAACTGATTACCATGTATAATCCACCACACAGTCACAACCACAATACAACAACGACACAACAACCGACACACTAAACCATCAACAGAAACTGAGTAGGCGAACCTACCTTTAGCCAAATGCAGAGATTCCTCGATCAACCATACGATATCAACCAAGCAAGCAATCCCTAAAAAAACAGTACACAAGCCTATTACTACCACTACGACCATACAAAGAATCACAAAGACAAAGATGACGATGATGACATACTTACGCATCTCACAACGGCATTAAGACCGCTACCCGACCCAAGCAACCCATCCTCAAGGTACTAGCATCCTAAAAGGCTCCCATGGAAGGTATTTGGTGAAGGGAAAGGAGGGAGACGACATCTAGGTCTGAAGAAAGGAGGCGGAAATGATTTGTGGTTTTAACAAAACACGATTATAAACCCTCGCTGGAAAGACGCTACTCGATCGAGTAACTAACCTACTCGATCAAGTGGCCCCTACACGATCGAGTACCCAAGCTACTCGATCGAGTAACCTCTACTCTATCGAGTACCACTCGCTTCTAAAGGCAAACATGGCACAAGGTAACTCTGGCACGCATTACTAAGGGCTATTGCCTGCCCCCAAGGTCGGTCAACGTTGGTCAACGGGTCCCTAAAAGGACGGGTATTACATCATCTACATCATTCCTCTTATTAGGGTTTTAGGATTTTAGAAGCTCAAACTGTTGTTTTAAATTTTCATTCCTTTTTAGGGTTTTAGATACTCTGCATGTCGTTGTTCATTTTCTATTTCATTCATATTTAGGGTTTTAGGATTATCATGGGTGAAAAACGGAAAAGAAGTCAAAAGGATAATAAGCCTGGGGATAATAAGCCTGGTGAGAGGGGTGCTACGAAGTGCCCTGCAGCCCTTGCAACTATAGCGGCTAAACAGCCGCTTAGTATAACATGGAACGCGAAGAGTTTGCCTACTGGTCCAAATGCGAAGGATTTATCCACTTGGATTGGATGTTGCACAAGACAGCTTGTGCCTATCCATTTAGATGAAATTAAGAATTTGAATCCAAAATTGGCGCAGTTATTCTTGGATCGTATAAAGGTATGATAACGTATGTAGCGAAACAACAATTTATTTTGGAGGTAAATTGAATGCTATGTAAATTGAATGATGATATGATGATGCAAGAAGCCTTTGATATTTCCGAATGTTATGATAAGTATTTAATACAGAAGGCAGGGAGTGTCTTAAGGCAGTGGAAGTGTGACGTTGGTAAGTATTGATTGTATGTGGACAAGGAGACGGGGGAGATGCGTAAGAGCCCACCGTCAAACAACAAGTGTCCCACCATCACTCAGGAACAATGGGATCTTTTCAAAGCAATTCGAGCTAGTGAGAAGTTTGAGGTTAAGTATCCTCGCCTTTTAATGATTTACCTATCATTTTTTTAATTAATGAGTTCTCTATAATTTTTTTATTATCTCATCTACTTGCGCTTTTATATAATTTGAAGGCCGTTAGCAAAAGAAATTGTGCTAACATTTCATGCAAGAAGGGGAAATGGTATGGTTCTCGAGGCGGTTACAGATTGATAGAAGACCAACTCGTAAGTAGCATGCATCCCCCTGTTTATTTGATTTTTTTTAATCACACTTGGACTTGATACACATTTATATATATAACTGTTACCATATTAATGTGTAGGTGGCAAAGGGAGTGACCGACTTGAATCGGCACGTAACTTATAAAGAAGGACACACGCCTAAAGGATCTCGGCCGTGTGACAAATATGATCAGGAAGTGTTGGCCAACATAGTAAGCATTATTCTATTAAGACGAGTTCATTACTAAGTTTATTATTTTAATCACAAATATAATTTGAAGTTTATTTAATATATTATAGGAGAAGGTATTGAAGGAGGTAGAAGAAAGGAAAATCACTCCCAATGGTCGTGATGACGTTCTTGCTAGAGCGATCGGCCGACCCGAACATCCAGGTCGACTGAGGAGTGTCCCGTTACATGTTGAAGTCACGAAATACTATGGGACAACTGACCCGAAAAAGAAGAAAAGGAAGGCTAAGGCTGAGAAGGCTGACATGGTACCATTTATTCTATTATTTTCATTTAAGTTCACATGTTATTGTTTTAAACAAATTGCTCAAACATTACATTTTTGGCACGCAGGTTCAGTTATTGGTATCCGTGATACTAAAGAGAAATTCTGGAGGCAAGCCTTCCGAAGAAGAATTGAAGATGATGGAGGATGTCATTAAAGGGGGTAAGGTACAATAGATTGGTCAAGAGGCCAAGAACACTACTACCTTGGCAATACATGAGGAGGAAGTATCGGTCAACGAGATTCAGAAAGATCAGGTACCTACTGCTTCTGAAGTTTTAACAACTAAAGCTGATAAGGTAAATATATGACTTCCTTATTTTTCTTTTCTTTTTTTTTTTGGATAAGATCAGGAGGTGTGTTCCCTGCCAGCTCTAATGCTATAACTTCTAACATCGTGCCATTGGTTAATTTTATTAGGTAAATGAGTCTGAAAAGGGGATGCAACTTGAGTTATCCACCACAGCTGACAATAATCAGGGGATGCAACTTGAGAAGACGGCTGATGGAAATCAGCAGCATACATCCCCTTCAAATCAGTTCACAGTTTTCGCAAGGTATGCATGAAGTCTTTAGTGAAATTTATATAAATTCTATTAAATTTTGGGATATAATATATAATGTATGTGTATTCTTCAGGCCATAAACAGGAAGGTAGTTATTCTTGCTAACCCTAAATCCGCGAAACCTATGCGTGTTGACCGGGGTCTCGTAGACTTGCCCACCAAATCAGCGGGAACTTTATTGGTTCATGGCGAACATCTTTTGCCGAATCATAGAAAAGTGGAGATAACTCAAGTCTTTGAAGGCCATGAAAAATTTCAACTGCCCGTCCCAGTTCGTGACGACATTACCATTCTGGCTGATACGGTTGGAAGTTTTATCAAATGGCCTAATTCTCACATCTTCATGGCTCGTTTGTCTCCGCCTCAACCGAAAGGAGTTGGGGTTAGAAAAAATACCTTTATATGTTAAATTTTTATATGTTAAATGTTTTTATATGTTAAATTTATATGTTTTTTTTGTAGGGAACAAAAAACACGGATAAGCCGGATAAGCCTAAGTCCCCAGACATGCCAACTACCTCGTCGAAACAACAACTTGATGAGGTATTTAATTAACTTCTCCATTTTTTTTAAAAACGTCCCTTTATTTATATTTTTTCTGTATTTCTAAAAAGCATGGAAATTTTGTGTAGGGGAGAAAAAAGACGAATAAGCCTAACTCCCCAGACATACCTACCACTGCCTCATCATTGAAAGAGCAGGTTGATGAGGTATTTAGTTAAGTATGTTGGAGTAAGTGTCCCCGACAATAATGCGATCACAATTGTCGATCATATTGATCACATATTTAAATCTCATATCAAGAATACGAAAGGGATGATACATTACATATATAGTCAACTTTGGTCCACACATATCGGTAATGATTGGTCAAGGCTAGAGTTTGACATTACTTGTCGTCATGCGGCGGTGGTGATCGATTGATCCCTTAAGGTCACACCTAAAGGAGGATTCCCTTAATTGAAAAAGGTTAATTAATTGTATGACGATACGAGTTAATTAATTCCTTAAAATTGACTAAAGTTAGTCGAACAAATTACTTGGAGAGATTTCGAGTTTTGAACTCGAGGCACGGAAATTATTATTTAATTATGCGATAATTAATTATTTGAGACGGGAATTAATAATTAACGGTTAATTATTAAAATTTGTACTAATTGACTAATGTGATTAGTATTGGTACGTAAAATATATGTGCAGTTGTATACGTATATTTACAGAGTGTTGTTGATCAAATTAATCGGAAATTATTTGAACATAAGACGATGTTTAAAATAAAATTAAACGTGTTTGTGCGACAAATATAAGAACCAAAATGGACCCGTAAATGGGTCATTTGTACCGTGTAAAACATGCCTTGTTTTGTGGGCACTAGACACAAAAGAGACAAGTTTAAAGCATGCCTTGATTTCTATTGGTTACTCTAACCAAAGCAATTTTTGTCTAACGCATGCACAAAAGCTATTGGGCATGGAAAAGACAAAAACTACACTCCCTATACCCACTCAAAAAAAACCGGCCACTCCCCCTTAACATATATGATTATTGTTGTTGTTCATTTTTATGAGATGATAAGAAAAGGGTGAGAAAAATTAAGATTCTCTCTAAAATTACACAAGAAGTTTTGTGTTCTTTTGTTCATAAAAATTCTAATAAACTCCATATTATACTAGTGTAGTATCTATACACTTATTAGATTTATTTTAAGGTTACTTACATCAAGATCTAGTTAATCTTTATGTGGGTATTTTGGGTTAGTCTTGGGTGCAATCAAAAGGAGGTTTTCTACTTTGAAAACTTGGGTTATGGAGGATCATCCCAAAGTATTTGAGCTCAAGAACTAACAAGAAGGAGATCTTATTGGTGCCCATATGATGACTGAAATTTAGATGGTGAGAAATCGATTTTCTTATCTCTTCTTATTTAGTTTGCATGCATAAGATCTAAATTAATTTTATGACTAAATTAATTTGTAACATATAAGAATATGTTTAGTATAATGAGATATAGATTTCTAACAAGCGGTATCATGAACCTTAGGTTGTTTGCATGCAAATCGGTTATAGTTTTTCCGAGTTATACGATTAACATATAAAACTTATAAATTTGTGTTTATTATGATATATCACGAAATAAATTTTGTATGTTAAAGTTTCTGACCCTAAAATGTATTTAGGATATTTTGGTTAATTCATGGATTTTTATTGTTCATTTTATTTTATAATGGCATTAAAAATGTGATTTTATGATAAAAATGTCATTTTCGGACTAAAATTAGCTAAACTTCGAATTTTTAAGTGGTTTTTGGATATATTTTCACATATATTATTTTTAGATGACCTGTAAAGTTTCAGAATTTTTTGATTTTTTATACTCGAAATATGGATTTTTCATGATAAAATTCGAATTTAAATGAAAAATGGGTTAATATGAGATAAATTTCGAATATGGTCATAGAAATTTAATATGTTGTCACATGCAATTTTACAAGATGTGTGTAAAATAATTGGCTATAATGAAGTCTTTATGCATGATTTATGAATTTTTGATGAAAAATCACATAAATAGTGACTTTAATTAGTAAAAATTGCTAAAACATACTTCATGACTAAGGAAAAACGTCACATGTTGCATTTTATCATATATTTCAGATCTAAAATTGAAAAGTTGGTAAATATATTTTTTCTCATGTTTTTATGATTGTAATTGACAAATCCGATAAACCGCAACATTGTTTTTTCCGATAAATTTCAAAATTTTTAACCTATGTTTTTGAATATTATGAGTGTCATGGTATTTTTCTAGAATGTTCATGAGTTTAAATTTCAAATTTTGAATTTATTTGAAATTTTTGTGATTTATTTGAAGTTTATAGCATTTTATTGTAATTTTGAGTCCATTAATGAACAATTTTAAGAAATATAAGTTAATTATAGTCAAATAGTTAGTGGAGACTAATTTTGAGTCCTAAGTTGGTTAGGGTAATTAACTTGTGCATAAATATGATTTTATGTAATTTATTGTGATTTTAAAAGGTTGAATCACGCAAATCCGTAAAAACCGTTTAATATACGATATTGGCTCCTTAAAGGCGATTTAGCATAAAATTGGGCATGTTCATACATATTATAATGCTGCATTTTATTTATGATTGTCATAATTTTATTTTATGTAATTTTGAATTATTTAATTTTACATAGTATGGTCTTAGCTTTTTAATTGGAATTACCCGAAATGTATGGGAATATCGATTCGGTTGTAATTTATTGTGATCTCGTATCACCGTTTTGTAATTTAATAGATTTATTTTATTTTAATTACAAATGTATAATAGGAAATTATGTAATTTGTTATGTAATTTATTTATTCCGGAGTTCCTTGAAGACGGTGTCACTCAAGAAGGCGATAGATAAAGACGGTGTTACCTCGAGATACGTGCCAAAACCGAAGTACAAGGGACCAATGGAGTTGGTTTTCGAATATGTAATAGTTAATTGGATTTTCTATTTTAGGAAGGCCATACTAGGATTTATTTTATGCTTTGCATTTTATTTATATGTTACATGCATCGCTAAATCGCCATAACTAAAACATGCATTATCATTTTGAATCGATTTTATCGACCGTGTCAATTACAATTATCGTAGTTCACCGCTGTAGTTCACTTAAAACGTGATAGATAATAAATTGACATGACCTCTCGCTAAAATAAACAATTGAGACTTAGCCTTACCAAAAAGTAGAAACCATGAAAACCTATTTCGTGAGGGAGTGCACTCGGCCACACTGGGGCACAAACCCTGTTACGTAGGGGAAGTGGGTGATAAATGTCTATCCACCGAATTTATGTTAATGAAGGGTATTTCGGCACACCGTGCCCTAAGTTGATATGAGTTTGGATCATGGACATATTTATTCGAAATTTGGGTTGAACTCAACGAAAGTATTCACGACGATTTCCGGATGTGTTTCAGGCTAGAGATAAATATTAATGTAATTTTATCGACCAAGAGTTCTAAAAGTAGAATCGATTAAAGAGTTAATCCACCGAGTTATATTAATAAAGGGTATTTCGGCACACCGTGCCCCAAGTTAATATGAATTTGGATCTTGGAATCATTTATCATAGTTGGGTAGAGGTCATTATGTAAATGCTTTACTTGTTATTTACAAGTATTATTATAACGATGAATGTTTTGTTTTCGTTATTCCATTATCATATTGTTCTATTTATTTACCACAATTCATATACGATATCATTTCGATTTTTGATTCAAATCTCCATTAAAACAACGTAACTAAAGACAAATATGAATTTGCTTCTAAAACCTCAAATGAACCATTGCTAAGGATCTCTTGTAAAGAGTATAGATTAAAGTTATTTATTATCAAACAGGTTTTTGATTCTTGACTAAACAGATCTACTTACAATGGATTGTTTCTCACATGCTTAATTGAGTTAAGTGCCTTGAAATGATAAATTGTTTTGGTAATTAGATTTGTTAGAAATCGTAATTGACCAAAATACCGCAACCACTTCAATGAAAGTTTTAAGACTAAACAAACGAATGAAGAGTAGTCTTCATGAAATTCAATTTTGCTTCTCTAAGCAAAGATTCATTGAAATGAGTGGGAGCATTCTCTTAATCCATTAAGAAAGGGATGAGGTTCAAAGAAGTAAAATTAGAATGGAATTGATACAAGGTAATGTTAAAAGTAAAGTTATTGAGAATAACAAAACTAAACCTATCAATCCCGACCGATAAAGTTTCCATTGTCTTAATTGTTAGACGCTAGAAAGGAAACTACCCCAAATTATTGAAGAATCAACAAGTTAGTTGTGGGACATCTAATGGGACCTTCTTCTTTAAATGGTCATTTGATTGACATAAAATTTTGCTAGTACTACTTCGTCAATATTAGAAACCGATGGTGGTTTTCATCATTGTGTTTGATACATAGGATGATTAGAATATGACGACTCGCAACATACGATGTCGAGAGATAGAGTCATTGTGTTCTCAATCTAATTTTTAAGTTTAAAGTTGTACTTAATTGTGACTATTAAGTGCATAAACTCCAAATAAGAATATAAATTTGTTAAGATACAAAAGAAGTTTCACTTTGTGACCCTATACACCATGATTTGATGTATGGCTAGCCCATTATCAAGGTGATTATATTCTAAACCAAACTAGAATGATATATCATGAAGATGATGCAAGACTCAAATTGGTAACCTAAGATTAAACCCTAGATTCTGGAATGATGAACGCAAAGAGTTATCGAGTACTCTTGAAACCATTAGATCTTATGGTATATGCGTATCTTGTATTCAAAGCAAGATGTCTCGTGCCTTTTGGTTGAAAAGGAGATCGAGGTTATAAATCATTGATCCAAAATAGGTTTGATCATTTTCTTTTACCCACGATTTAAGTTGACGCTAATGTGTTCACTTAATAAGGTAAATAGAGAAATCTTTGAAGAATTTCAAGAGTTCAAGGAATCACGATTTAGTTGTGATGGGATTATCAAAGTGAAGACTTTGATATAAGCCAAAGGAAATGTGATATAGTTTCACAAATTAATCTCTCTTAGCACGCATTATGGGAGTATGTGTGATTGGATGAAGAAATCAAACGCTATTTGATATGGTTTGGACCTTAATCAAGTTACCTTGAGTTACTTGATCTAATTTTGGGGATTTTATCATTTTGTCTAAATTATTTTTCCGCTAAATCTAAAACGAGACATATGAGATATGAAATGGTAGGGTACCATGTTTGTAAGTTTTTCAAAAGAAACAAATGCTCATTTTTCCTTATTATAATCATGAGTACAACGGATTTGTGGCTCGTGAAGTTGTCTTTCTAGAATACAAGTTTATTTCTAGAAGACAGAGTGGGAGAAATTATTCAAGAGCCACAAAGAATGTTATGTCACAAGAAACTGGTCTTTCTTGGCTACATGAGGCGTTTTGTGCAAGACATTGTTTCTTCAAAACCTAGGAGGTTAAAGTCATCACTTGTTGAAGGTGATGAATTAGTGTTACTTTTAGAAAGTAAAAAGCTTGCAACTTACAAAGAAATTGTTTGATTCAAGTTACTTCTAGAAAGTAATGATCATATGACTTAAATAAGAGTTTTTAAGTCACAACTCAATACAAGGCTTAGAACCATGAAAATCCGAAATAAAAGGCTTGATTAGTTGCAAAGGGTTTTGCACTAATAAAGAGAGATTTCAAAGCTTGATTGGTTGCAAAGGGTTTTGCACTAGTTGAAATGCTTAAGTCTATTTGGATCTTCTTAGGGATCGTGTTTCATTATGATGATATACATTTAGCAAGTGAGTCTAAAACCCACTTCTTCAATTAGAAGGAATGTATTCAATACATGCCTTGGTTTTTGTAGACTCTTGCAATCCTAAGATAAATGTGAAACTTAAGAGAGGGTCTTAAGTAGGACATCAATGAGTTGGAATCAAAGTTTTGATCATGTTATAAAACGTTTCTCGATAGGTCTAGAAGTTGTGTTTATACATGAAGTTTAGTGGGAGTTACGGAAATTTTAATAGTCTTATATGTGGATGACATATTGATCATTGGGAATGATTTAAGACTTGGAGTAATATAATACATCTTTAATATCCAGATTTATGTAGATAAATTCACATGATATTAGCGTCAAATAAGAAGTCTTATGTTGATAAGATTCATGACAAGTTCAGTCAAGTTGAGCATATTTGATTGATTCCATTTGCGTCCTCTGCCAAATCAATTAAATAGGAAATGATGTATAACACTTCATATACTTTGAGTATGATGAATTGTTTTCAAATCGAATTTAAGTAATAGTTACCAAGTAAGCCATAAAGATTACCCTTAAGTGTTTGCAGAAGCATTAAGGATGTAATGCAAAGTGTTTTTGATGCAATTTTGTGTAAGGGTGTTACACAAGTGACAATTGACAATTGAGATTGCACATGGTTTCCGACAAAACCATAATCAAGACACATTAGGATGGTTAAGATAGCATTGTGGCTATGTTATTTAAGAAATAGATTTTCTAGAATCGTTCTAGGCAATAAAGAACAATGAGAAATATTTACAACGGAAATTGAGTACACTTGCAATCATGAGATGTGCAAGAAGGATGAGTCCCGCACACTGTGAAAACAGTGGGAGCTATTCTAAGGCTAGAGGGCCTATGTCTTGATTAGATCTCGACATGTACTCAGAAAGTTTTGTAATGCAAATGTATACAAAACAAAGGAAAACAAGTATGTAGTAAGGTTGAGTTAGGTACAAGAAGTTGATAAAACCTACTAACCAAAGCCTTTTCATAGGCTTAACATGATGAGTCATGTCATTTCAATTGGATTGAGATTAATAACTACATAAAAGATCAAATTAGATTATAGAATATGAAATAGTAATCAGGTATTGACTATTCATATGTGATAATAACATTTGTCGTTCGAGTTTTTAAGCTGAAAAACTCCTTTTATACTTTGTTACATCCAAACGGGTTGTAGAGACAACATTGAACCCCGTTAAAGTGAATCCGGATTAACATAGTATTCGCCCATAGTCACTTGTATGAGGTGACTTCTCGAAGTGACTAGAGTGTGATGCGATTGATGGCAAGT
Source organism: Silene latifolia (assembly GCF_048544455.1). Taxonomy (NCBI): domain Eukaryota; kingdom Viridiplantae; phylum Streptophyta; class Magnoliopsida; order Caryophyllales; family Caryophyllaceae; genus Silene; species Silene latifolia. Next base: position 22,516,814 of record NC_133531.1, on the reverse strand, counting down.
TCAAGTGCCATAGAGTCATGTGAGATGACTAGTCGATCACATAGGCGGTATTAGGAACACTTTGTCGGGCAAAGGACCGCTTATAGAGTTCTCGCAAATTTATATAGCCTGGTCGTGGCGAGAGCTACTATAGTATTCTAATGAGTCGATTCTTTTGACTAAAGACTGTTCGCCTAAGGTGGCACGATTTGATTAACTTTGATTTGTGTTACTACGACCTTCGTAAATGGGGTCAAATGGGCATATTTTGGGTTATGATGGCGGTGGCTAGTCGAAGGGAATAAGTGCGATAGGAATTGTCCACCCCTTTGTCGGGTTAAAACAATATCTCGGGGCCACTCGAGCGAAAGAATGAATGAAATGCGTGGCCACGCTCGGAAGGTATCTATGGTAGATAATTCCGGTCAATCAGTTATTCTCCAGATCGAGGAAACCACTCTCGATATGATCACTTGCAAGTACGACCTGAAAGACACCTTGCATTGAGTGGAAGATAGTAATAGGACAAGAGAATTGGTGACGCACACTTGTCGAGGACAAGTGGGAGATTGTTGGAGTAAGTGTCCCCGAGACAATAGTGCGATCACAATTGTCGATCATATTGATCACATATTTAAATCTCATATCAAGAATACGAAAGGGATGATACATTACATATATAGTCAACTGGTCCACACATATCGGTAATGATTGGCTGACTAGAGTTTGACATTACTGTCGTGCGACGGTGGTGATCAGTTGATCCCTTAAGGTCACACCTAAAGGATGATTCCCTTAATTGAAAAAGGTTAATTAATTATATGACGATACGAGTTAATTAATTCCTTAAAATTGACTAAAGTTAGTCGAACAAATTACTTGGAGAGATTTCGAGTTTTGAACTCGAGGCACGGAAATTATTATTTAATTATGCGATAATTAATTATTTGAGACGGGAATTAATAATTAACGGTTAATTATTAAAATTTATACTAATTAACTAATGTGATTAGTATTGGCACGTAAAATATATGTGTAGTTGTATACGTATATTTATAGAGTGTTGTTGATCAAATTAATCGGAAATTATTTGAACATAAGACGATGTTTAAAATAAAATTACACGTGTTTGTGCGACAAATATAAGAACCAAAATGGACCCGTAAATGGGTCATTTGTACCGTGTAAAACATGCCTTGTTTTGTGTGCACTAGACACAAAAGAGACAAGTTTAAAGCATGCCTTGATTTCTATTGGTTACTCTAACCAAAACAATTTTTGTCTAACCCATGCACAAAAGCTATTGGGCATGGAAAAGACAAAAACTACACTCCCTATACCCACTCAAAAAAAAAAACGGCCACTCCCCCTTAACATATATGATTATTGTTGTTGTTCATTTTTATGAGATGATAAGAAAAGGGTGAGAAAAATTAAAATTCTCTCTAAAATTACACAAGAAGTTTTGTGTTCTTTTGTTCATAAAAATTCTAATAAACTCCATATTATACTAGTGTAGTATTTATACACTTATTAGATTTATTTTAAGGTTACTTACATCAAGATCTAGTTAATCTTTATGTGGGTATTTTGGGTTAGTCTTGGGTGCAATCAAAAGGAGGTTTTCTACTTTGAAAACTTGGGTTATGGAGGATCATCCCAAAGTATTTGAGCTCAATAACTAACAAGAAAGAGATCTTGTTGGTGCCCATATGATGACCGAAATTTAGATGGTGAGAAATCGATTTTCTTATCTCTTCTTATTTAGTTTGCATGCATAAGATCTAAATTAATTTTATGACTAAATTAATTTGTAACATATAAGAATATGTTGAGTATAATGAGATATAGATTTCTAACAAAGTACTCTTTTATTTTTATTACTCCAAGTAGGATATGTTACCTTTAGATTTTTTATTATTTTATTTATCTACATGTATAGGCTGGTAGTAGCACAAAAAGAGAAAAGCATTATTTCCCCGCACTGAAAGATGTTAGGAGTATAGCCTCCACTAATTTTTCTGGGAGCGAATTCATGCTAAAACTAAGAACACTGACGATGAGGAACTATATTTGGAGGCTAGCCGTCGCATAGCAACCGAGCAATTGATAATAATTTCGCTCGATGAGGATATTTTAGGGATTGAGCGCGAAGCAATTCTGTCATGGGAGCTGCTAGCCATTTGGGCTGGCCTTCTCGAGATTGATGTCCAACGCCTATTTGTTTGGATGAAGTAAGTTTCTTAATAAATCATTTCATATTCTAATATTCTGACTAGATAGTGTTTTAAATACCAGAATTAATACCGTAATAATGTAGGTTATTGAACTCGAGAGTGATCCCCGAGAACAAGATTCCATGTGATCAATACGGATTCCTGTCCTATATTTTATCTATGCATATCACGTTGATTTCGTACGAAGATCAGGTAGATTATATTGCTCGGGAATTGGCGACAAACAAAAAGCTCATTTTTGCCCCTTATAATGAAATCGGGTAATAAACAAATTAATATTACGATTCCACCTACAATTGCATTTTCATAACTAATATATGTACTTGTTAATAATGATGATTTCTATTGATGTCGGAGTCATTGGGTGCTAGCAGCCATCATGCCGACCAAGAAGAAAGTTTTTTTGGTTGGACTCTTTGTATAGAGAACCAAACGAGACCTTTAAGGGCTTGATTAATAAGTAAGTTTATAATACTGATTTATTTATAATAACATTAAGTTTCAATTTTTATTTATAGCAAAAAGCTCATTTTTGCCCCAAAAATATGAGTTTCTGCCTCCTTTTTTTTTATAAAAAAAGGGCCTTTGAGAAGAAAAGAGCTAACGGGGATCAACCCATGAAAGATTCTGATGATGGCCCTAATTTTATTACGATAACAGGGTGTTGACGCGGGCCCACGGGGGCGAAAAGCGAAGCAAGCTTTTCTTTATGTTTGCATTTGTGGAGTCGCCACCCATTTATTGTGGAAAATTGGAGACCGTTCGAATACTTCATGCCATGTCAAGACACAAAGTAATGACATGAACACCAAGAACTCGTTACCCTTAGCATTCTATGTCTAGAATGACTCTCGTGGATGCCAATGAACACGGATGTTCACAGAGATCTGGAGTAAGGGGTGCGGGTACGTATTAGGAAGCTCTTTTGATCGAACACCTAATCCCGCCCGCCTCGATAACGGCCTCTACTAATGATTAGGGAAATTGTCTATACACGATATATTGTCGATTTATATGCATGCAATGCAACATCCAACGTTTTAATCCTAACATGTGAATTAATACTAAGTCGGTTATCACATAATTTAACATACAATTGAGTCGATGTAGGAATTAAGATTGATTACATGTGAAGGCATACAAATCATACAAGAAATACAATAACAATACAATAAAGAAAATTACAATAATTACATCGGATTTATTGATTTATGTCGAAAATACATTTAAAACGGATGGTTTTAGAAAAGAAAGAATAAACAAATAAACGAACAGATAATTAGGTGATAATACGAATAATAGTAAATTAAATACGTAATTAATAAACTAAGTCGAGGCAAAACGGAGTCCGAGAGATGAACTCAACCAGAACAGCAAAGCAGCAGAGCCGCGTCCTTTGGAAGAGGTGCGGCGAGCCGCGCTCATTCCTTAGCTGGCTCGATTAAATTTTGTGAAGCGGAATTGCAAATTGTTAATATTCATTGGTGATTTAATGTTCCATTATGTTATTTGACTCGGATAGAAGTGATTAACAAATTATTTACATGTGATTGAGTCATAAAAACAATAAAACATGGACAAAATAACTAGAACGGATTAATAACAAGATTAAAAGGTTAATTACAAATACAAATTAATCAAATTAATTAGGTCAAACAGGTTGTTAATGACGAATTAATGATGGTGACGATAAATAAAAGATACAAATATGTCAATGATGAATTCTAGAGATTCTATATGGATGAATCGAACCTCTAAAACCCGAATTTGATTTCAATGACGAAAACCCGCAAATATGAATTACTTGGGATTTAAGTCGGGATTTAATGACGAATTAAATACTAATAGTGATGAATAATTACAGGCTAAATTATTATGTTCAGATTGTTATATTAAAGAAACAAAGAACAAATGAAAACAAAAGAAAAACAAACGAACTAACAAAAAACGAAGGAAGAAGAAAGGAAGCAGGAACTGCGGCAGCCTCACGAAGAGGCGCATCAGTTGCTGCGTCCTTTCTCGACGTCTGTCTCCTGATAATTCGTAAAAAAGGGTTTAAAACGTGGTTTTACAAATCGGTTTTAAGAATACTTTCGACATAAATCTTACATTAATGATTACAATAATAAAGAACAATAATAAAAGAAGGATTTACACCCTCAGACTTACATGTTTGACGAAACGAGATGAACTAAGTTAACGTTTAGTGATGCTCGACTCGAATGTAGACGAAAGTGCCCTCTAGGAGGAAAGAAACAAAGTTGATTAATGTTGATTAATTGTGGAGTTGGTCAAATTGGTCGATCATGCAAAACGAGGCTGGTACTCAGAAAGATCCGAGCTTACGTGGTCGAAAGTTCAAGCACGTAGACGCCAAAAAGTAATAACGTGGTCTAGAATGCAAAGGGAGAAGAGAAGGGCAGACTCTCGCGTGAGAAATATGTGAGACCGAAGGTCTCTATTTATACTAATCACACGAATGAAGTAGGGGTTTTGTAGAAACTTTGGAAGTGAATCTCGAAAAGATATGAAAATACGCAGAAAAGGACCGAGGAAGAGGCGCAGCAGGCACTGCGTCTCTTGGAAGAGGCGCAGCACTTGCTGCGTCCTTTCCTCAGTGGTTTCCTCCTGCGGAAGAAAGATTTCCGTGTTTCTATTATGGAAAAGTGGATTAATCTCGTTTCCTTAATATTTTGTGTGAATATTACGGGAGATACTTTACCAAAGACCAAAGGATTGGAAAATATGGAATAGAAATATCCGGAACATTCCAGAATATTCTGACTCGACATTTTAGACGGTTATTAGAAAATGACGACGGTTTTTGGCCCGGACTCCAAATGTACTCTAATTACTGCCAAAGTGACCGTATCGGCGCGTAGATGACAATTAAGAGGTAGACACAAGTGTTTGAGCGATCACTTGACGATAAACTTACGAACTGTCACAAATCGTTCTGTATACCAAACATGCGGCCCAATCATCACCGGGTGGCTTGCGGGAGGTGCAGAAATGAGGTATCTATAGAGCCCCCACTTTGACTAAGGCTTGGACAAGGCGAAAGTCAAAGTATAGCCATCAGGTCAATCGAAGATTACAACCTGACGACTATGGCGACGCGAGGCGGTTCAAGGGGTCTGAGCTAAGGACCTATCGTCGGGAACATTTTCGAGTCTGTCGACTATCGAGGAGGGTCGTTTAAAGTCCTTTAGACTACGTAAGGAGGCTCGCCAGCCATAAGAAGAGACCATACCTGAAATTCCTTGAAACTTCAGGGGAAACAAAACGCGATATTGGGAGAAGGCAGCAGGACGTAGTCAGGAACTGCTGGGAGAAATCTGCTTGGGTCGGCTTCAAACAAACTTCGGAAGAGCTTGGGGTCGATGTTGATCTCCATGTCTCGAGAGGGACGATTGCCTGTCCGTAAACTCTCACTGGGGGAACATAATCGGGAACTTATCTCCATGTCTCGAGAGGGACGATTGTCTGTCGTGGACTCTCGTTGGGGGAATATAATAAAGGTCTGTCAAAACACCTGTCATAGAATACTCGCTCGTTGTGACAAGCAAGGTCTTGGTAAAAAATATAACGACGGTTTGCAGTTGGCTTGGATATGCGGGCCCGGGCGAAGAATAAATGTCAAATGGACCAAATATGTGATATGGCATCAAGGAAGAGGCGCACCAAAGATGGGCCCACAAATAACGAGCGGTATAACGAATTTTTGGAAATTCGTATGGAGGGAAGCCGAGGAAGAGGCGCAACAAGACCTGCGTCTTTTCCTGAATGCGGCATTCCTGAGTAAAAACCCGATGAAACAGGGGTTTTGTTTCATTATTTTGAAACACAAATCCTTCATTTCTCTCTCAAATTCTATCTATTTTCCAACAAAATTTGATCAAAAGCTTGCATTTGCCATGACTAATCGAGGTATGTGTAATATTTTTGCATTAATCTTCTATAATTTATCAAATTGGACCGACAAATTAGGGTTTTCAACCCTAATTATGTCAAAAATTTGGGGCTTTTCCCCCAAATGATTTTGCCTTGTAAAATTGACCTTGTAATGGCTAATTGGTAGTATAAGGATCATAACCATGTATTTGTTTCGGATTTTCATTGAGTTTTGAGCATTTGAGTGAAATTGTGACGGTCTCACAGCTAAACCGTATATCGCATCGAAAATAGCCTTAGGATTGCCCATTTGTGACGAAACTTGATATTTGGAATAATTGAATGATGGGAAAACTTCCTACCATTTTGGAATTTTGATTTGTGACGGCTTCTTCAGGACACTTTTCTAGCGCACAATCGCCGTTATAACGAAATGTTGTCGAAATTCAGACTCGAACCCATGACTAGGCTTCAACTTAGGCTTGACTTGACCCAAATTACCACATGAGCGGTTAGGTTTGTGGGAAAATGGCCAAAGATGGCAAGAAAAGAGCGATTTCTGAGCGTTGAAAACTCGAAAATCCCCTAATTAAGGCTTGTCGTCATTTGACGCGGCCTAAATTCACTTAATTTTGCAGGTGACGAGGCTTCTACGTCTGGAAGAGCTCCCATGGATGTGGATACCGCTCTTGACCCTTCTCATATGCTTGAGGAGGCGTTAGAGGAGGCTTTCACCGCTGCGGTGACGGCTGCTGAGGACGAGGTCCTCGAGGAGGAGGTTCTTGAGGAGGAGGAGGCCCCAAGACGGGCCAACGTTGGACGGGGTGGTCGCCAGCTGAGGGGAGCACCAGCGTGAGCCGAGACTTGGGACAACAGGCACCTTCTTTGGGCTGCAGAGGGTCACCTGTCCTACAGGACGGTGAAGAGCTTGGTAACTCGAACTCGTCACTCTTCACTTATCTTCTTTCATTTCCATTTGTTATTCCTTTTCTACTTCATTCAAGCTAAAGATAGCTTTTGTTTCGAATCAAAATAGGAGGTCGGGAACATCAGATCGTTCTCGGGCTACACGACGGCGATGGGGTGCTACGAGAGGCTGTCGGCTGAGGAGCGAGCCATGATCGAGCGAGGAGCGTTCGATGCCTTGGTGCAGGCTTGGAGGGACATCACGAAGAGGAAGCTTCGGGCTAACCTTAGCCTGGTTCGAGCTTTCTTGGATGGGTTTTGGGACACGACCTCCACCTTTCACATGCCTTTTGGTGAGGTGGGGGTCACGTTGGAGGACTACGGCATGATTTCTGGTTTGCCGTGTGGGACCGAGGTGGTGGAGTGGCCGGAGACAGCCATAAGAGTAGACTAGGCCGAGGAAAGGAAATTGATCGGTTGGAACTTGATGCCGAAGGCTGCTGCGATACCTGGTTTGGTAACTAGTTCTTACGTCCGGGATTATTTTGCGGGGAAGACCCCGACGTTGGTGGTGATCGAGGGGAGGGAGATGGCTCTTCCTCCGTACACTGCAGAGCAGAGGGTCCGTTTGTGGCTCTGGTGGTTCCTGTCTTCGATCTACCTCTGAGACAAGGGAGAGAGGCTATCGACGAAGCTCATTCTCTTTCTTTCTGACCTGAGAGACCTAGACCGTTGGGACTGGGTCACTGCTGGTTTTGCGGTCCTCATTCGCGTTATAAGGGCCATGGTTCGTCCGGAGTTGATGGAGAAGGGGACTTCTCCTGCTGCTGTCGGCCCTGGACTGTTGTTAGAGGTATGAACCTTCATTTCATTTCATGAAAGATCATTTGCTTTTCTTATCGAATCACGAAAGATCGTTATTGATTATCTTGTTTCACAGGCGTGGGTGTACTCCTACTTTCCGAGCCTCGCGCCCAAGAGGACGGAGCCGGTGGAGAAGGCCTATCCCGTTGTGAGGGATTGGGTGATGTGCCGTACGAGGAGCCTGTTTGGGCTAAAAATAGCACAATAAGGAAGGCCTACTTAATAAAATAAAAGGCTAAGGGAGGAGTGATAAGGAGGAAGGAAGCCCGAAATTAGGAGAAAGGGGAAACGGGCTAAAGGAAGATCAGGAGCCCATCATAGAAGGCGTCCGGATTAAGGAAAGAGAAGTTAGGGAGAAGTTAGGGAGATCAGGGAGAACTGGGGAAGGCGGCCGAGTATGGAAAGAGTTCTTATGGAAATTATATTCCCTTTCCATAATCAAAGTAGGACATATCTAGGGTTCTCACCATATAAATAGCCAAGGAAGCAAATCAAGAGGGATATACACATTCACATTCAAGAACACATCGACATCACGACATTAACATATTATTGTACTCAAATATACATCCGTCCAAGATCTTGCAGGCCAGACGCCTAGTGCCTGCAGGATTAGCTTTGCGCCTCAATTGTAATCATCCTCCTATTCAAGTATAGTGCAATATTTGGCACGGTACCGTCCCTCCCGCGGTTGTTCCCACATTGGGTTTTCCGCGTCACCAAATCTCACGTGTCAATTTACTTTACGCGCTCTATTTGATTATTAAACATACGAACGATCATACAATCAACCAACGAGTAAGACCGCATTGACCTTAATTAATCAACTCGGTAAAAAATACCTAAACAGAGCCGACGTTCCTTTCACGACGTCTGTCGACGGGAGGTGAACGCTCTTCAATTGGACGGTGTGAGTACTTCACCTTTGTTGTTTGTCTTCATTACCTTTTTTAGAACTGATCATAAGAATGACTCCTTGTTTGCTTTTCCTAGTGGGTGTTCAGGCCTTGGGTGGACTACGTTGGCGCTCCTCCCTTTGTGGTTGAGGTCCTTCGACCTAGGACCTCGAGCCGGTTGCTGCTGAGGACGTCGATGGGTCATGTGTGGTACTTGGGCGAGCGCTTGGCTCGTTAGTGCTCTTGGGATGTCTTGACGGTTCCCATCGATCCTCCTCGGACGATGTTCAGGGAGCCTTCCGAGGCTGAGAGGGAGGCTGACTTGGCAGGTGTCAGTGGCGACGCCCTCCTTCTTCCGGGCGAGGACTACTCGGCGTTCCTCTACCGGAGGTTGGCATACTGGCCGGTCGTGGTGAGTGTTTTACACTTAATTTGATTATTTTGAAAACACGATGGATGATCATCGGTTAATGGAAATCATTTGACTTTGCAAGAGGTCGAGGCGGCGGGTATCGAGCCCCCAGAGTACCCCGAGACCCTTGAGTACACCGACGTGACGGGGATGACGACGATCTTCGAGCTGCGTGACTTTGGCGTGGCGGTGACGGATGCTGGCTTGGATGAGTGGTAGCATCTGATTCGGAGGGTGAGTCTCTAACTTGTACAATTTTGTGTAAGAACACTTTTGCTTGAGTTTGTCGAATCGTTAAGAATCTCTTTTTTTTTTTTAAATGCAAGTTGCGCTATATCCCGGTTCGTGGCTTTGTGGAGGGTAGCCAACCGGCTGCGGGCTACTATTTAGGTATTTTTTACCAAGTTGATTGATTCGGGTCAATGCGGTCTTACTCGTTGGTTGATCGTATGATTGTTCGTATGTTGATATTTAAATAAAGAAATAAAGTACATAATGTAAATTGACACGTAAGATTTGGTGACGCGGAAAACCTAATGTGGGAACAACCGCGGGAGGGATGGCACCCTACCAAATATTGTACTATGCTCGAATGAGAGGATGATTACAATTGTCTTCATTCGTAAATGCTAATCTTGCTAGCACGAAGTATTGTGTTTTTAAGATCTTGGATGAATGTATGCGTGCGTATGTGAATATGAATGTCCTCCTTTGATTGCTCCTTTGGATATTTATAGGGTAAGAACCCTAGACGTCTCCTACCTCGATTATGGAAAGGGAATATAACTTCCATAATAACTCTTTCCATGTTTGATCGTCTCCCTCAATTCTCCCTGATCTCCCTAACATCTCCCTGACTCCCCCTTTCCTAATTCCAGACGCCTTCTCTGACGGGCTCCAGTCTTCTCCTGCGTGCATGTCGGCCCAATGCTTTATTCAATTACGGGTTCTTGTCCTCCTTATCACTCCTCCTATGATCCATTATTTTATCAAGTGGGCCTTCTTTTTATTGTGCTATTTTTAGCCCAAACAGTTTGCCCCAAATTCCTTGTGAAGTACGCTTCGAGGTGTCGAGCAAGGAATTTACGTAATCGAATGCTAAAACCCTAAGCCGTCTTTTGTACTTCTTTTCATGCAGCTCCATCACGTCAGCCGTCCGCTTCCTCTTTTCTCGCACCCTACTCCCTCTCTCTTCTTTATAACCCCAACCCCCATTTTGTACTTCCATTAACTCCAAAATATTTCTAAAACCTCTCACCCTCTCTAAACCCTCAATCTTTCCTCTTCTCTCCTCGCCGGCTTTCACTGTTCCGCTCCCTATTGCTACTTTCGGTAGGTATTCTTCCCCTTTTCTCCTTTAATTTCCATTTTCTCTTTCTTCACCATGGGTAAAACCCGACAATCTTCATCAACCCCTGCACCCGCTGACCGCAATCTTGACCCAACCTTTCTTTCTCGGGGACTCTTTACTTATCCCCACGACTGCGACTCTGCTTTGACTGCTGCTGACATTCCCACGATCAAGGGTTTGCTTGGTCTTGGTGACGGGGTGGATATTGCCATCCCTGAACCGGGTCAGAAAGCCGATGCCCTTCGTCCTAGATGGGTTTGTTTTTATCTGTACCCGTTTAAATATGGCCTCCGTTTTCCTTTTCCCAAAATCATCCAAGATTTCATCTTTACGAATAATTTCGCCATGGCACAAATTTCTGCTGCCGTCTGGAGGGTTCTTCTTTACTCTCTGGCCGCTGGTCAAAACACTGGCAATTCTATCACCCTGGGCGATCTAGCCCATATGTACAACATCAGGTCCCTGGGTAGGGGCCAATTCTCATTCCGGGGCCGTGGAGAGGCTCCCTTCAGGCATGTGTCCAAATCCCGTGATGAGAAATGGTTTGAGGACTTCTTCTTTATGAGGAAGGACTCCATCCAGCCGCATGTCGATTACATCTTCGAGAAATGGGTTATAATTTCGAGTAAGTAGCCTCCCTGTCACCTGATTTATTTATCTCGCTGCTTACTAGCTTACTTCATCGTCCTCATGCAGGCCCCTGTGACCTGACCCGCATTGGTGCCAAGATCTCTGCCTGCAGCAAATTGTTCAATATCTCTGAATCTGAGAGAAAATTCCCTGACCTGCTTCCTCTTGCAACCCTCTTCAGTCAGCTCACAGCATGTCTTCTGGTGAGCTTACCACAATCATTTCAGTTTCCAGCTTTATTAATGTTTTAGCCATCCTGACGCCTGAGACTACATCTGCTTGCAGGCTCAAAAGTTGATCCTTTAGAAATCATCCTCCAAAGCACAAAAAGGAAGAGACCTTCTGCCAGCCCTGACGTGGCATCCGCCTCCAAGAGTAGTGCTCCTGCTGCTTCCTTCCAGACTCCTCCTACGCATTCTAGTTCTGCTGTACCCGAGCCCTTGTAGGTTAATCCGTTGTCTCGTCATCCGCCTACTCCTCCTGGCAGTCCTCGTGCCTCGGCTAGCGGAGGCATTACTGCTCATTTCCCATAAGGTTTTGGGAATTTGGACAAGGTATCATACTGGCCGGAGATCGACCAGCTGCTCTTCCCTCCTCTGAAGGAGACATTCTCAGAGTTCTCCCCATAGGAGATGGCTGAGAATGACGTGCACAACGCCTTCATGGTGAATGCTCTTCGTCTTCTACCTGTTTGTTTGCTTTTATTTAGATTTTATCATTTGACTTCCTTGCTGAATTCCGATTTTTCCTGCCCCAGACCCTCCAGTCTGCACTCTTTAATAGGAACATGATCAATATAGTGCAGACCACCAGTCGTGCCACCAACGCAAAAAACCAGGAGCTAAAGGGGACAATTGCCGATTTGGCACAGCAGCGGTCTGATCTGAAGGAGCGTGTGGTGTAGTTAATGACTGAGCTTGCTATCGCCAAGAAGAAGCTGAAGGAATGGGCTGATCAGTTGGCTCGCACTCAAGAGGTGTGCAGCACTTTCTCTGACTCCCCCAAGCGCTCTGATGAGAAGATCAGCGAGCTGATCTCCCTGGTCACCAATGTTGTTGCTTATGCTACCTGGCGGGGAAAAAATCAACGGGATGCGTGCTGCTCTTGAGGAGGCTCCCACCCAGCAAGCTATAGCGGAGGAGGAGAAACAGCTGGAGATGTTCTATCCCACCCAACCTGATCTGAGTGCGCTGATGCCTGAAGTTGGGGAGGTGAATTCTCCCCGCATTGGTGAGCAAGCTTTGGTGGAGATCTTTGAAATGTCCCAGGATGCTGCTGACGGAGCTTTGGATGCTATGGCAGCTGGGGGTGTGTAAGCTGGTGCGGTACCTGAAACAGGAGGTAAGCAGGCAGAGGATGTGCCAGAGGTGGAGGTCATTAATGTGACCGATAAATAAGTATTTTTATGTTTTAATGAACTTTTTGGCAGTCTGGCCCAGAGGTGGCAGACTTGTAAGTTTTAAAACTCTTTTTTGGTTGTTCCGCCAAGGTGGCGGTTAAACTCAGGGGCCGTATCTTGGCCATGTTTTGGAATGCCCCTTGCCTTAATTTCTGGCAAGTTCATCTTATATTTTGTGTGCTCGTTTTTTAGTTTTCCTTAGTTTAGGAAGTTGCCGTGTCAGCCTGCTGGCTGATTTGGACGAGTCCCGTCATCCTGAAAAGGCTGACTTTCTGACTCAGCTAGCTGCCGTTTCAGCCTGATGGCTGATTTAGGCATATGCCGCGATGTAAGGAGAAGTGGTCGTGTCAACCTAAGAGGCTGATTTAGACCCCGGCTGGTCACCAAGAGGCCGATCCGGACTAAGGTAGGCTTGTCGTGTCACCGATGGTCGATTTAGGCGTATGCCGCAGTTTTGGACTACTTAACCTTGCTCATGACGCAAGGTCTGTTCATCACGTTTAAAGCCAACAGGGGCGTAGCCAAATCATTTTGAAATTAAAATAAAAATCCGGTAGTAGGCATACTGCCAATTTCACTCCTATTTCTGGTACCTCTAACTATTTTAAAATTTTAAAATTGTTATTAGATGGTGTGGTCTGGCAGCGTCCTGGGACCACAATTGCTCTGGTACCCCATGAGATGGCGACATGTACTTCACACCATTTTAGTAGATTTTTCTATTTTCAGGCTTCTCTAGGCACATCACTCTGAATCACTAGTCTCTATGGTACTTTGAAAGGATATCTAGCAGGACTGTCAACTGCCAACGCGGGGTGACAAGGCACATGGCACTCCAACATGCCTAACCTATTTTATTCACAAGGAGCACCCTCACCAAAGGATCGTGGAACATACGAAAGGGAGCCTGGTTGACAGCTAAACACGCTTACCCAGCTACCCCTGATACCACCCCCTGGACGTAGCTCGCTCTAATCGCAATTAATCAGGGCCCCAGCATGCATGCACATACATGGAACGTAGGGATCTCTGCGCTACCAGAATTCTGCAGCATCCCATCGGTCCTAGAATGAAGATAAACTTGCCTAAAATACTCTATTCCACTCTACCCCACATGTAATTAAATTTGGACCACACAAAAGTTACCAAAAAAGGAAAGAGGGACAAAAATCCGACTAGCTTCGATAAGGAAAGAGGGACAAAATGAATGAATATGAGGGAGTAAATTTTTACACATGGCCTAAATTAGCGCAAAACAACGACTCGAAAATGCAAAAAAATGCAAAAATTTTGCCGGAAATGACCGGACAGTAGGGAGGGCTGCCCCAAAAGAAACATGTAAGTTTGAAATTTAATGTGGAACAGGAGTGAAATGATTCCCCGAAAAAGAAAATTAAAAAGAAATTTATAAGTTTGAAAATAAATAAATTAATTTGGTGAAATGATTCCCCAAAAAGAAAATTAAAAAAGAAATGTATAAGTGTGCTAAAATGACGAAAATGTCGATATCGCCTCGAAATGCGTGCCCGTGGAATTAGGAAACACGAAACATGGTAATTTGACGGATTTACCAAAATAATAACCCGTATGAATAGAAAATTATTATCTGAGGAATTAGGAAAGATCCAACGCGGAAAATCACAGAAAGGAGGTTGAGGAAGAGGCGCAGCTAGAGCTGCGTCCCTTTGAAGAGGCGCAGCAAGTGCTGCGCCTATTCCCCAATGTATCCGTCCTGACGGATTTTAGTAAACAACTTTTAGTATAAATAGAGACGTCGAGGGAGGTTTTATTCACATAATTCTTCCGTCTTTCTTCCATCTTATTACATAAAGCTTCTCAAAATAAAAATACATCATGAATACTCTCGAAATTCGTCTGAAGGAGTGGACAAATGAGTTCTCCAATGTGGAGAAACGCGACATGGGTGCTTATAATTTTGGAGCACTTTTGAGTTTGAAGTTGATCAAGGTAGTTGTTAGGCTTGGAAATCCGCAGACCGCCCTGATTAGCATTTTATCTAAACCTGACTGCCAGGCTGTCAGAGTGCCAGGCTCTCAGGGCACATGAAGATAGGCGCCAGGCCATGGAGAGGACAACGGTCAAAATATCAGGATGATATTTGATCATATCCGCGTATATTAATGGAAATAAATACGCAGCATTAAGTATAAAGATTATGTAGTAAATACGGTAATTAAGAGGGAGATATTCAACAATTATTACCAGCAATTATGGAGAATATTCAGCCTTCAATGCTTGATCATACAGCCGTTCAAGATGGGAAAGCTATATAAGAGACACTTTGAAGATATTGGAGACACATCATTCATACACAAGAAGAAATATACACATTACTAAGAGAAATACAAGCATTGTTATTATCATATCATTATTCTCCCAAATCATATAGTGAAATCCTCTCCTGGCTTGGTGCCCGTGGTTTTCTCCCATTCAAGGGTTTTCCACGTACAAAATTGTTTGTCTTGTCGTTGTTGTTATTTTATTTATAGCTCAATATCGTACCCTGACGACCTGACCAATAGTCTAATTAGAGCTAGTTAACCCTACACAATATCACCCTGACCTGATTTCGCCCTGCGCAAAATCCACACAAAACAATTGGCGCCCACATCCAGTCTACTATGTAAGTAAAATCCTGCTAGATGCTGAGTTAAGGTATGAACTACTTGAAAAATATGTTTTAGCTTTAATTATGTCATGTACCAAGTTGAGACCCTATTTTGAAAGTCATCCTATTATAGTCAGGAATATCTAGACCTCGGTGTTCAAAACCTAAAGGTAAAAACTGACTCACTCTTAATTGCTAATCAAATAAAGAGAATTTATACGGCTAAGGATGCAAAAATGATTTCGTATTTAGAATATGCAAAAAACCTTACCGCTAAATTTGCTTTATTTGACATAGATCAAATATCAAGAGACCTGAATACCCATGCTGATGCTAGGTTCAAATTTCACCCCCACTATTTTCAACAAAATACCAATTGTGCACTTATTAGAGCCAACTATTAGCAAACCTGAACAGGTCAATCCTGTCAATCAAGGCAGTAACTCTTGGACTAAACCTTATTATGATTGGTTTCTCCGAGGAATACTACCTCAGGGAAGACATGAAGCAAGGGCTTTTAAAATTAGAGCTTCAACTTATGCTATCATCAATAACACCCTGTTCAAGAGATCGCAGGCTGGACCCTACCTGAGATGCTTGGAGCCTGACGAAGCCAAACTAGTACTTCAAGAAATACATGATGGATATTGTGGCAACCACAAAGGAGAAAAGAGCATGGCAAGCAAAGTTCTCAGGACAGGCTATTACTGGCCTACACTGAGGGCTGAATGCCTGGAATACTCTTCAAAATGCGAAGCCTGCCAAATTCATGCATAAATCATACATCAGCAATCTGAACTCCTTCATTCAATTTCTGCACCCTAGCCATTTATAAAGTGGGGCATGGATATTGTGGGAAAACTGCCTGTAGCTCCAGGACAAAAAGTCTTCATGCTAGCTATGACTGATTACTTCTCCAAATGGATTGAGGCTGACTCTTTCAAGCAAGTAACCGAAAAAGAAGTAATATCCTTTATCAGGACAAACATTATTTGCAGATATGGAGTCCCATCTGAAATAGTATGTGACAGCGAAACTCAATTCGTGGGGAAAAGAACCTAAGCATTCTGCCAAGAATGGAATATCAACCTGGTAACATCAACCCCTGGATATCCAAAAGCTAATGGCCAGGCGGAGTCAAGCAATAAGGTAGTCATAAGCTGCATAAAAAAGAAGCTGAAAAGAAGACGAGGCAGATGGGCTGAAGAACTTCCATTAGTATTATGGGCAGACAGGACAACTCCAAAAAATGCTACAGGCCAAACACCTTACTCCCTGGTGTATGGCTGTGAAGTTGTCATCCCTGCGGAAATAAGAGTACCAACATCCAGATGCAGCCTAAACAACGTTGAAGCAAACAAAGACCTGATGCAAGACAACTTGGTCCTGACAGAAGAATTAAGAGACGCTGCCAAAATCAGGATGGCGTCATATCAACAAGCAGTCGCTAGGACTTACAATAAAAATGTCAGGATCAGGGTCTTTAAAGAAGGAGACCTTGTCCTACGCAAAGTATTTCCAAATAAAAAAAGAAAAGTCAGCATGAAAACTAGCTCCCACATGGGAAGGCCCTTACTTAATTGACTCAATTGTTGGACAAGGAGCATACAAGCTCCAAACGCTAGAAGGGGAAATTATCCCAAGATCCTGGAATGTAACTCATTTAAAAATATTCCATATGTAAAGATCAGGCTACAATCAGGTATAAATTAAATCATTGCTCAACTCAACATGCTATGTGATAAACTACATGTTTTACATGCCTTGTCTGTATTTTATATCTAATCAACTAACCCATATATTTACTTTTTTGAATCCTGAACAATTATACATAATAAAAGATTATATGCATAAATAATCAGGATTAAGGGCTACTCTACTGTATATTCCTGAAACAAAAATTATGCACTTAACCGTGCCTGACGAGTTGGTAACCACCACCAGATACAGTAAAGAGTCAGGACCAATCAGGCATGAAATAATTGCCTGACCTGACTAGGTTTACTGCCACTTATTACAACCGGCTGGACGCAGCAAGACAGGTGCAAGGTTGTTTTATCCCGACCATCAGTCTAAATGCCCTCTAGACAAGCCGAATACCAAGCCCTCCAGCTAGACAGGGGACATAAGCCCTCCTGACAGGCCGGATTTCCCACCCCTTCAACCATTATAGCAAAACACTATACTTGGTTGAAATACTCATGACAAATTAAAACGAAAATAATGTGCAGGTTATTTAAACAGAATAATGTGCAGATCATGCAAACGAAATATTTGACAGGCCCAACAGGATGAAACTCACAAATCAAGCAAAGACAAAAGTGAAATCAACCAAAATAAGGCCATCATGCCTATATTAATAAACCTTTACCCCCTGGGGCAAAGGTGCCAAAATATTCATAAAGGCCAGGGGAGAGTCCCCCTGACCCAAAACAGGGAAAATAAAAATAATGTTTATCCAGGGACATCCCCCCTGGATGGGCCAAAATACCAACTAAAATATATTACTGCTTCTCCTTAGAAGCAGCAGCATCAGCAACCTGCTCCCCACTCTTAGCCGGCTCAACTTCAACGTTCTACTCCCCTGGAGAGTCAACCTCATGTTCATTCTCCAAATTATGCAGGTCAGGATACTTTGAAGCAGCAAAAGCCATCTCAGCTGCAGGGTCCCATTTGGCCCTGGCCTCGACAGGCTCCGACATAGCAGTCGCCCTTCCCTTGATATAGAAATAGAGGGAAGCATCATCCACTTGAACTCCAAGTCATCCCTCTCCGGGTGAGCTCTTCATTCCTATCCAAGGCCTCCCGCAATGTTGCTTGCATTGAAGTCGTTGCCTTTAGCTTAGATCCCCTCTCACCTACACCCTTGTCAAGTCAGCAGTTTTAGCAGCCAAGTCAGCCCTTGCAAATTCCAGCTCAGACTTCAACCTATCATAATCTGATCTCATCAGATCAATCATGGCCACCAAAGAAGTAGCCTGATAGGCATTATGGAGACAGGCTGCGGCACCCTGATCAAAAACAAAAGAAAGAATGAATAACATACCCTGAAAATAGAAAACTACAAAAACAAAGTACACATAGAAATTGTTCCAACCTGCCTCCCTTACTAGCCTGACCAGCACCACCAAGAGGTCCGATCGAATGATCCACCGAAGCAACTGCCTGAGTAGCAGTCTCAACAGGGTCAAGGGTGAGCATGACATCCGATTTAGAAGATGCATAATCCCTGATCTTCACCCTAGCAGCCTCCATATTCTCCACCCTGGCTCTCACCTCCCTGACCGGGGCAGAGATATCAACATCTTCAATTTTCGTTTTTTGGGCTGCTGAACTTGTTTCAGCAGGGACAGCAGGTGCAGCAGTGACCTTGGCAACATCGGGCTGCTCAGTCAAGTCAATAACAGGCTCAGTATTCCCGCTTCCCTGGAGACCTTCCTCCTTGATCTTCGCCAGCCTGGCTGAAAGGTCAGCCATGCCAAACCTGGCAAGGCGAACAGATGACCTGGTAGCTGTAACACGAAATACTGTATCAGCAATACAAACCAAACATTATCAGGAAGCCCAGGTAAAAAAAAAAAAAAAAGATTAAGATGGACTTACTGCCTGAAGTGCTGGCACCAGCAGCCCCTGACACTTTAGCGGCCCTGGAAGCACCGTCAGCCTTCAAACAACGAGGAAGGTGACCAACCCCACAACAAAGAGGCCAGGACCTCTCCAAAGGAGGAATAGCAAGGAAAGCAGAAACATTAGGAGTGGGATACTCGGTTTGAACTCCCGATCATCAACTGCACACATAGGAGGTATGATTTATTATAAATTTCATTTCATTTTTTACTAACAGATAAAACATGCAGGGCAAAGAAAGAAACCAAAAGACTTACCGGCCACGCAGGCCTCATGATTTAAGTACGCCAGGCCAGGACCCACGGAATTGGTCCTGACAAACATGTAGCCAGCAGCCCAGCCCTTATCATGGACACTGTCTAAATTACTCAGAAGAGGAGTAGTAGACGCCCTGACCTTAAAACTTAAACGGCCAGGACTGTTTGTTTTAACAGAATAACAGGTCTTCAAGTCATCAAGAGAAAAAAGAAATATTATGTTTTTTACAGAGGTTCTTAATAGAACATACAACCTTCCATACCATTGGCATCAATTGATAAGATAGAACACCGATCTCCTTAATTACGTCAGCCATAAGAGGAGAAAAAGGAAGCTTACAGCCTGCCCTGAAAGCCCAGTCATGGATGCAGAACCAACCAGGACAAGCCCAGTCAGCCCTGATAGAAGAATTCTCAGGAATCCAGACTTCAGCATCAGCAGGGATAATCCCCCTGTCCTTCAAAATCTTCTCAAACTCAGGCTTCAAATGGTTTGCAGGAGACTGATCCTCATTTAAAGCCTTGGTAGGCTTGAATTGAAAAGCACCATGAGATATTGAAATCATCTCCAATGGGGGATCACTTGGCTTATCTACTGTGGGAGATGGAGCAGCAGAAGAAGCAGGCAAGGTTTCAGAAGAAATCTCCTCAGGATTCTGAGGAGGAGGAGTTACAGGAACTGCTGCCCTGGTAGATTTTTTCTTGGCACCCATTATTTGAAGAATTATAGAGAGTTGATTAAAGATTAATGAAGTTGGAAATTAAGAAAACTGAAGAAAAGAATTGTTGAAAAGAGAAGATAAGAAGAGATTATACTGATGAGTTCAACTTAATGAAGCACACAAGTATTTATAGTGAGGAAGATTAGGGTTTCAGCCGCAAAATAATTAAGGAAGTTGCAGTAAATAAACCACGCGTCAGCAACTGCAGTAAAAGAGCCGTTACAGGAAACTAATCAGGGAAAACTTAACCGTTGGGTAATCTTACCAAGATTAAAGTTATCTCCTCATTTTTTCGTCCTGGCACTACCAATAAGGAGATAAAGGGCAATTGTTAGGCCTGGAAATCCGCAGACCGCCCTGATTAGCATTTTATCTAAACGTGACTGCCAGGCTGTCATGGTGCCAGGCTCTCAGGGCACATGAAGATAGGCGCCAGGCCATGGAGAGGACAACGGTCAAAATATCAGGATGATATTTGATCATATCCGCGTATATTAATGGAAATAAATACGCAGCATTAAGTATAAAGATTATGCAGTAAATACGGTAATTAAGAGGGAGATATTCAACAATTATTACCAGCAATTATGGAGAATATTCAGCCTTCAATGCTTGATCATACAGCCGTTCAAGATAGGAAAGCTATATAAGAGACACTTTGAAGATATTGGAGACACATCATTCATACACAAGAAGAAATATACACATTACTTAGAGAAATACAAGCATTGTTATTATCATATCATTATTCTCCCAAATCATATAGTGAAATCCTCTCCTGGCTTGGTGCCCGTGGTTTTTTCCCATTCAAGGGTTTTCCACGTACAAAATTGTTTGTCTTGTCGTTGTTGTTATTTTATTTATAGCTCAATATCGTACCCTGACGACCTGACCAATAGTCTAATTAGAGCTAGTTAACCCTACACAATATCACCCTGACCTGATTTCGCCCTGCGCAAAATCCACACAAAACAGTAGTCAAACCATTCCTAGATGCTTGTCTTGATTATTGGGACCCGAATTATCACGTATTTGCCTTCCCCGAAGGCGACATTTGCCCATTTCCTGACGAAATTGTTGCGATTGGTGGTTGGGATCCGGAGCATTTGTCTGCTATTCCCTCTACTTCTCAAGGATACAAGAACAAGTTTAGGGATTTGTTTGGGTTGACAAGAGCTGAGGTTGACCGTCTTGTGACCTCAAAGGGAGTGCGAATGTTGGATTTCATTGATCAATTCATCAATAAGGCAGATCCCACTATTTCTTATGTTGTCAGGCGAAGGGCATTCGGGTTTTGCCTACTACATGTATATGTCCTTCAAGGGTATGTGGATGAGGATTTGAGAGGCGATCCTCGTTATCTGAGCCTAATTGAGCAAATGGAGCTGCGCAGGAGCCCAGCTTGCCTGTGTTTAGGAGAGATCCTGTTGGAGTTAGATAACAGGAAAGCCAACCGTGTTTAGGAGAGATCCTTATCTGGGAAGTCCCATTATTTTGCAGGTAAAAGAATATAATTCTCCTTTTCTTTTTTTTCGATTATCGTTTTTTTTTCCTTTTTTTTTTAATAGCCTCTTTTGGTAGGTCTGGCTTATGGAGCGTCTTCGATTGATCGAGCCCCCAGTTAATGTTCCTGCTTATCATGCTCGCTCAATTACAATGAGGGCTAGGCTCTACATGGTGGACTTCACTCGAGTCTTCAACTATTGGGAAAACAAACTGAAGAGTGATGATGGCCCCTTGATTAGATGGATCGTACCATGGTGGCATCTCAAATCTGTCACTGGAGTATCATCTTTGGATCCTACCCGATCTGTGCGCATTCCTTGCTTGGAGTTTATGATATGCATCTTCCCGGAGAGGTTGATGAGGCAGGTCGGATTGAAGTAGATGATTCCGAAGCTTAACACTGTCCTGCAGACTGCCGTGGCGCTTACTACTGAGAGTCGAAGAGAATGGGCTCAAAGAAATATGTGGTTCTTGAACTCTTCTGTTAGTGCTCTATGGGTGTTAGATTCCTATCTGCGGTAGAGGAAAACTTCTACTCCGGAGGAGCGCAAGAGATTAAGGAAGCGCGAGCCTGTTAATTATAAGGTTCGTGATGTAGAAAAGGAGAAAGAGAAGCATCTGACTGAGGGAGAGGAATAAGCCGGGTTTCGAGTTGTTCATCCTTCGAAGAAACCGAAGACTTCTCCTGCTGTGGAAAAGGTGATTGACAAGAATGGCAAGGCTAGACCACGAGAGAGATCGTTGGTGATTAGGTCTGAAGTGGCGCAAGAGCGTCCGGCTCGAGGCCGGGACAAGAAATATGATAAAAATGACAAAGGCAAAGGGAAAATGGAAGAATAGCCTAAGTCCTTTTTATTATTTATTATTATTATTATTTTAATAAGAAGGTGGGGTTTTTAGAATCCTAGCCTATATTTTTTTAGCATTATTTTTATTATGTAGCGTATTATTATTATTAGAAATGAAATAAAAAAGGTTAATTGGTTATGAAACCGTTGTGATTTTCTATTATTATTCTTGTCGAATTCCAAATGCGTATGCAAATGTCCTTCTATTTACTTTTAAAATAATTAATGGGTTGTATCCTGTGAAGGATTGCCTACGTATTCATTAAAAAATGAAATCAAACCCTTGCGCGTAGTTCAAGTAAATGTAAAATAATAATTGTTCTAAGCATGAGCTTGTAATGAACTTAGAAAATAAGCATGAGCTTTTACTTACTCCTAAAATGCAATTCAGTTTATTTGATGATATGAGGATGACAAATTGTCAAAATGCAAGAGTAAGGTGACGTCAACTTATTTTAGCTTGGCCAGGGGCCGTTTATTTCGTGCCACAGGAGCAACACGTGAGGTTACGCGAGGCGCGTTTTTTTGCTCCTATTCTAGGCATAGTAACGTTTCAGTTGGTCGGGTTTGTCGGGTTGGCAAATTCATTCCCATCTAGGTCTGTGATCCTAACCGCACCCCCTGGAAGTATGGACTTGACTAGAAATGGCCCGGCCCAATTGGGTTTGAATTTTCCTCGTGGATCGACAGGTAAAAGAGCTCTAATTGATTTGAGTACCAAGTCTTCTTCTTTGATGTTCCTTGCCTTAACCCTTTTGTTGAAGGCTCGTTTCATACGTTCCTGATATGTTTGCACATTATGTAATGCACGTAATCTACGTTCATCCAGGAGGATGAGTTCTTCATATCTATCCCTCTTCCAATCGGCCTCTGGGATTTGACTTTCGAGTAAAATACGCAAGGATGGTATTTCTAGCTCGACTGGTTGTACAGCTTCCATGCCGTAGGTCAAATAGAAAGGGGTGGCCCCAGTGGGCGTCCTAACAGATGTATGGTATCCCCATAAAGCAAAAGATATCTTGCTTGGCCAATCTTGATAGTTTTCAATCATTTTCTTGAGAATTGTGACAACATTCTTGTTTTCCGCCTCTACCGCGCCATTAGTTTGTGGTCTATATGGCGAGGAGTGGTGATGCTTGATTTTGTACTTGGCTAGCAATTGGTCAGTCTTAGCTTGGAAATGTGACTCATTGTCACTAATGATCTCATGTGGGCAACCGTATTGACAAATGATGTTGTTTTGTATGAACTTCGCTACATTCTTGGCCGTGAGACTAGTGTAGGAAGCCGCTTCTACCCATTTGGTGAAATAATCGATTGCCACTAAGATGAAACAGTGACCTCCTGTTCCGTCTGGAGTGATCTTTCCGATGATATCAATTCCCCAAGCATAAAATGGCCAGGGAGATGTCATGGTGTAAAGTAATGAAGGAGGGACATGTTGCACATTCCCGAAGATTTGACAGTTGTGGCATTGTCTTACATATTTGATGCAATCGGATTCCATTGTGGTCCAATAATACCCCAAACGTGTGATTTTCTTGGCCATCATGGGTCCACTCATATGAGGACCGCATTCTCCATCATGGAATTCTTCCATCACTTTTCGTGCCTGTGAATGATCAAGGCAACGTAGGATTACACCAAGAGGTGTTCTTTTGTATAAATCTCCTTGCATGAGAACGTATTGGGAAGCTAGTAAGCGTATAGCGCGTTGTCCCCTCTTGTCCATATCTGGTGGATAAGTGTCGTTGATTTTGAAGTTCAGGATTGCTTGGAACCAAGGTTCCTCTGTGATTTCCTCTTCACCGGTGATTTGGTGCACATAAGCTGGCTCTGATCGTCGTTCGATGCATAAAGGCATTTCTACCATGCTATCCGACATGTTAATCAAAGATGCAAGTTTTGCAAGAGCATCAACAAATTGATTCTCTTCTCGAGCTAGGTGTAGGTAGGTTACTTGATCGAAGAACTTGGCAACTTGGTCTATTCTGGCTTGATAAGGTGCTAAGCTTTCACTTCAGATTTTCCAAGATCCCGTGATTTGGTTGATGATCAAAGATGAATCCCCATGTACTCAAGATTCTTAATGCCTAAACCTATAGCTGCTTGTTATCCAATGAGACAAGCTTCGTATTCTGCAGCGTTATTTGTCACCTCGAAGTTGAGTTTGACAGAGATTGGTGTGTGCTTGCCTTCAAGAGAGATGAGCAACACTCCTATTCCAAATCCTCTTAAGTTCGATGCTCCATCAAAATAAAGGTCCCAGGAGTCTATATCGGTTTGGAGTATATCCTCATCCGGAAACGACCAGGTGTCTATCGTTTGTGTATCATTGATGGGATTTTCTGCGAAGAACTCGGCAACAGCGCGCCCTTTTATGACTTTCAGAGGTACATACTTGAGGTTGAACTCTGAGAGCATCAAAGTCCATCTTGCTAGGCGTCCATTGAGAACGGGTTTCTCGAAGAGGTATTTGACAGGATCCATTTTGGAGTATATTTTGACGGAGTATCTAAGCATGTAATGGCATAGCTTCTTCGTTGCCCACACAAAAGCGAGGCATGTCTTTTTGAGTGGTGTGTATTTGCACTCGTACTCCAAGAACTTCTTACTAAGGTAGTAGATAGCTCTTTCTTCTTTTCCTACGGTTTGGGCTAGCATGGCGCCCATGGCTGTTTCAGTTACCGTGAGATATAAACCAAGAGTTTGTTCTCATTGAGGTGGCATGAGCATTGGCGGCTTGGCTAGTATCTCCTTGATTCGGTCAAATGCCTTTTGACAGTCATCATCCCACATGGTGTGATCTGTTTTCTTGAGCTTTTTGAAGATAGGTTCACAGATCATGGTAAGTTTCGATATGAACCGACTTATGTATTGCACCTTACCTAGGAATCCTCCAACTTCTTTCTCCGTTTGAGGTTGCGGCATTTCGATTAGAGCTTTGATCTTAAAAGGGTCTAATTCTATTCCTCATTGGCTAACAACGTATCCCAGAAGTTTACCAGATTTTACTCCGAATGCGCATTTCTGAGGATTGAGCCTCATGTTGTACTTTTGTAGCCTTGAGAAGAATTTGTGAAGGTTTGCAATGTGCCCCTCTCTATCCTTGGACTTGACAATCATGTCATCTACGTATACCTCAACTTCTTTATGCATCATGTCATATAAAAGCGTAGTTGCGGTGCGTTGATATGTAGCTCCGGCGTTGATTAATCCAAACGGCATAACCGTGTAGCAATAGGTTCCCCATTGAGTGACGAAGGCGGTCTTATGCATATCTTATTCGGCCATCTTGATTTGGTTATAACCCGTGTACCCATCCATGAAGGATAATAATGCGTGATCTGCTGTATTATCCACCAATATGTCGATATGTGGTAGAGGAAAGTCATCTTTAGGACTTGCTTTGTTTAAGTCTCTAAAATCAACACAAACATGGATTCTCCCATCCTTTTTGGGTACGGGTACTATGTTAGCTACCCAGTCTGAGTACTCGGAAACTTTGATGAACCAGGCTTTGAATTGCTTATCGACTTCTTCCTTGATCTTAAGAGCCCATTCTGTCCTCATTCGACGAAGTTTCTGTTTCACGGGTTTGAAACCTGGTTTGAT
Source organism: Silene latifolia (assembly GCF_048544455.1). Classification (NCBI taxonomy): domain Eukaryota; kingdom Viridiplantae; phylum Streptophyta; class Magnoliopsida; order Caryophyllales; family Caryophyllaceae; genus Silene; species Silene latifolia. Next base: position 22,491,042 of record NC_133531.1, on the reverse strand, counting down.
TGGGATTCTATGTTCTGCAATGTCTCTGTCGATCCCTGGCATGTCTTTGTAGGACCAAGCAAAAAGGTCTTTGAACTCGTGTAGGAGGTCTATGAAATTGGCCCCTTCAGTAGAGCTCAAGGTCGTCCCTATCCTAAGTTCTTGGGGTTCTAGTTCGGTTCCTACATTGATGGGTTCAGTGTTCTCTATTACTGGCCCCCCTTCCCCCTCTTGTAGTATTTCCTTGGCTATGTAGGGAGGTATCTCAATCGAGTCTGGGTCTGGGTCATCCTCAGTATCATCGTAAACAGAATTGCATTCAAGATAACACAAAGAGCAAGCAGAACCTGATTTATTCATATTCAAGTTTGAGAAAAGTTGAAACAAAGAAGCCATCTGATCTGTAGTCAGTGGCGGTAAAGGGACAGTCGTTGGGACATTTCCCAAACTACTGTTACTACTTGATGCTAAGCTAGGAGAAACAAGGCGAATGGGAATGACGACAGGAGGAGACTCTCTAGGAACTTCTCTAGACTCTGACTCTGACTCCGACTCTGACTTTGACTCGAATTCATCGTCTTCTGGTTCTCCTTTGAACATTTCTCCTTCTCCAGTGGTGAGTTTGAAGAGTCTTCCTTGGTTGTTTGTCCACTTGATTGACTTTCTCCATCCTTTCTGCCGGTTGGTGTTGGTTTCTGTGATTAACACGGTAGGGTTGAAGTGGTCGTCTTGAAGTATCATGGTAATGATCTCATCCTGCGCGGCTCTAACAAATCGATCTTCTCCAAATAGTAGACTAACGGCTTGTTCATCCAAGCAAGGTTCTTGACGAGTCTTGACGGTAGGAACCGTTTCTGGAGGAATGAAGTAGCAATCGTGAAAGATCTCGATTCCGGCTAGCTTCCTTTCGAGATAGTGCCAAGGTTCAGGAAATCCGTGAAAGAGTTCTTGACTTCCTTCCCTAACGAAGTATCCATTTAGGGTAGGGAGGTAGGGTCGCATTTGGATTCCCACATTCTTACGGTTTTAAACTTGAGCGGGCATCTCGAGAACTTCCTCTTTAGTGGGTTTGTATCCTAATCCAAGTGATATTCTTTGTGAGTTGCCTTCTTTGTAGGGTGCAAAGGTGTTTCTTCGGATAGGATTCAAAGGCATTCCCGGGAAGTATTTTTGGGATTTGAGTATGTGGTTGACCACCAAGTTGGAGTAGGGATTGAAGTATAAGGGTGCCAACTCACTTTCTATGACATTTATGCTATGGAAGCCCCCAAGTTCATATACTGGATCCACAAAGACTTGGTTACTTGACCTCTTTTCGATTATTGCTTTGATGGGTGACGAAGCGATCGTCACCACTTTGCCATTTAGTGGGATTTTGATTTTCTGGTGGAGGGTGGACGTTACCGCTTTGGAAGCGTGAATCCAAGGTCTTCCCAGAAGTATGTTAAAGGATGCTTCAATGTCCACTATTTGAAAGTTAACCTTTCGCTCAATCAGCCTTGTGGCTATGGTTAGGTTAGCAAGTCCTACTACCTTTCGTCGTGTACCATCATATGAACGAACACCTTGGTTGGTAGGGGTCCAATCTGACTATCTCATGCCCAATTTGTATGCCGTTTTCAAGGGTATGACGTTGACTGCGGAGCCATCATCTACCAAAGTCATTGGCACATTCTTCTTTAAGCAAATGACAGTGATATAAAGAGCCAAGTTAAGACTAGCATCAAAGGGTGGCAAATCTTCATCTGAGAAAGTAATAGGATTACTTAGCTTTGGTGATTCTTGGAAGACCAAGTTGACTACATTGTCAGGTGTGGAGTTATGTGCCACATTTAGTTTGGCCAAAGCTTGCAGTAAAGCTTGGCGATGTGGAAATGAGCTTGCCACTAGTTGCCAGACTAAAAGATCAGCCTTTGTCTTCTGTAGTTGCCTTAGAAAATGGTCAGTAGAGTCATCTTCATTATCATTTGGTATGACAATGTTGGTTGGACCATTCGCTATGGGACCGTTTTGAGAAGTGTTTTGGTATGGATGTCCCGAATGAGTAAGGTGGTCCACATCTTGATCTTCACTATTTTGGACTATTTGCTCACTGATTTTGACTAGGTAGTGTTCAGTGAGATACTCATCCTCATCATTGTCGGCCCATACTCCATTAACAGTAGCAAGTTCCCTCATCCTTATAATTTCGGCCTCCAATTGGATAACTTGGTCGATTAGTTTATCAACCATGGCTACTACTTATTGCATCGTATCATTTTGAGAGGAGATTAGTGGTGCACGTTCTTTAGGTGTTGCATTAGGATCACGTAGGGTTGCCACTACACTCTCTAGTTCCATGACTTGAAAATTCACACTTTTTGCCCATGCGATGAAATCGGTGATGGTTGGGGAAATGGTGGAGTAGTTCCCTTCATTCTCTATTACATGGATTTCATCTTCGACTGGATAAATGAGGTGTGAACAATCTATGGTATATTCTTCACTTATAATCACTATAATTCCAAGAGGATTCTGAGTGTTATTGGGCTTACCTCCAGGCGGTATTTGTAGGCGACCGTCTTCAATCATGTCTTGAAGTACATTTTTCAATTTGTAGCATTTTTCTGTGTCATGTCCCTTACCTCTATGGTATGCGCATTACGAATTCTCATCCCAGAACTTGGATTTCTTTTCTGGTTCAGGTGTAGGGCCTATGGGTTGAAGCTTGCCCAGTTTCATCAACCTTTTTAGAGCATTGGAGTATGTGTCCCCAATATTTGTGAATTTCCTTGGTGGGGTACTCTTCTTAGATGGCTCGAGAAGGTTAACTTCATCAGTCTTGCTAGTAGAGCCGTAAGAACGACTTGTTGAGCCTTGATATCCACGACCTACCGTTTTGGACAAGAGCCCTTTACGGATGTCATCTTCGATCCTTGTTCCTAGTACGGTTAAGTCTTTGAAGGTCTTGATGTTTTGGTACCTCAAATGACTTGCATAGATGGACTTTAGATTATCCACGAATTTCTCCACGAGGGTAGCTTCATCTGGACGTTCAACAAGTTGGTTACTATTCTTCCTCCACCTACTTAGGAAGTCGGTGAAACCTTCTTTGTCACTTTGGATAAGGATCTATAAAGTGCGCATGTTGACTTGGATTTCAGCATTATCCGCATATTGTTTGGCAAACTCAATTGCGGCATCGTCCTGGGTAGCGATCTTCTTATGCTCTAGAGAATAGAACCATTGTCTTGGGATGGTGTCAAGAGATGAAGTAAAGATCCTTAAAATCATCTCGGGTTTAATGCCTTTGATAAACATGTAGTCCTTGAAAGCACGGATATGGTTCAAAGGGTTTTCATGCCCCTTGAATTTAGGAATATCCGTCATGTTGAAGTTGGTTGGCAATTTGGAACTCACGGCCTCATATTTGCGATTATCCTCCCTATATATATCATCCCCTTTGAGATACATCAATTGTTCCTCCAAATATTGAAGTCGTTTCTCAGCTGCAGTCATTCCTACGGGAGGGTTTTCGTCCCCGAAGTTATTCACAAATTCATCAGACACTTCACTTTCTCGAGGAGGCAACCTCGTTTCCACGGCATATATTCGGCCTTCGATCGTGTCGAGGCGATCATACATTTGATCTTGAGTGACTTGGAGACAAGCTAGTGCGGTTAGGATTTGATCATTACCATTCTGTGGTTGGTCGTTGCTCACGTCGCTTGTTTCAGGCATCTTGAAAACTGGATAAGAGATCGACGACGAATCAAAACACGATCGACCATTCTAGCACACTTACTAAGAAAATGTTTTGACTTGTGAAGTGGGAGTGTGCCACTGTGTCAAGTGAGCTTTGAAAAAAGGACAAAGTTTGAAAATGTGGGTCCAAGTCAACTGCAGTGTAGTTGTAGGAGTGGACTCTAAGTGAGATTTTGAAATAGGCTTAGGCCCGAAATTTGACTCGACAATTGGACAGAGTTTCGACTTGTTTTGTGCTAATATTAGGCCTATGTTTCGAAAATTTTACATCTTATAAGGGATTTTGATTTTACAAAAATCGCCATGGCTTTGTTTAGAAATGGTGATCACATATGGTACAAGCATTTATACAGGCATTATAACGGGATGTTGAGTGCATTTAGAAAGGTTTTGGCTTAAAGGGTGGGTTGCCATACCGAACAATCAAACCCGAAGTCTGTGGAGAGGCTCGTACCAAACAAGAGTAAGGCTGATTCCTAGTCCATTTCCTCAAATAGTCTAAGTCCTTGATACAAACAAGAGTAAGTACCATGGTATGGATGACGTCAATCGCTATCCATCTTTGGGCCCAAATAAGAATTAGGACCGTTTAGACGGGACGATTGGTCAAATGGGTGGGGTTGGGCCTAGGAAGGCCGAATGAAACGGTCTAGGAAGACCGAGTTATGAAAACCGACAATTGTCTTGTACAAACTATTCCCTAACCTTATTCAAGTTTCACCCTTTTGACTACACGTAAGTGTATTATCCCCAGCGGAGTCGCCAAACTGTGGACGCGGGCTCACGGGGGCGAAAAGCGAAGCAAGCTTTTCTTTATGTTTTCATTTGTGGAGTCACCACCAATTTATTGTGGAAAATTGGAGACCGTTCGAATACTTCATGCCATGTCAAGACACAAAGTAATGACATGAACACCAAGAAGTCGTTACCCTTAGCATTCTATGTCTAGAATGACTCTCGTGGATGCCAATGAACACGGATGTTCATAGAGATCTGGAGTAAGGGGTGCGGGTACGTATTAGGAAGCTCTTTTGATCGAACACCTAATCCCGCCCGCCTCGATAGCGGCCTCTACTAATGATTAGGGAAATTGTCTATACTCGATATATTGTCGATTTATATGCATGCAATGCAACATCCAACGTTTTAATCCTAACATGTGAATTAATACTAAGTCGGTTATCACATAATTTAACATACAATTGAGTCGATGTAGGAATTAAGATTGATTACATGTGAAGGCATACAAATCATACAAGAAATACAATAACAATACAATAAAGAAAATTACAATAATTACATCGGATTTATTGATTTATGTCGAAAATACATTTAAAACGGATGGTTTTAGAAAAGAACGAATAAACAAATAAACGAACAGATAATTAGGTGATAATATGAATAATAGTAAATTAAATACGTAATTAATAAACTAAGTCGAGGCAAAACGGGAGTCCAGAGACAGAACTCAACCAGGAACAGGCGCAGCAGAGATGCGTCCTTTGGAAGAGGCGCAACAGTCGCTGCGTCTGTTCCGTGGCTCAGTTCTGGCTGTGAAGCCGGAATTGCAAATTGTTAATATTCATTGGTGATTTAATGTTCGATTATGTTATTTGACTCGGATAGAAGTGATTAACAGATTAGTTACATGTGATTGAGACATAAAAACAATAAAACATGGACAAAATAACTAGAACGGATTAATCTATAAATATTATTAAAAGGCTAGACATTAAACGCCACGTAGACAAATGTGACATGGCAACAATTAATTGTGACGTGGCAAAATATAGTCCACGTGGAAATACTAGCATAGTAGTACACATGAAAAAAAAAATATCAATTCCACATTTAAAAGTTACTCTCATAATTAATGGTAAAAAAAAACTAAATTTAGATAATTTTAATTTCATAGGATAATTTTTAAATCACTCTCATGCAAAGTGGATTTAATAATAATAATAATAATCTATAAATATAATTAAAAAGTCAGTCAAACTATCAACCATCAACTATATCTCTTATTTTATTTTCATAAGATAATTTATAAATCACTCTCATGCAAACCTTTTACATTACATTTCTTATTGCTCCATATTTATGTATGTAAAATCAATAACTCTATAATCTAAATACAAAATCTATATATCTAACTTAAAGGCATGCTAAATTACCTATCATAATCTGCATGTCATATCTATACAATAATATAAAAAGGCTACATTGAGCATATGTATAAGACATGTAACATCGTAGAATTACTAAGAAAATTTCATTTGATAATATGTGAGTAATTAATAATATTCATTCATAGAATTAAGATAGAATACTTATGATCACGTTTATGACCCATTATTCATCTCTAACTCTTCATTTTCTCTTTAGCTTTTCCTTTTCTTTTTGATGATTCATTTCCCCCCTAAAATTTAACTCCTTATTTGATGCTGAGTTAATATAAGTAAAGTCTTTAAAATAAGCACTTTTTAGTTTTTACCCTCTTTTTCTAACGTTTTGGCATATTTATATGTTATTGAAACTTTCCATTGCATATAATTTTTATTAATCATTTGCATTTGTGAAAAAAATAAGTTATATCATACATAAAATTTGTGTTTTATTTGGTATTGTTTAAATAACTTTAATTCATGTCAATTTGTATTTCTCACCTTGATTTATTTTTGAAAATGGAATGGTACAATTTTCTTATTATTGCAAAGTTGGATTGTGCAGTTAATTACGTTATACATAAGGTATGTTCTACGAGTTTTGTTTGTGTAATTTATAAAGCTTATTGTAAAATGCACAGCTTTTTGTAATTTATCCACTAATATCGCTTTGTGGTAGATTTATTTTATACTATCTTTATGTAAACCCTCTTACAAGATTAATTGAATTATCGTTAAATGTATGTTTGTTTCTTATTCTATTTTTGTAGGTGATGCTTCCTTTGTCTTCTCATAATATTAACATAGTGTGTTAAAAAAAACTATATGGAAAATGTGTAGGCAACAGAAGGATTTAGTTGAACAAAAACTTGATATCCGTCCTTGAACCATGTTCTAATGATATTAAAACTTATTTGATACGTAATTGTCTCACTTGATATAAAAACAAAACATTTTTAGTTTTTAATTCGAGTTTAGAGGATCTTAGTAAATTGTTTTTTTTTTTTATTTCACTGTTTTTGTAAAAAAACAATACAATATAGTTAAAAGGCTACTTAAAACATCTAATTTTAATTCACATGTCATTTTTATATTGGTTAATATTACGGCTACATTAGACTTATTTATTAAAATTCTTAATAAGATTTTCTAATATTTTTTTATGGAAATCATAATATAGATCATTATTTAAATTATAAAAATTAATTAACAATTTACTCTCATCATTTAATTGGGTTGGGTTTGGGTTGAGCTCTCTAAACACGAGCTCGACGCGAATGATCTGTTTACTAAATTAATTCTAATTTTTCTTGATCCTCTATCACATAAATATACTTAAACTTTCCAAATATGGACATGACATGAAAACATGACATGAACTCGACACGAAATTAACGAGTTAGGGTTGAGACTTGATGACCCATTTATGTAAGTGGGTCGACACGAACATGACATGATATTTAATTGGGTCGAGTTTGGGTTGGAGGGTTTATGACCCGTTTACATGTGACACGAACACGAACCCGACATGACCCGACCCGGCCTGTTTGCCATGTCTAATTTAAATCGTAAAATTTATCCATATAATTCCTCATTAGTAATAAAGATAGTAGCTAAAAGGTCTTATATGTGGTAAATGAAAAATCCAATAACTTGGATTATAAAGCTTCACGATTTCTCATATTGTTACTTTTGATTTATTTCAAAACCATCTTAAATATTGTAATTAGCACACTTGCAAAAAAGTGAAAAATAAGGTGTATATGTGCATGTGATTCAAACGTTCATAGTCTTCTTAAATGTACTCCATATTTCTATCATTTAAGATTTTAAAATTTTAAACGTTCAATAAGTTGTATAGTTAGTTTTGTAATTAAGATGATGCTTATTTAATTTTAATTTTAATTTTAATTTTAACTATCTCAATTTGCAGATTATTGATTGTGAGAAGCCTATAAAAAGTGGAGATTACATGTTTGGATCTAAATGTAAAAAACGAAAACATATTTTTTTATTTTTTTAGTTGGCCTACAAAGCATCACCATTCGTCATCGGCGAGATTCTCTATTTTACATGTATATTTTTGATAAAAAGTATAGATTTTGAGGAAAAGTTAAATTAATAGTATCTATTTAACATTCTTAAAAAAACCTATTAGATATGTAACCGCGATCTTGGAGTGCTTTGTTTATCGACCTAACGACGCGACCGTTTTTAGCTTAATTATTTATGACGTACAACATAAATACATAAAAATAACAAATTTGTAAAAAATTTAAACAAACATTTATATTTATAAAATTAGCTACATTAAATTGTTGACTACAAAATATTCATGAATAATAATAACATGTATTAAAATATATGGAAATAAAATTCAAATTAAAACTTCTATCTATACTACTATGATCATGATAAATAATGTAAAAGAAGTAAATATTTACAAATGTTTGGTTTATAGCTTATTCGCGATAAAAAAAATATTTTATATTTTAGTTAAAGATGGACGTCAACAAAAGCAAATAAATAGGACAAATAGAACAAGTCCGCGATTTTCGCGGGTACAAAACTAGTTACAAGATTAAAAGGTTAATTACAAATACAAATTAATCAAATTAATTAGGTCAAACAGGTTGTTAATGACGACTTAATGATGGTGACGATAAATAAAAGATACAATTATGTCAATGATGAATTCCAGAGATTCTATATGGATGAATCGAACCTCTAAAACCCAAATTTGATTTCAATGACGAAAACCCGCAAATATGAATTACTTGGGATTTAAGTCGGGATTTAATGATGAATTAAATACTAATAGTGATGAATAATTACAGGCTAAATTATTATGTTCAGATTGTTATATTAAAGAAACAAAGAACAAATGAAAACAATAGAAAAACAAACGAACTAACAAAAGACGAAGGAAGAAGAAAGGAAGCAGGAACTGCGGCAGCCTCACGAAGAGGCGCAGCAGGTGCTGCGTCCCTTCGAAGAGGCGCAGCAGTTGCTGCGTCCTTTCTCGACGTCTGTCTCCTGATAATTCGTAAAAAATGGTTTAAAACGTGATTTTACAAATCGGTTTTAAGAATACTTTCGACATAAATCTTACATTAATGATTACATTAATAAAGAACAATAATAAAAGAAGGATTTACACCCTCAGACTTACATGTTTGACGAAACGAGATGAACTAAGTTAACGTTTAGTGATGCTCGACTCGAATGTAGACGAAAGTGCCCTCTAGGAGGAAAGAAACAAAGTTAATTAATGTTGATTAATTGTGGAGTTGGTCAAATTGGTCGGTCATGCAAAACGAGGCTGGTACTCAGAAAGATCCGAGCTTACGTGGTCGAAAGTTCAAGCACGTAGACGCCAAAAAGTAATAACGTGGTCTAGAATGCAAAGGGAGAAGAGAAGGCCGGACACTCGCGTGAGAAATATGTGAGACCGAAGGTCTCTATTTAAACTAATCACACGAATGAAGTAGGGTTTTCGGAGAAACTTTGGAAGTGAATCTCGAAAAGATATGAAAAATACGCAGAAAAGGACTGAGGAAGAGGCGCAGCAGGCACTGCGTCTCTTGGAAGAGGCGCAGCACTTGCTGCGTCCTTTCCTCAGTGGTTTCCTCCTGCGGAAGAAAGATTTCCGTGTTTCTATTATGGAAAAGTGGATTAATCTCGTTTCCTTAATATTTTGTGTGAATATTATGGGAGATACTTTACCAAAGACCAAAATATTGGAAAATATGGAATAGAAATATCCGGAACATTCAAGAATATTCTGACTCGAGATTTTAGACGGTTATTAGAAAATGAAGACGGTTTTTGGCTGGGACTCCAAATGTACTCTAATTACTGCCAAAACGACCGTATCGGCGCGTAGATGACAATAAAGAGGTAGACACAAGTGTTTGAGCGATCACTTGACGATAAACTTACGAACTGTCACAAATCGTTCCGTATACCAAACATGCGGCCCAATCATCACCGGGTGGCTTGCGGGAGGTGCAGAAATGAGGTATCTACACTGGGGTACGCGCTCAAATACAATACCTTAAGTGCCCAAATCTGTCTTTAATAATAATACGTGCGCAAATACAATACCTAAAGTGCAAGATTCTGATGTAGGCCTTCTCGTCTCTTCCTTTTTTATGTAATAATAGGTCCCTCGCCAGCCGGATATCATACAATGTGGATACTACGTTTGTCGGTTCATGTTGGAGGTTATTATGCGAAGATATATCCTTATTCCAGAAAAGGTTAGTAATTTAATAATGTGTATTACTTTTTTTAAATTAGAGTTGATGTTGTCTTGCGTGTTGTTATACCATGATGTTGCTATGCTGAATGATGTATGTTGTTACACTAATGAATAACACTAATGTTGTTGTCAGTCAATAATGTCTTGTCTTTATTTTTTCCGCAGTATGTAATCAACGCGCTACAAGTACCTCAGTACAAAGGGCACCAAATAGATGAGGTAAGGGACTTGTTGGGCAAATACGTCTTAGAACATTGCAATAAAGACTAAATGCATGATACTTAGAGCTTAGATCAGCTTAGTAAATTTTTTGTTGAAGTTAGGGAATGATCTTTGTAGATAAAGTTAGGGGGATGCACATTTTTAGGAATCTTAGTTCATGTAAAGTGATCAAATTGTTAGTATGAATTAATCTGAAAGTGAAACAAATTGTAAGTATATATGATGCTGCTATTGTGGTTGAATTGTATCTATTGAGTTCTGATGAACCCAGCTGTGATTTATGTTGCTGCTGATATATGCAGGATTTTGAATGGCATGAAACAAATTTAATTTTAAAAAAAATTACGAAAATGTAATAAAAACGGTTACTAAAACAAAAACCGTTGTAAATACCTTTCACAAATACCCGCGCATAATATTCAACAACAGGTTTTAAAAGAAGAACCGTTGTAAATACCTTTCACAAATACCCGCGTATAATATTCAACAACAGGTTTTAAAAGAAGAACCGTTGTTACTAACAATTTCAACAACGGTTATTTTCCGTATACCCGTTGTTAAAAGTCTTCATAATTTTGGTGGGAAAGATACAACAATGGTTTTTTATATTATAACCGTTGTTATATCTTTCCCACCAAAATTTTGTCAAACTTTCCACAACGACTTACTCTCAACAACAACGGCTTTTAACCGTTGTGAATATTTTCCACAACGATTTTAGTAAATAACCTAACCGTTGTAAATATCTTTTACAATGGCCGCTTTAACAACGTCCGCTTTTTGTTTTAACAACGGTTTTTACCCGTTATTATAGCCTGTATCTGTAGTAGTGGTACTTAAGTATTTTCACATATATGACTAACCAACCAACAAGAGTTGGCCCTAATAGCAAAAACCCCACCTTTTGACCATGAAATCATGGATTTGATTTCCATAGTGCCCTGGTCTTAGACCGGGTAAAACAGTAAAAGTCTAATAAAATTTATCATTTATAATCTGTTTTTTCAATTTGTTTATGTTGAAACTCTTGAAAGTAATTTACTAATTGCTAAATAGGACTAACTCTTTTACTTAGGAATATTTTTAAAGGGCAATTTGATGATTTATATAGCTCATTGACCACTTGTCACACAATAACTCGCCCAAAATCAAAGGTAAATAATTGACCGGGATAGAGAGAGTAGATAACTACTTAGAAATGAAATTTAGTTCGGTTTAAATGAGTTTTTAGTGTGAGACATAGATATATTACTTCAGATTTTTACTTGATTATTATTCTACTTACGACATAGATAATGTTAGTAATCTTATTAGTTTTCTTGAATTAATCTCATTTTAATGAATGTAATTTTACAAGAAAACTTCCTTATTAGAATATGAGTATATATTTCCTTAATTGGCACCTTTTTTATTTTTTATTTTTAAATAAAATAGTACTAATCGTTAAATAAATCAACCAAAAAGGTGTCCAACAAGATCGGGAAAGTGGTAGCTAGACCCCTTTACTTTAGTGAATTGTGAAATCTAACTCCTTAACTTTTAATTGGATTAATTGACCCTCTTACCTTTTACAAAATGTGAAATTAAATCCTTAAGTAATTTTCCGGCCAATTTCTCACCGGAACTTCAATTTCTCATCATTAGTATGATGCAAAGTGTACGATACATGCAGAAATTCAATTGATGTACCCACCATTTGTTAATTTTTCAATTAAATTATTCAATTCCATTTTGCAAATTAATCAATCAACGGGATAATGGTGTATATTATTCCATTAAGAATTAATGATGATAGAATTTGGCTAAGACTTGGTCTTCCATTATTAGAGGGAATTTAATGGTAATAATGACAGACGAGCAACGAACTGAGCAAGCATCCGACATCTCACTCAACTTCTTGCTTCTTACTTCGTCTCTTCAAGCCATTTGAGTCGATCATGTTGTTAGAATATAAGACATATTGTAAATAAGGAAAGTTAGTTATAGGTTGTTTATTCAGTTAAACTGTTTCCTTAATTCTAGGGAAGTTAGTTATACTCTTTCCTATATAAGGAAAGCTTAGGCAATCATTGTAAGCACACAATTATAACATCAAATACAATTCTCTGGTTTACTAATTCTTCTCTCTAACATCTCCACAATACTTTCTCTCTTCTTTATTCATCTCAACTTTCTTACCATGAGTTTGTTCAAACTCGTTCATGGTATCAGAGCAGGATCATTGATTTGATCCTGTTTCTGTTTTTTTTTTACTTCCGCATTCGTTTTTTTTTCTTTTTCATCTTCATCTTTCTTTCTGCACATCTTCATATTTTTTTTTCATTCGTGTCTTCATAGTTTTATTCATATCTTCATACATTCACAATTTACTTCATCCACACCTTCATATCTTCATAAATTTTTTGTTTACATCTTCATACTAAAATTCTCTCATATATTCATCTTTTCACTTTCTTGATACTTCATATACAAATCAAGAATGCCAGAAACAGAAAACGCAATCAATGACAATGGCGTTGATGATCCTCATTATATTCATGCCTCTGGTTTGACTGGTGTGAAACTTGTGGCTAAGCCTTTTGAAGGTACTGGTTATGGGAGTTGGAAAAGATCGATGTTAATTGCACTTTCTGCAAAGAACAAGTTGGGCTTCATAGATGGTAGTATTCCAAGACCCTCGGCTACAGCTGCAACTGCAAACAAGTGGCAGAGATGCAATGACATAGTGTTTTCGTGGATTTTAAACTCGGTCTCCCCAGAAATTGCTGACTCAATCTTGTACAGTAGTACAGCACGAATTGCTTGGAAAGAATTAGAAGACAGATTTGGGCAATCTAATGGTGCTCAGCTTTACAGTGTTCAAAAGAAACTCACAGATTTCACACAAGGCAATGACGGCATATCTACATACTACACAAAGGTGAAGTCTGCCTGGGATGAGATTGAGGGAATGGGAATGAATCCCAGGTATTCGTGTAATTGCAGCTGTGGAGCAAAGGAAAAACAGCTGGTGTTTCAAGAGTATCAACGGGCAGTACAGTTTCTGATGGGCCTGAATGACTCATATCCAGCAATAAGAGGCACCATCCTACTGCATAATCCGTTACCAAAGCTTCCAGTCATGTATAATAATCTCCTATAGGAAGAAAGACAGAGGGAAATTCACAACTCTTCTCACTTTCAAGCCGATTCAGCAGCAATGTTAAGCAAGAATCTCAATATCAAGAACAATTCTTGGAATAATGGTGGTGATAATACTGCAAATAAGTAGTTTCAAGGATACAACAAATCTGGAAATACTGGTTTTCAACAAAACAAGTCCTATAATTGTGGTAGCAATACCTACAATCCAAACTACAAAGGAAAGAATCCTGTCTCAAATCAAGGTTTCAGTGCAAATCAAAATCAGCAGCAGACTCAGCAGAATCACCAAGAGAGACCTCCTTTCTGCAAGTACTGTAAAAAGTATGGTCATACAGTGGACACCTGCTATCATCTGATGAATAGAAACAGGCGGTTTGCTGGGAATATATTAAATAATGGTCAAGAAAATGCTCAGGGTCCTTATAATAATGATCATCAGGCTGGCACATCTACATCTGGGCATAATCAGCATGAGAATTTGGTGGATTCTAGAGTTCATGATGCTAGTACTTCTTAAGCAAATTTTGCAGGTACGAGCTCTTTACACTCTCCTTATTCATCAGAATCTTTCTTTAATACTTGTATTTTAGACACTGGTGCTAGTGATCATCTATATAACATTATTAAAAGGCTAGTCTAAAAAAAGCCACGTAGACAATGCCACATGGGATGAAAAAAAGCCACGTATGCAATAACAATGTGACTTGGCAAACTAATATGACATGGATTATCAATTTATTATTATATTGCATTAATTTAATTCACTTATTTCCTTTACAAATACATCCATATTCCATTAGCTTTAAACTTAATTAACTAAAAAAACTACAATAAAAAAATACGCATTAATTATAAGTTAATAATTTCAAGATATTTCATATGGAATAGTATTATATGTATTTGAAATAAAAACGAATACATGAAATTAAGAACGAAGAAGAATAAATGAAGTTGAAAAAAAAAAATTGTACCTATACAATATAGTTAAAAGGCTACTAAAAACATTTAATTTTAATTCACATACCGATTTTTTATTGGTAAATACTAATTCATCTATATTGATTACTTGATTATTTATTTATACAATATTATAAAAGTCTAGATTATGTATTAAAAAGTTATCTTTAAAACTGTCACGTGCTTATAAGTAAAAAACAATAAAAAATAAAAATATTAATTGCAAACACAAAAAATAAATTAATACAAACTCTTTATTTTCCTCTCATAAATTTGGTTATTAATCTACTTATTTATTTTACCTGTAATTTCTTTTATTTAATATGATGGTTTTCTGGTTTTCTCTCACCATCATTATAATTTGTAGTTATCATAATTGTTTTTATCTCCCTTTTAATTCACAAACTTGTTCCTCTTCCCTCGAATAAATTGAATAAATTGTTGAATTTAATCAATAATTAATAACAAAAAGTTTCTTATATAACTATTATAACAATCCTAATTTTCATTTTTATTCAAAAAGTTGGAAGGTAAAGTATATACATAGATAATTAAATGAATTCTTTACCTTTTTATCCTTATTATGTTTTAAATTTATTAATAGTAAGAATGTTATTTAGTTATTGTTTTTGTGTTTGTATTGAAATTTCAGGAAGATGACATACTCAATTATCAATAACATTGCATGAAATTTATACTATCTAATTAAAAGGATAGCTTAGAACATTCAATTTCATTTCACATGACATTTTCACAACCCGTTAATTCTTATTCATTTTTATTGATTATTTAATTATATTGACAATATAACATGCATGGAATAATATTTGAATTTATAAAACTATAATCTATAATTAAAAAGTAAGCCAAACTATCTACCATCATTTGAATTTCATAAGAAAATTTCTAAACCACTCTTATGCAAAGTAGATTTTGTAAAAAAAAAAAAAAAAAAAAAATAAGAATATGAATAAAGGAAATCTTTTACATTCCATTTCTCCTTTCCTCCATATTTATGTCTATATTAAATTTCATAATAATGAGAGAAATCTATAACTCAATAATCTATATATAAAATATATAAATCTAATTAAAAGGCAAGCAAAACTAACTATCATCATTTACATGTCATATTTTAAATACATAATAAGACAACATTTTAAATAATTCTCCTGTAAAGTGGGTCTTGTAAAAAAATAAATAATAATAATAATAATAATAATAATAATAATAATAATCAAGCAAAACTTATACATTTCATTTCTCTTTATTCCTTATTAATGTTTATATTAAATTTCATAGTAATGAAAAATGATGCTCAAAAGTCGTGAACCTTGATTGATATTTATTCCTATATTAATTTTGATAATAATGAAAAAAAGGATGCTCAAAAGTCTAACGCATCCTCAATTCTTTATATATTTTTGATGGAAGACAAAATTTATAAGCCAAAATTTTTCTTATCTCTATCGTCAGTAGAACTAAATGTATCATTAAACTTTCCTATTATTCTATTAACATCAAGCCAAGTGTATTAAGGTTTTAAAATTATTAACTAATTTATTTACTTTTTATGTAAGTTCCATTGGGTTATGAAATGTTCATCACATTTTCAATTTCATCGTTTGTGTTCGTTTTGTTCTCATTTAAAGGATATCAAGATTTGTGGTATTGAGCTATTCAAAGTTAATACTCATTCTCTACGACTTCACTCTCATTCCCTTTTTCTTTCACTATTTAAGAGGAAATTTAAGTTAACAACGATAATATTGTATAAAATAAATTTCACAATTTTGTTGGTTAATTCAGACGAATTATTGAGTTACTTTTTTTATTATAGGGTCGATTCGTTGGAAAAAGAAGACTATATAAAGAAGTAAAATACTAGGATAGCTTAAATAACTATATATTGAAGACTAACTACAAGATTGACGACATTAACGTGAATGACTAATAGTTATTTTTTCTTTTTTTTTTTCAAATGTATATTTTTATTTTGGTATTTGTTTGTTTTTTTTTTTTCCATCATGTTACCTTCAAAAAAATAGCAATATTCACCTACTTTGGCTTATTTAATTTATCAATTTTGATCTTTATGTTAACATGTAAATGCCCGTAATCTTAGTACGCAATCAATGATGAATTATTCATAAGGTGAGCTTACTATATGTTTTGATATTTTATAAAATTTCAATTAATAAAAACACTAGAGACATCACACTTAAAACAAAATATCCCATGAATTTCACGGGCCACAAAACTAGTTTCTGTTCTAACAAAGCACTATTCTCTGATTTTAGAATTCTAGATAAGCCTTATAGTGTGTCTTTGCCTAATGGTCATGTTGTTAGGATAGATACTATAGGAACTGTGCATCTTTCTTCTACCATATGTCCATATCACTACTGAATGTGTTATATGTTCCATGTTTTAGATTTAATCTTCTATCCATAAGCAAGTTAAACAAACAACTTAAGTCAGTAGCGAGTTTTACACCCACACTTTGCTACTTGCAGGCTTGTTCCAAGAAGCCCTTGATCCTTGGTAATAACTATAATGACCTATATTTGCTGAGTTCACAATTAAGCAAGGATCTTGCTCATGATGATACAACTATAGATATTAATAATAGCAATAAAGGTAGTTTGAATTCTGTTGTTACACATGCTTCTGATCATGTATGGCACAATAGGTTAGGGCATGTTTCTTTGTACAAGTTGAAACAATTGAAAGTTTGTAATCTTGATAATGAAATTGAAATCAACACTTGTCCTATTTGTGCTAAAGCAAGACAGCATAGACTGTCATTTCCTGTTAGTTCTTTTGTCTCTATGCATCCTTTTCAGTTAATTCACATTGATCGTTGGGGTCCTTACTACACACCAACATACAATGGTTACAAGTATTTCTTAACAATTGTGGACGATTTTACTAGATGTACTTGGACTCACCTGCTGTCTTGTAAGAGCAATGCATTTTCTTTTATCAAAACATTCATAAAAATGGTAGAGACCCAGTTTGATAGAAAAGTGAAGGTTATTAGGTCAGACAATGCATTTGAGCTTGGTTCCAGTGGTGTTATTTCATATTTTCTTGCTGATAATGGCATATTGCATCAGGCTTCTTGTTTCCATACACCTCAACAGAATGGTGTTGTAGAAAGAAAGCACAAGCATCTTTTAGAGACAGCAAGAGCCTTAAAATTTCAAAGTAGTCTTCCTATAAAATATTGGGGAGAATGTGTATTGACAGCAACCTATATCATTAATAAAATGCCAACTAAGATTTTGCAAAATTTATCTCCTTTTCAAGTATTATTTGGCAAAGCTCCTGACTTGTCCCATATGAGGTCTTTTGGTTGCCTTGCATATGCATCTACCCCTAACCTGGTAGAGATAAATTTTCACCCAGAGCCATACCTTGTGTTTTTATGGGATACTCTTATGGCAAGAAAGCCTACAAGCTACTAAGTCTAGACAATCATTCAATAATCATATCTAGAGATGTTGTGTTTCATGAAACAGTGTTTCCATATGTCAAGGATAGTTCTCCTCATTTTGTGCTTGCACCTGTTAATGATGATAGGGTGTTTGAACAATTTATTTCCAATACTGATATGACTGTTAACATAAATACTGATACACATCAAAATACTGAAGATAACAGTACTCCCAATCCCAATAATTTAAGGGAGACGGTATCTCAGACTGATAATTTACATTCAATAAATAATGGCAACCATAGTTCACATGTTCAAAATAATACAACTGTTCTAAGACATTCTACCAGGGCATCAAGGCCACCTTCTTATCTACATCAATATGTATGTCACAATAAAACCTCAAAGTCTTGTAATGCTGTATACTGTCATCATACTCTAACTTCACTTTGTGAGAACACTACTCCTGTAGTTTCTAGTACTTGTTTGTCTGTTCCGTCTAGCATTTCAGTCCTACAGAATTCAGTGCTCCAAGAACCTAGAACATATCAAGAGGCATCTGTCTTTCCTGAATGGCAAGAGGCCATTGCAGCAGAGTTCAAAGCACTAGAAGTCAACAACACTTGGTCAGTTGTGACTCTCCCTAAAGGGAAGAAGGCTATTTCATGCAACTGGGTCTTCAAAGTCAAGCAAAAGTCAGATGGTACCATAGAGAGGTACAAGGCTACGATGGTGGTGAAGGGTTATACTCAAAAAGAAGGGATAGATTATACAGAGACATTCTCACCTATGGTGAAAATGACCACAATACGAAGCTTGGTTGCAGTAGCTGTGAAAAAGCAATGGAATATGACACAGCTTGATGTGAACAATGCATTTCTCCATGGTTATCTGGATGAAGAAGTGTACATGACCATCCCACCTGGAATGAATGTATCAAGCAAGAATTTAGTATGCAAACTTCAGAAATCTTTATATGGTTTGAAGCAAGCATCAAGGCAGTGAAATGCAAAGTTGTGTCATGCTCTCAAGTCCAGAGGTTATCAACAGTCACTCAATGACTACTCATAAGAAGACTGATGGCAAGGTGGTATTTCTGGCAGTTTATGTGGATGATATCCTGTTAGTAGGTGATAATCTTCCAGAAATTGAAGGTTTAAAGAAGTTTTTGAATGACATATTCAAGATCAAGGATTTCGGTGAACTACATTATTTTTAAGGGATGGAATTCCTGCAGACACCTGCTGGTGTGGCCATCACTCAACAAAAGTTCACCAAGGAGCTGCTCGAAGATTTCAACTGTACCAATTGCAAACCTGTCACTGCACCACTGGACTGCTCAGTACGACTACATGTGGATTCAGGGAATTTAATAGATAATCCTTCTGATTATAGAAGGTTGGTTGGGAAATTAAATTATCTGACAAATACCAGACCAGACATAGCATTTGCAGTTCAACTCCTCAGTCAATTCATGGCTTTCCCAAGGGAAGCTCACATGCTTTATGCAGTCCATGTACTCAAGTATCTGGCTAAAGATATATCCCAAGGCATATTACTCAATAACAAGCCCTCTTTTGCTTTAGAAGGTTATTGTGATGCTGACTGGGCAGCTTGCCCAGAGACCAGGAAGTCAGTCAGTGGTTTCATTGTTTTCATGGGTGACAGCTTACTGTCTTGGAAATCCAAGAAACAACAAACAGTCTCCCTGTCATCTGCAGAAGCAGAGTACCAGTCCCTAAGAAGATTGACTGCTGAATTAGCTTGGTTAAGCAGACTGTTGCAAGAGTTAGGTGTCCCTGATATACAAGCTATACCAGTTAAGTGTGACAGTCAGGCTGCCATACACATAGTCAAAAATCCCGTGTTTCACGAGAGAACGAAACACATTGACATTGACTGTCATTTTGTTAGGGAGAAATTGCTGGAAGGCTTGATATCTTTGTCCTATATACCTACCAAGAAACAGCCAGCAGATCTCTTCACTAAGTCACTCAGTGGTCCTCAACATAAACAGCTGGGAGGAGGGGGGTGTTAGAATATAAGACATATTGTAAATAAGGAAAGTTAGTTATAGGTTGTTTATTCAGTTAAATTGTTTCCTTAATTCTAGGGAAGTTAGTTATACTCTTTCCTATATAAGGAAAGCTTAGGCAATCATTGTAAGCACGCAATCATAACATCAAATACAATTCTCTGGTTTACTGATTCTTCTCTCTAACATCTCCACAATACTTTCTCTCTTCTTTATTCATCTCATCTTTCTTACCATGAGTTTGTTCAAACTCCTTCACATGTTGAGCCACAACAAGCCGTCAATAACATTATTTGAGAAAATAAATATGGTGGATGTACAATCCATCGATATTTTTATTTTCTTTGTATAAGTCGAAAAATTTGTAGTTGTATATCTATAGCTATATCATATTCTTTTTAATTTTTTAAGAGGAAAAGATCATATGTGAAGGACATATTGACGAGAAAATGAAATTCCGGTAAGAAATTGGCCGGATATTAGAAAGGGATTTACTTTGACATTTTGAAAAATGTAAAAGGGTCAATCTATAAATACTATGAAAAGGCTACTCTAAAATGTCCAATTAAGTCCACGTAGACAATGCCACATAGGATAAAAAAAGCCACGCAGACATTTGAAGCTCACGTCAGCCGCATAACCCAAATGCCACACACACATTCATACCCAATTACCCCGTCTCTTATCATCACTGTTCCTATCGACAATGACAATCCCCCTTTTTCCGCTCATTTCGTTAACCGGCATTAATTTGTTATTACATGGTATTAATTTAATTCATTTATCTATAAATTAATTTAGTTCACTTATCTATAATATTAAAATATATTATCTATATTCTTAAATAATTTTTGTATATTAAATATATTGTTTTCCCAAATTTATGTAAACCTTAGAAATTTACATCAAAATTTCATAATTTATAGTTAATATTGACATTTTAATTGAAATTTTTGTGATAAAACATGTTAATAAAATTTATAATTTATAATTAAAATTGATTTTTTTGTAATAAAATATGTTAATAAATTAATTAAAACTTATTAATTAAACCTCTTCATATTATTTACCACCCACCATCTTTATTAACATTTTTTCCTATTTAATTCATTTTTTTAATTAAACATGGAAATAAATTTGATTAAAACTCTTCATAATACTTAACACCCACCAAATTAATTAAATTATTTTCCTATTTAATTAATTTTTATAATATAATATGTTAATAAATTGATTAAAACTCTTTATATTACTTAAAACTTAACACCCATAATTTTCATTAACGTTTTTTCCTATTTAATTCACCATTTGAGTTTCTCGGCAATAAATTATCTAATTAAATAATACCACAAAATAAATTAAAATTAAAATTAAAATATTGGAATTTATACTTGTATAATGGTTATAAAACCTATAAAACCTATAATAGGTTTTATCTATAAAATCTTATTAAAAGACTAACTTAAAAAATGTGACATTGCAAGTTTAATTGTGACGTGGTAAAAGAAAAGTGAAATGGATTACCCATTTAAGAAAATTAAAAAATATAAGGTAAATTTTTTTAAAAAATATAAGATATAAACACAAAAAAAAAAGAAAAAAAAATTATAAACCATTTATCTACTCTCATAATTTTTTTTATTTATTTACCTTATTTATTTAACCATTATTTCTTTTATTTAATGAAATGACCTTTTAACTTTCCTTTCATCTTTACTATATATAGTCCGTATTTATGTACCATATTTTTTTTATTTTTCTTTCATTCATAAAATTTTAAGAAAATTTGTAATATAATTTTTCATATATATAACTATAATATTCATCCTAATTTTCAATTTTATTCAAAAAAATAGCACCTAAAGTATACATAGAAAATTAAACTAATTATTTCGTTTTTTATTTTTCTTATGTTTTGTATTAATTTGTTATTATTTTTTGTGTTTGTATTAATATTGCAGGAGAATGAATTTCTAACTTTATTCAAACATTAGTAGGTAAGCTATAGCTAAAGAACTAAATTAATTATTTTGCTTTTTATTCTTATTATGTTTTGAATTAATTAGAATCTTATTAGTTACTTTTTTGTGTTTATATTAATATTGCAGGAGAATGAATTTTCAACTTTATTCGAAAAATTGGTAGGTAAACTATACAATGAGAACTAAATTAATTGTTTCACTTTTTATTTTTATTATGTTTTGAATTAATTAGAATTTTATTAGTTATTTTTTGTGTGAGTATTAATTTTATAGGAGGATGACATACTCACATATCAATAACAATGCACGAGATTGGATGACTCTTTCATTTTTGTCATTTTTTCTTTTTTCTACAATGGTGTATTAGAAATATCGAATGGTAGCAAAAATCTTTAATAAGTTGTTGACATGTTGTTGCATTATTATCCTTCACTCTTTCCTACACTTTAGTCTCCTTTGTTACACTTATGTTCTATTTTTATTTTGTCAAGCAAGTTACAAATCAAATTGTTTAGCCAAATTATTAAAGTACGATGCACATGTCAATTTGATCTTATCATAGTGTTATAATATGCATAAATAGTAATAAGTTAGAAATCGATTCTTATTCTCCAATTCATTGTTTTAATTCCAATGCTTTCAAGCCTTTAAATCATTTTTTGTTTTCCATCAAATATACTATTCTGTAACTCCACAATTTTTTTGGATAAATATTTTTTTTTATGATTTGTTTATATTTATTTCCTCCCGAATTAGGAAAGGCTAATATTACGTATGAAGTATAATAGTATTGTTTTGATTATAATTTTTTATGAATGATCGAATATGAAGAAGCTATGTTTAGAATCGTATATGCATAAATCTCTATTTATTTCGTGATTCCGAGAAATGTGTAATTAGTTTTGCTCATCTTATACTACTAATAATAATTATTAGAGTTCACCTATAAAGTTTTGATCCTTACTTTACTCTCTTACTTTTTGTCCCAAATCTTATCTTATATATACTACGGAGTATAACATTATAACACAAAATGTGATATTTTAAATATATGTAACCTTTCCTTGGAATTATTTGGATAGTTGTTAAGATTGCTCACATAAAAGTTCACGACCGTTTCTTTGCAAGATAAACATAGGGCCAAGTACTTTAAAATGCACTAAAACGACAATAAAAACAGTATCTTCATTCAAGCAATAAAGAGGCAAAATACAATGTTTGTTGGTGAAAAAAACCATTCATATTCTATAATCTTTAAGCCGGTCAAAGTAATGGTTAAATAATAAATAGAAAATTGAAGAATCACTAATTAAAGAGACAATTGAAGAACCATTAATTAAACAGGCAATTGAAAAATCATTGGCAACTCAAACCAGAAAATTGAGAGTCATTGATTTTCTTTCTATAAAATCTTTTTTTTTTAGGGTATTCTTTCTATAAAATCTCATCAAAATACCAATTCATATTTTCTTATTTGATACCAAGTTGTCCAAACCAACATTACGCGTCGTTACAAAAGTCGGTTTTTTTGTTCTCTCTGTAATTTAGAGTATTTTATTGAAATTTTGTGTCTCCTTTTTCCTTTTCTTTATGTTCATGTATTTATATTTAATAGTCTTAATTGGAGGTGCCAATTCAATTAATTAATTTAATAATTTAATTAATGATGTTATTGTAGGTATGTATATGTT
The DNA here is from genome assembly GCF_048544455.1 of Silene latifolia. Taxonomy (NCBI): domain Eukaryota; kingdom Viridiplantae; phylum Streptophyta; class Magnoliopsida; order Caryophyllales; family Caryophyllaceae; genus Silene; species Silene latifolia. The sequence continues at coordinate 22,467,420 of NC_133531.1, read as the reverse complement.
AATGCGATCCTAAAATGGATGTGTTTTAAACTTCGCGTAATTATTTTGCATACCCAATAAGAAATACTTTTACGAGACTAGCATAATTATCCATATTGTACGAGTTTTAAGATTTTGACGGGATTATTTATTTAAATTCTATATCTATATGTGTACTTACTATAAGTGAAGTAATAAGAAGGTTATATTTTTGTAGAGAAAGAAAGGATAATGAATGAAAAGTAATCACGCTATATATTTCGATGTTATGAGGTTTTTAACTGCATATGTAGTAGAAAATAAATTTCAATGCAATTTGTTCATATATGGAAGGGTGACTTCTTTTATTGTTTTGTGTTATTAGTAGAAACTTGTACTCATATTTTTAAATCCTTTGAAAACAAGGGACGGCAATGGAGCGCAAATTCATGTTCCAATAGTTCTATGGAGTCAAGATTGTCCATAAGACCAGAAGTACCGGAAAATTCAATTTGACGGATTGTGTCCTCGCTTCAAAACAACCAAGCTATTCACATTTTGGTTTGCGTATCATCCTGAATCAAAAATTTGGAGTGTATTAAACTTTTCTTTTAAAATACCGCTCCCTCAGTCGTGTTCATTTATTTACCTTTTTCTATAATTATTTGTGAATGGTTTTTAATTAAAATTAAACAAATGATTGAGAGAGGGGACTACTCCATATAAGTTATTTACAAATTAAACACTTAAACACAGTCAATTATTAATGATCCCGTGAATTTCGCGGGTTCCAAAACTAGTTACTCCAATTAAAAACTAAGGGAAAATGCACGCGGTGCCCTTGAACTTTCGATTTTTGCCCGAAATACCCAATTTTTTGTTCCGGAAAACTTAAAGCGGCTATAACCCGTGTCTACGAGTTCAGAAAGTGATAATTTTTTTTTCAAATCGATTATCTTTCCGAGAACTACGATTTGAAAAAAAAAAAATTGTCGTATTTGGATCCTGTAGCTAGGAGTTTTTGTACGTCAAAGTTTTATTTACCGAACAAACTTTGAGTGACCATCTCTCTTTGTCACGAATTCCAAACGCGACAATTTTTTTTTCAAGTCGTAGTTCTCGAAAAGATAATCAATTTGAAAAAAAAAATCGTCACTTTCTGAGCTCGTAAACACGAGTTATAGCCTCTCAAAGTTTTCCGGGTAAAAAAATTGGATATTTCGGGCAAAACATCAAAGTTCAAGGGCACCGCGTGCATTTTCCGTAAAAACTAAGGGGTTAGATTTCACAATTCATTAAAGTAGAGGGGTGTAATTACCACTTCCCTGTAAACCGGCAAGATAAACCCAATACAACAACCTGCAACAAAACCATTTTTTTTTTGGGCAACGGTGAAGAAAGTGTTTTACATTGTGGTGGTACGGCTCACTAAACCATACCTATAAACAACAGCATAAAACACGAAGATACTACTAATAACATAATCTAAAACAAGGTAAATGCATCGGCTGGCAATAATGTGTTGGTGGCGTACGACGGCAGTCAGGCCACAGACTTGGACTTCAAAAACATCCTTTACACTCTTCGATAGACGAGCAACGTTAGCCAAAGAAAGACATCCATCTTTGTTTGTCTGGATTGATGAAGCTTCGGAGAAATACCTACAACAAAACCCAATGAAGAGTCTCGGAGATTCATCTCCTTGGCTGTGATATACTTCCTCAGTAGACCAAAGAGCCCCCATAATCTCGTCTTTACTCGTCTTAAACGGAACAGCTTTAAAGAAGTACCTACAACAAGACCCAAAGAAGCGTCTTGGAGATTCATCTCCTTGGCTGTGATAAACGTCATCAAGAAACCAACTAACCCCTTGACCCAACGAGGGAGAACAAAGTGCACTTACGCCCGAAGGACGTAGAAAGAAAAGGCGGAAAACAGACCATGAAAATCTGTCTCCAGAGGAGAACAAACTCCTACACTTTGGAACACTTCCCCCGCTGACCAGAATCTCGTGACCAAGACAAACGAGTAAATAGGTGGGAAATAACTTAGATACCCACTTGAACTTTTCCCTTACCAAAACCCTCTCATAAAACCGCGGAGAGTTATGATCAACACAAACCCGATGCAAAGTACCAAACGGCCTACTTAACCTGTGGATAAGGGGACATGACACCCCAAACCACAAGGAGTTTATTATTTGGAAAAACAGAAAAAAAAAAAAAAAGATAAAAAAGACTTAGACATCAGTTTGATGTGGATTCCACCGCATCCGACCCGAACCAACAACACAGCCAAGAAAACCCGACATCACCATACCACACGCATCTCAAGATAGAAAACCCTACACCATGACCTCAGACACAAAGAATGACGGAAACAACGGACCCACCAAAACCAAGACCGATTAATCAGACTGAGCTGACACAACAACACCAGCGGCAACACCCGGCACTAAACCCAAAACTCCCAGGACCATCGGCTCTACATGCAACTAGATCAGTCCAATGGAACTCACATAAAACCACAAAAAACTACAATACTTTTAAAGGGTTCACACTTTCTAGTGGGAGTCTCAATGATCAGATTAACCAAAAAGATAAAACACACAGGGAATCAAACAAGGATTATATTCCACAAGACTACCCAGCAAACCTCCGAAAGCAAGACTCATATAAGATTACACCTGCTACCTTTATAATCAATTCAACTTAAAACGGAGTAATTTTTAATGATTAGAAAAAATATTCAACTTTTCATGGATTTGCAGGTAAAAAATTTACACCAAGACGACATAAAAAAGGACGATTTCTACCAAGGGTGGGGGGAGGGGCGGAGGGAAGGGGAGACACCCAAGGGTTGCATGCAGGGCTTTCGATGACAGGACGGAGAATCGAAGGACCGGAAAAGACACGAGACAAAACCAGAAAAGCAGCCGATAAGACCATCGGACGGTCAGCGCAGCAACCGAACGCCGTCAAGGAGACAAGAGGCCAGATCATTGCGTAAGGGATTGAACACGGACTGAGATGCGATAAATCGCCGGAGATAGGCCTTGGAATGACCCCATCTTCGGCGATTGGGTAGGGGAGACGGGGAAGGCGGTGTGTGGTCAGAGGAGGCGGTGGAGCAGGCGGTTCTGTATTTGGGGTTTTTTTTGGGGGAAAGTAGAGAGAGAATTTTTTAGTCAGAGAAAGTTTTTTTTTTAATGTGTAAGTCCCCCTGCAACAAAACCATAAACGCAACAAACTACAACAAAACAGGGGCAAAGTGTATTAGTGTGGGCCTGGGGGTTCAGGGTCAGGTGGGTTCGTTACAGACCGAAAAAGAGTCGATAGCTAAAATGCTCAAGACAAAGGAAGGTGGGTGCAACCAGCAATACAAGTTAGATCCACTGTGATGTTGTTTTCTAGTCCATTTTATGAGTGAATCCGCAAGAGCATTGCATTCCCTTCTCTCGAACACGAGTTCCCACCCGGGTAAGTCCTGCAAAAGTTCCCTACAATGGAGAACCAAGTTAATGCTCATATCACAAGACATATCAACAATATTAATATCGTCAGGTCAGCCGCTCTCTTGCAATCCGTCACAATTTTACCTCTTTGCATAGTGAACACCTTAGCAAGAGTAAGCCCCTCTTTGATAGCTAATAACTCAGCATTGAATGAAAGATCGAAGGCAGCCACACATCAGACCAAATGTAAGATAAGTAATGTGTTTATTGAATGAATTGATGATTACATGAATATGCAGGGAGTATATATATATACAAGAGGGAGTAGGTTAGCCTATACATTGACAGCTATAATAAGATCAACAGAAAGAGGAAACAATCGCAAGGATATGATATGCTTTGATATGTACATAATATATGCCTAGAATAGAAGATGTGAAAGGATTGTGAGGATCATGAATGATTATCTTTGACATTTCCGCGCAAGATGGACGGTCGTAGACGGAGTCCAATCTTGGATGTAAGCTCTAGAAATCGGGGCTTGTGTAGAGGCTTCGTAAGGGTGTCTGCTAGTTGATCGGTACCGTTTATGTGTTGAACTCGAATTGATCCTTTTTGCACCTGTTCTTTGACAAAGTAGAATGATAATGCTAGGTGCTTCATTCGGGAGTGAAAGACGGGATTGGCAGAATAGTGGGTTGCACTGAGGTTATCGCAGTAGATAGTAGGTGGGGCAAGCACGTGGATACCGAGTTCGGTGACGAGGGAGGTAAGCCATAGGAGTTCGGAAGTTGTATCGGCAATAGCTCTAAACTCAGCTTCGGTGGAAGACTGGGATAACGCTCGTTGTTTCTTAGACCGCCACGAGATGGGATTATTACCTAGATAAACAATGTAGCCACTCGTAGAGACATAATCATTGGGGTCGCCTGCCCAATCGGCATCACAGTAGGCGTGAAGACGAAGAGGGGAGTGTTTGCTTAGGTGAATGCCGTAGTGAAGAGTACAGTTTAAGTATCGAAGGAGGCGTTTGAGTGCGGACCAATGATCAGTGGTGGGGTGGTTTAGGAATTGAGCAAGTTTGTTGACGGAAAAGGCGATGTCGGGACGAGTTAGGGACAGATATTGGAGGCTACCGATTATAGCTCGGTAGTCAGATTCTTGTTCAACGGGTTTATCAGGAAGTTTGGTAAGGGGTGTGGGAGCGGAATTGCAGTCATGAAAGTTGTATTTGTGTAGAAGGTCAGAGAGGTATTTGGTTTGATTCAAATGGAGGCCATTTTTAGCGGGGGTGACTTCAATACCAAGGAAGTAGGAGAGTGAGCCGAGGTCTTTGAGGGAAAATTTGTGGGCGATGGTGGATAAGAATTGGCTGATTGTGGTGGTATTTGGGCCGGTTACAATTATGTCGTCGACATACACAAGAACATATAGTTTGATGTTGTTGTGATCAAGTATGAAGAGGGAGGGGTCTGAGATGGAGTTGCGAAAACCGTAAGCTAGAAGGAAGTTGCGGAGTTCGGTATACCAAGCTCGGGGAGCTTGTTTTAGACCGTAGATGGCTTTATGAAGTTTGCAAACATAATCTGGCTTTTCCGAGTCAATAAATCCCGGTGGTTGATCCATGAAAACCGTGTCACTTAGAGTACCTTGCAAAAAGGCATTGTTGACATCAATTTGGTGGAGGTGCCAATTGTTAGTGACGGCGAGCGTGAGAATGAGACGTATTGTTGTGGGTTTGATAACGGGACTAAATGTTTCGAAATAATCAATACCGGGGCGTTGATGAAAGCCCTTGGCAACAAGGCGAGCCTTGTGTTGCTTAATGCTACCATCAAGGTTATATTTAACTCGAAACACCCATTTACATCCGATAATGTTTTGGGCTGTGGTACGTGGCACAAGAGTCCAAGTTTGCTTGTGGAGGAGGGCAGTGTGTTCATTGAGCATGGCAGCGCGCCATCGAGGGTCGATAAGCGCCTGCTTAGTGGTGGTAGGAGTGAGATGGGGAGTGGGTACCGTGGCAGTTTTTGCATATTTTGGGTTAGGTTTTACAATGTTGTTTGATAGGCGAGTGTTATGGCGAGGAGGTGGCGGGGGTGGTGGGGACGGTGTGGGGGCAGCGTGTGGGGAGGGCACGAAGTTGTGGGTTGTCGGGGTGACAGTGGTAGAGGGAGAAGTGGGAGTTGTAGCTGGCGTGGCAGGGGAAGGAGGGACATCGATGGGAGAGGGTGGTGGTGTAGGAGAGCGTGGTGAATTGGGTTCAGGAGAGGTTGTTAGCGGCTGTAGTGGGGAGAGGATTTGAAGGGAGAGGTTGCACCATTGGTTGATGTCAGTGGAGGAAGAAGGGTGTTGTTGTGCGAGAGAGCAGTATGGGAATTCCGTGTCAACGAATCGAACGTGACGAGATGTATAAACACGATTGTTGGTTGGATCAAGACATAGGTACGCGCTTTGAGTTGTTGAGTAACAAACAAATACACATGGTTTAGACCGAGGTTCTAGCTTGTGGGAGGAGTAAGGGCGTAGCCATGGGAAGCACAAGCACCCAAAGGGGTGTAATTTTTGATAATTAGGAGCTTGGTTGTGGATTTTTTGATAAGGGGTGAGATTGGCAAGAGTAGGTGTTGGGAGTCCATTAATGAGATAGACGGCAGTCGTGAAGGCATAGGGCCAAAATGTCGAGGGCATTTGAGCGTGAGAGAGAAGGGAGAGACCGGTTTCGACAATGTGTCGATGACGACGTTCCGCAAATCCGTTGTGTTCCGGTGTGTGCGGAGGAGAGGTTAGATGCGAGATGCCATTGTCGAGGAGAAAAGGGGTTAATTTGGTGAATTCACCACCATTGTCCGAGTAGAATTGTCGGATAGGTTTACGAAAGTAGTTTTCGATGATATTTTTAAAACGTGTAAATGTGATGAAAGTATCTGATTTGTTTTTAAGTGGGTATAGCCATACATAGTGTGTATAATGATCTACGAAAATCACATAATACTTAAATGAGTCGATGGATAAAATTGGTGATTGCCAAACATCAGAAAAAATTAGATCAAGGGATGCATTAGACTTGAGAGTCGAAACAGAGAAGGGCAACTTGTGACTTTTATTCATTAGGCAAGCCTTACAGTATGATAAAGAAGGAATATTAAGATTAAGAGAGCGATTAATTTGGCGGAGTGTAGCGTTGGACGGATGGCCGAGGCAGTGGTGCCATTCGTCAGAAGAAGGAGATACGGAGGTGTAGGCTTGCGGTGGTGGAGGACGCCATTCATAGATGTCATCATGGAATGGGACTTGAAGAAGAATTTTGCCCGTCTGAAGTTCCTTAAAGCAAAAAGAAGTGTGTGAGAAATAAGCAATAGCGTTATTATCGCGACAAAATTGAGATACCGAGAGTAGTTTACGCGATATTTAAGGTACGACAAGAACATTATTAAATTTGAGAAGAGAGGAAGAGTGAGAGATAGAGAAGGAACCTATGTTAGTTATAGGTAGCGAGGAGCCATCCCCGATAACAAGATCATCCGGTCCAGTGTAGGGTTCATGGAGAGAAAGGGTGGAGAGGTCATTGACGATGTGATGCGAGGCACCACTATCAATAAGATAGGAAGATGGGGTGGGGTTGACGGTGGTAGCAGTATGGGCAGAGGGTTGGGTGTTGGTGTATTTGGGTGGAGGGAAGTGAACATTTGGATAGAGGCGTCGGAAGGCAGGGCAGTCGCGTATCACATGTCCCTGTTCGCGACAGAATTGGCATTTTCCTCGAAAGGGGTTGCCTTGGGTGGGTGTAGGGAGGATGCCACGGCTGTCATAGGGAGAGGAGGGGGTTCGGGTTTGTTTGTTGTAGTTGGATTGATATGGTCGATTGTTGGTGGACGGATAGTAAGGACGGGTGGAGGCTGCATTGGCGGAGGGGATGAAGGGAGATATAGGTGGGTCAGTAGGGGTTTCATTTTTCACCAGTAACTCATGTTGAATGAGTTTCTCGTGAAAATCATCAAAAGAGATTGGATTGTCTCGAGCGCAAACCGCATCGATGACGGGTTGATAGAGTTTTTGGTTAAGGCCGTGGATTATTTGTGAGGTAATGTCCTCGGGGTCCATTGGTTTGCCAAGGTGCGCTAGTTGGTCCGTGCATGCTTTAATAGCTAGCATGTATTCGGAAACGGTTTTGTCACCGAGGGTAATATTTTTCAGTCGGGTTTTGAGTTGGAGTATATGACCCCGGGATGGATTGGCATAGGTTGTTGCGAGGGTATTCCACGCATCGTGTGAGGTCGTGGCTCCAAGGAGAATAGGAGAGACCGACTCATCCAAGGTTCCTGCTAGGGCACCAAGAATGAGTTGGTCTTGGCGATACCACGTATTATAGGCTGGGTTTGAGAGAGTTGCGGTTTTGGCTTCGGTTTTGTCATCCGAGGGGGTGGTAGTGGTGATGGTTTTTGGTGGAGGTGGAGAGGTGTCGTCTATGAAGGAAAAGAGGCCATAGCCGAGAAGTAAACGGGTAATTTGGAATTGCCAGGTGCGGTAATTGGTGGGTGTAAGTTTGATGCAGTTAGGAAAGTTGATAGAGACGAGGGGTTTGGTGGGTTCGTCGGAGTTTGGAATGAGAGTGTTGGACGTTGCCATGGGTGTGCCGAGTTGAGAGATGGTAGTAAGAAGCAAGAGGGTTAGGATCGATATTAATCCTGATACCATGTAAGATAAGTGATGTGTTTATTGAATGAATTGATGATTACATGAATATGCAGGGAGTATATATATACAAGAGGGAGTAGGTTAGCCTATACATTGACAGCTATAATAAGATCAACAGAAAGAGGAAACAATCGCAAGGATATGATATGCTTTGATATGTACATAATATATGCCTAGAATTGAAGATGTGAAAGGATTGTGAGGATCATGAATGATTATCTTTGATACCAAAGACTAATGGTGTGACCATCCCCTAGAGTGTCCAAGAAAGGCTACTTAAATAGGTGGCCTTGCCACGATTCACATTTTTCTAGAAAGGGAATCTCCTAGAGGGAAGGGCAACACATATTTACTCCGGATGGCAGAGGTAGCAATGTCATTGATATTGTTTTTCTTAAATTTAAAAATGACGTGGTTTACTATAAGTTAGTACCTCTTCGTTCGTTAAAGTGCGTATAGAAATAGGAAAACTAACCCCGATTATCTCACGAAGGAAACTAAAATGCAAGAGGTGTGACGATTTTGAAGTACAAGATATGGAAAGACATATTTGGCAAATTATGGAAATAAATTAGAATATGGTAAGTATAATAATTACCTCCATGCATCTCCTATTATGCATAGGATGGACTGTTGTACGTGCATATGTATATAAAGGAGAACCCAATTGCCTAAACGTTAAACTTTTCAATTGTCGAAAAATGAAGAGCAGGAAGATGAAGATGAGGAAACAATCATCAAATCAATACATACCCATCGAAGTGTTGACTCAAATCCTCGCGTATTTGCCAGCAAAAAGCGTATTAAGATTCAGGTGTGTATGCAAATCTTGGTGTTCTGTTATCGATGAGCCTGATTTTGTTTCTATGCATCTTCAACTTTGCAACAACCACCCTTTTAATTCATCGGCTAAATTATTAGCGCTTGAGGGATTTAGTCCGTTAGACTCACGTGGATTTAGTGGATGTTTGTTGACACTTCGTAAGGCCTTGAGGAGTCTATTGATCGAATACGAAAGAGGGGGTGAATTGAGTATTAAAAACGATGCCCACTTTTTCGAAATATATGATGTAAAATTAATTATTTGATTTTATTGATTAAAATCAACTAATTAATTTACTAATAAGCGCAAAATCGAAATAACAAAAATAAAGAAAGAGAGAAAGAGAGACACACAGGATTTTTGAAGTGGTTCAGATTCACAAGTCGAAACCTACGTCCACTATTCTCGATTAATAATTTTTAGTACCTTTCTACGGATTACAAAAATTATCAATCCACTCGTATAATCGACTATATGATTATAACTCAGATTGAGTATCGCTAAATACTCTAGATTGCTCTTACGTTAATAAGAAAAGTACAACGATAAATACTAATATCACGTTATGCGAGTGAGTATAATATCTTTGTGTACTTAGTATCCTATAATGATTTCTCTTTGAGTGATTGACAAATATGATGCGCAACTTTTGTATAAGCAATTTGTAAAATAAGAATTAAAGCTCAAATAATTTTTGCTTAAATATTTTTTCTCTTAAAAGTGTAGATGTGTGTCACTTTTTAAATGTTGAATGAAGAGAGGTATTTATAGTTGTAGGGAATTAGGGTTTTAGAATATTCTGGAAGGTGTGAAACCCTAAATGACTTGACGAACAAGTAGGAGGCTAGGGTTTGGGAGTGGCTCGACCTCTAGGGTTTCTGTCGGCTCCTAGGGCTTCCTTCGGTCCATTTCGGCCTCCATAGCCCACAACAAATCGAGATAGAATTTTAGTTGAAACCCTAGGTTGCATGACGACATAAATATCGTGTTACAAACCAATAGTACATCCAACTTAAAATCTAATTAAATAATTCCAATTATATAAATACTCTCTTATTCTTATAAAACATTAAAAATATATTTTCCAAAAATTAACGCATCATTTTTGTCTAGCAGTGAAGTTATGGCTATGAGGTCATAACTTCATTAACCTTTAAATCAAACAAAGCAAAACTATTACCGGATGACGACCTATACTATCTAATATTCAGTAGATCTTCAGTAAACGAATCGTCTCTTCACAAGTCTCTCATCTTGAGTCTTATGGTTGATATTTGATCTTGATCTTGAATATTACGATCAAATGTCTTTGAAGTTGTACCTCCTTGGTCCAAACTTCAAGCTTGCTTCTTTTTGAAGTTATACCTCCTTGGGCCAAACTTCAAGCTTGTGTCATTGTAATTGTTCCTTTCTAAATTAAGACTTGAGCACACAATTACACGCATATGTTTATAATATTTTTTTTTTTTTTTTTTTTTTTTTTTTTTGATGACGAGGAGGTTGGATCCTCCCCGGATACAGGACCCCACCCTGCTAGGCGCCTGTACCATGTGAGTTCTTTCCCGCGGGGATTATTCCCTCTCCGGGCGTCAGGTCCCCAGGAAAGTGTTCATCTAGGGAATCGAACCCAAGACCTCGCAATTCCTCCTTAGGAGGCTTTGAGGTTACCCTGGAATTCCACTAGACTCACACATCTTGGGTTATAATATTAAGTCCACATACACATCATTACTGTCATTATCAAAACAACTAATTAGGACTAAAGGTCCAACAACGCTGATACTCTTCGTAAAACTGGTCACATCTTCTTCAAGTCTTCTCGAAGATACGAACTTCTTGCAAGTTGTAGTTAATTAATTTTAATACGTTCCTATCATACTTCCATGAGATTGTGTAATCCTAGTATTGGAAAATCATTACTACTTCCCCCTTGCCCCCCTCTTTCGAGGTTCAACTACAACAGTAGCGTTGTACTTGGATTCTCGCTTCGCACTATGGACGTTAAAGTCTTTGTAATCACAATTGACGACACTCTAAATAATATAGAGATTCCAAAGATGCGTGTTGCGGTTTATATACTCAGTGATCAACAGTGGACTATGAGGGATAATGGCCTCAACATTAACGCTTTGTACTTTAAGTATTTGTTTTGGCCTTATTATTTCTATGACGGGGCCGCTCACTGGCTTGGAAAGGATCCATATGGGGATAGTAGTAGTAATCAAGATAGTAAATGACTCATCTTGTTTTCCCTTGATTTTGATACGAAAAGTTTCACCTTTTTGGAACTGCCACATGCCGCGTTAATGAAGTAAATAATATTTCATGGTCTCTATTTCTTCTCGGGGATTCATTAGCGTTTTTCTGCATTTCTACCGTTAGTCTCAATATATGGGTGTTGAAACAGAAGAGCGGAAAGAGGGAGTGGACTCTATGGTTTTCAGGTCCTTCGAGTAGTGACGGGTTTAATATGTTCAATAATAAGGGATCTAGAACAAGAGTATTGTATCGTAGGGCTGATGGTGGCTCTCTTGTTTGTGAGAAGAAGTCTTATAATATTGCTACTTGTCAAGTGCAGTCGATTGGAAAATCTATGCGCCGTCATGTAGAATTGGAAACATATTATGAGAGTTTGGTGTTGTGCAAAGGATACGGAGTTGAGGATATGTGGTCTGTCCCACTTTGCTTGGATAAATAACATATCTAACACAAATTCTTGTTTTAACGGACATTTTTTGTCTTATTTGTCAGATGGCTGGATAAAATGTTGTTATTTTTTAAGAAAATGTAACCAATTATTTCCAAAATGTTATGACTAGAGGTGTCATTTTTTACCCTGAAAATGATGTGAACAATAATGGTAACATGTTATCAAAAAATAACAACATTTTATTGTAAAATGATGACATGTTACCCGTCTTATTTCAGACCAAACGCAATGGTCTCAAGAAAAATGAACTGCAAATATAATGCAAACTTTTACAATCTCCTATGGATGTAGTAAATGATGAGTAATAGTTGTCGACTAGAAAACAAAGACATTTCAATAGAAAGCTAGTTTGTTTTTTAGTTTCAATATGAACTGTGATTGACAAGGAATAGTGCAGAATATCAGTTAAAAGATTTGTTATTCCATCATTTTGCGTACTATTGAATTTAGCATTGTAAATGAAAAGATTTAGCATTGTAAATGAAAAGATTTGTGCTACACAAGTCAATTGCTTCTGAATTGCTTATGCTTTTTACGAAGTCAAGTGTAGTAATTGGGCATGATGTTTTAGGTACATTTTATAGTGAAACAACTAAGATTTCGTACACTTACAGTCATTTGTATTGTACTACAGAGTAGAATGTTTTGTACCTGATATTTTGACATTGGAGCTGTGTATATGGACAGAACAAATCCCATTTTAGTTGTCTATTTTTATGTAAAATTTTCAAAAAAAAAAATCGTTTTGGTGTTACTATGTTTAACAAAATAAAGTGTCTTTGAAACTATTTGCACCCAATGGGTCCACGTCAGCTTTTGTATTTGCGTATTTTTGGCGAGGATAGCAGCTTCGTGATAAGTGATAGAATTAGTCAATGTATAATATTGTAATTATTTAGATATTATTCATTTACCTAATTAGAATATTGTATTTCCTAGTTTAGTGTAATTTGTTACCTAGCTTACAGTATTCAGTTCCTATATTCTAGCCTTTGTAAATTGTATTGAAGGATCTCGGACCATTGCATTATTTCTTGGGTATATCCGTCAAGCAAACATCCAAAGGTATGTTTTTGTCTCAAACCAAATACGCAGCTAGCATTCTCGAGCGCGCAGGAATGTCTTCCGTAAAGCCGCTACTACCCGATTGATACTAAGCCTAAGCTTAGTCTTTGCTACATCCGTCCCATATGACAACCCCACTCTCTATCGTAGTCTTGCCGGTGCTCTACAATATCTCACATTTACTAGACCCGACATTTCTTACGCGGTTCAACAAGTATGTCTATTTATGCACAACCCGATGACTGAACACATGGCCGCTCTCAAACGTATTTTGCGTTATATTCATGGTACTAAGGACCGTGGACTATGGCTATATCCCTCGGCCCCAACTCACGTTACGGGCATACACGGATGCCGATTGGGGAGGGTGTCCTGGATCGAGGCGCTCCACGTCTGGGTATTGTGTATTTTTGGGTACTAACTTGATTTCGTGGGCTTCCAAACGCCAACCTACTCTCTCTCGGTCAAGTGCTGAATCCGAATATCGTGGGGTGGCTAATGTTGTCGCTGAGTCGTGCTGGCTCCGTAACTTACTAGTTGAGCTTCATGTTTCAATGCCTAAAGCTACACTCGTCTACTGTGATAACGTAAGTGCTATTTATCTTGCAAGTAACCCAGTTCAACACCAACGTACTAAGCATATTGAAATGGACATCCACTTTGTCCGTGAGAAAGTTGAAAAGGGTGAAGTTCGCGTCCGTCATATCTCTTCTCGTTATCAAGTTGCGGATATCTTCACAAAAGGTCTTCCCTTCGTCCTCTTTGATGATTTTCGTGACGCTTTACACATTCGTTTACCTCCGTTTCAATCTGCGGGGTGTGATAGAATTAGTCAATGTATAATATTGTAATTATTTAGATATTATTCATTTACCTAATTAGAATATTGTATTTCCTAGTTTAGTGTAATTTGTTACCTAGCTTACAGTATTCAGTTCCTATATTCTAGCCTTTGTAAATTGTATTTAAGCTTTGAGCATAATCAATACAAGGCATCGATCAATTTCCTTTAATAAGGCTAAAGTTGTATTACCTTAATCAAAATAAACCTAAACTACTACTAACAAAATAGCTAGCGGTAAGTCAGGGTCGAATCCACAGGGAGGCGGTGATTATCTAGTTTGTTTATATTTAAATCTGTCTTAAAGTAACCAATTGTGGGGGTTTGTTTTGTTTGTATGTTAACCCACTAATTGCAAGTAATTTAAAGGGCAAATAACAATAATATTAAAGGTCTAGGATTTCCGGTTCACTAGGTCAATTATATGGGGTCTATTAATCAATTGTTAGATCTGTCAAGCTGTCTAAGGTCATAAGATCGGTCGACTCTATTATGCCCTTTAGATCGATTCTAACATGCGGTCGCTATAATTAGATACAATCTATTTGATTATCGCAGCCTATATTAATTCTAACCCGGTCGGTGAAAGGATTAATTCGCTACACTAATTAACAACCCAGGCCTAAGTTAATTAACTAGAATAAGAACAATAATCAAACGACAACTTATATGATTTCCCTAGCAATTAATCAATTTTCCCCTTTTAATTAACCTAGATCCCCTTCATCCTAGATGAGGAAATTAGTTACGCATAATAGAAAGAATAACAATAATAGTAATGGAAAACATGATGAACAATAATAAAGATAAACAAGTAATTGAAATAATAATTGAAGAAAGATTAGAACAATACCGTAATTAAAGGCAATAGATCCGAACAATAATTAAACTAAACTAAGTATTTGAGAGAGTTTTCTAAGGTAGCTATACTAAACCTATGTAAAATAAAGCATAATATAACCTAGAGTACGAGTTTTGGTATTTATAGTAGTCATAACCGACTTAAGGAAATTTGCGGAATATTGCGGAAACTAGTGGTTCCCCGATCGAACCAAGGTGCACTCGATCGAGGCACCAATTCCCAGATACCCCAACTCTCGACATTGCAAAGTTTATTGATTAGGTTGGTTCCTCGATCGAGTCGAGAGGTGACTCGATCGAGCATGAAGTTCCTCGATCGAGCCAAGGTTGACTCGATCGAGGCACCATTTTCCTGCTTCGCACACTGAACTTCAAACGGCCGCCATTTCTTCGTTACTTGTCATAAACAAGCGATTTTTGCGGCGTTGGAGAGATAAGAAGATAACCTTTCACCTCCAATTAGAATCACTTGAAAATCTGTTGTAGAACTCGAGATATGGCTCTTCAAAGAAGGCACTTGTAATAAGAAGCTCTTTTCTTCGTGTTTTCTTCTTAACTTCTCTTCCTTCATTCTTATGGATTCTCGTGCCATGCTTCGTGTATCCCTTCATGCTCACTCCGCGATGGCCATTTCATTCCTTTGCTCCTCAAATGCATCATTTCTGCATTAAACATCAAAAGGCGGAAGTATCAGCATTCTAACATAAAAGGCATGTAAATGATATAAACTAGCACGAAAACCGTATCAAAAGTAATTAAGGGGAAGCATAAATATGTATATAATTATGACTCATCACTTCGCCATATATTGAGAGCATTTTTGGCCCTGTTTTTAAAATATAGTTTCTGTTTTTCAAAAGTAACTAGGTTTGTGACCCGTGAAATTCATGGGTTTATCTGTTTTAATTTTGATATTTTTATCGTATTGTTAATATTTGTTCGAACAATTAGTTGTTGATCCATTTAAAAATATTTAGTTTTGAAATACATAGAAATTAGTTAGTTAATACCTTATTTCTTTGACAACTTTGGTTTATTTTTTAAATCGAATCCTGCAAGTGACAATATGGTAGCTACTAATTTTGAGAAACTTGAAAACAGAGCAATGACAAAAACTACTCATTATATATACGTGTGTTTTACTCCGCCGTATAATAAAGTGAGTTTTTTAAATATTAAACTAGTTTTGGAGCCCATGAAAATCACGAGATCGTTAATAATTGACTGTGTTTAAGTGTTTAATTTGTGAATAACTTATATGGGGTAGTTCCCCTCTGTCAATCATTTGTTTAATTTTAATTAGAAAACCACTCACAAATAATTAAAAAAAAAGGTAAATAAATGAACACGACTGAGGGACCGGTATTTTAAAACAAAAGTTTAATACACTCCAAATTTTTGATTCTGGATGATATGCAAACCAAAATGTGAATAGTTTGGTTGTTTTGAAGCGAGGACACAATCCGTCAAATTGAATTTTCTGGTACTTCTGATCTTATGGACAATCTTGACGCCATAGAAGTATTGGAACATGAATTTGCGTTCCATTGTCGTCCCTTGTTTTCAAAGGACGGGTAATGTTGGTTTGGACAACCTGGTATCAAATAAGACAATATGAATTGGTATTTTGATGAGATTTTATAGAAAGAAAATCAATGACTCTCAATTTTCTCGTTTGAGTTGCTAATGATTCTTCAATTGCCTGTTCAATTAATGGTTCTTCAATTGTCTCTTTAATTAGTGATTCTTCAATTGTCTCTTTATTATTTAACCATTGTTTTGACCGGCTTAAAGATTATAGAATATGAATGGGTTTTTTCACCAACAAACATTGCATTTTGCCTCTTTATTGCTTGCACAAATTCTTGTTTACATCCGTTATTATTTACAACGGAGGTATAAATCCAACCCAACCAACACCTTTTTTCGGGGTGATAGGGCGATACACCCCTCCGTTATAATTTACAACGGTTATAAGCAAGATTTATTGGCTGAAGATACTATATTTATTGTCGTTTTGGTGCATTTTAAAGTACTTGGCCCTATGTTTATGTTGCAAAGAAACGGTCGTGAACTTTTATGTGAATAACTTTAACAACTATTCCAAATAATTCCAAAGAAAGGTTACATATATTTAAAATATCACATTTTGTGTTATAATAATATATTCTGTAGTATATATAAGATTAGATCTGGGACAAAAAGTAAGAGAGTAAAGTAAGGATCAAAACTTTATAGGTGAACCATAATAATTATTATTAGTAGTATAAGATGAGCAAAACTAATTACGCATTTCTCAGTATCACGCAATAAATAGAGATTTATGCATATACGATTCTAAACATAGCTTCTTCATATTCGATCATTCATCAAAAATTATAATCAAACAATACTATTATACTTCATACGAAATATTAGCCTTTCCTAATTCAGGAGAAAATAAAATATAAACAAATCATTCAAAAAAAATATTTATCCAAAAAATAGTGAGTTACAGAAAAGTATATTTGATGGAAAACAAAAAAAAATGATTTAAAGACTTGAAAGCATTGGAATTGAAACAATGAATTGGAGAATAAGAATCGGTTTCTAACTAATTACTATTTATGCATATTATAACACTATGATAAGATTAAATTGACATGTGCATCGTACTTTAATAATTTGGCTAAGCAATTTGATTTGTAACCTGTTTGACAAAGTAAAAATAGAACATAAGTGTTACAAAGGAGACTAAAGTGTAGGAAAGAGTGAAGGACAATAATGCAACAACATGTCAACAACTTATTAAAGATTTTTGCTACCATTTGATATTTCTAATACACCATTGTAGTAAAAAGAAAAACTGACAAAAATGAAAGAGTCATCCAAACCAAGAAAAAAATCTGTAAAGAAGATCCATAGCCATTATTTCGAATCTCGTGCATTGTTATTGATATGTGAGTACGTCATCCTCCTATAATATTAATAAAAACACACACACAAAAATAACTAATAAAATTCTAATTAATTCAAAACATAATAAAAATAAAAAGTGAAACAATTAATTTAGTTCTCATTGTATAGTTTACCTACTAATTTTTTTAATAAAGTTGAAAATTCATTCTCCTGCAATATTAATATAAACACAAAAAAGTAACCAATAAGATTCTAATTAATTCAAAACATAATAAAAATAAAAAGCGAAATAACTAATATAGTTCTTTAGCTATACCTTACCTACCAATTTTTTGAATAAAGTTGGAAATTCATTCTCCTGCAATATTAATACAAACACAAAAAATAATAACAAATTAATACAAAACATAAGAAAGATAAAAAAACGAAACAATTAATTAGTTTACTTTTCTATGTATACTTTAGGTGTTATTTTTTTGAATAAAATTGAAAATTAGGATGAATATAATAGTTATATATATGAAAATTTTTATTACAAATTCTCTCAAAATTATATGAATAAATTAAAAATAAAAAAATATGGTACATAAATACGGAATATATATAGTAATGATGAAATGAAAGTTAAAAAGTCATTTCATTAAATAAAGAAAATAATGGTTAAATAAATAAGGTAAATAAATAAAAAAAATTATGAGAGGAGATCAATGGTTTACAATTTTTTTTTCTTTCTTTTATTGTGTTTATAGCTTATATTTTTTTAATTTTTTTACCTTATATTTTTTAATTTTCTTAAATTGGTAATCCATATCACTTTTTTTTACCATGTCACATTAAAAGATTCCACGTCACAATTAAACTTGCAATGTCACATTTTTTAAGTTAGCCTTTTAATAAGATTTTGTAGATAGAAACTATTATAGGTTTTATAGCCATTATACAACCATAAATTCTAATATTTTAATTTTATTTTTAATTTATTTTGTGGTATTATTTAATTAGATAATTGATTGCCGAGAAACTCAAGAGAAAAAAATATTAATGAAAATTATAGGTGTTAACTGTTAAGTAATATAAAGAGTTTTAATCAAGTTATTAACATATTATATTATACAAAATTAATTAAATAGGAAAAAATTTTAATTAATTTTGTGGGTGTTAAGTATTATGAAGAGTTTTAATCAATTTATTTCCATGTTTAATTAAAACAATGAATTAAATAGGAAACAATGTTAATAAAAATGGGGGTGGTAAGTAATATGAAGAGTTTTAATTAATTTATTAACATATTTTATTACAAAAATTTCAATTTTAGTTATAAATTATAAATTTTATTAACATGTTTTATCACAAAAATTTCAATTAAAATGTCAATATTAACTATAAATTATGAAATTTTGATGTAAATTTCTAAGGTTTACATAAATTTGGGAAAACAATATATTTAATATACAAAAATCATTTAAGAATATAGATAATGTTGTGAAAACTTATTGTGGATGTCCATAAGTCACACTCATTATGTATGTACATAATTGTAGGAAGATTCTAGACTCGTCCATTCGTATTCCTATTGCATAACTCTCCTATGTAATCATGTATATATACCCCCTTTGTTCTAATACGAAATACACAACACTCTACCATCTCTCATTCTTCTTCTTTACATTTTATAACAGATAATATCTTTTAATATTATAGATAAGTGAACTAAATTAATTTATAGATAAATGAATTAAATTAATGCCATGTAATAATAAATTAATGTCGGTTAACGAAATGAGCGGAAAAAGGGGGATTGTCGTTGTCGGTAGGAACAGTGATGATAAGAGACGGGGTAATTGGGTATGAATGTGTGTGTGTGACATTTGGGTTATGCGGCTGATGTGAGTTTCAAATGTCTGCGTGACTTTTTTTATCCTACGTGGCATTATCTACGTGGACTTAATTTGACATTTTAGGGTAGCCTTTTAATAATATTTATAGAAGTTGAAACCATCCGTATATAATAAATTCCGTATGGAAAAATCTTCAATGACGCCTTATAAGTAGACCTGGCAAACAGATCGGGTCATGTCGTGTTCATGTCCGTGTCAACTTTAAACGGGTCACAACTACCCCAACCCTAACCCGATCCAATTACATAAACGGGTCATTTGTCTCAACCCTAGCCCAACCCATTTAATTTTTCTATAACCCAACCCGACTTGTTTAACTCATTTATCTTTTAGCAGGTTATTTTTAACCCACTTAACCCGTTTAACCCAATAAACTAATAACATAAACTAAGCTTTATAGCCCCATTATCCTAAAAATAACGAATAAAAATGCTTATTTTTAAATTGTTTGATTGGGTTATTGATTCAACCCAATTATGACAATTTTAAGTAAATGGGTTATTCGTGTCGTGTTCGTGTCAAAAGTACTCAACCCTAACCCGACCCATTTAAGTTTCGTGTCGTGTCCGTGTCAACCCAATTACTTAAATGGGTCACAACGTCTTAACTCTAACCCTTTAACTTTGTGTCGGGTTCGTGTCGTGTTTTCCGGTCGTGTCAATAATTGCTACCTCTACTTATAAGGTTGTAAACTCAATATTTCAGTATAGTCATCTCCAAATTATATCCAGACCTCTCCATCAACCCTCCCATAGAAATATCTTTGAAGTCTTATCTCCACGTGCATGCTTCAAATATTATTTACATCCGAAAAACATTTATTATATCGATAGAAAAATATTAGATAACGGTATGGTCGATATCTACTCCGTGTATGTATTATGAATTAAATTTTCATTTCAATTGCTCAAAAATCTAAAAAACTATATTTCTTAAACCCGAATTCCAAAAGGTTCACAAAATTTTTTAAGTTCCTTGTTACTATTTCAAGAATTTGATCCATCTCTTATAATACTTATGTCCACGATCCTATATAAAAATAAAAATAGTATTAAAGACTATAAAATAATCTATTCCGGTTTTGAAAAAAAAAACACATAAACTTAAAAATATACGGATTAGAATTTAGAAACCATACTATTTAATATTTATCTGAAGGTTCACTTTCGCTTCCTTTTAGTACATGCCTTGATAATAGTTCATATGAAATGAGAAACAAAAATATATGTTAGAGATGATTATACTCATGAATACAAAAATACAAATTCAAATAGGATGATCGGTAAAGCATAATAGTAAAATTACACAACAATATACGCTTAATAACAAATTTAAAGAAATATTATAAGATCTCCATTTTGAGATCAACGATCATCTTATAATGGTTAAAAAAGCATAAACCACTTAAAAAAGTAAAGTAAATTTTATAGAAAAGCAATCAAAAGATGGAGTTGGAGAAAACTTAAATTGGAAGAGGAAATGACATAATTAAAATGATTACTTATTGTCATGATAGTTCAAAAAGTAAATTGTGAAATTTTAAAGATTTTTCATTCAAGTATTTGTACTTATTTATTTATCATTAATTATGAGAGTAGGTTTTTTTTTTATTAGAAAATTGTGAGAGTAAGTTTTATGTATTATTCCTATTTTGACAAAAAAACACATAAACTTAAAAACATACGAAGTAAAATTTAAAAATCATACTATTTAATATTTACCCGAAGGTTCACTTTCGCTTCCTTTTATTACATGCCTTGATAATAGTTCTTATAAAATGAAAAGAAAAATATATGTTATAGATGATTATACTCGTGAATACAAAAATACAAATTCAAATAGGTTGATCGGGAAAGTATAATAGTAAAATTACACCACAATATACGTTTAATAACAAATTAAAAGAAATATTATAAGACCTCTATTTTGAGATCAACAATCATCCATTACTTATCAGTTTATACCTTACGTTTTTTTACCTTTAATTTTACCTCAATTTCGTGCCTTTTGTATTTCTTCCCTCTTCAAATTACCCACGTGATGGTTTGCCTTATCTGCATTCACATACGTTTCATGGTGCTTTAAAGTTATAAAAAAAATACATTGACCAAAAGATAAAACATCAACCTGGCAAAAACTTGACAAACGAATCAAAACATTGTCAAATGTAAGTCATTTAAATTAAATCAACTGAAAAAGATGAATTTAAATATAAAGCAAACGATTCATAAAACCAACAACATAACAAATTAAAATATATTTTATTGGACACAAAGAATAAAGAAGAATAAAGAAGAATAAAGAAACAACAACAACAACAACAACAACAACAACAACAACAACAACAACAACAACAACAACAACAACAACAACAACAATACTCAACAATAATACTCGAAAATAATACTCAATATAATCAATATAATAAAAAAAAAAACCATAAAATACAATCCACAACTTAGAAACTCATGACAAATGGACATATTTTAAATAAATAAAGTGAATAGAAACTATTATAGGTATTATAGGTTTTATAGTCATTACACAACCATAAATTCCCATATTTTAATTTAATTTTTAATTTATATTGTGGTATTATTAAATTAGATAATTGATTGCCGAGTACCTCAAAAAATGAATTAAATAGGACAAAATGTTAGTGAATTTATGGGTGTTGAGTAATATAAGGAGTTTTAATAAAATTATTAACATATTATATTACAAAAAATAGTTAAATAGGAAAAACTTTTAATTAATTTGGTGTGTGTTAAGTATTATGAAAAGTTTTAATCAATTTATTACCATGTTTAATTAAAAAAAATCAAATAGGAAAATGTTAATAATGGTGGGTGTTCAGTAATATGAAGAGGTTTAATTAATTTATTAACAAGTTTTATTATAAAAATTTTAAACAATGAATTAAATAGAAAAATGTTAATAATGGTGAGTGTTTAGTAATATGAAGAGGTTTAAATAATTCCTTAAAATATTTTATTACAAAAATTTCAATTTTAATTATAAATTATGAAATTTATTAACATGTTTTATTACAAAAATTTCAATTAAAATGTCAATATTAATTATAAATTATGAAATTTAATGTAAATTTGTAAGGGTTATATAAATTTTAGAAGACAAAATATTTAATGTACAAAATTAATTTAAGAATAATGATAATATCCTTTAATATTATAGACATAAGTGAATTAAATTAATTTATAGATAAATGATTTAAATTATTGTCATGTAATAATAAATTGATAATCCATGTCACATTAGTTCGCCATGTCACATTAAAAATTTGCATTCTCACATTTAAATATGCCACGTCACATTAAATTTTAATCTAGGTGGCTTTTTGGATCCTACATGGCTTTGTCTACGTGGCGTTTATTTGTCATTTTAGGGTAACCTTTTAATTATATTTTATAGATTTTCAAAAAACTGTTTTTTCTAAAAATAGGGTATGTTTGGTTAAGCTCATAATAAGTGCTTTTTATAATTTCTAGTGTTTGGCCTAATTTACTTGTTTTAGTTTATTTTGAATCCATTTAATGTTGTATAAATATGTTTTCCATCAACATATGTAGAAGTATAGAATCATAGATAAATGAAATAGATACGGATTATACTATATTGTAAATTAGAATATAAGACCTTTGTATAGTAGACTGCTTAAAAAGTCGCCATTTTATGTTAAAAAATGACAATGTTTTATTTTTTATAAAGTGACTCTTTTTAACATTAGGAAATGATCGTTATTTATCGTAAAATGCTCACTTTGTCTCTCTCGCAGTCTCGCTTCATACGATGCTTGCGCATAATAATTACTGTACTTAGTACAATATAATTTATTGTGAATCCAATTTATGCATAACAGAATGTGACCTTTTTTTATGTTTTTTCTTAATCTTTTCATGATACTTGTGATATTTTTTAATTAGTACCCATTTTTATAATACTAGACAATAAGTATGTATTTTGTTGTATGGTTTTATAATGTTACAAGTAACATAAAAGATCACAAATTTTGCTTATTAACATAATTTGACAAAAATAATAAAAAAATAATTTATGGTAACGTTACGTCATGCCTTGAAATAATAATTTACCTTAACAAAGTTGGAAGTTTATAGTTGTTGGTTTTGGAAGAAATAGAAACAGCAATAGGTCTTGGTACAGACGGGTGGGGCGAACAGACGGGTAAAGACCTCTAATAAAATGGGCAGGGGGGATAAGGTGTGGCACCCCCATGTGCTTCCCACTTTATGGCAAATGGGTATTTTGTGAGGGAAAATGGTATCCGTCTATACGTGTAGACGGATAGTGTCCGTCTATAATGAGAATTTGTGTAGAAACAGAAACATCAATTTGATGCTTCTGTTTTTGGGGTGAAAAGTGGATTTGAGCTTTAGAAAAACTGCTTCTATTTTTTAAAAACTGAGTGTTTGGCACAGCTTCTAATTTTGAGAAACAAAAACACTTTTTTAACCTTGGCCAAACACATACTGAGTTTTGTAGTTGTCCATGGCCAGCAGCTTCGCCATATATTTCCATTTTTTTCGGTAATCATAACTTTATATATGACTTTGATAGAAAATTACATAAACTGAAATAATTTGTATGTGGACACATAATAATATTGAAATGTTTTGAGGAAAAAACGAGATTTTAACATAATTAATGACATAATTAAGGCGCTGTTTGGTAAACAGCATATTGACCAATTTTTAACATATTTAAAGGTTTGAGCATTTTTTACCAATCAATATGCTAATTTTAGTCTTTGGTAAACAACATATTGAAACGGCATATGTGAGGTCAATATGTTGTTTTACAATATGCTACTTACTCCAGCATATTGGTCAACATATTGTAAAATAGGAAATTTTTCTCCATTTTACAAAAAAAAAACTAACAATCTACTAATCGTAATCTGTCAATTACCAAACACTCAAATTAATTCTGCTAATTATAATATGCTAGTCAAACATTCTGATAAAATCTGTCATTTATAATTTGCTTTTGCAATCTGCTTATGCTAAAATTAATCCGTTGTTTACCAAACAGGGCCTAAGTATTTTAGTTAATTTGTAGGATCTTACGATCCTTTGATCCGATCCTACCAATTCAATCCAAGTAACCTTATCGATCCAATGTAGGATCCCGATCGTAACAACATTGCTACCTATCAATACTACATTTTCTAATTAAACCTATCATAAAAACCATCTCATATGAAAATTATCGAAAATGCTTTAAAAAGAAAAAAAGAAAATTACCGAATTACTTTAGCCCCTCATAAGTCATAAGCAAGGAAGTGGTAAATAGGCTCCTAACGTTTGAGCTATGTTACAATTAAGCTCAATCGGAAATATAAGGTCAATTTCTCACCTAAAAAATGACTGGGATTATGTTAATTAAAATCAAAAACAAAAATAAGAAAAACACATGCTTGCACACATTTGATCCCGTCACTAAGCTCATTCGACATCTGAGATTTTTTTTTTCTCATTTTCAGGGGTTGATTTCAAACTATTTGAGGTCAATAAGTTTATAATATCAATTTTATTTTTTTTTCCCATTTTTAGGTTAAATCGACTAAATCGCTACTTAAATTAGTAGCTTTACACAGTGTCACAATGCAAAAACTTCTTGAAAATGATTAAATTATGTAAACTATTAAGCCTGCAACTTTTGTAATTATAACCAAAAAGCCTGCAACTTTTGTAATCAACGCCTGTGTTAGCCCAGTAGAAATTCATGAAACACATGAAGTCGCCGGTCCAAGTCCCAACTTTACTTTTTCACTATTTCTAGAAGTTATTGTTGTGTTAACATTTGGGAACAAGATAAAGCTGCTAGCTTAAGTAGCGGTTTTACCTAAATACGGGGAATAAAACAAAACTGATATCGTGATCCATTAACCTCAAATAATTTGAAACTGAAAATAGTTGAAGAGGTTGGTGTGTCCAACAACCCCAAATGTTAGGAGATGTATTAAATAAATAAAAGTTTTAATACCAATGTTATAGAAACCGACTATTCAGGTAAAGTAAGTAGGCAATTGATAATTAAGAAAGTAATCTGTATTTCTACACTAATAGGAAAAAGATTTGTACAATGACAATAATAGAAAAAAAAAGTAACATGTGTGAATGAGAATGTCTCCTATCTCTTAAACAAGTGATGATGGGTTCGATTGTTATTTTTTGCGAATGAAAAAGTAAAATTAAAAGGGATCAATCACATTAAATTGCTTTTAGTACCTCGAAGAAGTTGTCGGTAGAGATAATCAAACTCCTAGCTAACACCAAAGAAAAAAAAAAAGAAAAAAAAAGAAGTTTAATAATGGCCGTCGTGTATTTTCCTCGAATCTTATTTAGCCAAAAATTCCACATCTAACCTCTCCCTCTCATACTTTTAGAATGACACACCTTCCATGTAGGTAAAAACTAAGCATGATTTCTTCATTGCACAACAAACTCCAAAAATTCAAAAAAACATTTTTAATTAACTCCGTCACATGAATTACTTTAGCCCCTCATAATTCATTGCAATAACATCGGCGGTGAAAAATCCCTCTTTTTCGATTGGAGAAAAATGAAAAGCAGGAAGATGAAACAATCATCAAATGAATACATACCCCTTGAAGTGTTGACCCAAATCCTCGCATATTTGCCAGCAAAAAGCGTCTTAAAATTCAGGTGCGTCTGTAAATCTTGGTGTTCCATTATCGATAACCCTGATTTTGTTTCTATGCATCTTCAACTTTGCAACACCAACCCCTTTAATTCGGGTAAAGTATTAGCCCTTGAGGGTTTGGGAAGAGGTGGATGTAATGGATCCTTGTTAACACTTCGTAAAGCCGACACTCTTCGTAAAACTGATCACATTTTCAAGTGTTCTCAAAGATATTATCTTTATGGAAGTTGTAATTCACTGCTTTTAATGGGCCGCGTGACCCATTATCAAACTTGTCCGAGACTATGTAATCCGAGTGTCGGAAAATCGTTGTTACTTCCCCTTTGGCCCCTTCCCCCTTATTTCAAGTATAACACTAGCTTTGTACTTGGATTTGCGCTTCACACTAAAGATTTTAAAGTCATTGTAATCGCATTTAACCACGCTACGAATATAGCAACTCTAGAGATGCGCGTTGCAGTTTATACACTTAGTGATCAACAATGGGCTGTCAGGGATAATGGCCTCAACATTGACGGTTTGTCCTTTAAGAATTTGATTGGGCCCTATTATTTCTGTGAGGGGTCTGCTCACTGGCTTGGTAATCAAGTTGGTAAACCGACTCATCTTGTTTCCCTTGATTTTGATACGGAAAGTTTCTCCTTTTTGGAACTGCCATATGCGTTGGATGAAGTAAATACTACTTCAAGGTCGCTGTTTCTTCTTGGGGAGTCATTAGCGTTTTTCTGTATTTCTTCTGTTAGTCTTAAAATATGGTTGTTGAAACAAGAGAGTGTTAAGAGTAAGTGGACTCTATGGTTTTCAGGTCCTTCGAGTAGTGATGGATTTAATTTATTCCGTCATAGGCGCTCTAAAACAAGGATATTGTATTACAAGGGTGATGGTGGATCTCTTGTTTATGGGAAGAAGTCCTATAATATTGCTACTTGCCAAGTGCGGTCAATTGGAAAATCTCTGAGCCGTAATGTGGAATTGGGGACATATTATGAGAGCTTGGTTTTGTGCAAAGGATGCGAAGCTCAGGATATGGCTTCTTTCCCATTTTGCTTGGATAAAGAACATATCTGAAACAAAATTATACAATCTGAGCAAACATTAACTTCTTGCTCTTGTTGTTTGCTGTTTGTATTGTTTAATTAACGAGTAATAGTTGTCGACTAGAAAACAAAGACATTTCAATAGAAAGCTAGTTGTTTTTATATACAATATGAACTATGATTGACAAGAGAATGTGCAGAGCATTAGTTAAAAGACATGTTATTCTATCATTTTGATTGCGTACTATATCTGAATTTAGCATTGTAAATGATAAGATTTGTGATACACAAGTCAATTGCTTCTCTTCGTCTCGCTCTTGCTCTACCTTTTGAGTACCATTTTGCTCTTTGGCTTCAATGCTCTCCATCTTGTTGCTGTTGTTCATAACTGCCCCGTGTTTGTAATATATCATCTGCTGGCTTATCGTATTTCTTTAGTGCTGCCATGTCTCTGTTAATTTTGTTTGCTCCGGCTTGCTTTTAAAAGCTTTATTATCTCACTGTTGTAGTGTTGTTTAACAGGCACTGAAAGCTTAATTATCTAGGAAATTCGATATTGTAAATTTGAAGTATGGTAATAGATGCATAGATTGATTGTTTACATTGTTGCACTGCATAATTTGGAAGGTTACTTATGAGGTAAGAGTATGATGTACAAGATCTGTAGCACTCAGAAATCGGAATTGCTTATGTTTTTTACGGTGTCAACTGTTGTAAACTTGTGCTTGTAATTGGGCATCATATTTTAGGGACATTATTCAAACTAAAGCGTTGTTTAGCCAAGTTCGGACTCTTACGAGTATTAAAAAGAGACGGAATGTAGTAAAACCCGATTGATGAAAGCTTGAACAATTGATGAGAAAGATGTATAGATATTTTGAAGACAAGCCTAAACAACATTGTGAGAATTTTAGTGACCCTTTTAGTCACCGTAGATTCACTCACTTGTGAGCGAAATCATGTTAGAGGCAATGAAATAACAAAATCAAATCATTTAAAAAAAAGGAGTGACGTATTCTCAGCTAGACCTGGTAAATTGGTCAACTGACTCGGATTTAGGTTGCGTTAATTTTAAGTTTGCAAGAGTTATGATCATTTATATATCATGTCTGATAAAACTGAACTCTAAACAAAAGCAACTACAACCTTAAAGTCACTTTTATGCATAACCTAAAAAAAAAAAAAAAAAAAAAACATTTATATCATCAGACACATCTCTCTATCAGTCACTAGGAGTGTTAAATGGTGCGGCCTAGCCCCGCCAGACCGTTGGTCATCCCAACCCAACCCGCCTCTCTACCCGAGTCGAGCCAGTGCCAGAGATCTTCGGGCCAGCCCGGCTTGGCCCGACAAACTATGGAAAAAATCCAAAAAAAAAACACTATATGTCAGTCCCGGGCCAAACAATATGTAACTCGACCCGACCCAACCCCCCCTTCTTTAGTGTCGGGCCTGAGCCCAGTCTGTCCCCAGCCCACACCAGCCCAGCTCAACGCACAGCCCTATCGGTCTCCCCTATATTAACCAGCGACATCTAAAATAAATTGATAATCGGTCGATGGTAAACCTCAAAATTGCTTCATCTTTCAATTATTAGTATGCAAATCTATCTTTTGGTTAATATAAGTCTCCCTTTTGGTGAGAATAGTTTTTGAGTCCCTTATTTAGGGGTTTTCCATTTATTAGTGGGTTTAGTTTTATCGGTAATATAGACAAGAGTAGTTTTTTTATGGTTTGTCGGGTGTTCTTTCAAAAGCTGCAAGTTATTTGTCAATGATCTTTGGAACTAGGAAGAAGTAAATTTTTTTCTCACAATGAATCAAACGAATGATCCACTCATCAAAAGCTATATGGAAATAGCGATACCAGGACGAGCCGAATTGTTAGATTCTGTTTTGAGATCCTTAGTTTATAAGAGAATTATTTTTCTTTGGTTTCCATTAAATTGGTTTTCGATTATACATATTCTTTGTAAGTGCCGTAAGAAGTTCTATTAATGATTGTTCTTTTTTTTTTTCAAAAAATAAATTAGTTCCTCAGAAGACGATCATATCCATTTTAAATATGAAAGATTAAGGAGTATGCAATACTCTTTATTTACTTAAGTAATAAATGTACTTCCTTCGTCCTGGTTAATTGTTGTCCTTTGGTCTTGACACAAGGACCAATAAAAGGGAAGGGGGGCAATTATTAGATGACAAGTGGACCAAATTGAGTGTGAATAATCATATTGCTCATCAAATGCAATCCTAAAATAGAAATGACAACAATTGACTAAGACACCAAAAAATGAAAGAGAACAACAAAAATAATCGGGAGAGAGGGAGGAGAAAAAGGATTGTACATCATATATACTACATCATACTTAATGACTTTTTGAGTTTTTGTGTATTTTTTTAGAGTATTATAGAGTTTATAAATTATATTTTAGTTTTATGATGTCAAAAATGTAGTTTTTTTGAGTTATAATGTAACTTTTTGCCTTTTGAGATTAAAGTTTAAGTAAACAAATTCAAAAACTTTATAATAATACTAAAAAAATTTAGATTAAAACTCAAATATTTTATCTTAATACTCAAAAGCTATATAATTTGATGTAGTACATCAGATGTATAATCCACGTAATCGAGAGGGAGTGTTTTTGTGTCTCATCGTAATCCATTCTTTGTTTTCAAGGACAAATATATACGTGTCTTAAAGAAGAGTGGGTGAAAATAAATAGAGGATTCCCAACATAAAACGTCTATAGTCCTCATTTACTCGTTAGGCCCAATCCCCAAATCAAAACTGCGACAAACTCGTAACCCTAATTTCCCCTTTCTCTCTTTCTCTCTCACGAAGCAATCGAAAAAATGGTAAGCATCTCGCATTCTTCTTCCTCAATTCTCCTACATCTTCTTATTCGATTAACAAATCGCTTCTTTATCTTCCATTAATTTTAATTTCGCCGATTTTCTTATGTTTTGCAGGCCGAATCTCACCGCAGAAGGTAAATTTCTCATTTTTTTTTTCTTTCTCAACTCAACCAGAATTAATGGCTTCGATTGACGTTGATCTTGATTTTATTGTTTTTTATTTTGAATTTTTTGATTAGAAAGAGAACAACTTGGTGTATGGTTGAAATTATTTTGCAATCTGAGAAGATTAGATTCTTTCTTTGAGACGATTTAATTTATTCGATTGAGGCGGCGAAATCGGTCTTTGAGATGTGAGAGAGTTGGAATTGTTTTGGTTAATTCTGAGGAAGCTGGGAGGGGTATGCTGTCTAGCAGATGGAATGTTGTTGATTGATTGGCGTGAAAGCGAAAAACCGTGATGTGTGGTTGAATTTCTTTTGCAATTTGAGAAGGTTAGATCTTTTCTTAGGCGATTTAATGTATTCGATTGAGGCTTTGAAAATCGGTTGAGAGAGTTGGAAGTGTTATGGTTAATTCTGAGGAAGTTGGGAGGAAGGGGAGTTTTAGGCTGTCTAACAGATGGAATGTTGTGTGATTGATTGCCGGCATTGGGAATTCTATCAATTGCAGTTGGGTTTGGGAACAAATACCTGATTAAGGCTAAGGGCATGCGTCTCTCTGGGTGCATCTTATTGCCAGCTTGATCAGTATATCTTGAGTAAATGTGTTGAAAGTTGCCGATGGGTTTGGGCTTGCTGTCTTAGGGGTTAGTGTTTGATATTTGTTAGCGTAAGAATGATTGTAGCATGGTAGAACAGAGAGGCGTGTTGTTTGAAGTTTGTCCATAGCTTTCTTTATTTGTTTGATGATGTGCTTTTTGTTATTTTGGACTTGGTAATTTTCTTTCCCGTTTCTAGTCATGTCTTTTTTAAGGCTTGCCTGTCATTAGAACTCGTTGTTTTGTGCTATTATCTTAATCAAACTAGTGCTACATGTCTGCCACTTTATTATGCTTTAAGGTAGTAGAATATGCCGTAGGATTATCCAAAGTTTGTTGAAACTGCCGTAGCTGTATAGCCACTTTTACTAGTCGACTTGAGCGCTTAGCCTTTGGATCTTCTAGTTCGTTATTGTTGGGTGTTATTACCTAGAATCAGATTTATAGGCAGATGAAGCTGGTAAAAGTCCGTGATTTTTTTCACCAAGAAGTATGCGACTTGGATGCTTGTCCGGTTGTCCATGTGTCCATCACAAGTTATGTAATTATTTTAATGTTCTATGTAAAACGAATTGATATGGGTCTCAAATCATGTATGAGCATCGAATGTGCCACGCTGTTCCTCAAGGTTATATGAAGAGACTGAGCATCATAGGTATTAGGTAGCTTAAAAATGTCTTAAAATGGTCGTTGTGGTATTTGTCCAGTCCCATGAGATGATCTATATGGTAATTCTTTCTATCCGTATTATGAAGTAACATTTGCTTGTCAGAGAGCCTGTTACTTCTTCACTCCAATTGAGCTCTATTTAGATTCAGTGGGCTGGTTTATTTTTTCTTTGAGGCGATTTAATTTTTTCGATTGAAGCAAAATTAGTGTTGGTTATTGGTGTTTGGTAACAAATGCATGATTAAGGCTAAGGGCATGGCTCGCTGTTGGTGCTGTTTATTGCCAGCTTGACTATTATTTCCGAGTAATTTATAAATGTGCTACAATTTGCCGATGAATTTGAGCTTGCTGACTTGGGGATTAGTGTTTGATGTTCGTTAGCGTAGGACTGATGGTAGTGTTGAAGAACAGAAAGCTGAGTTGTGTGAAGTCTGTTGATAGATTTCTTTATTTGTTTGACAATGTGCTTTTTGTTATTTTGGATTGAGGATTTTTCTTTCTTGCTTTCTCATTCCCAGTCATGTCTTTTTTAAGGCTTACCTTTCGTTAGAACTATTTTGTTTTTTTTACTTTTAACTTAATCCAAACCAGTGGTAGAAATCAGCCACTTTATGATGTCATAAGGTAATAAGAGTATGCCCTAGGAATAGCGAAAGTTTGTTGAAACTGCTGCATTTGTGTAAACACTTTTACTAGTCGACTTAAGCGTTTGGATCTTCTACCTAAATTCAGGTTTATAGGTTGATGAACCTGGTTTAAATCTGTGTCGCGTGTTCACTTAGAAGTTTGCGACTTGGATGCATATTGATGTTCTATGTAGAAAAATTGATATAGTGTCAAATCATGTTTGAGAGTCGAATGTGGCGCACTGTTCCTTAAGGTTATAGAAAGAGCCTGAGCATCATAGGTTAGCTTAAAAATCTCTTAACATGGTCGTCGTGGTATTTGTCTAGTCCCATGAGATGATCTATATGGTAGTTCTTTTAATCCTTATTGTCGTGGTATTTAACTTCAGTGTGCTGGTTTATTCTTTTATCTTCTTAAGGTATTCAAGATCTCCATCTCCTCCTAAGGCAAGATCAAGGTCGCTGTCAAGGTCTATTTCTAAGTCCAGATCTCCGTCTCCACCTAGATACAAGTCACGCTCCCGATCCAGGTCTAGATCTGCAAGCCGTGGGAGGTGAGATTACATGGGATGATGCCAACGATTTGTACTTGTGTGCTCAAGTGGCTGACCCTTGTATAAATTTGGCAGGGAGGAGGTTAGCAATCCTGGAAACACCCTGTTTGTGACAGGGCTCTCTGCCAGAGTCACAGAACGAGATCTTAAGGATCATTTTGGCAAAGAGGGAAAGGTAATTGCCAAATCGGGTGCTTTTGCTATAATCTGATTGCTGCTTAATGATCTTTGAAATCGTTTGCTAAAACTAAATGACTATTATTTCAGGTAAGCTCAGTTTTCCTGGTTATGGAGCCACGTACACGAATATCTCGGGGCTTTGCTTTTGTGACAATGGACTGTCTTGAAGATGCTGATCGTTGCATCAAGTACCTTAATCAATCTGTTCTTGAAGGTCGCTACATTACTGTCGAGAAGGTATGCTTCCAGTCTCTATAACAATGCCGTGCATAGTAAGAGGTATATGATTATCCCTTTCCTCTTAACCTGGAGGTTTTTGGCTACATTCAGACTTCATTGTGTCAGCTTTGTTGGAAGCAATCAAAGATCAGTTTCATCCATCTCAAAGCTAATCAAACAGCTTGATGAAACGGCCAGCTAAACATATTTTCAATGCCTCAACTAAACATAGCAAATAGTGTCCAACAACTTAACAACATCCGCACTCACCATCAACTCTCAACTAATCAACGGATATTTTCAACATGCAACATTTCTAGACAGGCTTTATGGTATTTCATACCTGATGCATTCTGTTGGTATTGGTTCTCTCATGTGTGATGAATCTGAATTGGTTGGTTGCTATTATTGCATGGCTTTGTTTCTATTTCATGCTTCTATGTTGCTGGACTAGTGAACTCCTACCCTTTGCATGCTTGTAGCCTATTTCCTTGTTGATGTTTGTGTGTAGCAGAATTACCTTTAGGGTTTTGGATTTCCTTGTGTCTATGAGTTAGTCTGTGCATATGGCAATGAAAGGAGGTTTGCTGGTGTAGTTTTTATTACTGTTTCATCACGGCAAAGTAATTGTTTATTTGTTTGTACTCAATCTTACTTTTATTGCGCAAAACATGCATTTTGTTTATCGCATTTGATGTCGCAAGGCATAATAAATGCAATTTGCGTGTGAAATAAATTCTCTCTTCGTAGAAAGCTGATTGTCTCTTACAAACTTAATCTGAAGTATTTTCAACTTTCGGAACACCAAATACCAAGATATTGTACTCAGGTTGGGATACATGCTCAAAGGAGCTGCTGCTTTTAGTGGACTCAAAAGCGATGAGACTGATGAACCAAAGTTCTGTACACTAGCCTGTCTTTAAAGCATGTCTATTGGCATTTTGCACCGTAAACCACATGTTACATGAAATTCGATTTTTCTATGCCACAAATTAAGATCTCATATTTGTGAGAGTGATAGCTACATTTGGCTCTGGAATGTTAAATCTTTGTGAATGGGGAATAATGAAATTTGACTTAGAACACCTAAAGTGACAGTTATGATTTCCTCGATACTTGAGCAATGCCTTAGGGTTGGAGTCTGTCACTAGTTACGAGTGTGTTTCTTGCTTGAGGAATAAAGTTTTTGTTTCGTGTTAACGTGTGTGTGGTGTAGCTTCATTGGAGGGTCTGAATCTGGCAGCGTGGGTCTGTTACTGAGAAAGGAAATTGTGTAATTGTGTGTATTTTCTTTGGGGTGTCAATAGGTTCTCAGCCATATGAACTGTGTGCTGTGTGCATTACATACCTTGTTTCCTTCTCAAGTCTTCTTTTGAACTTATATTTTCCATCCACTCCCATGCTATATCCCATATAGGTCTGCTATATGGTGTTCTTCCTAGTTATCAAGAGTTGACCTTGATCTATATTTGAAGGATGTCGACGATCCTTTTGTCGCTGTAGCTGCCAGCTGGGTGTCTAATATTATATGGACAGTTCTTTTCTTGATAAAATCAACTATATGCGTGTTCATTTCTCTTCTTTTTTAGCTGTTAAGCTGCTGTCCGTTTGCAACTAACAATATGCACTCATTGTCTATTGATATGTGTCCTCAGCTATGCAATGATGCAAGTTTCTAAAATATAATTATGGGGAGGATTTCTGCTGCAATTTTTGTTGTATTTTTTCCTTCTTTTATTTGTGATGTGAGAAACTGTGGTGTGGTAGAATTTCTGCAATGCTATATGCTGTCACTTGACATCATTACATTAACCGGTTGAAAAGAGTAGATAGAATGAGATTTTTGTCTACCTTTTCAGTCAAGGAGGAAACGGCCAAGGACACCAACTCCAGGACACTATTTGGGCTTGGACAAATCAAGAGAGTCAGGTAACCTCTCCTAATGTCTGAACCTTAATTTGAACATTTGACGAATTTTTTTGAGACTTGTATAGGAAACCAGCTCGAATCCTTATTCAATATTTATTCAACTGTAGACTTTTTGGGGTAGTCTCACAAGTCCAAACAGTCTCAGCCAAGTTTTTTCTGCAACTGTCTAAATGTTTTGGGTTTGCAGGGC
Organism: Silene latifolia; assembly: GCF_048544455.1. NCBI lineage: Eukaryota > Viridiplantae > Streptophyta > Magnoliopsida > Caryophyllales > Caryophyllaceae > Silene > Silene latifolia. The sequence continues at coordinate 22,432,490 of NC_133531.1, read as the reverse complement.
ATCCTCGTAGCCGACCTCGTGGGGGTTATGGACGTGAAGATTATGGTCATAGAAGATCTCCAAGGCGTTCACCTTATCGAGGTGGCCGGGGTTATTCTCCTCGACGCTCACCGTATGCTGAAAGGTCAAGGAGATACCGATCAAGGTCTTATTCTCCATATGGAAGTCCTGACCGTGGATATGGGCGTCGTTCTGGCTATGTCAGATAAGAAAGCACTGTATGCATTAAGAATTCTGGTATGAATTGCAGACTTTTCTTAGAAGTTGTTACTGTGGTAGAATACTAGAATGTGAATTTGGGTTGCTGGAATTTGGAAGAACTATTGATAATGTTTGTATTAGTTGTGTCCCTTGTGAATTATGATCTTACCGGATCTGAAAATGCTTGTTTTACCATAATTGAAGTTGTGTAAACCACATTACTAGGTTTTGGCTTCTATGGATTACCCTGTTTCTATCGACCAGAGTAGGATACAGTTTTATGGCAAGTGAAGTAATTTTCTATAATGCGATCACAAGCAGTGTCCCATCAGCCACAGCTGTCCTATTTCCCGTCTTTTAAATGACGCAGATTATTGTAGAGGTGGTTAATTGCCTAATAGGTGGCTTGGGTCAAACTCATTTCAGGCCTGACATAAGTTTTGTGGCGCATGGACAAGTGGGCTAGCGGATTTGGGAAGGGTAGCAAGCTAGAGCGTGTAATTTTTCTAAAATATCCTATGTGCCTGCTTTTTCTTTAGGCTGGACAAGATCGTCCAATGTCCCGTCCTGTCCATAAAAGCTCTTGATTGATTACTTCGTTTTAACAATTGGCCGTCTTGTTTGTGAGCTTTTTCTTTGTTGGTAGTTTGTTTGTATGATAATTAAACTTATGCTGGAAGTAATACCAAGTGATTCTCGCATTCTTGTGCAAGTCTGTTGTACACCAGTCTCCTTCCACAACCAAATTCTTGTATAATGTCTCGCCTAATCGCCTTACACTAGAATTTGCGCTTGATATTTTGTTTTCGTCTTCCGTTTTTATCTATAAGGTGTTTTCAGTTTTATGTGATAGCGATGTGGAATCCAATAGAATGAAAACATAATTTTTAGCAAATTTTGAAACTTGAATCTTCGGATTCATTGTGTAAAAATGTTTTGAAAAAAAGAGTAATAAATAAGAAAGAGAAAAGTGGGAGGAATTAAATGGGGAGGGAATCTTTGTCCGAATGCAGAAAACTTGCAGCATCCTCGAGAAAATGAAGTTTCCGGATTCCCATCTCCCTTCTCATTCTTATTTACTGCTCTACTCTTTTTACAAGTTATCCTCCTTTCTGTTTTCCTTCCGTAACTTCGACGCCCGTTCTTTTATCGTAAGAAGATTAGATTGATCCTCTATAATAAGACTCAACCTATTTTGTCTATTTGATTTATCTTTTGCATTGTTGTAAATGCGCTGATTTGAACCTGAGTAGGCTCGGGCTTGACCCGGAATTTTGAGTTGGGTTCGGCTCGAAACTCGTCGAGCCCAAAAAATTGAAGCTCAAGCTTGGCTCGGGTTTGGTCATTATATTATTTTCACTTCATTATCTTTTAAATTCAACTAAATATAAATATTTTTAGAAAAAACAAATAAGATTATGAAATACTAAAAAATATTATATTATAATATATTTATAAATACCTAAATAATGTATTATTTAAAATAAAATTAATATTATGGTATAAAATTTAGACACAATTATAAATGAGCCCAAACGAGCTTTCGAGCGGAGTTTTGACCGAGCCGATTCTGAGGGTTCTAATTCTGAAGGTTTGTTGAGCCGGCTAAGATCATTTACAACCCTAGTTGTCCTCGTGAAATGATCAACCATCTAGTAATTGAGGAAAAAATTGATCTCTACTAAAGCCCTTGAGTCTTGAATTTTGCTGTCACAAAAAAAAAGTCTTGAATTAGATTTCCCTAGGCCATTTCAAACCAAATTGATCGTCTAAAGCTATTGACTTCAATTCTTTGGTGTGGTATTCCATTAATTCTCATTTTAGACGGATTTTTTTTTTTTATGACGAGGGGTTGATCGTCCCGGGCCCATGCATTCCCGCACCACCACATGGACCATGTAAGTCACCCCCTTCGGGGGCTGCAGTGGCCAAGTGATCATCGCCCCAGCTGGTAGTCGAACCCGGGACCTCTCAACTCCTGCATTTCTGCAAGCTTCAAGGTTTAACAGACAGACTTATTTGTTCATTTTCGTCCTCGTGAAATGCATAACCATCTAGTAACTGGGTCACATTTGGCTGTAAGGTCACATATGACACGTCTGAATGGTGAGCTGATCGGTATTCACTAACAAGAAGGTGAAATAGAGAACAAAGGTTATTACGTTGTACCTCTTTTATCTTTTTAAGTATCAGTAATGTTTTTTTAATTTAGTTCGTCTCATTGAAGACAACCACTATCCGTCACAAACTGAAGACGGATAGTGGCCCTCTCACAAAATGCAAGTGAGAGTATCCATTTCCCCCTACTTGCACTATCCATTTGCATTTTGTGAGAAGAGACAGTATTCGTATTCAGCTTATGGCGGATAGTATCCGTCTTTAAGAGATGGACTGTTTTTAATTATCTAAACGATCAAATTTCATTCTTTTAAAATTTATTTTTAAAATTCTAATTTTAATCACCCCTCTTATTTTCTAAAATTATCTAATACGGAGTTTTTATTTACAACTTGATGATTATAGTTTATAAATTGCCCAACAAAACTCTTGCAATCCCAGTTTTCCCAAAAAAAATAAAATAATGTAAATGTAGAAGAGGTGGGACTAAAACTTCATATGGAAAGCATGTGGAATAGGTATACCACTGTATTGTCAGTCAATTTGTCATCGATGAACCTTTTGCTATTTAGTAATCTCTAGTACACCAATTCTTATACCACCAGGTCTATGATACTTCCTACTCCTACTTTTAAAAAAATAATAATAAGAATAAAAAATAACAAAAATTTCCACTACTTAAACAGTTATTACTTTCCATAAACTCTTTTTTTCTCCTGTTTCAAACTACGTCTTCCGTTTCTATCAAAAAAATCATGCATAAAATTTAATTGTCCATCCAACGTAGTGGTTTTTGTAATCTTGATTCGAGTTTTGATTAATTAAATTCTAACTTATCAGGTATGTGTTAAAATTACTTCGTGTTTTGATTAATTAAATTCTAATTTATCGGGTTTGTGTTGAAATTACATTAAACCCTAAAAATTGTATAATACCGTAAATTAAATTGAATTTTTATGTTTTATCTCTCATTATTTATGATTCAATTTGTGGTTTTGGGTGTGATATTCATCATATGACACTATCATATTTCACTCAGAATTTAGTGAATATGATAGTTTAATTTGATGAATATGTCTTATCAAGTTTGATATTCATCATAAGTCACTATTATATTCACGTTGAGTTAAATGAATATGATAGTGTAATTTGATGAACGTGTGTTATGTAATGTGATATTTATTTTATGACACTGTTATATTCACTTCGAGTTTAGTGAATATTCGAGTTTAGTGAATATCGGTCTAATTTGATGATTATGAACTGTAAATTTGATAAAACTCGAATTCAAACAGATGAAAGAAAACTACGAATTTAATAAATTCAATAAGATTTTAAATTTGACAAATGAGTATTTTAGAAAAAAAAAGGTATTGTGAGAGATGTAGTGGGTAGTTTATTTGTTTTCTTTTATTTTTTTTTTAATTTTTTTTTGCCCATAACTACCATGGGTGTATCTTACTCCCTACCCATGGGAGTAGGATATAATTTGCCCTAGTACACAAATATTTTGTGAATTTCCATCTTGTTCAGTAATCGTTTGGAGAGATGGTAAATCCTACTATACCTCCAGTTATATAATAAGCATTACACAGCTTAAAAATAGATATGATAAATATACACAGCTGAAGTAAAAAATTTATATCAAATAATTTCAGTTATAAGATACTTGTAATAGATACGAGTATAAAATGCAAAAATTGTACCAAAAACATAAATTAGAAAATAGTTTAATTGAGTTTCAATTTGAGCCTCGTCGAGCACAGGTTCATCTCAAATTCAATAAAGCGGAGCTTGCTTGCCGGAGTGTGGAGAGGATTCCCATTGTAGCTTCGACTTAACTTGATTTTGATTTTTTCCAACTCAAACACAAGCTTTGACCGAGTTGAATAACACAAATATTTGTGTAAGACGGTTTTATACAAGTTTATTGTAAAATGAAATCTTTAAATAATTATTTTGACCCACTAAAATATCATTATTTAGTTCATTTTACCCTATTTTTATATAAAACCGCCTTACAATACACTAACCGATTGTATATATTGTTGTCGAACGGATTCCCCTCATTTGGATCCCCACCTCTTGAGTAAATACTAAATCCCTATAGTTAACATCATTCGATTTGTAATTTTTGTACCGTGTAATTTCATAAAAAGTGACCATTTTATGTAAAACTGGTCATTTTATCGTAATAAAAAAATGGTCATTATTTACCATAATAAAATGATAACTTTTTTTGTTTCCTCACTTTGTGCCATTTGATAACTTTTGTGGAAAAATAGTTTAGAACTTAAAAAAAAATCAAGAACTAAATGGAACAAACTTTGTGCATTCCCATTGTAGAAGAGTATTAATTTTGTCCTTTAAATATTATCAAAGCATTTAAAAAGAAATTTAATGTTTCCAATTTACTCTTTTGTAGACGTTTTCGTAACCTGCAGTTTCAAGACTGACGTAACGCTCTGTTTTTACTAGTAATTGACCAACAAACACAGAAAAGAACAAAGCAAACCGACTTATTTTATGGCAAAAGTCAAAACAATACTATACCATTATATGGAGACAACCAACAGTTTCTAAACTATTAGCTTGTTTTGTCAATTTTGGGAATTTGAAGGTACAAAATCAATTTCACACTTGAGATTCCTTTTTTTAATTAATTGTCAATAATAATTTTTCATAATTAACAAATTATGGTTAGAGTAAAAAATTTATTATCGAAAATGACCGATAGTAAACCAAAAAACACGAGCCTATGTGAATCCTTTTTTGATAATTAGTTTCGAATCCTTTCCATTTTCACAATTAGTATTTTGGAGCCTTGTGTTGAAAAAGAGAGTCTAAAATTTTTCAACGAGTGTAGTCCAATTCCATCCATCAATTCCAATGAAATGTTTATAGTATTTTGCAAAATATGAGGGATATTTTAGAAAAAGGTATATAAGTCATTGAATCGGGGGATAAAAATTATGTAAAAACTCATTTTAGCATTTACGAAAATTAACAACACAATGTCGGTAAGTACCAAGTACATATTCGAGCACTTAGATCAACTTATAAGGAATTTCATTAGCTTTCTTAGATATCTCGTGTTTCTTTTTCCTAAGAATACTTTCGTATTAAAATTGAATTAAAGTATCATCTACATACTTACAAATTAAACTAATTCATTGCCCTCACACGTCAAAATAATGAAAGATCAAACATACCTAAAGAAAATAAATCAAACATAGGTGTCGCGACAGATTAAAAAAATAAGTCGACATCAAATGAAGTATAACTCATAAACTTTATGAGATGATTCTCTATCCATCCCAATTATTTGTTTAAATTTTACTATATTCATCATAAGATAATTTAATTAAAGATAAATAAATATTTGAGACGTAAAGGTGTTGAGACGAGAAATAATAAAGGCACAAACCTTAACGAGGCCATGTTGTGGTAGCCAAAACCCCATGCATACATGAAAGAATCACTAAGATATTGGCACGGCTCAATCAAAAGAAACCGATAACAAGACCATTTTATTAAAATGGCTCGTAAATAAATCGATCTCTTGAGTGAACCGGGCCAACATCACAATGACACTTCCAATTATTCAAAAACACAAAGAACTTGATAATTTGAACGTAAACAATTTAGAGAGAAGAATTAAGAAGTTAGAGAGAATTAAGGAAGGAAAAGTAATAATGAATAATAAAAAAGTGTGAAGAAAAGGGAATGTCTCGATCAAATTTAAGGAGGAAAAATGGGAGAGAAAAGAAGAGTGCATTAAACAACGTCTTCTACCGAAACCCAAAGAAAGGACCATTGCATTTATGTCACCTGACCCCCCCTCCTTCCTAAGTATTTAATGTTCTACAACTAATGGTGCTACTCATCTCGTGTAACAAACCAACTAGAGCTTTCAATTTGGTCACCAAGTTATGGGTCGGGTTAAGACGGGATTTGTATAATTAGGTTTGGGATTTCTCGAGTTAGAATTGCCTTCCTTTGATCTAGTCGGGTGAGGTGCAGATGTTAACAAAGATAAATGCTAATAAGTCGCTGAGAAATCGGTGAAGTGATACTCATTACGGGTTTAAATCTCGTCAGCAATAAATCCGCCCTTGTGGCTCCCCCCCTTGCACCAAAAAAAATAGAGTTGGGTTTAGGTTTGACTTATCTAAAGGCTTAAACATTTGTTGATTTGGATTTTGTTGGAGTCAATTTACTACTATTGGCTCAACTTTGTATCCATTATTTTATAAGCTTGTTCACATTTGAATTGATAATTTTCTGTTTGATTTATTAAAACTTTTAATGTAACAGCTTCAACAACATTTGAGACTCTAATATCAATGTGGAGTCTCTACATAACCACATACACAAAATCTTATTTGTAACGGCACGTATCCATCACTTTAGAGTGACAGATACCATTTTCTCTCACAACCCAAATAGAGGAGAGAGGGAAGCACATGGGGTGCCCCCACTTTGTCCCCCCCTATTCATTTTGTGAGTGACATTACCCGTCACTTGTTCCAACCCGTCTTCAACAAGACTTCCTGATGACTGAGATATAACACCCAAAATCTAGTAGTACTATTTGGAATATGTTGTTATTTAAGGATCTCATATCCACATTTCAATTTTTCTGGGTAGGTCACGAGTTCAAATTACTTAATTCGTATTATTAAAATAAATCATTAAACAAATACCATATCGGTATTTTATTTAGATGATTTTAAGTTAATTCAGTGTCATAACCAAGACCTAAACGTTGTCTCTGATACCATGATAGATGAACCATCCCAACCAAAAACTTAAGGTGATGATTAATGCCCAACTATTATAATTATTCTTATTAATAACCACCATCACATCTCACGACTTTATCAACTAAGCTAGTTAATATATGTCCCGAGTGTTTTCCATTACTATTGTCCTACACAAATATGGGTGGTACTTAATAGCAGAAACAGTAACAAGGGAATCTGGTGAGAGAGAAAAAGGAAAGAAGAGTGGCCGTTGGTTGCTGGTTTGGGTTATTTAAAGCCCAAGTTACAACAATGTAACGTCTCTTTGCCCCCCTTTCGTTACCTTCTGTAGTATTGTTATTACTACCATCCTACGTACTGTTACTTTTACCTCTAGCTGCATTACTTATCTTCGTATGCTATAGCATTTATGTTGTTGGGTTCTTCCTGTTTCTTCCCTCGTGGAAATGAAAGCTAATTTAATGTTTTGTCTTTTCTCTTCTTTTCTTTTTACTCATTTTCAAAATCAAGTGAATTGAGTATACATTATTGTTGAGATGTTTTCTGTGTAAAAGGACATTTTTTCGGTGGACGATGTTAGGACAAAATCAGATAGTAACAAGTCTAGGTACCATCATCTTACATGTTTGATCTGGGGTCGTTTGTTTATTTAGTCCTTACATTTTGAATGCGAGAGAGTGATACTGAAATTCGATTGTATAACGGCTAATCTTATGACCAATAAGGTTTAGAGTGAAATTTTGCTTCACTTGTGACTAGTCTACTATTCTTGATTCAATATAGGTATGTTACCGACTTGCCAGGGTTAAACAAGTGGTATCAAAGTCAATGATTCGCTTTGGGAGTTAAGATGGTTTTTCAGACAATCCCAAGTATCATTGTGGTATATGGAATTGCATCGATAGAATGCTTCGGGGGCTAACTAAATATGTAGCGGAGTAACTTCAACCATCTAGTGCGAAATATCCCCAAATAAGGGGGGGTGATATATAATACACATGAGTACGTAAGCGACAACTCATAAAGTGTTGAAATCTCTTCCTATACAAGTAGAGATGGTCAACAGTAAGGGTTGACCCACCATAGGCCTGACTCGACCCCTCCTTTACCTATGGCTGTGCCCGAGTCCAGCATTATCTATTCGGCGCAGCTGTCCTTAGCCCGCCGTAATGCTGACCCACCTTAGGCCCGTCCCTTGACCCTGCCTCGGGACGGTTTCGGGCCCGCCTCCGCCAAACTCGTCCCCACCCGTTCCCTCACCCGAGTTGTGCCCGGACTAACCTTTTCCGCCCCTCCTTGCCCGGATCAGGCCAAGCCCGCCCACCCGTTTGAGCTTTAACCAGCCCTACTTACAATTATCGCTACTTGTGTGAGCTGGGCCAAATCTAAGAGACTTGTCTTCACTGGGCTTATATCAACTATTTGAGTGAACAACAAGCCCAAAAAGTCGTTAATCCACATCCCACGTGTACATCATAACAGAAAATAAAAAACGAATATTTAAAAACCGTCCCTATTTCTTTTCTCCGCCTCCCACGCCAAATCCTCACTCTGTCTCTATCGTACTTCCACCTCACAACTATTTAAATTATTTTTCACCATTTTACTCACTTCTTTATCATTATTTTAATTAATCCACCAATCTAATCTCTCCATCTTTCTTATTAATTTTCAACTCAACTTATGTTAATTCATCTCTGACATCTCATCATCACCTTAATTACTAATTAATCCGTGGCCGTACGAGTATTAATTAATTAGTTGATTAGTTAATAGAACAAGTATTTAACGGGTGCAATTGGTTATCTCTAGGCAACTAAATTCCAATTCACTACTCGAGAATAAAATCTAAGTGGTTAAGACGGAGGTATAGTAATACTGGCCAGTAGCCTGACCTTTTAAAAAAGTAGAGAACAAGTAAAAACCCATGTCGAAGTCACCGGCACCACCTGGGGATCCTACGTCGGGTTTCTCTGTTAAGATTGATCCCGGCGAAGATATTTCTTTTGCTAAGTCTCCATTGGAGAGTCAGAGAATATGGCGGGAAGCGAGTTATGATTTTGACAACTCTGCCCCTATGCCGCGAAAAGGTGTGAAAAAGGGTAGTAATAGTGGTAGTAGTGATGGTGGTGATGATGAAGACGATGATGTTTCGGATGAGTTTGATTTCCAGAGGCATAGGGGGAAGGGGAACCCGAGTTTAACTCCGGTTTACGAGCGAGATGGTGAGTTGGTTCGAAGACGTAGTGTCAGTGAAGATGGGCAGCATTTCGGTAAAGAAGGGGATCATGTAGTGCAGTGTACTTCAAACGCGTCGTTTCAGCAGAAGAGTACTAAACCGGGTTTGATGAAGATGAAGAGCAAGTCCCGGCTCATGGACCCGCCTCCAGTTGTGGATAAGCGGTCTGGCCGGGTTGAGAACCGGTCTGGGATGTTAGGGAAGAGTATGGAGATTGAAGAAGATGATCCCTTTGATGATGATTTACCTGAGGACTATAAAAAGGGTAAAATTTCGATATTTTTTGTCGTTCAATGGGTTTTTTTAATTTTGATTGTCGCCGCTTTGGTATGTAGTTTGGTAATTCGTAAATGGCGGGGTAAAACTATGTGGGGTATGCAATTATGGAAATGGGAAGTCATGGGTTTGGTATTGATTTGTGGCGGGTTGGTTTCGGGTTGGTTGATTAGGATTGTGGTGTTTTTCATTGAAAGGAACTTCTTGCTCAGAAAGCGGGTTTTATATTTTGTTTACGGATTGAGGAGTTCCGTGCAGAAGTTTCTGTGGTTAGGGTGGGCTTTATTAGCTTGGATTTTGATCTTAGATAAAAATATCGAGAAGGAGACGAAAAGTCAAGTCTTACCTTATGTGACGAAGATTTTGATCTGTTTTATGGTCGCGACATTGTTGTGGTTGGTTAAGACATTGTTGCTTAAGGTGCTCGCTTTGAATTTCCATGTGTCCGCGTTCTTTGATAGGATTCAGGACGCGTTGTTTAATCAATACGTTATTGAGACGTTGTCTAGACCGCCTTACCTTGAACTTCAGCAGATTCAAGAGGAGGAGGCGAGGGTTATGAGCGAGGTTACCAAGCTTCAAAATGCTGGGGTTCATATCCCTGCTGATATTCGGGAAAATTGCTTACCCAAGAGTCCATTGAGCGGGAAGAGCCCTCGAATTGGGAAAAGTCCGATGTCTAGTAAGAGACATGATCAACAGGGAGATGATTCTAGTATTAGTATTGATCATCTTCATAGGCTAAATCAGAAAAATGTATCTGCTTGGAATATGAAGAAGTTAATGAGATCTGTGAGAAAAGGTGTTTTGTCTACTCTCGACGATCATCTTGATCCGAGAATGGAGGATGATACTGCAATGCAAATTCGTAGTGAGAAGGAAGCGAAAGCGGCTGCCAAGAAGATTTTCACTAATGTCGCAAAGCCAGGCTCTAGGTAATCTCTTTTTGTTATTCCCTTTTTTTTGGGTGCTAAAGAGGGGCTAAGCCCCGAAAATTAATTAATTGCTATTACACGGGGAATAGCTACCCAAAATATATTCTCCCGAAGTACAGTACGTAAATCATTAAAAGGTACGTCTAAGTGTGTTGGAGTGGTGCTAGAATTCACTCCTCTGTTGGCCATTAAATCCGCTGCCATGTTAGCTTCTCTATATGTGTGCCCCAGCTTGGTTACCCAATGAGTCTCCCTAAGCAAGTCTTGACATCTTAACAATAAATTTGAGATTGTCGAAGTTTTCATAAATCACAATCATGGATATTTAAGAAAATGGACAAATATATATGTTGTTAGACTTAACACGAGCTGCACGCAGGTATGCCGACAGTAAAATACTCTACAATCTGGAATTAATGTCGTCTTTTTCGTGTTGTTTGGTCTAGGCATATCTATAAGGAGGATTTGATGCGTTTCTTAAGAGAAGAGAAGGCAAGCAGAACAATGCTTCTCTTTGAAGGAGCTGGTGACGGTAAAGGCATTAGCAAACGGGCACTTAAGAACTGGGTGGTAAGTGATCATATTGCGCGATCTCTTGTTTAATTAGCTATCAATGTAGTTCAAGCTGTCATAACACATCTTTCTGTCAGGTTAATGTGTTCACAGAAAGGAGAGCTCTTGCGCTTTCTCTCAATGATACAAAGACAGCCGTAAACAAGCTTCATCATTTGGTGAATATTCTTGTTGGTATATTGCTGTGATAATCATATGGCTTCTCATTTTGGGTGTCCCAGTTACTCATTTCTTCGTCTTCGTGAGCTCCCAAATTCTTGTGTTGGCCTTTATGTTCGGTAACACTTGCAAAACCACATTTGAAGCAATCGTCTTTCTGTTCTTTATGCATCCGTTTGATGTTGGTGACCGTTGTGAAATCGAAGGAGTTCAGGTAAATTTTTCACTCTTTCTATTTACATTTTTCCGGATTCTAGTAATTTTACGCTTACACAAGTTTTGGTTATAGATGGTCGTAGAGGAGATGAACATATTGACGACTGTCTTTCTCAAATTCGACAACCACAAAGTCATTTATCCGAACAGTGTGCTAGCAACCAAACCAATCAGCAACTACTACCGTAGTCCTGATATGCGTGAAACCATTGATTTGTCTGTCCACATTTCAACTCCGGTGGAAAAGATATCTCTGATGAAAGAGAGAATAACAAGGTAAGGATGTTACGTAGCATCATTTCTCTAGAACGACAATGTTCAGTATATGGTTCATGTAATGTTACCTATCCGTCAGCAGTCGCTTGTTTGTTATTCAAAACATCGAATTAACAAAATCACCTATTTCACAATGCTGATCTTAGGTTGTGCAATGTGGCAGGTACATAGAACATAGGAAAGAGCAGTGGTACCCAGGGCCGAAGGTAATAATGAAAGACGTAGAAGACATGAACAGAATAAAGATAACGGTATGGGTGTATCATACAATGAACTATCAAAATATGGGAGAAAGGTGGGCTAGGAGAAGCCATCTTGTTGAAGAGATGATCAGGATCTTCAGGGACCTTAATATTGAATACCGAATGTTACCCACAGACGTTAATGTCAGAAACATGCCGGCTTTGGTTTCCGACAGAGTACCATCTAACTGGACGCTGTGCGCGAGATGATCATATAGGTGGAAGTCCGACCTCTGGTGACTTCTAAAGTTCATAATGTATTTCAGTATATTCCCTCCGTCCCAATTATTTATTTACTTTTTTTATTCGTTAAGAGGAGTATTTTAATCAAAAGTAAACAAATGACTGGGACAAAGGACGACCTCCCTAGCTTTATTGGTTGAGTGGTTAATATATAATACGGAGGTTAGGGGTCTAGGCCTTGGCTAGCCTTATTTTTTGCTCCAAGATAGGTTATTGAGAGGAAGACGTGTTACACTTCGACCATGTTTGTTTTTGGGCTTTGGTATAAATAGGACACATTACAAGGTACGTTAGGGTCGTTTATATGTTTATGGGTGTCGGTGTGTGAGTGTATGAATTAGTTGTTTATATCTCCGTTGATGTATTCTACTTTGGTCTTATTTATAGTGCAAATGCCATGGTTGATATTGGCTTTTTGGTTATGTGCTTGTTTGGAAGCAATTGGATTTATCATTGGTTGTCTATATATATTACTAGTTTGAAAGCCCGTACTTCGTACGGGTTAATAACCTTGATTATTTTAAAACTAAGTTATAGAAGATTATCGAATAGGTGTTTCGAAGTTCAAATACGGGTGTCACATAATTCTAAAAAAAATGAAATATCCTAATCATTTATGTTCTCTTGATACGTACTTGATTCTAAGCATTAAGTAGCCTCTAAAGCTTTGTTATCTCGAATTCTAGCAAAATTTATTAAGTATTAATCATCATAAGTGTAAGCCAATGAGAACGCTTTGATAACCCTTATGATTAATACAAAGACATGTGTGAAATTAGTGAATACTGAATAGTTTATATTTGCTCTATTTTGGTAGGGAGAATAAAGCAAATGTAAATTGTTGACTGGGACGGAGGGAGTATATATTTTGTTTGCTAATAAACTAATCTTATCTAAAGTCCAAAGTTTTTCTTAAGTATAAATTAACATTTTTTTTCTTATAAATATTAAGTAATTTTTAAGGGTTGGACTATCTGGAAGAAAAAAATGTTAAAACTTGAAAATTTGACATTATGTAACACGTTACTTTTAAAGTCTCTTATATAATAAGAATACTACTTATGTATGTTCGTTATTTAAAAAATCAGCTTAAAAATTAAAAAATAAATAACTTATTGCTAAACTACTAAATTTGAGTAGAAAATGAGATGATATAACAGTATATAATTATATAATTGTGAAACCACCAAAATCAAAAGTATAATTATATAATTGTCAGTTCACTAAGGTGGCGGGGTTGAGATCGACAGAGACGGGGAGTATTTTTTTCGATGGGAATGTTGTTGAGGGTTCGGATTTCTTCAGATATCTAGGATCTATTATTCAAAAAGATGGGGAGTTAGACGGAGATGTGGCCCACAGAATTAAAGCGGGATGGTTGAAATGGAAGAGTGCTTCAGGGTTTCTATGCGATAAAGATATGCCCCAAAGATTAAAGGGAAAATTTTATCGCACGACAATTAGGCCTGCCCTACTTTACGGCTCCGAGTGTTGGGCCGTGAAACATTGTCACATTCAGAAGATGAGTGTGGCGGAGATGCGCATGTTGAGGTGGATGTGCGTACATACAAGGAAAGATCGGTTAAGGAATGAGGTGATTTGGGAAAAGGTAAAAGTGGCGCCAATAGAGGACAAGATGATGGAAAACCGATTAAGATGGTTTGGCCATGTGAGAAGGAGACCTATGGACGCATCAGTTAGGAGGCTGGAGACTTGGAGAACAGAAAAGGTCCTTAGAGGCAGAGGAAGACCGAGACAGACATGGTTGAGAGTGATAGAGCACGATATGAGAGTTTTGGGGCTTGAGGAGAGTATGGTGACGGAGAGGGCACAATGGAGGGAAAGGATACATGTGGATTTTTAGTATTTGATGTTTTTGACTGATTTAGTGTTTTTTTTATTCATTTAATTTAAAGAAATTAATTTATTTATTTTTCTCTCCTTTATTACACACTTTCTCAACAACCACTTTCTTATAGTTTTTACCTGGTTCATTCCGGATCCTTAACTCTATTTCGGTTTTTAAAAATCGCTTTAATCTTTTCTCTCGATTTAAATTTTAAGTTTTTATAAAAGAAAGACGGAATTCGATTTTAAAACCTCTAAGTTCACCTTGACTTTCCATTACATTTTCGTTCTCCCTTTTTGTTTTTCATCTTCCCTTTTTTATTCGCATTTTGAGGCGTGCGTTCACCCATGGACGGTTCGAAATGATGATTCATGTCAGCCGACCCCAAATCATTTTGGGATTAAGGCTCTGATGTTGTTGTTGTATTGTGGAGGTAATAATACAAACTCTTATAAGAGCTATCTAAGACAATATCTTAGAGACTCAAAAGATTTTGGGTTGATATTTAAGTTCCAAGGATGACTCATATTTATAATCATAAGATCACCTCACATTATGTTAATCTTTCGATGTGAGACAATTCTACTATTTATAATAATAGGATAAGCACACCTTATGTTAATCTTTCGATGTGGGACAATTCTACTATTTATAATAGGATGACCACACATTATGGTAATTTTTCGATGTGGGACAATTCTACTATTTATACGTAGTATGTTCACCACATCTTATTATTTTACAATGTATGACATATAATATACTTAGAATTACATCATCTTTTTCGCACCTAGTTCGACATCCAACTCGATTTAATAACGTTTTGTTCTTTGGATTTTTCCCCCTTCACTGATGTTAAACTCTTTTTGTAAGTCTTTTAATTTAAGTACATATTTAAACCAAAAAAGGTTGAAGGCGGATAATTCCGTCTTAAATAAAAATTCGTGTATAATAAAATACAAATAAATATGGTATTAAGACTACATATGCTGTTATGGCCTATGGATTTTTTAGGAATATGTTTTTGTAGCATTTTATTATGAGTGTGTTGGCACCTCCTAGAGCTAATATGGTAGCTGAACTTTGAGCTCTTTGCTATACTTGGATTTTTTCAACTGTTGTCCGCTTAATTATTTGACTAATATTCAGTGAATTGGTCCCATTGTAATGAAATCATACCTAACTCATTTTTATATTCTCATTCTCATTAAATTGAATTAATCAATATTAATCGCTTTTAAGACTTATTAATTATGGAGATCATGCATACTTACTGTTACATTTATTAGTTAGTCTTATCGGTGTTCGATTGTTAGATTAAAGTATAATATAATTAGATAATTGAATCAAGAAAATCAAGGTCACTTGTATCAATTTAACTGCTAGAGCGCAACAAATGTAACGTATCAGACAACTGTAACATATAAGAGCTCTTTAAGCTAATACTTAAGAGACTCAAAAGATTTTGGGTTGATATTTATGTTCAAAGGATGGCTCATATATATAATCATAGGATCATCACACCTTATGTTAATCTTTCGATGTAGGATAATTCTATTATTTATAATTGGATGACCCCCACCTTATGGTAATTTTCCGATGTGGGACGATTCTACTATTTATATGTAGTATGTTCTTCACACTTACATTAGATTTCAATGCGTGACATATAACATACTAAGACGCACGTCTTTTTTTTTCTTACCTAGTTCGACATCCTATATTGTCTATTAATAATCGTACTTTTTTTTTCTTTTTTTTTTTCTGCAAATGGTATGAAATTAATACTCTAATAATTTCATTTTTTTATCCCAAATCTAATTATCTAATTTTTTTACGATAGTTTTTTATCAAATGAAATGTATAATGTTTTTATATTAAAATTATAAACATGACTTGGATATATAATATAGGAAATATATATTATAATAATTAAAAAATATCCATTTTATTTTTTATATCATATTGTGGAGATATGATACAAACTTTTAAGAGACTCAAAAGATTTGGGTCAATACCTAAGTTTCAAGGATGCCTCCGATTTATAATCATAGGATTAACCCAGTTTGTTAATCTTTCGATGTGGGACAATTATATTATTTATACGTAGTATATTCTCCACACCTACATTATTTTTCAATGTGGGACATATAATGTATTAAGAACTAAGAGGTACATTATCTTTAGTATGTGCAAATGATATAAAATTTATACTCTAATGATAGCATTTTTAATCACGAATCTAATTATATTATTTTCATAATTTTTTCAACAATATTTTTTTGTCAAATGAAATGGAAAAGTTTTTATATAAAAATTGGAAAAACCACTTGAATATAATTTAGGAAATATATATTTTATAATTATTAAAAGATTCTCCACTTTATTTTTTACATCAAAGATTATTATTTATGATGCTTTCCTAAATTGATTTTTGATGATGTGGACGCTCTAGAATTGCTCGAAAAAAGCCTCTTTTATAAATATACTAGATTTAATGCCCGGGCAATGCCCGTGCCAATTTGTAATATCTTATGATTATTATGATGTAATAAATTTTGCTGAACTGAATATATAGAAGCTTAACCGAACTCATAGGTGTTTTAACTTTTCTGAACTGAACTGGTAGGAACTTAACTTATAGAAAAATGGATATGATTTGAGCTTAACTTTTCCGAATTATATTTATAGGAGTTGCACTAAATTTATAGGAGCTTAACTTTTTTTTTTTGAAATTGTCATCTCATTAATAATCAACTAAGCGTAGGTTACAATGAAGATAACAAATAGACAAAGGAAAATTAAGATTGCTAACGTAAAAAATACATTCAAAATAACTATCTAAATACTGGTAATGGCGCTGCCGCTCCAAAATCATAAATTTCTTGAATCTATGAATAATCGATGTCTTTGCATCCTTCTTGATGGAGGGAAACAGTGTAGCCGTCTTGATGTATTCATCCACGAAACAAATCTGATAATCTCCCCGTCGATTAAAATTTATTATATTGATAACAATACCACGAAAAAATGGAAAAACCCCGAAAGAAGGGACGGAACAACAGATCTCACCAAAAGGGAGACTATTATTGAAAATAAGATAGATCTGCATAATATTAGTTGTTTAAGAAAGCTTTTGTGGGGCTTACCATCGATGGATGATCGATGGAAGCCCCCGAATAATAATGGAGGCTAGGTTTTTAGAGAGGGTTTTTCTTAGAGAGAGAGGGAGATTATTGATTATAGGAGCTTAACTTTTAAGTTAATCTTAAAGGTACAGACCTCTTACTCATAGCACAACGCAAGTCAAATATCTAACTATAGTCAATTTTTAACTTATAAGTTTGGTTGATTGTTTTGGAATAAAGTGGAATAGAATGAGTCCAGTGTATAATATATTATCACTGTTCCGGGTGTAATTCCGAAGCAGTTATTTGTTACCACTCGTGGCTTGTAGAATGACGTCTTTGATTGAATCCTCCTTTCGGCCTCTCCTGAAACAATGAACAAACTGAGGGCTCGGCTTTGGCCGAGCGTACTCACTCCGACGCTCAAGTCAGTGAACTTAAAGAGATAAGTTGTGTGTTACTTGGCGAAGTATATATTGTAGAGAGATAAGGAAGATTTTACCAGATTATGAGGTGTTTATGTTATATTTCGGATCCTTTCCTCAATGAGGGTTGAGGAGTATTTATAGACTTTCACCTTTTGTCACGTAGTGGCCAAGTGGCCAAGTGGCTGGCAGGTGGAAAGACTGATCTACCCTCGGCCGAGGGACCCATGGCAGGCCGGCGGGCCCTGTTGACTCCATGCCGAGGGGTCTTGGATATGAGTACGCGGATATGTGTCCCGGCTGGCTAGTTGTCCTAGCCGGGACCCAAGTGACAGGCCGGTAGGCTGCGTCGGCTAGGCTGTCCAAGGTGTTAACTTTGCTTTGGATATCTTTGACTTTGCTCAATATGTTGACTCGGTCAGCGGGTGCAGAATATGCCCCATCAATTTGCCCCCAGCGTAGTCTATGCCGTGGTATGGACCTTCGATGAGTGTTGAGCGTATTCTGCGCAAGTAAAAATTTCTGCCCCGGCTTCTTCTTCCCCGGCTTGCTTCTGTTCCGGCCGTACCATATCCCCCCTCCACATGGATGTGTAATGGACATCAAATGTGGAAAAAGAAGGTGTCGCTGGCCGGCGGGTCCAAGGTTGAGAGTGCCGGATGTTTTGATTGCCCCCGGCCGGTGCTGCCAAGCTTGGTTGATCAGCTGGCCGTTTGGCAAGTAGATAACAAGGAGCGTGTTGAAGAAGATACGTCGATTGGCATTCTGCCAAGTAGCGTGTCAAAGAAGATTGGTAACTGTTGTGACGATTGACATTTCGTGGCTGCATGCTTGACACGTGTCTCCGTGTTGATTGGTTGACGTTTCATGGGCTTTGCCCTGATTGGTCGGATTGAGTGGGCTTTGCCTATAAATAGGGCAGTTAGCCCCTGAATTTGGCCTTCCAAATTCATTTTCTTAAAAAAAAAAAAAAAAAAAAATTTCTTCTTCTCGCTTGGTTTTCTTTGACGAAACTTCTCTCTAGTCTTTGAAGCGTTACTCGGCGTAACACTCTTCCCAAGGTAAACAAACAAATTTTCCAACTTT
The DNA here is from genome assembly GCF_048544455.1 of Silene latifolia. NCBI lineage: Eukaryota > Viridiplantae > Streptophyta > Magnoliopsida > Caryophyllales > Caryophyllaceae > Silene > Silene latifolia. The sequence goes on along the minus strand of NC_133531.1, from coordinate 22,413,758 downwards.
TAATTGTTAAGTTTTTGTTGTGAACATGTCTTCTGCTGATGCCGGACCTAGTAATCCTGCGACGGGGGGTTCCCCGTCGCGCCTTGATGAAGAGGAGGCACTGGCCGCCATCCCGATAAGGTCCGGGGGCCCTAGGTCTCCTTCTCCCGAGGTTGACGATCAGTATTTGGGAGATTTCTCGGATGATGATGATGGTGATGATGAGGAAAGGACTCATCCTGATGAGGAGAGGCCGTATATCTTGGATCACGGCGACGCCTGTAAGATCGGCCCTGATCGTGTTTGGACCAACAAGTTCGCCAGTTGTTCTGGTTCTGAATTTTTCGAACATCATTTCTCCTTTGGCAGGGAGTATAAGATTGTTATTCCTAGAGAGGGTCAGCCCGTCTGTTGCCCTCCCCCGGGTTGCATCGTCGTATACATCAGACACCTGGAGTATGGGCTCCGGTTTCCTCTGAATGAATACGTTATGGCCATAATTAAAGCCATGAACGTCGCCGTGGCCCAACTGCATCCGTTGGCCATTAGGAATATAGTTGGCTTTGTGTGGCTCTGTCTCTTTAAAAAGGAGGCCCCAACGGTTAACTTATTCCGCCGGCTTCATCACCTTAGGCCGTCAGCCCCCGGTCGCACGGGGTGGTACAGCGTGCAGACGGAGCCGGGCTACGTTACCGTATCCAAAATTACATCTTGTAAGGACATGAAGGGGCGGTGGGTATACGTCGAGGTGCCGGAGGACTATCCACTGCCCCGGTCCTTCCAACACCGCGTCAATTTGCGGTGCGAGAGTAAGGGGGAGCATGACAAATGGGTCTCCCGGAGTAAGCTAAAGATGGACGCCAGCAGGGTCCCTCTAAATGAGGACGAAAAACGGGCAATGAAGCTGTTCGAGGTTGAGAAGAATAGGATGCCCAAGGGATGGCTGCCCCCGACGCAGATCATTCTTCAGGATGAGCTGCTCTGCCACGTCGGCCTCATACCGGCCCTCGAACAGGGTGAGTGGGGTCGGTGTGAGGCCCATCTCTGCTTTTAATTTTTCTGCTTTTGAACTTTGATTTATTTTTTTGACTTAACTCTTGCTTCGTTTCCTTTGCAGACCGTTTTGGCCTGGATCTGTCTGAAGATATCCTTAGGAGAATGGGACTTGATAAGGACAAGCAAGTTGTTGATTTGCATCCTAAGGCCCAGACCCGTGATCGCAGACCGGCGCCAAACGACCTCATGGATCAGCGGTGAAGGCATTGGATGTGACGGCGGCCCAGGCGAAGGTTGCCAATAAAGTGCCGCGCCGAACGCGAAAAGCAACGTCTTCGGCGGCGACGGCGTCAACTTCAATTCAGCCTCCAATCCCTGCAGTCCAAAAGGAGACGGTGGTGGTCGTCGATATTACTGATGAGGAGGCCGACGTGGCAGAGGAATCTCCTCTCTTTCGTAAGAGAAAAGAGACTGCTACTGCCGCTGCTGCCGCTGCTACTGCTGCTACTGCTACCGAGGCCGGCAAAGAAATGGGTCCTCCGGCCAAGAAGGCCAAGCCTGGTACATATTTAACCTGTAGCTCAGACTTAGCCGGTTCATTAGGCGTTCCTGATGACAGGCTCTCTGGTATGTCCATGAATGTTGACATGGATGCTTTGATTGAATTTTTTGTAGATCAACCGCCGCCGTCTACCGGACACACTGTTGAACGGCGTACTGAGAAGCGACCTGCGCAGACGGGTGGTAAAGATGCCACCGTCGTATCCTCCTTCCCGAAGCCTACCCCCGCCCAGATTAGGTCCGACGGCCTAAGTTTATCCAGGATGCTGGCGAAGTGGGCTGATGTGGCCGGTGCTCATATTATGGAGCAATAAAAGGTCATGGCTGAAGTTGCCCCACAGCTTGAGCGGCTCAGGCTTGAGGTCGCCGCGAAGAAGGAAGCCGAGAGGGCCAAGGCCGAGGCTGAAAAGGCGGTCCTTGCGAGCGAAAACTTAGGGAGGATGCTGAAAGCGTCCTTCTTGAGAGAGCCAAGGCCGAGGTCATGGAGGCGATGCCGCTAAGCGGCTGGAGGAGCGTGACCACCTCCAGGCTGTCGTCGACTTCACTGCCAAGAAGAGGGACGAGTGGAAGTCCATGTTTAAGGCCCAGGGGAAGGTGCTTCGGAATATGAAGGCTATCATCGCCCAGAGGGAGTTGGACATTGAGAAGCTCCAAAGCGTCATTCTTCCTAACATGTGCGCCCAATACCGGGACCTGGCCGAAGAAGCCGCCAGGGAAGTGATAGGGGAGCTCTTTCTTGATGGCTCCTTTCCATGGCAAAAATTTGACGAGCTGTTTGATGACAAGCTTGATGCTAAGGAGAAGGCCGCAGAGGCAAAGGCCGCTGAGGAGGCAAAGGTGAAGAAGGAGGAAGAGGAGGCCGCGGAGAAGGCGGCTCATGCTGAGAAGGCGAAGGCGGCCAAGGAGGAAGCTGAGAGGGCAAGGGCGATTGAGGTCGCCGAGGTCAAGCCGCCAAGACAGCTTTCGGGTCGCCTACCAAAGATGATGTTCACTTGACGTCGCCGATGGCGAGCAGCAGAATGCATAGGGAGACGGGCGGTCGTCACCAGTTCACCCTAGATCTCGGATAGCTTCACTGTTCGGGGCCAATTATTAAGCCCTTCCTCCCTGCCATCTTTTGGCGCTTCAAATGATATGTCTGTAACCTTTTGTTCTTCTTTTCCTTGTTTTTTGTAAAACTTTGGTAGGTTGTGTTTTGGCTTATCCCTATGGGGACTACGGCCGTCGTATTCTCCTTACTTGTAATCATTTTCAATAAAGCTTGTTTATTGGCCCTCGGCTTGGCCGGGGCTTTGATCACAATCCTTCACTTGTCTTCTTACGTTATTAATTGAGCGCTTTTTTCGTTTTTACCTTCGGCCTGGCCGAGGCAGTTAGAATGCGTATCTCAACTGTGTTTAACGTTTTTTAAACATGTTGGCATGTTGGTCGCTTCCTCTTTCATTCTCGGTCTTGCCGAGGCGTCCGATTTGCGCTTCCCAACCGCCGCTGTGAACATGTTAGCGTATCGACCGTTGTGTCCCCTGCCAGGCCTTCGGTTGGCCGAGGCGGCTAGAGGTTACGGCTCGACAGCATTCGTATCTGTAGACATATTGATCGCTTCCTCTGCCAGGCCTTCGGTTGGCCGAGGCGGCTAGAATTGCGTCTCAACTGTACTTATACGTTCCTAAGGCATGTTGGTCGCTTTCGAGTATCAATCTATGCTTTAGGTAGTGATCGCGCCGTGGCGTCTACTTCTTGGGGTGACTGCCCGGCTTGGGCCGTGGCGTCTACCTCGATATGACTACGGAGGGGATAAACACTTTGATGGAAAACTTGGATGATTTTTCAATAGATATAAACACGCGTTGGGGTGCCAACAACAGTTTTTGGACACCTCCGCCGCTATACAAAGTATTTCCTGAGGTTGTCAGTGTTCCAATGGCTCATCAAAGGCACACCCTCCATATCTGTCAGCCGGTATGTACCCGGCCTCATTTCTTCAACCACTTTGTAGGGACCCTTTCAGTAGGCCGTCAATTTACCATGAATGTTTCTTTTGTTGGTGGCGGCCGACTTTCTTAGGACTAGATCCCCTACTTTTAAGTCCCTTTTGTGGACTCTTCGGTTGTAGGCTCTTCTCATTCGGTTTTGGTATACTGCCAAGTTGAGGCGTGCTGTATCTCGGCTTTCTTCGACCAGGTCTAGGAGGTTCTCGAGCCTTCCTCATTTTCAATCGGGTTAAAGGTGGCCGTTACAATGCGGCACCGATGCTTCAATTGGTAGGACTGCCAGCACCCGTAGACTAAGTGGAATGGATCTGTGCCCGTTGCTTCTTTCTCCGTGGTTCGAAGGGACCACGGGACGCCGGGTAGTTCATCGGCCCATCTTCCCTTTAGGTCTTCAACTTTCTTCTTCAAACCGTTGAGGATTGTTTTATTGGTCGCCTCCGCCTTTGTCCGTTTGCTTTGTGGGTGGCGGACGGAGGAGGAGTATGCGAATTTGATACCAAGCTCTTCCAACCAGTTCATTATTGTGTCACTCCAAAACTCTCGGCCGTGGTCAAATACCATGGCTTGGGGTAAACCAAAACGAGTTATGACATTTTCCCAGATTACCTTTCTTACGGCCGCCGTCGTCTTCGCAGGTACCGCTACAGCTTCAACCCATTTGGTGAAGTAGTCAACGGCGACAATCAAGTACTTTCTTCCTCCGGATGCCGTTGGAAATGGCCCTAGTAGATCCATTCCCCACTGTGCAAAAGGAAGGGGACTAAGTACCGGCTGCAGGTCTCGGGAAGGTGCATGTATCACTGGAGCATGCATTTGACAGTTGTTGCACTTTTTGGTTTTGGCTCGGAATCCTCAAGCATGGTGGGCCGTAGAAGTAGCGGCTCGGAGAGCTTTGTGGGCTAGTGTTCTTGCCCCCATGTGATGACCGCAGATGCCTTCGTGAATTTCTGTCAGTATTAGCTCCGCGTCGGCTGGGCCAACACATTTCAAGAGTGGCCTTATCACGGACCTCCTGTATAATTCTCCTTCAAACACCAAGTACCTTGCTGCGATCCTCTTTATCTTCTGCGAGAGACTGCGGTCCTCCGGTAACTCATTTATCAATTTGTACTTCATTATCGGAGTCATCCACGTCGTCTCGGCCTCTATGTCGCCCACCATGCCGACGGTCTCAGTAATGCTTTTGGCGTTCCTGATGTCCACCAGCACGGTTCGACTGACATTCTTGATGGTTGAACTGGCAAGCTTTGAGAGAGCGTCGGCTCGGTTGTTCTCAGACCTGGGAATGCATTGTATCTGGAAAGATTTCAATTTTGAAGTGTCAGCTTTTACCCTTTCCAGGTATCTTACCATCCCGTCGTCTCGAGTCTCGTACTCTCCTCTGATTTGATTAGCCACTAAAAGTGAATCTGTTTTCAAAATGATGTGTTCCGCACCGGCAGCTCTAGCTAACTCGACTCCAGTTATCACCGCCTCGTATTCGGATTCGTTGTTTGAGGCTGAGAAGGCAAATTTCAAGGCGTACTCAAACTCGTCCCCGTTTGGGCTGATGATAAGGATGCCGGCTCCTAAGCTGTTCGCCGTGGAGGACCCGTCGGTGTATACTTCCCATACTCCGGGGTTTGACTCTTCTTGATATGTGCACTCGGCCAGGAAGTCTGCAAGTGTCTGTCCCTTTATCGAGGGCCTCGGCTTGTATTGAATGCCGAAGCCGGATAGCTCTACCGCCCATTTGATGAGCCTGCCGGATTGCTCAAATTTTTCCAATGCTTTCTCCAATGGTTGGTCGGTTAAGACCGTCACGGGATGTCGTCGAAGTAAGGTTTCGATTTCCTTGCGGCAACAACGACGACAAAGAAAGGCTGCTTTTTCAATCAGTGGGTAATTTCTTTCGGCGGACAACAATGTATGGTGACAAAGTAGATTGGGTGTTGCTTTGTTTGTCTTCTTCTCGATGATCACGGCGATCGACCGTGGCCGAGGTAATCGCTATGTATAGATATAGCGTCTCCCCAAAGATCGGCCGGGACAGGGGTTGGGAGAGTTTGAAGATGAGCTTTGATTGCACGAAAGCCGTGCTCTGTTCCTCCCCACCAAGTCTTTATTTCCCTTCAACACTTTGAAGAATGGGGTGCTCTTGTCGGCTGACCGAGAGATGAAACGGGCGAGAGCCGCCATCCTCCCGGTCAACATCATAACCTCTTTTCGATTTCTCGGCTCCGGTAGGTCCAAAGATTGCTTGGACTTTTTCGGATTGGCATCAATTCCCCAGCGGCGCCGACAAGCACGCCGAGGAACTTACCTGACCGGACACCGAAGTTGCATTTCATTGGGTTAAGTTTCATCTTGTATTTCCTTAGTGAACAAAATGTCTCGTGTAAATCGGCTAAGTGCTCGCTGTCAGACTTGATTTTTACAATAGCATCGTCGACGTAAGCCTCAATGTTTCGCCCTTTTTGATTTTGGAACACTTTGTCCACCAGTCTTGTGTAAGTTGCGCCGGCGTTCTTCAAACCGAACGGCATCATTTTATTCATGTATGTGCCATTACCGGTGATAAATGCGCATTTTGGCATGTCATCTTCGGCCATGAATACCTGATGATACCCTGAGAAGGCGTCCAGTAGGCTCAGCATAGTGTAGCCTGCCGTGGCGTCGATTAAACTATCTATTCGAGGCAAGGGATAACAATCTTTGGGGCACGCTTTATTAAGATTGGTAAAATCTACACACATCCTCCACGCCCCCGATGATTTCTTCACCATTACAACATTAGCTAACCACTCAGGATAAGTACAAGGCATGATAAAGCCCGCCGCTAGTAATTTATCTACCTCGGCTTTGATGGCCTCATCCTTCTCGGCTGAGGAGTTCCTCATCTTCTGCTTGACAGGGCGAGCGGTGGAGAGTACGTTCAGCTTGTGAACAATTACCTCCCGGCTCACGCCTGGCATCTCGGCTGCTGAGTAAGCGAAGACGTCTTTGTTCTTCCTCAGCAGGTCTAGGAGAGCGGCCCTGAATTTTGGCTCCAGGTTGACACCGACAGTTACGGTGCGCCCTAGGTCAATTTCCACTTCTTCGGTCTCGGCTCCTTCGACCATGCCGACAAAGGGCATCCATGAGGTCGCCCTCCCGTTGTAAGGATGGGCTTTTCCCCTTCTCGACCTCTTCGCCACTTTGAGGGATTGCATGTTGCACCCTCGCGGATATCCGGACGTTGACTACTTCGTCTTTTTCGTCCTTTGAGACGAGCTTATGCGCTTCCCCCCGGTCCGAGACATACATCAGTGTCAGGGCCCGGATGGACATTACTGCGTCGGCCTCGCTCAGAGTGACTCGGCCTATGAGAACGTTGTAGGCGGACGAGCCGTCAATGACCACGAACTCAGATAGGACATTCTTAGCCGCATTCCCCTCGCCGAACATCACCGTCACTGATTGACCCTGGGGGTACCAGGCCGGCCTTTAAAAAGCGTACAACGGATTGGTGCGGGGGCTCAAGTCCTCAACCTTCGCACCGAGATTGAGAAAGCACTCCCTGAACATGATGTTCGTGTAGGCGCCTGTGTCAATCAGGCACCTCTTGACCAGGTGGTTGGCTATGTCCAAGTGGACTACAAGTGGGTCGCTGTGCAGGGCGATGACTCCCTCGTAGTCTTTCTTCCCAATAGTCATATCGGGGATGTTGGAAGCGGGGATCGCTGTTTTGGGCACAAAGTTGATGGCCTGATACAGCTCGTTCAGGTGTCGTTTGTGCCCATGAGCGGACCCACCGTTCTCGTTGCCCCCGATGACAACATGGTTTACTCCTATCCGTTCAAAGACGGATTTTTTATTTGAGCCGCCGGTATTATTCTTTTGGCCTCCGGCAACATATTTGCCGAGGCTCCCCTTCCGGATCAGCTCTTCAATGGCATTCTTCAGATGCCGGCAGTTGTCAGTTAAGTGACCGGTGTGGCCGTGGTACTCACAGTACTGGCTCGTGTCACCGTCCCCCCTCGCCTTGGGAGGCCTTTCCCACTTCTGACCCTCGCTCTTACTCAGGGAGAAGACCTCGGCAGCAGATACGACCAGGGGGGTGTGACCATTGAACTGATTTTGGTAGTACGGTCCCGAACTCCCCCCGGCGCCCGCCGAGTTCTGTTTCCTGGCGGACTTGTCGGACCGTGACCTATTATTGTCACGGCGTCCTTCATCCGGGTTGTCCTCCCGGCGGCTCTTACTCTCTGAGTGCCCGGCCTCGTTGTGGCCTACCCATGTTTTGTGATAGTCCTCCACCTTTATGGCTTGGTCGGCCATCTTCCTGGCGGAGTCTAGGTTCAGGCCTCCGCACTTGATGAGCTCGTTTTTCAAGTCCCCTCTTGGGAGGCCTTTCATCAGTGCGAAGGCCGCCGTTCATTGCTCACTCACGAATCTGCTGAACCTTGGCGTCGAACCTCTTCACATAACTTCGGAGAGACTCGCCTCCCTCCTGTTTGATAGTCAGGAGATCCGATGTCTCGACGGCCCTTCTCTTATTGCAAGAATACTGGGCCAAAAATATGTCCCTTAGGTCGCCATAACAGTATACCGACCCATTGGGTAGCCCCTTGTACCAACTTTGCGCCATCCCATGCAGGGTCGTTGGGAAAACTCGGCACCAAACCTCGTCAGGTTTCTCCCATACCGACATGTAAGACTCGAAAGCCTCGGCATGGTCGGTTGGGTCGCTTTCTCCTTTGTATGATATGGGCGGCAACTTTAGCTTAGTCGGCACCGGGACATCTAGGACATAGGCATTATGTGTCGAATGGCACGCGGCGATCGGCTCCTCGCATCCTTAGTCCGGCTCCTCTCCCCGTGGCGGGAAGGGCTTCTTCTCCGACTCTGGTGAGTCGGACTTCTTCTCCGACTCTGGTGAGTCGGACTTCTTTCACTCCTCTGGGGCAGGCCTCGTTGGTGCCGCGGCGACGCTGTCCTCCCGCGAGTGCGGGAAGGGCTCAGGTCTACCACTGGCACTCTGGGTTCCCCCGGCGTCTTGACATGGTCAACTTCCTCCAATGCTCCGTTCAAGTTTCTCGGAGTCACTTTTTGGGCCCTGGTCTCCTGTGGGGGTGCCGCCGCTCTTGTCGTTGTGACAGTGTGAGTCGGCGTGCTACCCATTAGGTCCAGGAGTAGCTTTAGTTTAGCTGCATCAACCACATGTCCCATGATAGTGACTTGGTCGGTGGGCAGCGGTGTATCTTGTTCTTTTGGCATCCCGTACGTCGTATCAGTGATACGGCCGGTGGGGGATTGCCCGATTTCAGAGTTGTGGAATGTGTCATCTTGGCAGAATTCAGTTTCCACGAGCACCATCTATGGCTGTTTCGACATCTTCTTAGCTCGTCGGGTGGGTTTTGTTTTGTGTTTTTTTTTTGTTTGGGAATGAATGTGACTAGCTTCTAGTATCGTTTCCCCACAGACGGCGCCAATTGTTCCGGGTGTAATTCCGAAGCAGTTATTTGTTACCACTCGTGGCTTGTAGAATGACGTCTTTGATTGAATCCTCCTTTCGGCCTCTCCTGAAACAATGAACAAACTGAGGGCTCGGCTTTGGCCGAGCGTACTCACTCCGACGCTCAAGTCAGTGAACTTAAAGAGATAAGTTGTGTGTTACTTGGCGAAGTATATATTGTAGAGAGATAAGGAAGATTTTACCAGATTATGAGGTGTTTAGGTTATATTTCGGATCCTTTCCTCAATGAGGGTTGAGGAGTATTTATAGACTTTCACCTTTTGTCACGTAGTGGCCAAGTGGCCAAGTGGCTGGCAGGTGGAAAGACTGATCTACCCTCGACCGAGGGACCCATGGCAGGCCGGCGGGCCCTGTTGACTCCATGCCGAGGGGTCTTGGATATGAGTACGCGGATATGTGTCCCGGCTGGCTAGTTGTCCTAGCCGGGACCTAAGTGACAGGCCTGTAGGCTGCGTCGGCTAGGCTGTCCAAGGTGTTGACTTTGCTTTGGATATCTTTGACCTTGCTCAATATGTTGACTCGGTCAGCGGGTGCAGAATATGCCCCATCAATCACTAATTCTCCTATTAAACGGTGTCTCAATCAGGTTAATGTGAGACAACTCGTATAATATAGGTAATTACTAATATAAACTTTCTAAAATTTACTTTTGTTAATCTCTAGGGTGGTGTTTTCCATGTCTTATACTAACCTAGTATAAGACGGCCTTTCAAGTTACGCAACTAATATTTTTTCCGTTTCATTGAGTTGTTTAGCATATTATTTCGGGCCATTTTAGTTAATTCTATACGTTTCTTTTTTCACTTATAACCTTTCTGAATGATTATAATCTTCCCTACTTAGACGTGCTTAGTGCTTACTATACTCCGTATAAAGACACATATTATATGGAAATTTAATCTATGGCCTTAGTTAAAGGAGTTGATCGGTCTGAGTTGATCCAGTGTGACATCTCCACCACGTGATAAATATAAAATGACATACGTGTTAAATACCATTGCATCTGTTATGAGTTAGGCCCTTTATTCGATTAAGTCTTCTTTTTTGTTCTTACCTCTATTTATGTGCACCAATTGATAATTCATCATGTACTAAATTCGGGTCCTCCGCACATAAATTCTACTATGAAAGTTAGTGTAGTAGAAATATGATTCAATTTCTAATATCCAATTTATATACTCCTCTGTTCCAGACTTCTTTTAATTTGTGAGGGGAAATAAAAGAAGTGTAAATATATCACTGAAGGCGGAGTAGATAATTAAATATAGTTGTTGGGTTCCTTATGTTGATGATAACATGCCCATTTGATTTGTGTCATCTTAGTTTACCTTTTCAGGATACATGATCATATCAAGCATGGATTAAGAAGTGTTGAAGTTGTTATTAATCCCATTGTAATAAGTCATGTGTCATCTAATGTACAAGTGAGAAAGTAGAGTATATTAGAGTAATAGAAACAGTCCAGACGACTGTTGCTTTTACAAGTAAACAGCTGCTTGGATTGTTGCCACAACTCGAGAAACTTGAAGTCCCTTTTTTATCTTTCAAAAGCCTTTCACGTGACTCATATTTCTCAAAGATAAAAATCAGATTTTTATTAAGGAGGTGGTCTTCAATAAAGAGTGGTTTGAATTATTATTTTCAAAATGTTTCCTCTTTATGCAAATTCAACCCTTTGGCTCTTTAAGAAAACAAAGAATGCTTTTTGCCATTGTAGTGTTAACTTGTCATCATGTGACTTGTCTTTTCTCCCTTTGTTTTCTGAATTTGCATGAGCTTTTAAGGTTATTTTTCAAACCATCTTTCCCTATTCTTACCTTTGCAAAAGAGCCCTCTTTGGTGCAAGTTTTGGGTGGTTGCTATTACCCTTCACATGTGAGGTCTTTGACCCTTCAAAACCCTAGCAATCCCTTCACTCACCTCCTCTATATAAACCGTGCCTCACCTTCATAAATCCTTAAGACTTTTCTGAACTAATTCTTCCATCTTTGCAAATTATTTTTAAAGCTTAAAAATCGTGTTTATTTGCAAAATCTTTTAAAAGTCTTCAAGTGTCTTCAAGTTGTTACAGTCGTGGCTACTGTTGCTTTTCCATACTAAACTCTCTTGCTTATGAATTGTTGATCTTGTAAAAGTTGTCCATCTCTATTCTTTGTTAAGAATGTGTTAGTGGAAACTTGATCCTATAACATTCTAAGTGTGTTAGTAGAGTTTAGGACGAAGTAGTCTTTAACTCTTGGCAACCGGAGTAGGTTGTGAGTTGGCAACCGGAGTAGGTTGCGAGTTAGCTTGTCATAAGAACGGAGTAGTTCTTATACTAGCTTTACAACCGGAGTAGGTTGGTGTCTTTTATTGTAAGGGTCTTTTAGTTGTCGGAGTAGATCACTAAAAGAAAAGCAATAAAAAGGTAGATTGGACGTAGACACTTGAGTATTTGCCGAACCAATTCAAAAATCTCGTGTTCATTGTTTTTACTTTATTTCCGCTGCAATTTACTTTGTTTGTTTTGCTTTGCTTTGCTTAACCTTAGAAGTAATTCATCATCTTTTGTCGCATTTGGTCTGCAGTCATATTCCACAAACTGAGACAAATAGATACAGTCAGAACGATTGTTGCTTTCATACTTCAGCAAACATTCATCGTGATACTTGTTTAGTTTTTCAATATTATCCAAAGTATCAACTAATCTCTTTTGTCCTCGTAACTCACTTTAATTCAATAAAGTTGAAGTTATAAATTTTTTAAAATAGTACCTAATTCACCCCCTCCCCCTCTTAGGTACTTGAATCCATAAACTCAACAATTGGTATCAGAGCCTCGTGCTCTTGATCGAGGCTAACCGCCTTAGAGTTTGATTCGTGGGTAATGGATTCCGAGAAACACTCCAAGATCCCTGGTCTTTACGGTTCGAATTTTGGATGGTGGAAACTCAAAATGGAACATTACATCAAAAGTATCGATTATCAATGTTGGAACATCATCCAAAATGGACCTCTTGCCATTGAGGAAACCGATATTCTTAACGGTTTCACCAAGACAAAAGAGGAAAGAAATTACAATGAGAACGACTTCAAGCTTGCCGAAAAGAATTCCAAAGCAATGTCGATTCTTCAACGTTGTGTTGGTGAGGGGGAAGTTAGTCGAATCTCCGGGTGTCCTACGGCAAAATCTATTTGGGATTCCCTTGTACTTGCATATGAAGGGACGTCCCAAGTAAGAAAACACCATATTGACCTTCTCATGCAACAATATGAGATGTTTAGAATGTCAAAGGACGAGTCTTTAAATAGTTTCTCTTCACGTTTTTCTTGTATTATTAATGAGCTTAAAAGTCTAGGAAGGAATTTCGAGTCCGAGGACATCATTCGAAAAATCCTTCGTAGTCTAACCCCTAAATGGCAACCTAAAGTCACCGCCATAGAGGAAGCTAAAGACTTGTCAACCCTATCTCTTCATGAACTAATGGGATCACTAATGGCTCACGAGTTTAACCTCGATAAGCATTCTAGTGAGTCATCAAAGGGAAAGAGTCTCGCCCTCACATCTTCTCCAAGTGATGAAGAAGATGAGGAGGAAGACGAGTTTGCTATGTTCACAAGGAACTTAGCCGGGTTGGTCAATGGACAAGGTAACAAAAGGTTCACTAATAATTACTCGAAAAAACGCTTTCCTAAGAAACGACCTACCTCCACCGTGGGATGCTTTAAATGTGGTGATAAAACTCATCAAATTAAAGAATGTCCCAAGTGGGAAGAAATCAAATCTAAGGAAAGAAGAGAAAAGGTTAAAAAGGACTATAAACATAGAGTCATGAGTGCTATATGGGGAATGTCCGACTCCGAGGAAGATGAGGAACTCATCGAGGTGGAACTTGAGGCTAAAATGTGTCTTGCAAATCATGGTAAAGAAAAAGTCTCAAAAGCCTCAAAACTTGAACACTTAAGATGCCTCATGGCTAACCCCGACGATTCCGACTCCGATTCCGACAACGAGGTAAATCATCTAAAGGCCAAGGTTAGAACTTACTCCAAAGAGAAAGTATGTAAGCTTCTTGACCAACTTTTTGATAAGTGTCGGTCTCAAACTAATAAGCTTGATATAATGCAAAATGAGATTGAGGAAATTGCTCAAGAGAACTTTAATCTGAAAAATGAACTAAAAGCAACAGACTGCGTCACTGTCACATCTGAGGCATATAATGAAGTTAAAAGAGTCAACAAGTTAAACAAACATTTGACTAAAGAACTTGAGCGTCTTAGGTTGACCCCCACGGATGTATCTGACCTTGAAAATGTCAACACCACTTTGGTGATGCAAGTTTCCTCTCTAACCAAGGAACGTGATGATATTTTGAAGGACAAAGATGCTCTTGAAAATGAGATCTATGACCTTGTAGTTGAAGTTGTAGACTTAAGAGAAACAGTGTCTAAGACTGTTGCTTCTGACCACGATTTAGACAAGTTTAAAAGAAAGAGTGAATGGTTGGAAAATGAAAATGAGTGTCTTAAGAGTGAGGTTGTTTGTCTCAAGAATGAAATAGAATATCTCCATCATAGGCTTACTTTCTTTCAAAAAGGTATGCCCGAATGTAGCACTTCTAGGTCTTCTCCTCACCATAGATCCGATGAAGTCGTTGATCTAAACAAAAGACTTGACGAGATGACATCTAAATATGAAGAGTCCAAAGAAAGAATCATTTATCTCGTGTCTAAACTCAACAACCACACCCATGACTTCATTGTTGAGAAAAGATTGTCCATAGAAAGTGCTAACAATGATGAACTTAAAAGAGAAAAGGAAAAGATCTTGCATCTTCTCTCACGTGTCAATGACTTTACCAATGAACTTGTTAATGCTAAGAACATCACTGAAAAATGGGAAGGAAGTCAAACCGTGTTAAACTTCCTCACGAATCAAACCGAGAAATGTGATAAAGTTGCTGGTTTGGGCTTCAAATGGAACAATCGGGATGATCATTTGCATCCGTAAGCCTAAAAACGATTTTAGAGGAAGGAAATATGTAGGTCTTCCCGAATACATCATTTGCAATTATTGTGGTGACAATGGTCATGTTTTTAATGGATGTACAAAACGATTTGATGACATTGACAAGAACACCAAAGCATTAAATGAAATGAACATTAAGAAAGACACCACAAGTTATGTTGATCACAAAAAGGGACCCAAATTCATTTGGGTTCCTAAACTCAAAAACTAATCTTGTGTAGGGCTTGGTGAGAGGCGGCCATAATTGGTACTTGGATAGTGGATGCTCTCGTCACATGACGGGTGATAGAAGCCAATTCCTCTCACTCAAAGCATATGATGGTGGCACGGTAAGGTTTAGTGACAACAAGAAAGGTGAAGTAATTGGTATTGGAAAAGTTGGTAAGTCATCCTTACTTTGTGTCGACAATGTGCGGCTTGTCAAAGGTTTGAAACATAATCTCCTTAGCATTTCTCAACTTTGTGATAAGGGTAATTTTGTTGAATTTCGTGCCAATATGTGTCGAATTTTTGATGCCACTACTAATGAACTAATACTCGAAGGAAGACGTGTCAAAGATGTTTACTTAACTAATTTGAACTCTCTATCCGGTCACACCATGTCTTGCATGAGTGTAATGAACAATGATCCTTGGTTATGGCATAAAAGGTTTGGTCATGTTAGTACAAAAACTCTTAATACCCTTAAAAGACTTGACTTAGTTGAAGGCATTCCTAATATAAAGTTTGAATTTGATAAAGTATGTGATGAATGTGCTAGAGGTAAACATGTTAAAAGCTCCTTTAAATCCAAAAGAATTATGAGTACATCTCAACCTTTGCAACTTTTACATATCGACTTGTGTGGACCAATGAGAACTAGAAGTAGAGGTGGTAGTCGTTATGTGTGTGTCATTGTTGATGATTACTCTAGGTTCGTTTGGGCACTCTTCCTAAGCTCTAAGGATGAGACATTTGATGAGTTTCTAATTTGGTTAAGAAAAATTCAAAATAAACTTGGTTTAAAACTTGTTTCAATGAGAACCGATCACGGAACCGAATTCGAAAACTCATCATTTGGTGCTTATTGTGATGACAATGGTGTAGACCATAACTTCTCGGCTCCTAGAACCCCACAACAAAATGGTGTGGTTGAAAGGATGAATAGAACCCTTGAAGGAATGGCTAGAACAATGTTATTATCTAGTAAGTTGCCTAAAAACTTTTGGCCCGAAGCGGTAAATACCGCTTGCAACATTCATAATCGTGTCATGATAAGGAGTATATTGAATAAAACTCCCTATGAGTCGCTACGTGGAAGAAAACCCAACATTTCATATTTTAGATGTTTTGGAAGCAAATGTTTTGTTCATAACAATGGTAAAAATAATTTGGGTAAGTTCGATCCACGTAGTGATGAAGGAGTATTTATTGGGTACTCCGATCATAGCAAGGCGTATAAGGTTTACAATAAACGAACCTTGTTAATTGAAGAAAGCATCCATGTCATTTTTGATGAATCTAGTGTGCTTGGACAGGTACAAAACATGGATGATGATGATGAGGATGAGGATGATGAGTTTGAGATTGGTCTTGTTCGAAAAGACTTCGTATTCACGGATGAAGAAGCCCCAAGATCAATTGCAACATTACACAGAGACTGTCACCTTCAAAGGAGATCAGCAACTCAGGGGGAACACGTAGCACCTCTGATTCTTCTCTGGAAGCAACAGACCCAACGACTGTTGCATCTACCTCCAGAACTGAAGTAACCCAAAACAGTGAGGATGAAGAACCTTCTAGGTGAATAGAAACAGTCACTGTGACTGATGCTGTTGAGGGGGAACAAGAAACCATTGTTCCAAAGAAGTGGAAAAATCAAAGCTCTCATCCACTCACTAATCTCACAAGTGATCTCAACTCGGGAATTCGAACAAGATCATCCGTCAACAATCTCGCTCATCTCAATGAGTATTGTGCCCATAATGCCTTCCTATCTCAAATTGAACCTTCAAATGTAACAGTCGCCTTGACTGATGCTGATTGGTTGCTTGCTATGCAAGAAGAGCTCAATCAATTCAAAAGAAACGAGGTATGGCACTTAGTCCCTAGACCGCCTAATCGTACCGTCATTGGTACTAGGTGGGTCTTTCGCAACAAGCTTGATGACTCGGGAGAAATCGTAAGGAACAAGGCTAGACTAGTGGTGCAAGGTTATAACCAATAAGAGGGTATTGATTACGATGAAACCTATGCACCGGTAGCTAGACTTGAGGCCATACGATTGCTTATAGCTTTTGCGGCTCACAAAGGCATTAAACTCTTCCAAATGGATGTTAAAACCGCTTTCTTAAATGGATATTTGGAAGAAGATGTCTTTGTAGAGCAACCACCGGGTTTTGAGAACAATGATTTGCCTAACCATGTTTTCAAATTAGACAAAGCTCTTTATGGTTTAAAACAAGCACCAAGATGTTGGTATGATAGATTGTCTAAATTTCTTATTGAAAATGGTTTTAAAAGAGGCTCCGTTGACAAAACATTGTTCTTGAAGCAACAAATGATCCAACAGAATCTGTTGGTTGTACAAGTATATGTTGATGACATTATATTTGGTGCAACAAATGAACTCCTTTACTTATATTTTTCTTTAACTAATGAAATCGGAGTTTGAAATGAGCATGATGGGTGAGCTAAGATTCTTCCTTGGGCTCCAAATTAAGCAATCAAAGGATGGAATCATGATCCATCAACAAAAGTATATTAAGGAAATGCTTAAGAAATTTGGGATGACTAATGGTAAGCCTCATGATACACCTATGGTAGCCGGGTCCAAATTAGACAAGGATGAACTCGGTAAGAATGTTAGTGATAAGGTGTATAGAGGTATGATAGGCTCACTTCTTTACTTGACCGCAAGTCGTCCCGACATTCTCTTCAGTGTTTGTTTATGTGCTAGGTTCCAAGCAAATCCGAAAGAATCACATTTCAAAGCCGTTAAACGTATTCTTCGGTATTTGATTGGAACACAAAATCTTTACCTATGGTACCCTTTACATTGTCCTTTTGATCTTATAGGCTTTTCGGACGCGGACTATGCGGGGTGCACGGTAGATAGAAAGAGTACCTCCGGAATTGCAACGTTCTTGGGTCCTTGCTTGACTTCTTGGACCTCAAAGAAACAAAACACGGTAGCTCTTTCTACGGCCGAAAGTGAGTACGTTAGTGCGGCACATTGTTGTTCTCAACTCCTTTGGGTAAAACAACAACTCTAGGATTTTGGTATTATTTTTGACTCCATTCCTTTAATGTGTGATAATACGAGTGCAATAAATATTTCCAAAAATCCTATTCAACACTCTAAAACCAAACATATTGATATTCGTCACCATTTTATTCGTGATCATGTGGAAAAAGGACATATTAAACTTATCTTTTGCAAGACCGAAAATCAAATTGCCGATATTTTTACTAAGCCACTTGCAAGAGAACATTTTGAGAAATTTAGACTAGAAATTGGGTTAATTAATAGCTTGTGATTGTTAGTGTGAGTTCTACAAATTTCCTTAATTGATTAAATTAAATTTGGATATATGTTATTAAGTGTTCTAAGTGCATTGAAATCATGTTTAGACCAAAAATTGACACCGTATTTGTGAGTCGGTAATCACTCAACCTCATATCTAAATTTACGTTTATTATATACTACCTTGCGTTTTTATTTCGAGTAATTAAATATGCTTAGTTGGGCCAACCACCTCACTTACCACATTAAATGGGCCATTAACTACCTCAACCCACCTTCCACTCCTACCCGTCCAAACTTACTAACCCAAAAATCCATCCATCTCTTCATCTCCCTAAACTTACCATATCACCTACCCTAACCCACCATGGTAAAAACATCCTTTAACACAATTATACCCATCAAACCCACACCACCTGTCACATCAAACCCACCGACAATAACAAATCAAACCATGCCTTCCCCTAAAGTTTCCCATGCCTTCCCTCTTCAAACTTCAAACACGACTCCATCACCTCAACCAAACCCAGACCTACCAAACCCTCAACCATCACCGAACCCCACTGATCCACCATCATCCGACGACATTCCCATCTCTAATATGGTAGGACGTCGCACACGTGGAGGTCGGAAGAAAAGCACCACTGTTCCAAGTTCGTCCTCTGAACCCGTTACCGTGGTTGTTAAAGATGTTGAAGAAGAAACCGAGTTTGATTTGAATGAGAATCCCACTAAGTCCGGCGAGTCTGACCCGACTCCGGCGAAAAAGAACCTCAAAAGAAAAGAAAAAGCCTCTTCATCCCAATTACCCCCAATTTCAGAAAATATCGAGCAGAGTAATGTCGATAACCCCATTGTTGATACTCCAATTGAAAATCCTAGTGAACCTCCCCAGAAAAAATCTAAACCTTTGAAGAAAAAGCTTGTATACCTTTCTCCCTCTGATCCGGTCTCCCTAACCTCGAAATGGGACTTGGCTATTGTTTGGGATCACCTTGAGAGTATAGACCTCCCTACCTCCATTTACAAAAATTGTGAGAGGTTGATGAACATCAAAGCAATTCACTCTCCTCGGGTTTACAACCAAACATGGTTCGAGCCGCCAGCTTTTCACTCAGTCCGTGATATGGTCTTAGCTCAAGGTTGGGAAAAATTATTGGAAATGCGTGAGCCGGTGTTTGTGAGCGAGGTGATTCAGTTCTTTGCAACTGTTCGTGTTGATAAGTCGGGTGAAACTCTTACGGCTAAGGTAAACGGTAAGCCTCTTAAACTGTCTCAATCTGATTTCGCTACCGCCCTTGATATTTCAGTCGGAGGTTATGACAAACTCCCCTCCGAAACATGGGTCGCTCTACCTTATGCCTCACCACTTAATGTCGCCCAAGTTGTGTGTCCCAAAACGGTCTCTCCCGGTCCCGTAAGCAACACCCAAATCCCCCCTCCTCTTCGCATCATTTTTAATATGCTTTGTCGCTCAATTTATCCCTCGGGTGATAGGGGAAAACTCACCATAGCCCAACAATACTTAATCTATCATATTGCCACTCACAAAAAGGTGAACCTAGTCGGGTTAATGTTTAAACGTTTTCAACTCATTTCGACCAAGCTTCGTCGACCTTCTTCTAGCATGATTCACTTACCCTATGGAATGTGGTTATCGGTTGTGCTCAAGGCACAAGGGGTGTTAGTGAATACTAGCTTGGGTTCGTTGGATATGTGTGATTTTATGAGTGATGGGCAAATGGGGAAGATGCTTATCAAAATTGAAAATGATGAATTAATCTCGGTGAAAATTAAGAAGGACCCGGAGGTTAGGTCATCAAGTCAAGTGAATACGGGTGGTATGCGGGAAGTGCTTAATGCCGTGGCTGAGTTGACTGCGTGGCTTAAGGAAGATGCTCGTCAAAAGGACTTAAGCAATCTCGGCCCTTGCTTCTACAGTGGACCTCATCCGTGGTGAGGTGGATATCATTTCCACCCTTGTGTCAACAAAAGAAGTTGGTGATGATGCTCATGTGGATGATGACCCTTTGGGTAGTGGCTCGGATAGTGAACAAGCCTCCTCCCCTTAGCCTTTCCCTTTCCTCTCGGCCTATTAACCTTTTACCCGTGCCCTTTCATTTTGTCCCACCTTGGTTGTGCCCCTCTAAAACAATATTTTCTTTACTTGTTATTTTGACATTTGGTGGTGTATTTTAAACTATCTTTAGCCATGTTGAACTTTGATTAACTTATGTTTAATCCTTGTTTATGTTGACCTTGTTACCTTGTTACAATTACATGTGTCTTTTTGTGTTTTCTTGTGAATTATCTGCACTCTAATGCTTTTGACATCCCTATCCGTTTGATGATGTCAAGAGGGGGAAAAGGTAAACTCATGCTCTTAATCTCCTTGCTATTGGTTAACTAATGTCTTGCCTAACCTTCTTAGCTTGAATCTTGTTTTGGGGCAATGTAAAATTGTCATGGTAGTTTGATTCTAGCTTTTGCCTTAGGTAAGGTAATATTGTCCCTTCTCTCATTTGATCTTGCTTGCTTAAAATCTTGAATCAAGGTGCTTACATTGCTTATACATTCGTTTGGGGCTTGTCATCATCAAAGGAGGAATTTGTTGGGTTCCTTATGTTGATGATAACATGCCCATTTGATTTGTGTCATCTTAGTTTACCTTTTCAGGATATATGATCATATCAAGCATGGATTAAGAAGTGTTGAAGTTGTTATTAATCTCATTGTAATAAGTCATGTGTCATCTAATGTACAAGTGAGAAAGTAGAGTATATTAGAGTAATAGAAACAGTCCAGACGACTGTTGCTTTTACAAGTAAACAGCTGCTTGGATTGTTGCCACAACTCGAGAAACTTGAAGTCCCTTTTTATCTTTCAAAAGCCTTTCACGTGACTCATATTTCTCAAAGATAAAAATCAGATTTTTATTAAGGAGGTGGTCTTCAATAAAGAGTGGTTTGAATTATTATTTTCAAAATGTTTCCTCTTTATGCAAATTCAACCCTTTGGCTCTTTAAGAAAACAAAGAATGCTTTTTGCCATTGTAGTGTTAACTTGTCATCATGTGACTTGTCTTTTCTCCCTTTGTTTTCTGAATTTGCATGAGCTTTTAAGGTTATTTTTCAAACCATCTTTCCCTATTCTTACCTTTGCAAAAGAGCCCTCTTTGGTGCAAGTTTTGGGTGGTTGCTATTGCCCTTCACATGTGAGGTCTTTGACCCTTCAAAACCCTAGCAATCCCTTCACTCACCTCCTCTATATAAACCGTGCCTCACCTTCATAAATCCTTAAGACTTTTCTGAATTAATTCTTCCATCTTTGCAAATTATTTTTAAAGCTTAAAAATCGTGTTTATTTGCAAAATCCTTTAAAAGTCTTCAAGTGTCTTCAATTTGTTACAGTCGTGGCTACTGTTGCTTTTCCATACTAAACTCTCTTGCTTATGAATTGTTGATCTTGTAAAAGTTGTCCATCTCTATTCTTTGTTAAGAATGTGTTAGTGGAAACTTAATCCTATAACATTCTAAGTGTGTTAGTAGAGTTTAGGACGGAGTAGTCTTTAACTCTTGGCAACCGGAGTAGGTTGCGAGTTAGCTTGTCATAAGAACGGAGTAGTTCTTGTACTAGCTTTACAACCGGAGTAGGTTGGTGTCTTTTATTGTAAGGGTCTTTTAGTTGTCGGAGTAGATCACTAAAAGAAAAGCAATAAAAAGGTAGATTGGACGTAGGCACTTGAGTATTTGCCGAACCAATTCAAAAATCTCGTGTTCATTGTTTTTACTTTATTTCCGCTGCAATTTACTTTGTTTGTTTTGCTTTGTTTTGCTTAACCTTAGAAGTAACAGTTCATCATACTGTCGCATTTGGTCTCAAATATATTCCACAAACTGAGACAAATAGATACAGTCAGAACGATTGTTGCTTTCATACTTCAGCAAACATTCATCGTGATACTTGTTTAGTTTTTCAATATTATCCAAAGTATCTCCTAATCTCTTTTGTCCTCGTAACTCACTTTAATTCAATAAAGTTGAAGTTATAAATTTTTTAAAATAGTACCTAATTCACCCCCTCCCCCTCTTAGGTACTTGAATCCATAAACTCAACAATAGTAGAGTTTTATTCTTAGGTAACCGTATAATCAAACTTCTCTCAATTAAGCTAGTGGAGGCAGATTTTTATTACTCCGTTGACCGTATTAGATATTAGATATTAGATATTAGCTTGATAAGTATGTTTATTATAGTTAGCCATAGTGTGCTCACCATCGTTGGTTTCATTGTTTCAACAAAAAAATGAGTATAAGTTCTTTAAACATTGTCATCCATACTCTAACACGTACACAGTGAAATTGTCACCCATAAGGTACGTCTTGTTCCACTACTCATAGTAATTGTACCCGTTTCTTTTACTTGATCCTCCTATTTTCCCTGAAATTCATATATAGTATATATAATAAGCAAAAAGTAAAAGAAAAGCTATAAGAGTAGGCAACCAAAACAGAAAAAAAAAAAAAAAAAAAAAAAAGCATATATGAATGCTATGTTTTAAACATACAAATATACAAACTTCAAAATATAGTCAAATTCTTAATAGTCTATCTCAATGTTATATCAGTTTAACTAAAATTCTATTCTATTTATAAAATAATTGGGTTGTTTGAAAATTTGCTCGCAATCATTAAACTTGGACTCTCTTTATATCGTTACAAAACCTAACCCTAATTCTAAAATATTTTAACTTATTATAGAGTACAACAACAACAATAATATATCTATTTCTTATAGAGTAGATCTTAATAATATACCATATTACTTATTTTCTTCCAAAGAAAATTTAATGTCTAATAACATAGCTAACAAAGAGCAAACGAACAACATACTCGTAACTCGTTAGATCACAGAAATTATGAAATGCACTAATTAACTTTCATACATACGTCATAGTCACAACAATAACAACAATAAGCAATAAGCAGAAAGTTTTAAAAAAAAAAAAAAAAGTAGGAAATCACACAGCCATGTAGGGAAAATAACGAGGGACATAAAACATGATTATCCTGCAAAACGCATGAAAAGAAAGAAAACTAAAATTTATGGCATATCCGTCATAAGCTTGCGATGGGGTAAGTATTACTCATGTGAGTAGATAAGACAAAATAAATTACTACTCCCTAATTAACACTCGATCTGTTTTTGTCTTATCTATCCACATAGGTAGTGCTTAACCCGCCACAAGCTTATGTCACCACACTATAACTTACTCAAGGTTAGTATAAACTACGAAGCAACATTGTTGTAATCAGTATCTTCTCATCCTCCGTCTCGCATTCATCCATCTCCTCAGGTAATCTCCACACCCTACCAACAAAAAAATAATGTTAGATGATGAGAACTCAATTAAGCATAGACAATAATGTACGGAGAAAATAACACATAGAATTATACTAATACAAAATTGTATTCACAAGAAAAAAACCCGAAAAAGACTCTCACATTTGGAGTTTTGGCTGCTAAAAATCAATATATATACACACACTAATAATAATAGTATGAATCCTATTATAACTAAAATTGATCATTAATCTAATCTTTAATTTGAGTGTTTGACTAAGGTAGTAATTGTAGCTATACGTAATGCAATAGGGGATAACTAAATAGCATAATCTGGAGCTGCCTAGAGTACGTATTTATTTAAATTAATTTTAGATATTTGTAGGTAATTCGTAAAAATTGGACTCTCTATAATCGCTCGAAAAAAGCTTCAAGACAAAATAAATTACTACTCCCTAATTAACACTCGATCTGTTTTTGTCTTATCTATCCACATAGGTAGTGCTTAACTCGCCACAAGCTTATGTCACCACACTATAACTTACTGGGTTAGTATAAACTACGAAGCAACATTGTTGTAACTGTATCTTCTCATCCTCCGTCTCGCATTCATCCGTCTCCTCAGGTAATCTCCACACCCTACCAACAAAATAATAATGTTAGATGATTAGAACTCAATTAAGCATAGACAATAATGTACGGAGAAAATAACACATAGAATTATACTAATACAAAATTGTATTCACAAGAAAAAAACCCGAAAAAGACTCATATTTGGAGTTTTGGCTGCTAAAAATCAATATATATACACACACTAATAATAATAGTATGAATCCTATTATAACTAAAATTGATCATTAATCTAATCTTTAATTTGAGTGTTTGACTAAGGTAGTAATTGTAGCTATACGTAATGCAATAGGGGATAACTAAATAGCATAATCTGGAGCTGCCTAGAGTACGTATTTATTTAAATTAATTTTAGATATTTGTAGGTAATTCGTAAAAATTGGACTCTCTATAATCGCTCGAAAAAAGCTTCCTTTAATAATATAGACTAGATTTAATGCCCGTGCGATGCACGGGCCGCTTGGTAGATTTTTGTTGTCAACTCTCAGAATACTTTATTTAAGCCATGTTCTCTTCGGCTGAAAAGAGCGGAATTGAACTTAACTTAACTTAGTGGAGCTGAACTGAACTGAATGGAGCTGAACTGTTCTTTTCAATTGAAAATATCTGAATTGACTTAAAGGAACTGAATAGAACTAAATTAAACTTAAAGGAGCTAAATTGAATGGAACTAAACTGAAGTAAGACCATGATCGTTTTGCCTGAAAAGAGTTGAACTGAACTTAATGGAGTTGAAGACTTTCCTACTACGGAGGACTTTCACACCGATTTATCTTAGATTAGTATTTGTGCATAAGTGAATTAATTATTTTTTTTTTGGTACATATAAGTGAATTAATTATTTGGCAGATACATTTTGTAACATATATAATATTTTTCCATTAAAAAATTATTAGTAATTTGCTGTAAATTGGGCTCGAATAGTTAGGAGATGTTGGATTCTTCAAAAGAAGGACCCTGTAAAGAATTGTTAGGTCCATGCATGACAACTCTTTGATGTCACATTAATAATTCTATTAGGGTCGCATAAAATTTTATGATAGGGGTAGACATTAATGAGCTAAGTTTAACTTTAGATGAATGTTGGAGAAATGTTTGGTAACGCTGAGTTTAACTTACATTGAGAGGTCCTACGTTGTTGTCAAGGGTAACAAAAATAAGAGCCTTGTGTACGTAAATTGACTAAATAATTTGGAAGCACGTATATGTAGCATGTAATTCTTTAATTTGATATCATGTACCACTAAAATACTTAGATAAGCAAGATTTTAATTCAACAAACAATTCTTGAGATTATGAACCACTGCGTTAGTTGAGAAGGTCACTAAAAATGGTATATATCGAAATTGATGAACCACTGCGTTGTTAATTAAGAAAATATAGCTTAAAATGACTATAATTATTAACAAACCTTGTGGTATATATCGAAATTGATGAAACACTGCGTTGTTAATAAGAAAATAGATACCTTAAGATGACTATAATCATTAACAAACCTCGTATGTCGATCTACCTGGTGTTTATACTTTTATCCACGGAAATTGTACCGTGTTTTTGTTTCACACTTTTACCCGACCTCTACGTAAGATGGTCTTGTGAAAGAGTAATAATAGGTGTAATAAGTATTTGTCATTGCTTTTGTAATAGTTACTCCGTACATTATTTAATCAATTGAAATGAATGGCTTGTTCATCTTACGAAATTTTCTAGTGCTCCACTCAATCATGTTAATTCGCATCCTCTATCTCACCCCCTCCTCCATGAGGGAGTCCTTGTTGACTTCTTGTTCCCGTTTGTGAGTCTGATTTCCCATGGAATTGGTTATCTGACTTGTCTCTCTTCAGAATTGTACTTCTCGCTTTATCTTGTGGTAATACTCCACTATTATTGGCCAATTTATGTTTATAATTGTGATTTCTCATTTAGATCCCCGATTTAATATATTAAATAGTATTTCGAATCTAAGGGCTTATTTTTGTCGTGCTAAAATATTAAGACTCACAAAGAGAATTCAAACGAGTAAAGTATGGATCAAATTAGGGATCATGAGGCAATTCACTCACATATTATACTCCCTTTGTTCCAAATTTACCTTAAATAGGGAAGCGTAATAACCTTGAGTGCACGACTATTATAAGATAACCTGCAAAACTTTGAAAAAAAATCATGTAAAAATCATAATATTCCATATAATAGAAACAATATAAACATCAAAATTAGTAGGGACAAAAATCATATGTTTTAAATAATAACAATCATTATAGGGGAAGGGAAATTAAATTTAGGGTATACACAAATCATGTGAGGTCAAGATAGTTTTAATATGGAAGATGATTATTTGAAGCTCATGTATATGTATATATACACTAACAGACGTGCATGTGTAGTCTTAAACTCCAACTAAAAGAATGGGGTTGTATGTAATTACAATTATACTACAAATAAAATAATGAGGTTGTATGTAATTAAAATTCTTATCTTTTTGTTACATTATGTTAGTTGTGTATAACAATGCTACATATATGTGTTTTTTATTATTTAATTTTACAGAATATTAAATTAATTTGGCATAAACTTCTAATTAAAGTCAAATTATTTTACATTAAAATATTGCTCGGAAGTTTTATAAATGTTCGACTCTCTGTAATCGCTCGAAAAAAGCTTCCTTTATTAATATAGATAAATATAGATTGAGTCTCAGATTATTGAGATCAATATTTTTTTTTTGACAATAATGGGATTAATTTTAGTGTATTAGAACAAGTCCAATTACTGGCGGAGCCACGATTTAAATCCAACGAGGGCGAAAAATTTCAGCGGGGGTGAACGGGTAATGATACAATGGAACTTGTTTTTTTTTTTTTTGAAAATTCTAACTAAAACTTTTGCAATTTCCATCCGTCGGCGAAAGCGAGCGCCCTTACTAGTCTCCCTAGCTCCACCACTGAGTCCAATGGTTTGACATTTTTACCAATCCAACGAATTTAGACAAATACCAAAATATTACTAAGTACGAATACTCTGTGTCTATGTAGTACTTGGTTCTCGTTTACATGGGGACTCTTGCAGCCTTGGACATTGTCGTCATGGCCGTCTACAAATCCACGTCGATATAATGATCGAATGATTCTATTGGTGTTCCAATATTTCATCTTGACAATAACTCATTCTTACCAAAAAGTTATTCAAACTATTTTAATAATTTATATATAATTAATTAAAATACTCCTCACTATAGATATAAAAAGCGTTATTCAAACTATTTTAATAATTTATTTACAACTAGTTTAGATCCCGCGCAATGAATGTGCGGTATTTATAGAGTTACTAATATAGACCCGTGCAATATATGCACAGTATTTGTAGAGTTTTACATTTTAGTGTATTATTTATACAATTAAAATTGACAATTCACTTATTTTTCATGTTTCTCCTTAATGTATTTTGATTAGAGAAATAAATAAAAATTTAAATTGTAAGAAGTAATAAAATGAGTATTTTTTTTGAATTTTTTTAATTTTTTACCGAAAAATTAATGATGTTAATTTACAAATATTTACTAATAACATATTTTTTTAGCTGTAAATTTTTATCATAAAAAGTCAATGAATTTTTAACAAATATTTACTAATACCATATTTTTGAGCCGCAACTTTTTATCATAAAAAGTCAATAAATTTTTAAAAAAAGAATTTCCTTATCCTAGAAAGATCAGAGATAAATTTATTCAGAATGTGAAATATTAAATGTTATAATTATTTAAATACAAAAGATTATATCCATTTATAACTTATTATTTCCACACATATAGTATATGCTAAAAATACAAAGCACTATTCTAAGAAATATGTTTTAGGCGGGAAAAGTTAGAGTTTCGCCTATTCATTTAGTAAATAAGGAATTAATTAAAATACTCCTCACTATAGATATAAAAAGCAACCAATCGTTGGTTGGCGTAGTGGTAGCATGAGGCTGCCCTTGGTAGGGAGATCTGCGGATCGATCCCCCACAATTGCGATTGGGAGGGGTTTAAATACCGTAATCCTTGGACACGCCCCGAAATCCGGATTAGTCGGCCCAATGTGGTTCGGATTACCGGATGGTTTAGACAAAAAAAAAAATAGATATAAAAAGCAAGCGGACGATGAGACGGAAAGAGTACCATCTTAATTCTACCTTTTTACAAATTTCCTACTACTATGCACTTAACATTTGTGATGAGGCGACTACGGGGATAAGAATTCGGATAGGCGCTCATATTTGTTGTCGACGTAATTAGTCACAATTGGATTTTTGCCCCGACAATAATAAACTCAAACTCTCTCAATTCTTTTTTGAAAGAAAATTTCTCCCTAATTAGCGATTCTTTAAATCACAATAAAACAAATTAAAAACAAATTTATAAGATGAAATACACAACTACTAACAAAAATTACAAATCTGACAAATTCAAATTAGTTGAAATACAAATCTATACAACGTTAATAACAAAAACAACAAATTTGATAAGTTCAAATTATATGTGGGATAATCACAAGGAATGTTCAAAAAATTTATGTATAAACAAGATAATTCACACTATAAGAATAATTTCTTTCTATTTCTTTCACTTCTATTTCTTTCTCTTGTTTTATAATCTCTGTTTGATTTCAGTTGATTTTATAATTTCTTTCCCCAAAAAACTAGTTGATAAGTAAATTAATATGATGCTATATTTGTTTGTAAATTTCTTTCTGAGTTTTGATAAGTTCCGTTATTGGGCCTGGGCCGCTAAAGGAGATTAATGGGATGCCTTTCATTGAGAAATATTGACAGTATATATACAAAGAGGTTTGCTATAATTAAGCAACTAATTAGCTAAAGATATGCAACTAATTTACACTATACTAGGTAACAAATAATCTAGTAAATCAACGATATATTTACAATTATTCTAACACTTCCCCGCCGCAGTCGAAACGGGAGGAGACCCAACGTTGAGACTGTCCCGAAAATCGTCAAACAAAATTAGGGGAAGTCCCTTAGTGAAGATGTCCGCAATTTGATAGCGAGAAGAAATGTGACGGACGCGGACCTCACCACGTTCCAACTTTTTCACGCACCATGTGAATATCCATTTCAATGTGCTTTGTGCGTTGATGCTGGACGGGATTGCTAGAGAGGTATATAGCACTCACATTATCACAATAAACGAGAGTAGCTTTCGTCATTGGAACATGTAACTCGACAAGAAGATTGCGTAACCAACATAACTCTGCAATCACATTAGCAACCCCACGATATTCAGCTTCGGCACTAGATTTGGACAACGTAGGCTGGCGTTTAGAGGACCAAGAAATGAGATTGTCACCAACGAAAACACAATAACTAGAAGTAGACCGCCTGGTGTCAGGACAACCACCCCAATCCGCGTCAATATAAGCCATGAGCTTTGTAGGACGGGATTTACGAAGCCAAAGACCACGTGTGGTGGTACCACGAAGATACTGTATGATGCGTTTTAAGGCACTCATGTGTTCCTCCAACGGATTATGCATAAATAAGCACACTTGTTGAACAGCATAAGATATGTCGGGCCGAGTGAAGGTAAGGTACTGAAGAGCCTCAGCAAGACTCCGATAAAGAGTCGGGTCCGAGTATGGAGCAGACGGCAAGAAGGCACTTAACTTGGGTTTAGTGTCCACGGGCGTAGCGGGTGATTTGCAAGAGGTCATACCAGCACGGTCTATAATATCCTCGCATATTTCGATTGAGATAGAAACATACCATGCTTAGTTCGCTTAAAGGAAATGCGAAGAAAGTAGCTAAGAGGGTCAAGGTCCTTCATGGCAAATTCAGCATGAAGATGGCGCATAATGGATACACGAAGAGCTTCGGTTGAGCAAGTGAGAATTATATCATCGACATAAAGTAACAAGTATGCTAAGTGTGTACCTTGTCGGAAGAATAAAGAGCGAATGATCAACCTTGCTATGTGTAAACCCAATTCGAGCAATAAAATCTACAAACCGTTTGTACCAAGCGCGGAGAGCTTGTTTGAGACCGTAGAGAGACTTCTTTAGGAGACAGACATGGTCAGGCTGGAGTTTGTCCCTATACCCAAGGGGTTGATACATGTAAACCGTCTCATTAAGTGAACCATGTAAAAAGGCATTTTTAACGTCAAGCTGGTTAATGGACCAAGAATTTGATAGAGCCAAGCAAAGGACAATACATATAGTAGAGGGCTTAACCACATGGCTGAAGGTTTCTCCACAATCGACACCGACTTGTTGCGTTTTCCCATCACCTATAACACGTGCTTTATACCTTTCAAAAGAGCCGTTAGAATTAAATTTGTGACAGAAAATCCACATCGACCGTATAATGTTAATATTCGGAGGACGAGGAACCAAGTCCCAAGTCTTATTATTAATAAGAGCATTGTACTCATTATCCATAGCCATTTTCCAATTAGGGTCACGGATAGCTAACACGGGGTTACGAGGAACGGGTGATATAGTGACGGTGTGACTCAAATTTTTGTGGGAAGTGGACTTAGAATACTTTGGGATTGGGTTTGTAAATGCCATGGTCAGCCAGGGTAGTGGGCTTGGACGTATGGGTGGGTTGACTCGTGGTAGGAGCAGGTGACGGGGTAGGACCCAAAACAGTGGCAGGCCGCAGCTGGTTGGGTAGTGGGTCACGAATGGGTTCACTAGCAGGAGTCACGGGAGAGGGAGATGGGGTGGTCCGTGGCGGTGTGGTAGGGGGC
This sequence comes from Silene latifolia, assembly GCF_048544455.1. Classification (NCBI taxonomy): domain Eukaryota; kingdom Viridiplantae; phylum Streptophyta; class Magnoliopsida; order Caryophyllales; family Caryophyllaceae; genus Silene; species Silene latifolia. Next base: position 22,383,496 of record NC_133531.1, on the reverse strand, counting down.
TGACGGGTACTTAAAGGACTTAAGGTCGATGTCAAGTGACGAAGAACATAAGGAGAAAGGTCGTCATCTAAAAAATCATAGGTGTGAGTGTCAGGTTGATGTATTTTTGCGAAAGGAAAGACGAATTCATCAAAAATAACATGACGACTAATAAAAATTTTATTAGACGAAATATCCAAACACTTGTAGCCGCGATGATTTTTTGGATACCCAAGAAAGACACACGGTGTGGACTGGGGTTGCAATTTATGTATTGTCGTGGAGGGGATGAGGGGAAAACAAAGGCAACCAAAGACTCGAAGATGATTATATAACGGTATACGACTATATAGTACATAAAGAGGAATGTTGTAATCAATAGGTTTGCTTGGAACAATGTTCGTAAGATAAGTTGCCATTTCTAATGCCTGAGGCCAGTATTTGACGGGTATTGAAGCGTGGAATAATAGGGTGCGGACAATGTTATTGACGGATCGGATTTTGCATTCGGCTTTGCCATTTTGAGAAGAAGTGTGAGGGCATGAAAGGCGAAAAACCAGTCCATGACTCGCACAAAAGTCTTTAAAATACCATTAACAAATTCCGTGCCGTTGTCGCATTGAATCGATTTTATTTTACGCTCAAATTGAGTTTGGATGTAATTATGAAATGTACGTAGTATGGAGCTAACTTGATTTTTTGTGGCAATAGGAAAAGTGCATAAAAAATTACTATAATCATCAAAAACTAATAAATAGTATTTGTCACCGGACGAGCTAATTAAGGACGGGAGACGTCCATAAATCACAGTGAAGAATGTCAAAAGGCATATAAGTACGAGATGTAGAATTGGCTAGGTTCCAAGCAAATCCGAAAGAATCACATTTCAAAGCCGTTAAACGTATTCTTCGGTATTTGATTGGAACACAAAATCTTTACCTATGGTACCCTTTACATTGTCCTTTTGATCTTATAGGCTTTTCGGACGCGGACTATGCGGGGTGCACGGTAGATAGAAAGAGTACCTCCGGAATTGCAACGTTCTTGGGTCCTTGCTTGACTTCTTGGACCTCAAAGAAACAAAACACGGTAGCTCTTTCTACGGCCGAAAGTGAGTACGTTAGTGCGGCACATTGTTGTTCTCAACTCCTTTGGGTAAAACAACAACTCTAGGATTTTGGTATTATTTTTGACTCCATTCCTTTAATGTGTGATAATACGAGTGCAATAAATATTTCCAAAAATCCTATTCAACACTCTAAAACCAAACATATTGATATTCGTCACCATTTTATTCGTGATCATGTGGAAAAAGGACATATTAAACTTATCTTTTGCAAGACCGAAAATCAAATTGCCGATATTTTTACTAAGCCACTTGCAAGAGAACATTTTGAGAAATTTAGACTAGAAATTGGGTTAATTAATAGCTTGTGATTGTTAGTGTGAGTTCTACAAATTTCCTTAATTGATTAAATTAAATTTGGATATATGTTATTAAGTGTTCTAAGTGCATTGAAATCATGTTTAGACCAAAAATTGACACCGTATTTGTGAGTCGGTAATCACTCAACCTCATATCTAAATTTACGTTTATTATATACTACCTTGCGTTTTTATTTCGAGTAATTAAATATGCTTAGTTGGGCCAACCACCTCACTTACCACATTAAATGGGCCATTAACTACCTCAACCCACCTTCCACTCCTACCCGTCCAAACTTACTAACCCAAAAATCCATCCATCTCTTCATCTCCCTAAACTTACCATATCACCTACCCTAACCCACCATGGTAAAAACATCCTTTAACACAATTATACCCATCAAACCCACACCACCTGTCACATCAAACCCACCGACAATAACAAATCAAACCATGCCTTCCCCTAAAGTTTCCCATGCCTTCCCTCTTCAAACTTCAAACACGACTCCATCACCTCAACCAAACCCAGACCTACCAAACCCTCAACCATCACCGAACCCCACTGATCCACCATCATCCGACGACATTCCCATCTCTAATATGGTAGGACGTCGCACACGTGGAGGTCGGAAGAAAAGCACCACTGTTCCAAGTTCGTCCTCTGAACCCGTTACCGTGGTTGTTAAAGATGTTGAAGAAGAAACCGAGTTTGATTTGAATGAGAATCCCACTAAGTCCGGCGAGTCTGACCCGACTCCGTGAAAAGAACCTCAAAAGAAAAGAAAAAGCCTCTTCATCCCAATTACCCCCAATTTGAAAAATATCGAGCGAGAGTAATGTCGATAACCCCATTGTTGATACTCCAATTGAAAATCCTAGTGAACCTCCCCCTTGAAAAAAATCTAAACCTTTGAAGAAAAAGCTTGTATACCTTTCTCCCTCTGATCCGGTCTCCCTAACCTCGAAATGGGACTTGGCTATTGTTTGGGATCACCTTGAGAGTATAGACCTCCCTACCTCCATTTACAAAAATTGTGAGAGGTTGATGAACATCAAAGCAATTCACTCTCCTCGGGTTTACAACCAAACATGGTTCGAGCCGCCAGAGCTTTTCACTCAGTCCGTGATATGGTCTTAGCTCAAGGTTGGGAAAAATTATTGGAAATGCGTGAGCCGGTGTTTGTGAGCGAGGTGATTCAGTTCTTTGCAACTGTTCGTGTTGATAAGTCGGGTGAAACTCTTACGGCTAAGGTAAACGGTAAGCCTCTTAAACTGTCTCAATCTGATTTCGCTACCGCCCTTGATATTTCAGTCGGAGGTTATGACAAACTCCCCTCCGAAACATGGGTCGCTCTACCTTATGCCTCACCACTTAATGTCGCCCAAGTTGTGTGTCCCAAAACGGTCTCTCCCGGTCCCGTAAGCAACACCCAAATCCCCCCTCCTCTTCGCATCATTTTTAATATGCTTTGTCGCTCAATTTATCCCTCGGGTGATAGGGGAAAACTCACCATAGCCCAACAATACTTAATCTATCATATTGCCACTCACAAAAAGGTGAACCTAGTCGGGTTAATGTTTAAACGTTTTCAACTCATTTCGACCAAGCTTCGTCGACCTTCTTCTAGCATGATTCACTTACCCTATGGAATGTGGTTATCGGTTGTGCTCAAGGCACAAGGGGTGTTAGTGAATACTAGCTTGGGTTCGTTGGATATGTGTGATGTTATGAGTGATGGGCAAATGGGGAAGATGCTTATCAAAATTGAAAATGATGAATTAATCTCGGTGAAAATTAAGAAGGACCCGGAGGTTAGGTCATCAAGTCAAGTGAATACGGGTGGTATGCGGGAAGTGCTTAATGCCGTGGCTGAGTTGAGTGCGTGGCTTAAGGAAGATGCTCGTCAAAAGGACTTAGCAATCTCGGCCCTTGCTTCTACAGTGGACCTCATCCGTGGTGAGGTGGATATCATTTCCACCCTTGTGTCAACAAAAGAAGTTGGTGATGATGCTCATGTGGATGATGACCCTTTGGGTAGTGGCTCGGATAGTGAACAAGCCTCCTCCCCTTAGCCTTTCCCTTTCCTCTCGGCCTATTAACCTTTTACCCGTGCCCTTTCATTTTGTCCCACCTTGGTTGTGCCCCTCTAAAACAATATTTTCTTTACTTGTTATTTTGACATTTGGTGGTGTATTTTAAACTATCTTTAGCCATGTTGAACTTTGATTAACTTATGTTTAATCCTTGTTTATGTTGACCTTGTTACCTTGTTACAATTACATGTGTCTTTTTGTGTTTTCTTGTGAATTATCTCGCACTCTAATGCTTTTGACATCCCTATCCGTTTGATGATGTCAAGAGGGGGAAAAGGTAAACTCATGCTCTTAATCTCCTTGCTATTGGTTAACTAATGTCTTGCCTAACCTTCTTAGCTTGAATCTTGTTTTGGGGCAATGTAAAATTGTCATGGTAGTTTGATTCTAGCTTTTGCCTTAGGTAAGGTAATATTGTCCCTTCTCTCATTTGATCTTGCTTGCTTAAAATCTTGAATCAAGGTGCTTACATTGCTTATACATTCGTTTGGGGCTTGTCATCATCAAAGGAGGAATTTGTTGGGTTCCTTATGTTGATGATAACATGCCCATTTGATTTGTGTCATCTTAGTTTACCTTTTCAGGATATATGATCATATCAAGCATGGATTAAGAAGTGTTGAAGTTGTTATTAATCCCATTGTAATAAGTCATGTGTCATCTAATGTACAAGTGAGAAAGTAGAGTATATTAGAGTAATAGAAACAGTCCAGACATCGTTGCTTTTACAAGTAAATGCATTTGCTTGGATTGTTGCCACAACTCGAGAAACTTGAAGTCCCTTTTTATCTTTCAAAAGCCTTTCACGTGACTCATATTTCTCAAAGATAAAAATCAGATTTTTATTAAGGAGGTGGTCTTCAATAAAGAGTGGTTTGAATTATTATTTTCAAAATGTTTCCTCTTTATGCAAATTCAACCCTTTGGCTCTTTAAGAAAACAAAGAATGCTTTTTGCCATTGTAGTGTTAACTTGTCATCATGTGACTTGTCTTTTCTCCCTTTGTTTTCTGAATTTGCATGAGCTTTTAAGGTTATTTTTCAAACCATCTTTCCCTATTCTTACCTTTGCAAAAGAGCCCTCTTTGGTGCAAGTTTTGGGTGGTTGCTATTGCCCTTCACATGTGAGGTCTTTGACCCTTCAAAACCCTAGCAATCCCTTCACTCACCTCCTCTATATAAACCGTGCCTCACCTTCATAAATCCTTAAGACTTTTCTGAATTAATTCTTCCATCTTTGCAAATTATTTTTAAAGCTTAAAAATCGTGTTTATTTGCAAAATCCTTTAAAAGTCTTCAAGTGTCTTCAATTTGTTACAGTCGTGGCTATCACATTTGCTTTTCCATACTAAACTCTCTTGCTTATGAATTGTTGATCTTGTAAAAGTTGTCCATCTCTATTCTTTGTTAAGAATGTGTTAGTGGAAACTTAATCCTATAACATTCTAAGTGTGTTAGTAGAGTTTAGGACGGAGTAGTCTTTAACTCTTGGCAACCGGAGTAGGTTGCGAGTTAGCTTGTCATAAGAACGGAGTAGTTCTTGTACTAGCTTTACAACCGGAGTAGGTTGGTGTCTTTTATTGTAAGGGTCTTTTAGTTGTCGGAGTAGATCACTAAAAGAAAAGCAATAAAAAGGTAGATTGGACGTAGGCACTTGAGTATTTGCCGAACCAATTCAAAAATCTCGTGTTCATTGTTTTTACTTTATTTCCGCTGCAATTTACTTTGTTTGTTTTGCTTTGTTTTGCTTAACCTTAGAAGTAATGATTCATCATCTTTTGTCGCATTTGGTCTGCAGTCATATTCCACAAATCGAGACAAATAGATACGATCGAAACGATTGTTGCTTTCATACTTGAAAAAACATTCATCGTGATACTTGTTTAGTTTTTCAATATTATCCAAAGTATCTCCTAATCTCTTTTGTCCTCGTAACTCACTTTAATTCAATAAAGTTGAAGTTATAAATTTTTTAAAATAGTACCTAATTCACCCCCTCCCCCTCTTAGGTACTTGAATCCATAAACTCAACAATAGTAGAGTTTTATTCTTAGGTAACCGTATAATCAAACTTCTCTCAATTAAGCTAGTGGAGGCAGATTTTTATTACTCCGTTGACCGTATTAGATATTAGATATTAGATATTAGCTTGATAAGTATGTTTATTATAGTTAGCCATAGTGTGCTCACCATCGTTGGTTTCATTGTTTCAACAAAAAAATGAGTATAAGTTCTTTAAACATTGTCATCCATACTCTAACACGTACACAGTGAAATTGTCACCCATAAGGTACGTCTTGTTCCACTACTCATAGTAATTGTACCCGTTTCTTTTACTTGATCCTCCTATTTTCCCTGAAATTCATATATAGTATATATAATAAGCAAAAAGTAAAAGAAAAGCTATTAGAGTAGGCAACCAAAACAGAAAAAAAAAAAAAAAAAAAAAAAAAAGCATATATGAATGCTATGTTTTAAACATACAAATATACAAACTTCAAAATATAGTCAAATTCTTAATAGTCTATCTCAATGTTATATCAGTTTAACTAAAATTCTATTCTATTTATAAAATAATTGGGTTGTTTGAAAATTTGCTCGCAATCATTAAACTTGGACTCTCTTTATATCGTTACAAAACCTAACCCTAATTCTAAAATATTTTAACTTATTATAGAGTACAACAACAACAATAATATATCTATTTCTTATAGAGTAGATCTTAATAATATACCATATTACTTATTTTCTTCCAAAGAAAATTTAATGTCTAATAACATAGCTAACAAAGAGCAAACGAACAACATACTCGTAACTCGTTAGATCACAGAAATTATGAAATGCACTAATTAACTTTCATACATACGTCATAGTCACAACAATAACAACAATAAGCAATAAGCAGAAAGTTTTAAAAAAAAAAAAAAAAAGTAGGAAATCACACAGCCATGTAGGGAAAATAACGAGGAACATAAAACATGATTATCCTGCAAAACGCATGAAAAGAAAGAAAACTAAAATTTATGGCATATCCGTCATAAGCTTGCGATGGGGTAAGTATTACTCATGTGAGTAGATAAGACAAAATAAATTACTACTCCCTAATTAACACTCGATCTGTTTTTGTCTTATCTATCCACATAGGTAGTGCTTAACCCGCCACAAGCTTATGTCACCACACTATAACTTACTGGGTTAGTATAAACTACGAAGCAACATTGTTGTAACTGTATCTTCTCATCCTCCGTCTCGCATTCATCCATCTCCTCAGGTAATCTCCACACCCTACCAACAAAAAAATAATGTTAGATGATGAGAACTCAATTAAGCATAGACAATAATGTACGGAGAAAATAACACATAGAATTATACTAATACAAAATTGTATTCACAAGAAAAAAACCCGAAAAAGACTCTCACATTTGGAGTTTTGGCTGCTAAAAATCAATATATATACACACACTAATAATAATAGTATGAATCCTATTATAACTAAAATTGATCATTAATCTAATCTTTAATTTGAGTGTTTGACTAAGGTAGTAATTGTAGCTATACGTAATGCAATAGGGGATAACTAAATAGCATAATCTGGAGCTGCCTAGAGTACGTATTTATTTAAATTAATTTTAGATATTTGTAGGTAATTCGTAAAAATTGGACTCTCTATAATCGCTCGAAAAAAGCTTCCTTTAATAATATAGACTAGATTTAATGCCCGTGCGATGCACGGGCCGCTTGGTAGATTTTTGTTGTCAACTCTCAGAATACTTTATTTAAGCCATGTTCTCTTCGGCTGAAAAGAGCGGAATTGAACTTAACTTAACTTAGTGGAGCTGAACTGAACTGAATGGAGCTGAACTGTTCTTTTCAATTGAAAATATCTGAATTGACTTAAAGGAACTGAATAGAACTAAATTAAACTTAAAGGAGCTAAATTGAATGGAACTAAACTGAAGTAAGACCATGATCGTTTTGCCTGAAAAGAGTTGAACTGAACTTAATGGAGTTGAAGACTTTCCTACTACGGAGGACTTTCACACCGATTTATCTTAGATTAGTATTTGTGCATAAGTGAATTAATTATTTTTTTTTTGGTACATATAAGTGAATTAATTATTTGGCAGATACATTTTGTAACATATATAATATTTTTCCATTAAAAAATTATTAGTAATTTGCTGTAAATTGGGCTCGAATAGTTAGGAGATGTTGGATTCTTCAAAAGAAGGACCCTGTAAAGAATTGTTAGGTCCATGCATGACAACTCTTTGATGTCACATTAATAATTCTATTAGGGTCGCATAAAATTTTATGATAGGGGTAGACATTAATGAGCTAAGTTTAACTTTAGATGAATGTTGGAGAAATGTTTGGTAACGCTGAGTTTAACTTACATTGAGAGGTCCTACGTTGTTGTCAAGGGTAACAAAAATAAGAGCCTTGTGTACGTAAATTGACTAAATAATTTGGAAGCACGTATATGTAGCATGTAATTCTTTAATTTGATATCATGTACCACTAAAATACTTAGATAAGCAAGATTTTAATTCAACAAACAATTCTTGAGATTATGAACCACTGCGTTAGTTGAGAAGGTCACTAAAAATGGTATATATCGAAATTGATGAACCAACGCGTTGTTAATTAAGAAAATATAGCTTAAAATGACTATAATTATTAACAAACCTTGTGGTATATATCGAAATTGATGAAACACTGCGTTGTTAATAAGAAAATAGATACCTTAAGATGACTATAATCATTAACAAACCTCGTATGTCGATCTACCTGGTGTTTATACTTTTATCCACGGAAATTGTACCGTGTTTTTGTTTCACACTTTTACCCGACCTCTACGTAAGATGGTCTTGTGAAAGAGTAATAATAGGTGTAATAAGTATTTGTCATTGCTTTTGTAATAGTTACTCCGCACATTATTTAATCAATTGAAATGAATGGCTTGTTCATCTTACGAAATTTTCTAGTGCTCCACTCAATCATGTTAATTCGCATCCTCTATCTCACCCCCTCCTCCATGAGGGAGTCCTTGTTGACTTCTTGTTCCCGTTTGTGAGTCGATTTCCCATGGAATTGGTTATCGACTTGTCTCTCTTCGTGTACTTCTCGCTTTATCTTGTGGTAATACTCCACTATTATTGGCCAATTTATGTTTATAATTGTGATTTCTCATTTAGATCCCCGATTTAATATATTAAATAGTATTTCGAATCTAAGGGCTTATTTTTGTCGTGCTAAAATATTAAGACTCACAAAGAGAATTCAAACGAGTAAAGTATGGATCAAATTAGGGATCATGAGGCAATTCACTCACATATTATACTCCCTTTGTTCCAAATTTACCTTAAATAGGGAAGCGTAATAACCTTGAGTGCACGACTATTATAAGATAACCTGCAAAACTTTGAAAAAAAATCATGTAAAAATCATAATATTCCATATAATAGAAACAATATAAACATCAAAATTAGTAGGGACAAAAATCATATGTTTTAAATAATAACAATCATTATAGGGGAAGGGAAATTAAATTTAGGGTATACACAAATCATGTGAGGTCAAGATAGTTTTAATATGGAAGATGATTATTTGAAGCTCATGTATATGTATATATACACTAACAGACGTGCATGTGTAGTCTTAAACTCCAACTAAAAGAATGGGGGGGTTGTATGTAATTACAATTATACTACAAATAAAATAATGAGGTTGTATGTAATTAAAATTCTTATCTTTTTGTTACATTATGTTAGTTGTGTATAACAATGCTACATATATGTGTTTTTTATTATTTAATTTTACAGAATATTAAATTAATTTGGCATAAACTTCTAATTAAAGTCAAATTATTTTACATTAAAATATTGCTCGGAAGTTTTATAAATGTTCGACTCTCTGTAATCGCTCGAAAAAAAACCTTTATTAATATAGATAAATATATATTGAGTCTCGTTATTGAGATCAATATTTTTTTTTTGACAATAATGGGATTAATTTTAGTGTATTAGAACAAGTCCAATTACTGGCGGAGCCACGATTTAAATCCAACGAGGGCGAAAAATTTCAGCGGGGGTGAACGGGTAATGATACAATGGAACTTGTTTTTTTTTTTGGAAAATTCTAACTAAAACTTTTGCAATTTCCATCCGTCGGCGAAAGCGAGCGCCCTTACTAGTCTCCCTAGCTCCACCACTGAGTCCAATGGTTTGACATTTTTACCAATCCAACGAATTTAGACAAATACCAAAATATTACTAAGTACGAATACTCTGTGTCTATGTAGTACTTGGTTCTCGTTTACATGGGGACTCTTGCAGCCTTGGACATTGTCGTCATGGCCGTCTACAAATCCACGTCGATATAATGATCGAATGATTCTATTGGTGTTCCAATATTTCATCTTGACAATAACTCATTCTTACCAAAAAGTTATTCAAACTATTTTAATAATTTATATATAATTAATTAAAATACTCCTCACTATAGATATAAAAAGCGTTATTCAAACTATTTTAATAATTTATTTACAACTAGTTTAGATCTCGCGCAATGAATGTGCGGTATTTATAGAGTTACTAATATAGACCCGTGCAATATATGCACAGTATTTGTAGAGTTTTACATTTTAGTGTATTATTTATACAATTAAAATTGACAATTCACTTATTTTTCATGTTTCTCCTTAATGTATTTTGATTAGAGAAATAAATAAAAATTTAAATTGTAAGAAGTAATAAAATGAGTATTTTTTTTGAATTTTTTTAATTTTTTACCGAAAAATTAATGATGTTAATTTACAAATATTTACTAATAACATATTTTTTTAGCTGTAAATTTTTATCATAAAAAGTCAATGAATTTTTAACAAATATTTACTAATACCATATTTTTGAGCCGCAACTTCTTATCATAAAAAGTCAATAAATTTTTAAAAAAGAATTTCCTTATCCTAGAAAGATCGAGAGATAAATTTATTCGTAATGTGAAATATTAAATGTTATAATTATTTAAATACAAAAGATTATATCCATTTATAACTTATTATTTCCACACATATAGTATATGCTAAAAATACAAAGCACTATTCTAAGAAATATGTTTTAGGCGGGAAAAGTTAGAGTTTCGCCTATTCATTTAGTAAATAAGGAATTAATTAAAATACTCCTCACTATAGATATAAAAAGCAACCAATCGTTGGTTGGCGTAGTGGTAGCATGGGTCGCCCTTGGTAGGGAGATCTCATGGATCGATCCCCCACAATTGCGATTGGGAGGGGTTTAAATACCGTAATCCTTGGACACGCCCCGAAATTCGGATTAGTCGGCCCAATGTGGTTCGGATTACCGGATGGTTTAGACAAAAAAAAAATAGATATAAAAAGCAAGCGGACGATGAGACGGAAAGAGTACCATCTTAATTCTACCTTTTTACAAATTTCCTACTACTATGCACTTAACATTTGTGATGAGGCGACTACGGGGATAAGAATTCGGATAGGCGCTCATATTTGTTGTCGACGTAATTAGTCACAATTGGATTTTTGCCCCGACAATAATAAACTCAAACTCTCTCAATTCTTTTTTGAAAGAAAATTTCTCCCTAATTAGCGATTCTTTAAATCACAATAAAACAAATTAAAAACAAATTTAAAAGATGAAATACACAACTACTAACAAAAATTACAAATCTGACAAATTCAAATTAGTTGAAATACAAATCTATACAACGTTAATAACAAAAACAACAAATTTGATAAGTTCAAATTATATGTGGGATAATCACAAGGAATGTTCAAAAAATTTATGTATAAACAAGATAATTCACACTATAAGAATAATTTCTTTCTATTTCTTTCACTTCTATTTCTTTCTCTTGTTTTATAATCTCTGTTTGATTTCAGTTGATTTTATAATTTCTTTCCCCAAAAAATTAGTTGATAAGTAAATTAATATGATGCTATATTTGTTTGTAAATTTCTTTCTGAGTTTTGATAAGTTCCGTTATTGGGCCTGGGCCGCTAAAGGAGATTAATGGGATGCCTTTCATTGAGAAATATTGACAGTATATATACAAAGAGGTTTGCTATAATTAAGCAACTAATTAGCTAAAGATATGCAACTAATTTACACTATACTAGGTAACAAATAATCTAGTAAATCAACGATATATTTACAATTATTCTAACACTTCCCCGCAGTCGAAACGGGAGGAGACCCAACGTTGAGACTGTCCCGAAAATCGTCAAACAAAATTAGGGGAAGTCCCTTAGTGAAGATGTCCGCAATTTGATAGCGAGAAGAAATGTGACGGACGCGGACCTCACCACGTTCCAACTTTTTCACGCACCATGTGAATATCCATTTCAATGTGCTTTGTGCGTTGATGCTGGACGGGATTGCTAGAGAGGTATATAGCACTCACATTATCACAATAAACGAGAGTAGCTTTCGTCATTGGAACATGTAACTCGACAAGAAGATTGCGTAACCAACATAACTCTGCAATCACATTAGCAACCCCACGATATTCAGCTTCGGCACTAGATTTGGACAACGTAGGCTGGCGTTTAGAGGACCAAGAAATGAGATTGTCACCAACGAAAACACAATAACTAGAAGTAGACCGCCTGGTGTCAGGACAACCACCCCAATCCGCGTCAATATAAGCCGTGAGCTTTGTAGGACGGGATTTACGAAGCCAAAGACCACGTGTGGTGGTACCACGAAGATACTGTATGATGCGTTTTAAGGCACTCATGTGTTCCTCCAACGGATTATGCATAAATAAGCACACTTGTTGAACAGCATAAGATATGTCGGGCCGAGTGAAGGTAAGGTACTGAAGAGCCTCAAAGAAGACTCGATAAAGAGTCGGGTCCGAGTATGGAGCAGACGGCAAGAAGGCACTTAACTTGGGTTTAGTGTCCACGGGCGTAGCGGGTGATTGGCAAGAGGTCATACCAGCACGGTCTATAATATCCTCGCATATTTCGATTGAGATAGAAACATACCATGCTTAGTTCGCTTAAAGGAAATGCGAAGAAAGTAGCTAAGAGGGTCAAGGTCCTTCATGGCAAATTCAGCATGAAGATGGCGCATAATGGATACACGAAGAGCTTCGGTTGAGCAAGTGAGAATTATATCATCGACATAAAGTAACAAGTATGCTAAGTGTGTACCTTGTCGGAAGAATAAAGAGCGAATGATCAACCTTGCTATGTGTAAACCCAATTCGAGCAATAAAATCTGCAAACCGTTTGTACCAAGCGCGGGGAGCTTGTTTGAGACCGTAGAGAGACTTCTTTAGGAGACAGACATGGTCAGGCTGGAGTTTGTCCCTATACCCAAGGGGTTGATACATGTAAACCGTCTCATTAAGTGAACCATGTAAAAAGGCATTTTTAACGTCAAGCTGGTTAATGGACCAAGAATTTGATAGAGCCAAGCAAAGGACAATACATATAGTAGAGGGCTTAACCACATGGCTGAAGGTTTCTCCACAATCGACACCGACTTGTTGCGTTTTCCCATCACCTATAACACGTGCTTTATACCTTTCAAAAGAGCCGTTAGAATTAAATTTGTGACAGAAAATCCACATCGACCGTATAATGTTAATATTCGGAGGACGAGGAACCAAGTCCCAAGTCTTATTATTAATAAGAGCATTGTACTCATTATCCATAGCCATTTTCCAATTAGGGTCACGGATAGCTAACACGGGGTTACGAGGAACGGGTGATATAGTGACGGTGTGACTCAAATTTTTGTGGGAAGTGGACTTAGAATACTTTGGGATTGGGTTTGTAAATGCCATGGTCAGCCAGGGTAGTGGGCTTGGACGTATGGGTGGGTTGACTCGTGGTAGGAGCAGGTGACGGGGTAGGACCCAAAACAGTGGCAGGCCGCAGCTGGTTGGGTAGTGGGTCACGAATGGGTTCACTAGCAGGAGTCACGGGAGAGGGAGATGGGGTGGTCCGTGGCGGTGTGGTAGGGGGCTGACGGGTACTTAAAGGACTTAAGGTCGATGTCAAGTGATGAAGAACATAAGGAGAAAGGTCGTCATCTAAAAAATCATAGGTGTGAGTGTCAGGTTGATGTATTTTTGCGAAAGGAAAGACGAATTCATCAAAAATAACATGACGACTAATAAAAATTTTATTAGACGAAATATCCAAACACTTGTAGCCGCGATGATTTTTTGGATACCCAAGAAAGACACACGGTGTGGACTGGGGTTGCAATTTATGTATTGTCGTGGAGGGGATGAGGGGAAAACAAAGGCAACCAAAGACTCGAAGATGATTATATAACGGTATACGACTATATAGTACATAAAGAAGAATGTTGTAATCAATAGGTTTGCTTGGAACAATGTTCGTAAGATAAGTTGCCATTTCTAATGCCTGAGGCCAGTATTTGACGGGTATTGAAGCGTGGAATAATAGGGTGCGGACAATGTTATTGACGGATCGGATTTTGCATTCGGCTTTGCCATTTTGAGAAGAAGTGTGAGGGCATGAAAGGCGAAAAACCAGTCCATGACTCGCACAAAAGTCTTTAAAATACCATTAACAAATTCCGTGCCGTTGTCGCATTGAATCGATTTTATTTTACGCTCAAATTGAGTTTGGATGTAATTATGAAATGTACGTAGTATGGAGCTAACTTGATTTTTTGTGGCAATAGGAAAAGTGCATAAAAAATTACTATAATCATCCAAAACTAATAAATAGTATTTGTCACCGGACGAGCTAATTAAGGACGGGAGACGTCCATAAATCACAGTAAAGAATGTCAAAAGGCATATAAGTACGAGATGTAGAATTGGCAAAAGGTAAACGAACATGCTTTCCAATAGAACAAGATTGACAAACATTGTCTCGAGAATTTAACATACAATCAATAAGATTATGTTGCCTAAGTTTATGAAAAACCGGAAGACCGGGATGACCCAAACGATCATGCCAAAGGGAAGACGATGTCAACACGGCAAAAGTAGATGGTTGGACGGCTGGCTCCTTATTATGGGAAATTGGATAAAGTTCCCCCCGACTCTCACACCTCATTAGACGAGTCCCCATCCGCATATCCTTCACACAAAAGCCAAAAGGATCAAATTCAACAGTGACCATGTTATCTTTTGTAAATTTACGACGGATACTAAATTTTTGACTAGGTGAGGGGCATATAAGACATTTTTGAGGACAAGAGGTGGATGTGATTTCGGTAGTGTAGCGTGACCATAACCTTTAATAGGAATAAAATGACCATTTCCGACAACTATACCATTACGAATGCTCGAATTAACAAAAGGCGAGAGATTACCTTGGTTGGAAGTCATATGGGACGTGGCTCCGGTGTCCATGACCCTTGGCTCAGGTGGAGTAAGGCCGAGTGTGTACATGGCAGTCTCGATTTCCGTCTGAGTAGGCTCATGACCATTACCATCCGTAGCATACACTTGAGCAGGACGCAGACCCAAGATACCTGGTTGTTGACGGATCGACAAACCCGGAGGAGCCCATGGTCCAGTGGGATAGGGACACGGTGGGTAGCCCCAAGGAGGAGAAGGCCACTGCCACCCACCGTAGCCACCAGGCCACGGAAACGGAACAGTAGGAGCATTGGGTTGCGAAGAAGCAGGAGTCGTGGTATTTTTGGTACCACCGTTGCCCTTAACCTTGCCTTTCTTCTTTCATTCAGACCCATTGTGACGTCCGCCCTTACTAGTAGCGTTACCAGCTGATTTGGTGGAAGGACCACCTTCGTCACCATCCGTCGATCCTCCAGCGTAAAGAGCAGTGGATGTATTGGCAGCGGCTTGTTTAGCAAAACCGGCCTTTTGCAAGGTTAGCATAGATCGTGCTTGGTAAAACGTGGGAAGAGGATCACTTTGACGGATGATTGTGCCAACACCATTGTAAGCCGGCGTGAGACCCGAGACAATTTGAAGAACTAGTCGACTATTGGAGATTGGAGAGCCAACATTCTTCAATTGATCGGCCAACGATTTTAGGCGTTGGCAATAGGCGGTAACGGAGGGGAAATCAGCCATCGCAATATGAGAGAATTCTTATTCGAGTGTCACGGCTCGAGAATTCTTGTTATCTTGGAACATATCGGCAAGACGATTCCATGTGTCCATGGCAGTGGTATCGGATTCAACAAAATTTTCCAAAAGTTCAGTAGTGACGGTGGAGTAGATCCACTGGAGAACCGTTGCGTCAAGGGTTTCCCACATTCCTTTTCATCGGCAGTCGAAGGAGGTTTAGGAAGACCGTCCTTTGGCTTAATAAAGTGATGAAGCACGCGATTTGACTTTGCGTGGTTCGTGAAGAGGGCAACCCACAAAGGGTATTGATTATTATCCATAGCTAGAATGACGGTAATATGGTTCCAAATACTATTGACTGCGAGTGCCGGGTGAAACGCCGACTTGGCAACGGAGTCATTAGTCATTTTTGGTGACGTGAGATCGAGAGAAGAAGAGAGGAGAGGAGAAGTCGACTAAAAGTGACGACTCGCAAGGGATGAGCGGAAGCGATTTTGAGAATCGTGCCCTAGTTTGATACCATAAAGGAGATTAATGGGATGTCTTTCATTGAGAAATAATCTAGTAAATCAAAGATATAATTACAATTATTCTTTGTTTTTAGTTTTTTCGACCACGGGCTCTGATACCATGATAAGTTCCGTTATCGGGCCTGGGCTGCACCCGCATGGAGGAGAGAGAGTCCAACTTATAAGTTCAAGGAGGTTCCATCTCCAAACCAATTGGCAATGGGTGGAGTAACTCCTTGGTTTATATGATAGACAACTCTCTCCTCTTTTTTCAATGTGGGATACTCACATGTGCCTTTATCATGGGTGAGCTGTATCTTGACAAGTTTCTTTCTTGTAACACTCTTTTATAGTATCATTTTCATCTTCCATTTTCTTCAACAATACCAATCTCCTTCATCCATTTGAAAAGGGGAGCATCCTGTTGTTGTAAAGAAGATGATGAAGAACAATCATCACAAACAATTTGAGTCGAAAAGCTTTTTATGACTTGGCAATACCCAATCTTGAAAATTTCAGTAGCATATTGTTGCCATAGATTTGATGTGTTTGTAATTTGTTTCTTTGGTATGTTCACGTAGGACTAACTTAGGTTTAACAAGTTTGATAAATTTGTATGATGATATGTTTTTGAGGAAGTGAAATATTTGTGATTTATAAAAAAACTGGGAAAAACCGTTGGAATGGTGTTAGAGGAGCCAGATACAAAGAAAGATGGGAAGAAGGCCGAAAAAAAAGGGAATTATATCACCCCTCAAATGGAGATTTACCAAAAAAAAAAAAAAAAAAAAGACTGTGAATTGAGGTGTAAATCGGATCGGATCCGGTTTCCGAAATCTGGATATCCATATTTTTGGATATCCGAATAATTCGGATCGGATCTGGTACACCAAAATTCATAATTTTAAAACTGGATAACCGATTCCATTTTGAAATCTAGACTGGATATCTGGTTTTGCTCAGCTTTAGGTGTTTGAATACAATTTCCCTCCAAATTTTGTCATTGTAGAGAGATTTTGATTAAGTTTGGCGGAGGAAAATTGAATCCCTCCAAATCTCTCCCTTTCTATGTCCTTCCACTCTCATTTTCTATCTAAATAAGAAATTTTAAATGATCTACTCTGTTTCACCCCAAAACCCTCAATTCAAACACCCCTAAGACCTAAGAGACAGGTAAAATAAGCAACTATAACAATAAGTTGTAACTAACAACTATGGGTCCTCATTTTCCAGCTATTTAATGGTTATACTATTATTGATCTTTAATTATGCAAACTTTAGTCATTGGAGAATTGTCTCAAAGTGGGAGTTCGCAACTCCGCATTTGGTTGGTGGCCTAGTTGATCGACGAAGTACATACTTAGGCACGTCCGATTTGGTTTAGGGAATAAAATTTGTCACTTGTCGAATTTAAATGAATTTCTTGAGAGTTGACCTATTTTGTTTGGTGTTTTATTGTTGAATTGGATTATTTCTTTTGTTACATTATTCATTTCTTGCTACAAGCCTCCAACTAAGGTGTGTGTTCATGTAATTTCATATCATCAGCTCATTATTTATTCAATCTTTTGATGAGTTAGGTTTGAGGTGTCTGTGCCCGAAGTTTTACTACATCACATTTCCAGCTTGTTTAGTTTTTACTTTTCATGGTATGATGGTAATTGGTAAAGTGTTGAAAAACACCACAACTACAGAGTAAGTGATATTTTTTTTTTTTTTTTCTGGTTTGAATATTCAGTGATAAAATTACATTTCAACTTATCAATTGTTTATCATTTTACTCATGGCAGCTGGTGAGATTTGACGTTGGAGTACTGTTTTTATTGATCCATGTACCATCCTTTAAAGGATTGAAACCTTAACCTACGGAACATCATCACGATTGATGCACTGTCGAAGTGCGCATAGTCAATACCTTCGATTAAGCGATTTCAAGCCTTCAAGGTATTGTGACTTTGTGACACTTATTTTGTCCAAGTCATTTGTTTTCCCTTTATTATTTTTTGTGCGATAAAGGGAGTAAATTTCCACCAAAGTTCTTTTGCACTATCGTTGATATCCTCCCTCTTATCAACACACTTATTTCTACAGAAATTTATTGTACATTAACCTTTAGAAGCGATTTTTTATTGCTAGTGGTTTTGATTAGCAAAAAATTCGCCATTTTCTATATAAGATCTAGTGTCACATCAACTCTGTTTTTACTAGCTCCGTCTTTGATGGATTTATTTTTCTTAACTTTTGTTTGAGGTTTTATCTGTCTTGTACATCTTCATCATTGTTAGTTTCAAAACACAAACCAAGTTTTATACAAAAGTAGTGAACTAGTGATAACTAAACACAAATGAGGTAAAAAAAAAAAAAAAAAAAAAAACTGTAAAATGATGTTTTGAGCCTGGCCTTTCCTTAACCAAGGGCTTGAAGATCATCATAACTAAGATCATTTATACTCTGCTGTTTTTTTGTAACCGTGTATTGCTAGAAACTAATTTATAGTCATGTATCAGCTTTTTGATTTTCGGTTGCACAAACATCAATGGGCAACGTCATCAAAGCACAAATCACATTGGGCGATGCCTTAGTGAATCGTTGTTGGGACTGTGTTGGGGGAAGGTGGGTGTATGTGAGCGAGCTTAAACGAAATCTTGAATGTCTGGACACATCAAGTAGTCAATTGGGATGTTTAAGGAATGATGTGATGAGGAATGTTAACTACGCAGAGAGTCGAGGTAAGAAATGTTTGGATCAAGTCCAGCTGTGGCTTTCATTGGTGGACAAAAAGATAGTCAAAAATAAAAGGCTGCTAGAAAATCGCCAACGTCAATTAGAAAAATTGTGCATTGGAGGTTGTTGTTCCACAAGGTGTATTTCTAGTTACAAGTTTGGGAAAAAAGTGGTAAGAAGATTGAAAGAAGTAAATGATCTATTAAAACAAGGAAATGGGTTCAAGGAAGTTGCTATAGAGGCACTCCCTGAACCAATGGTTTTTCTTCCGATTGGACGGACAGTGGGTTTGGAATCAAAATTAGATAGCATTAGTAGCTACTTGTTCGATAAGGATGTTGCTATTGTGGGCATCTTTGGTGAGGGTGAAGTCGGCAAAACTACACTTTTGATGGAGATCAACAACATTATATGTCGTGAAATTAACTATTTTGATCTCGTGATTTTGGTTGATGTACCAAAGCAATTTATGAATGAAGGCATTCAAAATCATATTGGAAAAAAGATTGGATTTACTGGGGAAGAATGGATGAGGAAAAGCTTTGGTGATAAAGCTTTAGACATTTTAAGTGTTTTACAGAAGAAGAAGTTTGTGCTTTTATTAGATAATATTTTCAAGGCACCTAATCTCACAGAAATAGGGATTCCTACGAGAAAGATGAACATGGATTTTAAGGTAGTATTTACAACAAACATGGAGAGAATATGTCGCCAAATGTACGCTCAAAAAATGGTTAAAGTGGAACCTTTGGATTTTGAGGATTCTTGGAGACTATTCTCGGATAGAAATGGCGACGACATCTCGGATTCGAATCCTGAAATTTACAGTCTTGCAAAAGAACTTGTCAGGGAATGTCGTGGTGTACCTAAAGTTCTTATCCAATGGGCTCACAACATGGCTTCCAAGAGTACAATTGAAGACTGGACCGATGCCTTGAAATCTTTGAGGAACCCTGTCATCGATTCACAAGGTATGTGATTAATGATTAGGAGTTTATGTTTTCTAAGTTTTGCTCGATAAAAACTATAGTAAAATTACTCCTTTTTAATTTTTTTTGCTAAAATCTTCAAGTGACTTATTTCGTCTGTTTTTGAAGTTATTCCGTTTGTGACTTAGCCAATCTATACTTTGAAAGGTATAACTATGTAGACAAATGTAGAAGGGGTCCAAAAATAGAGGAAATAAGTCACTCAAATTGTGAGTTTTGAAGCAATTTTAGGAAAAAACTGCAACTTAAGAGAGTAACTTTAGCAAAAATGCAACTTCGGGGAGTAATTTTAGCAAGAAATGCAACTTAAGAGAGTAATTTTAAAAAAGTTGATTTCAAAAATAAGTAAAATATAATTTACTCTAAAAACTAGTAATAGTATATGATCCCAAAATACTTAATAACTTGAGATAAAAATTATTTCACCCTGTTGTTGATATTGAAAAGCTTTTTTTTTTTATTATTATTATTATTTCAATGACGACAAATATTTTAAAATTAGTGTGCATCACTATTTCTTATGAGATCGTATCTGAAATTACTGTGCTTCGCTGTTTCCGTTGCTGCGTGAAGAAGAAATAATAGACGACATCATAGCAATTGAAGAAGGGGAGGATGAAGACACAACCAGCTTAAGTGCTAAAGCAGCAGATACCAATGTATTTGGGAGTCCGATCACTGATAAGACTGTAAGGGAACTACCACAATATGTTGGTGGAAGACAGATAACAAGCAGAGATAGAGCAGCTATAGCCGTTGATATGAAAGCGGAAGATGGTAAAGATATCAAGGCTCGTGAATATGTAAATTGGCTAAAGATGAAACATGGGAATGGAGTTTCCACAATCTGTCTCTTCTACAATGCCACCGGGTCAACCCTCCATTTTTCGGGGCAAAAGGATTGGCATGGGTACTTTAATGAAGGACTATATCCTAAGACAGTTGAGAATGGACAATGGGGTGTGTTTGTTCACGAGCATGAAGACTCCTTAGTCGGTCGTGGTGGTTCAAGTGGAGCTATCGTTTACACTGGTGAAAACGCCTCTAGAGTTAAATGTGATTGGATGCTTGCTTGGGACAACCCATCAGTCGACAATCAGGCACGCACCAAGGTAATGAATTTGTTCATGATATATCTTTGTTAAAAGGAGGGAGTTAATGCACATAATGTACACCGCATCTTGTTACTGGCATTTTCTTCGGTCTAAATTTTAGACTTTTCCCCAACCTCCATGTAGGCAACATTTTCAGACGGCTGGCCTTAGGCGTTTGAATCTATACATGCGAAGGGAAAAGTTTGAGAAGTAGTCGAGTCATATAAAGAAAAGGGATATTCTACATGGTACCCTTTAATTTTTCGACTTTCTACATGGTACCCCTAATTGTTGTCATTATCACTAAGTGTACCCCTAAAAAGTATAGGCTCAATATCCATCTTTAGACGTGATAATTTGGTAGGGAATCAATAAATTTTCCGTCAATTTTTTTTAGCTCATATATATCAATAAATATTAGGATCGAGATGGATATTGAACATAATAGAGTCCTTATGTCATGGGATAATAAATGACATGCTTGGTTACGCATCCAAGTCATCACTTAACGCCTAAAACTGAATTTAATTGACGAACAATAAAGTTTAGGGGTACACTTAGTAATAATGACAACAATTAGGGGTATCATGTATGTTTTAAAAAGTATAGGGGTACCATATAGAAAGTCGAAAAATTAAGGGGTACCATGTAGAATATCCCCAAACAAAATAAGAAAAAAATTGGTAATAATGACTCCCTCCGGCCTCCGCTCCATAAGATAGTTCACGTTTACTTTATACACGATGTTAATACTCTAACACCCTTAATTATGCAGGAGTCTTTAGCAAAATATACCCATATAATTAGGACCGTTAACATCTCGGTTGCTCGAGTTAATGAATAACAAAGATATACAATACAAGGTACTTTAATTAAAATTTACATAAATACTTGTCAACTGACTTAACTATCTTATCACTTAACTATCTTATTACATAATCCAATACAGAAAACTAAGTTAATAAACTAATAAAGCGAAAGTCTAAATAACTGAATAACTACTAAGAGCAAGTGCAATGGAAGAATATTTTATATAAAGTTCTTCCATTGCCAATTTGCCATGTCATATTTTAACAATCTTAATAATCTCAAAAATTTTGTCACGATGGAAAAAACTTTAAATAAAGTTCTTTAATTCATAATTAATTGGCTAATGTAATTAATAGGTTAATTTTTCATTGTAACTCACAATTTTTTCTTGTTTTTTTAAAGAACTTGGTTTTTGTTTTGAAACCAAGTTTGTTCATTTAAGAACAAACTTTTGTTTGTAATGGGACAAACTTTATTTTAGAGGTTTGTTTTGACAACCCCAGTAAAAACAACTCTCCATTGCTAATGCTCTAAGTGTCATAACCTAAAGTGTTTGTCTCCCACACTGGTCATCGTTCGTCCCTCTTCAACGCAGCCTCCAGCTAACAAACCAATAGTTGCTTATCAATCTCACTACTCCCCAATTGCCGAAAATATCAATTGATTCATCACATAGTTGAAAATAGATTTTTAACACAATGAAAGCATGCAAGTCAACCAAAGGTTGAGTAGGGATAACCATAACGGCATCTAATATAAATAAACCAACCCAACATATGACTACAACATCTTTACCAAACATAGACTGATCACTACTGGCACTATTACAGCATTAATTTCACAAGTTGGACCGTCTCAATGGATTTATTATCACAGACCGAATTAACTGCATTGTTATCATACACTGAATTAACGGCATTAATATCATCCCCAATCCCGAATGTGTACATCCCTCAAAGGGTGGGTGTAACATCCCCACTTACCCGGCCTAAGTAAGTAAAAATGTTATCATAACTCCATTAAGGAAAATTTAATAAAGTCCAAATTTAGTGACTAATACAAAGATGGATTCTACAATATACATAGCCTCAAAACTAAAACAAGTAACTCCAATAATGTTTTATCTCAACTCTAGTATGACAACTCAACAATACTCTGGTTCCCAATAGCTCGTCCCATGCCCAGATCATCAACAATTCCAAATCCTGCAACTAGCTTGTTCCCCAATATGACCGGAAATATTATATGGATTGTCACAGTTTTGAAAACCATATCAAGTCAGTCTCGATAATACAAATGATCACAATCAATGAATATGCCATAACCGAACAAATGCATCATATAGAACTTCACACACACACACACACACACACCACACCTTCAACTCCAATACCCGACTCCTCATCCTCCACCACCCGTAAGGACATCGCAACACCGTCACCAACAACCGGACCGCAGCCCAAAGGTACCCGCTTCGCAACACGGAGTACCATGTTCTTGGATCGCGATGTGAAACACGACAACCATGTTCGCATCGCAACACGAACCCAATAACCCAGATCCTTAATGTGCACATCTCCCTTGAGGCGGGACCCTCAAAGAGCGATCCCGGGCGTGAGGTCGGTCTCCCGCAACCTCCTCACTATCACCACCACTCCACAAGAACACACATGAAACATGTTGATGTAAAATAACTTGGACGAATTAGGTTGAACAGATCGAAGGTCTATTCAGAATGAACGATGTGTGTGTCTGACTGTCTGCTTGACTGTTCGTCTAAGTATTTCAGGAATTTTGCAACGGAATTTAATTGTAGTTGTTGTAATGTCGTGCAAAGTAACAAAAACAGGGATAGATATGTGAATCTCGCTCTAACCTCGCAAGGGAATCCCTCCAACTGAGCCTCGCAAGGTTGAATTGTTAACTAATCTCGCAAGACTAATTAGGGTAGTTCACAAACTGAAAAGTAATTTTATTACTCAATCTCAACATGTTAAGCTAGATCATACACGACCTCTATTTATACCCCTAGCTAGCTTGACTAATAAGTTATCTTTCCTAAACTAATTAGGAAACATTGTTTAAATAATAAACTAAACAACCAGATTTGAAAATACCTAATAACACTAGGATTAGGAAATCATTATAATTTTCCTAAACTTATTCAAAGTAAATAAAATAAGTTAATAAATAAATTCTACACGGTTTAGGGCTAGAAAACTGTGTCTTCTGTTACACGGCCTTGGAATTCGTGTTACTTGTACGCCAAGTAATCCAGCTCCTTTGCTTGCTCACCAAGTCATCCGTGTTGCTTGCTCTTTCCAAGTATGCTCCTGCATCAGATGTACCACAATATCACTACACAATTATGTCAAATCTCCAAGGATCACAAATACGATATGACAATCACCAAACATCATCAATTCGATATCACAATTACCGATTATCACAAATACGATATCACAACCACATATGCAATCATCTATACTATCAAGAACTAAGTAGGAAAACCCTGCCTCAAAGCAAATCCGCAAAGGTTACAAATAACGTCTAGCATCCATCATCCACGCCGTCACACCCTACAATAACTAAGCAATTATTATCACAACAAGTTCCTACAACAATATAATTCACGGAATCCTCCACTATCATCCTTTAGTTACTCAAATCCCTAATTAAAACAATCTAATTAAAAATCTCCCCAATATCCCCCAAATCCTAAGGTTTAGCCAAAAGTAATTGATAAAAGGCATAAACTTTGACTTACAAAGTAGATTGGCAAAGAGAGAGACTAGGAAAGATGCAAGATCCCAAATCCAATTTTTTATCTCCATGGTGAAATATTCATTAATCTCTTATTAGTGACTACTAATAACTTAAGTGATTTAGTTTAGTCATAAAACTAAATAAGATCTTATGCATGCAAAAACAAAAGAATAAAAGAGAAGAATTTATCATTCTTGCGAGATTACTAATTGAACTCCTTCCAATTAGTCTTCTTAAGTAAAAATCCAAATGCTCCAAGTGAAAAACCCTAGATCCAATTGTAGGATCTACTCCTTAAGGGATTGTACCAAGGTAACCCCTCTTAATACATTTACTAATTTTATTACTAGAAATTAGTAGATGTTCCTTTAAATTAACTAATATAATTTTGTTACTACTACTAGTAATTAAATCTCAATATTAGTATTTAGAATGATGTTCTTATATTTTTCTCAAAAACAATATGGAAGTAATTTGTTTAGAGAGATTATGAAAAAGGTAAGAATGAAAGTGAATGAGAAAACAATTCTCATATTATGTAGGGGAGAGAGGGGGTGCCGGCACCCTTGGGTCACACAAGGCCAATGCATGCTCCTCATTCCTACAAATTGTTCTTCACAAGGAAATGTAGGTTTGCATGCCTAAACCTAATCATCATTAGGTTGTCTTAAAACAATTAAGATAAAAGCAACATTGTCCCCCATTACATGGAGAAAACCGGTTCTCCATTTGTAAATGGAGTTCCATTTTAACTTTGTTATTTTGTCAATTATAGTTGTGACATATGTGACATGTTACTAGACATATGTTCATGTAATGCATTTTTAACATATTAAAAATCATTACATAAAATAAATCACATGCAATGACATAATTAACAATATATGATTACACATATACTTAAAATGGACCATCAATTATAATTCACAACTCTTTGTAATTATAATACATTATTCATTCTAATTATAATTGTTTCATAAACAATAATAAAAACATCATCTATTTTAAAGGATTAATTAACTTGCATCATCCTCCTTAAACTAAAAGAATAAGAGATCTCTAAAGTTTTCCCGCCTAAATAAATTAGTCTATAAATGGGCTTCACAACATCATATCTACAACTGGGTCATCCTGATTAATTTCGACTTAAGCTATAAATGGGCTTCATAATATCATATCTACAACTGGACCATACTAATTAATTTCATACAATATATAATTCTATACCATTTAAAAAAGGGGATAATATTCTTTTAACTTGCACCCCCCTTATACTAAAAGAATAAGAGTTCTCAGAATTTTCCCGCCTAAATTAATTTGGCTATAATTAGGCTTTTATTATAACATATCTGTTATTGGGCTTTCATTATCTTATATCTACATCTGGATGATAATGAACTTTACTTTTTCACCGATTAATACAAAATATTAATTATAATAAATTTACAATTAAATTTCAAATTGAGTTAAATATCATTTTTATTACTATTTTCTTTAATGTTTCTATATAAAATACCGCGCATTCGCGCGGGATCTATACTAGTAATACAATTAATTAATTTATCAATTAAGAGTGTTACCCTATAGCGTAGGTATGACCTTAAGGGATCAACTGATCACCACCGTCAAACGACAGTAATGTCAAACTCTAGTCAGCCAACCATTACCGATTAATGTGGATCAGTTGACAATAAAATATTACATTCCCTCATATATTCTTATCATGAGATTTAAATATGTGATCGCATTATTATCGAGGACATATACTCAAACACATGGAAGGTGGTTAGGAAGAGTCTAGGGAGATTTTAGAGGAGTTCTAGGGTTAGGGAGAGGTGTAGAAATGAAATAGGTCTCGATTCCTTCTAATCCCGACTCGTTATATAAATCCCGTTGAACCAACCCCACTCGGTCAAGTATTCCCTCATACTCAACCGAGTGCCCTGTTCTCGGTCGAGTATCACCCATACCCGACCGAGTCACCTATACTCGATCTAGTACAGACCAATCCCCTCACACACAAGTAAGACTACTTCACGAAAGGTACATAATATGGGTCTCCCTAGTCCTAAAGGTTCACCTACTAATCCCAATGAATCCTTAAGGAGTCTCAACAGACCGGGTATTACAGTGGGTCTCTATGAGGAGAATGATGAGGCGGCATCCATGATCAATGGAACCAGGATCAACCTCCCCAGGTGATCCCCATAATAAACCACAGAGCCTAGAGGCCAATAATATAATCTCGTTATTTCTTGGAGCTAAAGGCCAATATCATAATCTCATCTCATTATAACTTTCGCCATAATAATAGTATACAACTATGCAACAACTCAACAATTAGAATGACCATCATCTTAATACAAGCCATCTTAAGCATAAATCATATTATCAAGATTCCTCCATAGAAAATCGTCGTAAACATAATAAAAACAACTCACATAGTTGCATAATAAATAACATACAAGTTGAGTTGGTAATCCCTAACTTTTCGCAATCCAAGTGCGCAACAAGCAAACCTAATAACGATCCTCTAAAAAATTGTTGCCTACAATGCACAATAATCATATAATTACTAAATAATCTAATCAACTACATAATATAATCAATTTACCCAAATTTTCAATTTATAGGGTTAGTCTTTAATCAAGTAAGGATAATAATTATAAAGTTTAGTAACTAGATCAATGATTGATAACATAAATTAAGGAACTTACGACGAAAAAGTCTCGACTTTGCTTGTTAGGAAGAAAATCCCCAAATAAATTGTAGAACAACGTAGTTTGTCTCTCTTTTCTCACTCTAGATTATGAAGTGTGAATTTAAAATGTGCAAAAGTGTGTTAGAGTTTGAGATCTTAGGCTTATATAGGTTTAGGGAATAATTAGGAATAATAATAGTAAGAATAATGAGAATAATAATAGATGTAACTGGAGTAGGAATCACGAAACAATGCTTTAATGTAACACTCTCATTTACCGAGTAGCCTTTAGCTGGCCGTCCTTAGTAAATAAGGACGCTACCATCTCGGTTGCTCGAGGTAGTACATATCAAATTGATAATAAAAGAACGATTACAATTTACTTAACTAAACTTAGTAGTATTGTTACAGACACGGCTGTCGCAACCCTATCAAAAACAAACCAACCGGCCCAACTAATATAGTAGACGTAAGTCGGGTATCGTACTCCACAGGGAGGCTATTATATCTACTTGTTATTCTAGTCCATCACGGTAACAAATTGGGGGTGTTTGATTTGATTTCTAAACTACTAACTGAAATGTAAAGCAAGGAGAGAGCAACAATTAAAATAGCAAGATTTGAAATATGATGTGATCAAATATAAAGAGAAATGCTAGGAAGTCGGTTCACCATGATAATTAGTCAATTCGGTCATAATGAGATCAGTCTGTCTAATGTGAGAAGGG
The DNA here is from genome assembly GCF_048544455.1 of Silene latifolia. Lineage (NCBI taxonomy): Eukaryota > Viridiplantae > Streptophyta > Magnoliopsida > Caryophyllales > Caryophyllaceae > Silene > Silene latifolia. The sequence goes on along the minus strand of NC_133531.1, from coordinate 22,355,603 downwards.
TAAAGGAAAGGTCCTCTCGGTCCGCTATCCGCCCTAAAATACTACTAACTTAGCTTTCACCCTCATTAGTGTAGTCTATTATTCATAACAGGTCTATTCATTCCAATCTCTCGATCTAGGTCTGAATTTACCCGGATTAACTAGTTTAGAAGCGTGAACTCAACTAAACGATTACAATTAAATTGCTATGAATCAATTCTCACAATCAAAACCGTCTAATCTAATTATAACTTCATTGTTTCATTACCATGGCTCCCCTAATCCTAGCATAAAAGGATTTAGCTACGCATGTTCATAATGAAACTAATAGCAATAATGGATGAAATAATCGAAGACATAATATGGAGATTAAAAGGGAGAAATTGCATAAACCAATAACAACTAATTAAAACAGAAATTAAGAGACAAGTAATTAAGAGTGCAAAGATGAATTAAATTAAATCAAGAGAGTAAAGAGAGATTACAAAGTTTAGGATCCGGAAAGAGAGAGCAAAAGCAACGTTCAACGAGATTGTCTACTGAGTATTTAAGAGTAAAGTATGTTGAATGAAAGATTAATGAATCATCCTTAAACCTAACCTCGTCTTCTCTTTATATAGGGAAGATATTTTATTAACCTAAACCATAATTAAGATATTAAATCCTACGTCTAATAACAAAAGTTCTCGATCGAGTACAATAGAACTACTCGATCGAACACTTCTTCCATCCATACCTCTCGATCGAGGACATCACCTCTCGATCGAGGACCTTCAAAATATCACCTCTCGATCGAAGGCAACGGACCCTTCGATCGAGACCTTCTCTTCACCATAGTCACTCGATCGAACAGAAAAGGCTTCGATTGAGCACTTAGCCACTGAACCAGCTTCCTACTTCGTTGGTTAGCTTCCGAGACGACTGTATGCTTCTCAAGGTAGTTGTAATTTCGCTCCCATTCTTCTATCTCCCTAAATGCAGGCTAAGAGGCAACAAAAGGGCATGATTCCGCTACTTTCGGATCCGTTCTTGCAATTAAAGCCAAACAATTCAAAGTAGACTATTCGGGGCATTTCGCAATATAAAACTACGAGAATCGCGAAGAAATACGTGCATAAAAGGTATAAAAAGACTATATAAGAGGCACGTATCAGTTACAAATCAACCCAAAACAAATATCTAACAGTGGAAGATAACAATTGGACCAAGGCTACTATCGTCTGAACTAGGTGAGACTCAGCGATGTCACACGCCCTCCAAGAACTCTAGCAACGGTTCACAACAATCACCAAACACCTGATAAGACTACCTGCTCACCATTTGCCGGCAATATCAAATAGATCACCGTAGACAAGAAAAGAAAACAAGAAGACAACACAACACCACACAAGGTCAGTAACAGCACATAACAAATAAAAGAATAATTGATGCTACATACAACCCAAGATTAATACATGTGACCACACTACTATTCACCGCCCAATACTCCATAGCATCCTGTGTCTGTACTACAGCCCAGACTCTCATCGCAACAAGTAGCCGAGTTCCCATCGCAACAAATAACCCTCCCCTGCCGGTGTGAGACCGCAACACTAAACATCAAAAGCCTCGCTCATTGCAACGAGCGAACCCAGATCATTAATGTGCACATCCCCCTTGCGATACATAGGGGTGAAACCAACTCCCGACATGGCTTGATATTATCATCCATAACTCCACCATCAACCAATATAAATACTAACCATAATAATCACAACAATGAATATATAATCATCCAATCATGAAATCACAACAACCGTAATTAACCGTATAATTCTACTGAGTAGGGAAACCCTACCTCTAGCGAATCTTCCGTCCAGCGCAGACATTCACACTTATGCATATAAGGCACTAACATCGCCACCTACAACAATCAATGAGACTCTATCATGACCTACCACAATCGTCAACTGGTATCAAAGACGGTGACAACGACTTACCTTAATAACTAACCCATGCCGGAGACCACGTCCCGACTTGTTAAATCTCGTTCCCGGCTAGTCTTCTAGGTGAAGAATGTAAATGTCAAAGAATAAGGGAAGGAGGAAGAGAGATGGGAAAGGGAGGATCTGATTTTAGGTTTTTAGAATGAGATAAATGAGAAACGAAATGATATAAATCCCGACTCACGATTGTAAAATAACCGCTGAACCGACGCTACTCAGTCGGGTGTCCCCGTAACTCGACCGATTAGGCCTTACTCGGCCGAGTATCTGACATACTCGGCTGAGAAACCCTCACTAGATCGAGTAACTAGGTCTGGCTTGCAACAAAGCCTATAGTATTGTCTCCCAAAAGGTCCCTTACACATAAGAGGTCCTCCGCAAGGTCCCCTAAAGGGACGGGTATCACATTCAAACTCACACCCGCATACCAGCCAGACTCGTGCGTGGCGCTGATTACACCGTACCCTCTTCGTTTTTTGCTATTTTCATTGGATTTTACCAATATAGTTACTTTTAATTTACACTTAGACTTACACAAAAGATCTTAAAACCTAAGAATACGACGGGTATTACAGTTTTTCCTCCTTAAAAGGAACTTTGGGAGCCGAAGTTCGCGCATACTACTCAAAACTGACAACTACTCAAAACGGACAACTACTCAAAATCAACACACACAAAATATCACAAATGGCATCCTTATTAGTTCAACTCGTAAATAACTTAAAGAAACACAATACCAACACATGCCACTTATTTAAGAAATTATAATAATGAAATTTCCGTAGTATCACATTCCACTCTCCTAAAAACAAACTTCATCCTGAAATTTCCTAGCCAGTAATTTATTAAATGTTATTTGTCTCACCAAAACCTACACAATATAAACCTCCCAAGTCCACCTAACTAGTCAATCCATATGCCAACCTATTCAACTAATTACCCTTCTCCCCGTTCCCTTGCAACGTGCTTGCTGCTCCTATTTTCATTCCCCTGTCGCTTTGGTCGCCACCATTGCCTTGCCTCTGATATAAGCCCCCCTAAATCCTTTACTGTTGTTGTAGCTTTTCTGATTACTCCATTGACACGGGTTCTTGTTGCTTCCCACAGCCGATGCTGGGGTTAGATAATTCCCTCGGTTACCTTCTCCATCCTTATTCCTCAGCTTACTCCTACATTCATACGCTCTACGACCTCGCTTTTCACACCCAAAACATGTCACTAGATACCCTTCACAACTCCACCTGGGTGATTATCTAACGACCCGTAAACAACAGGAGTACATAATGATGTATTTTATTAATAGCAGCGGAAAATTACAGTCTGATTCCCTTAGTTGTTCTGCCTTTGAGACGTGGCACCACCACGATTGTAGCCATTGTTGTTGAAGTTCTGGTTCCTTTGGTTGCTCAAACCTTTTGTGACCTACCCCACCACAATTAAAACATTGCGGCCTTTTGCCATCATTAGCGGCTCGACCTGAATTTCCACCATACCTCGAACCTCCACTGTAGTTAGATCCTCCAGAATATGACCTAGCTTAGGTGTAGCTAGCCCTCTTGTGACTAGATTGGCCACCACCCTCGCTCTCAGCCTTCCTCTTTTCACTCACCTTCTCCTTAGCTTCCTTGGCCATGTTGACCAATCAGTTAAAACATCCGTCGGTAACTTCTCTAAGATCTTCAATGTCAACCCCATCTCAAAGCGAACGACAAGAATCTGCTAACTCAACTACAACTCTTCCACAAAAGTAAGCACTCATTGAACTTAATGTAGTACTATTGTAATGTCATGTCATTAGTCATGACAAAGCTATCGAACTCTGTCTTCAACTTAGTCCTAATGTGCTCGGGGATAAACTCATCACGCAACTCTCCCTTGAAACTCACCCATGGTATATCAAGTTCGCCAGCCTCCTTATAGTAGTCCTTAATTGCCCCTCGTTCTCGGCACAACCATAACCCAGCTTGACCACTAAGGTAGAAAGAAGCTTGATCCACCTTCAAATCATCCGGACAATTCACCACCTCAAACACATTCTCCATCTCCCTAATCCAATTATTGAGCAAATTCGGCGCCCTGGTGCCTTCATACTTTGTGGAACGATGGCGAGCAATGGCGATGCTGATTGTGGATGCATCAACTACCACCTCACTCCTCTTTTCCACATTCTTAAGGGCTTCCGTGAGCACAACATTTTGCTCAATCAAACGCTTTACCTCCGCATCAAACCTGTTGGCAACTCTCGAAGACGTTGGAGTTTTCTTTGGCAGCATTTTATCTTCAATAACTAAGCAAACGTAAACACATAGCCCACAACTCAAATCAGGTAATCAAGCATGCCCAACAAGCGTACTTGGTCGAGTACAACAGGGTCACTCGACCGAGGAGCGGCCATCACTCGGTCGAGTGCCTCACTTTCAGAGGTCACCTCCAAAAACACATACACCCCACTTGATCGAGTGACAAAGTCCACTCGGTCGAGTACCCATACTCGGCCGGGCCTCTGACCATACTCGGCCGGGCCTCTGACCATACTCGATCGAGTCATGCTTTATCAGCCTCCACACTTACCCTGACACCACAAAACTCATAAATAACCTATTTTGCATGTTTCTAATCGCATAATTATAAAGTAATCACATGGCTACGGCGTATTATAACACTTTGATATGCAAGCTATCACATTCATAGTACTCATTCCTCTCTATTCCAAGCTCGATTACCACATCATTATCCACATAAGCTCATCCATTCATGCTTGATAACTACACATGTCCAACTACCACATCAACACATCAAGTAGCATACACTCTACCCCACTCTCTTTACTCATCACATTATGATCGGTTCAAAATTGAGAGAGCCATAGTGCGATTTGGGACGTTTCCCAAATCTTTGCAGGGTTGGTTCCAAACAACCTCTACCCAGGTTCACTTTAGTAGACACACCTAAGTCTATTCCATTCATTGGTTTTAGGTTCTAAAATCGTCGCTCTAACACCACTTTCTAACACCCCCATTTAACAAGGAGCCTTTAGCAAAACCTTCCAAAGTAAATGGGAGGGTTACCATCTCAGTTGCCCGAGGTAGTACGCATCAAACCAACCATCATGAAACAAAGTCTATAAGTTATTTAGTAATTTATTTAACAAACTGCTATGGAGGTCTAATACATCTCAACCAAAACTCCAAAACTATAAGTTAAAATTGTATATCAAAACTGTATCAAAATCTCAATACTATGACCATGTCTCAAAATCTAGAGCTAGTTGAATACTCATCCCAAGCACCTCCAATCCAGCTAACCAACTCAACAATCAGGACCTGTCATAACTCACTGCTCACCATTTGTCAGAAATATCAAATGGATCACAGTAGAGTTTAAAAGCAATATCAAGGTCAGTATCAATAGTGTAAATGATCACAACGGAGTACACACGACCACATGAATACAATAACACATACACCAACTCCCGTCTCCACCACCTCCACCGATAACTACATCGCAGGACAGCCACCAAGAGTCGAACCGCAGCACGAAGGTACCTGCATCTAAGGGTGTAAACGAGCCGATCTGAACTCGCGCTCGGGTGGGCTCGGACTCGGCTCGAAATTCTTAGCTCAAGCTCGGGCTCGGCTCGAAGCTCGTCGAGCCTAAAAAATTAAAGCTCGAGCTCGTTTTGTCTTTATATTAATTCTACTTTCTCACTTTTTGAATCTAAATAAATATAAATGTTCTTACATAACAAATAAAATTATAAATTATTAGAAAATATTATACTATAATATACTTATAAATGGCTAAATAGCATAATTTAAATAAAATTTATATTAAAGTATAAAAATTATAGAAAAAAAAAAACTATAAACGTGCCAAAATGAGCTTTCGAGCCGAGCCTTGCTGAGCTCAGACTCGAGCTCGGCTCGTATTCAGCCAAGATCGGCTCAAGCTCGTTTTGACCGAGCTCGAGCCGAGCTTTGACCGAGCCGATTCTGAGGATTTGTCAAGCCGGCTCAGATCATTTACAGCCCTACACGCATCGCAACACGGAGTACCGTGCCTGAATCACAGCTCGAAACACAATAGCTAGGTTCGCATCGCAACACGAAACCTAAACCCAGATCTTTAATGTCAAAATCCTCCTTGAGGAGGGAGCCACAAGGAGCGATCTCAGGGGTGAAGTCAGTCTCCCACAACTACTCCACAAACACCACCATAATTCCACAATAACACAACACAGCACAATAACACAATACAATATGCCAAATCACCGAATAACACAAATATGAATATCACACTCACATATGTAATCACCTATACTTATCAAAACTGAGTAGGGAAACCCTACATCGAAGCAAATCTTCAAAACCACAAGCCAAGCCTAGAATTATTCTTCTACAAAGTCACCTCTTACAATAATCAAGTAATTTGCTATTACAACAAGCCCTTACAACAATCCAATTGACAACATCCACAATTTCCCCAAAATCTAGGGTTACACCAAATAAAAATTAATTAAAAAGCACAAACTAAAACTTACAAGAGAAGATTGACAAAGTGAGATTAGGAAAGATGCCAAATGCCAAATCCAATGCTTAATTCCCTTAGTGGATGGTTATGAAGAGTCTAGAGAGTGTTTAGGAGTGTTTTAGGACTGAAAATGGCGTTGGATTACTGTTCACGCACTATATATACTCCCTTTCTACGATATGAAATCAAACCGCATAGTTAAATCCCCAGACCGGCTTACTCGGTCGAGTACCAACGATTACTTGGTCGAGTATAACGCGCATTCGGCCGAGTACCGCCTACGTAGGCTCAGGTCTAAAATGCATCATACTCGTCCTCGACTACTCGGGCGAGTAAAGCTCACTCGGTAGAGTACTCACCCCTACTCGACCGAGTAACCAGACAAGAAATCCGGAGTATTACAATTTATTTCTAATCTAATAGGCTAGGCTTATGGGCGATGGTAGGCTAAAGGTTGTGGTAGTAGAGTGATAGGGATAGGGGTCATGGTCTGGTGGAACAACAAAGTGCGGCAGGGAGATGGGAGTCGTGATTGGTCAGTTGGGGGAGATGAAGGTTTACGGGGTTGGGGAAGGTAGGTAGGGTAGCTAGACTTAGGCCTTGTTCTTTCTGGCTTATTTTCAGCTCATTTCGATTCAAAGACTCTATTCGATTCGACTCGGCTCGGCTCGATTCGATTCGGCTCATTCTATTCGATTCGATTCAATTCGATTCAAATTTCTACTTCATTCAGTTTAGTTCAGCTCACTTCAGTTCAGCTCCACTAAATTTAGCCAATTTCAATTTTGCGAATCTTAAACTTAATAGTTTTTATTAATATTATATATTTATTATTATTATTAATATTATTATTATTATTAATATTATTAATATTATTATTATTATTATTATTATAATTATTATTATTATTATTTATTATCGTTATTGTTATCATTTTTATTATTATTATTATTATTATTTTTTTTAATAATAAGATGCGCGCAGCTTTCATTAAAATAATGGTAAAAGTTTACATGAAATTGGTGGGGAGCCGAGAGACAATCTGGGCTCCCACACCCTTAGCAATAGCAAAGCTAAGCCTTATTATTATTATTATTATTATTATTATTATTATTATTATTATTATTATTATTATTATTATTATTATTATTATTATTATTATTATTATTATTATTATTATTATTATTATTATTATTATTATTATTATTATTATGATCATCATCATTATCATCATCATCATCATCATCATCATTAATTTATTATTTATTGTTATCATTATGAATATTATGGTTATTAAAATCAATAATATTCTATTAATATAATTAATACTATTACTATTATTATTATTATTAATATGAATATGAATATTAATTAATAATAATATTATTAATAACATTATTAATTTTAATATTACTATTATTAATACCTAATTATTTTTTCATATACGAACTTTACTCTTTCACAAACACTTTTTCATAACGTTCTATTTTGTACCCTTTTCACCTAAAACTAAACCAAGTGAACTCTTAAACCAATATTTTTCCCTAAAACTTAATTTAGTTGCTAAAATGACTTAAAACTTACAAGATGGATTCTAATTTATCAAATAATAAATTAATTTACTTGTTATCAATTATTAATATTATTTGTTGAATTTTAATTAATCAACCAAATTTTATTTATTTGTTAAAGATGAAATTGGGGTCTGTTAATTTTTATTTATCTAATTAATTAAATTAGGATTGTTGGTGATTCGTGATGGCTACCTAATCAGTCAAATTAGGATGATAAACGGCTTGACTTTGAACATCAATCTAGCAAATCAGTGCTCCATTATTTCACCTAATTAGATTGATAGTGAACCGTGGTTCATGGTGGCTACCTAGTTAATCATTCAAATTAGTACAATTACTAGTATTAATATTCTTCTTCTTCTTCTTCTTCTTCTAATAATAATAATAATAATAATAATAATAATAACAATAATAATATTAACAATAATAATATTAATAATGATATTATTATTATTATTATTATTATTGATATTAATATCAATAACTATAATAATAATAATAATAATAATAATAATTATTATTATATTTAGTATTAATAATAATATTAATAATATTAATAATATTTCAATTCAATTCAACTCCAATCAGCTTAGTCCAGTTCAGCTCTATTCAGTTAAGTTCAGCTCAGCTCCATTCAGTTCAGTTCAGTTTAGCTAAGCTCCATTCGATTCGATTCGATTCACTCAGCTCCATTCGATTCATTCACTCATTTCGATTCATTCACTCCATTCGATTCGGCTCGTTGATTCGGCTCTAAAAGCCTAAAAAAAAAACAGGGCCTTATTTCATTAATGGGCTAATCCTAATAATAAGGGTTTTTTGTTAGAAGGTACGTAACATTTAGGGTAGTTTATATTATGGTATCTAATATTTTTTTTTTTTTTTTGCCCAAAGGTACCTAGTATTTACTCCCTCCGATCCACGCCAAAGGTAACACTTACCTAAAACGGATGATCCACACCAAAGGTAACATACCTTATTTGGCCCACAACATTACTAAGTTGTCCTTATACTCATTTCATATTTACACAAAATGTCATTACATACCCCACATACCATCACACACAATTAAACCCTCAATTACATGACCCACCTATTTTTCCCTGTTTACCGTTAATTTTTCCAACTTTTCTTAAATACTTCATTTTTCCCTATGTTACCTTTGGTGTGAATCGGAATGTGCTGTGTCGTACCAATTGCATATTTCCGTTAAAAAAAGTCAACAATCGTTAGTTTACTAACGGATGTTCTTTACATCATCCCTTCTAAACCCATATTTTTCCCTCCATTTTTTCCCTTTATATATGTTGGGTAACACCCAATTGTCCAACACAAGTTTGTTCAATGTTACAAGATGTTACATGTACATTACAAAGTTACAATGTACATGGTGGAGTTCAATGAATTATATTTGATTCATTGTATTAGCTATGGACCAGGGGGACTAATGTCTTTATGAATATGTTAGTACATGGAATTTGTTTCATAGGCTTTCCTATATAAAGGATGGTTTTCATTTGGAAAACAACACAATAATATTTCACAAAATGTAATCAAACAAAGTGACTAAAAAGTCAGGGTTTGAGGGTGAGGTGGAGTACGACGGATGTTTTTATACAATAATTTAGGAGGTTAATCTAGGGATGATATTAGTGGCATTGACTAATATTACTGGAGGGCTAGAGGTTGTTATCTTATATTATTGTGGGTTTCGAATTGGTATATTAATTCGAGACGGTTACGTTGTACTGGTACTATATTATTATAGTGGATTCTAGTCTATTTGGCTAGTGGGTTTACTTCCTGTTTGGAAGGTTTTGCCCTGGGTTTGACTCTAAAATACCGTCTCATCTTAATATTGCTTACATTTTTTTTTTTGACAGCTGTAAAGAAAGAGTTTTACATTATAGTGGTACGGTTCACGAAACCATACCTAAAGACTACAACATAAAACACTAGAGTACTACCACTAACATAAACTAGAACAAGGTAACAGTTGCATCGGTTAACAACATCTTGTTGAAGGCGAACGACGAAAGTATGAACACGCCCATCCAAATTACTATCTACCACCTTCTCAAAAGGAAGAACAACGCTGGCCAAAGGAAAACACCCATACTTGCTTGTCTTGATTGATGGAGCTTCGGAGAAATACCTGCAACAAGACCCAAGAGAAGGTCTTGGAGATTCATCTCCTTGGCTGTGAAAATCTTCCTCAGAGACCCAACGCGCCTTCACAAACTCAATTTTACTCGTCCTAAACAAAACAGACTCGGAGAAATACCTGCAACAAGACCCAAGAGAGCGTCTCGGAGATTCATCTCCTTGGCTGTGATACACCTTAGCTGAAAACCAACGAGGCCCTTGACCCAACGACATCGAACAAAGTGCACTTACGCCCCAAGGACGTAGAAAAGAAAGACGGAAAGAAGACCACAAAAATCTGTCACCAAAGGAGATCAAACTCCTACACTTTGAAACACAACCCCCGTTGCCCAGAACCTCGTAGCCAAGAAAATCGAGTAAAAAGGTAGATAACTGTGGGGGAAACAACCCCCTTACCAAAACCATCTCAGGAGACCGCGGCAAGCTAGTCTCAAAACAGACCCGATGCAAAGTACCAATCAGCCTAATTACCACGTGGATAAGAGGACATGACACCCCATACCACCCGGAGATTATTATTTGGAAAAGCAAAAAACACGAGAAAGCAGAAATAAACATTCGAAACAGGCGGACCCGCCGCATCCGACCCAACCAAACCACTTCCAGAAATCCGACTTCCACCTACCAACACGCCTCCACAGACCAAAACAGCCGAGACCACACTCCTACCAACGAACGAAAATGACCCCATAAACCAACAACGAACGACACGGCCGACCCAACAAACACCATAACCCGAACCAGACACTGAGACTCCAAATTCCAACCGAACCCCCCAGGACCATCGGCTACTTGCAACAAAACCAAACAAAACTACCCAGACCAACACCAGCAGAAAGGGGAAAAGGGAACGATCGGTGGGGGAAGGGGCGAGGGGAAGGGGAAAACACCACATCGACCCAAGACCACAACCAAAACGAAACGACAACACCTAAACGAGCTAAGCTCAACAAGACACACGACACATACCAGGACGGGGAAAGGGCGAGAGAGGGGGGAAAACCCCAGAATGGCCTGCAAGTCCTTCGATGACAGGACAGGAGAACGGAAGAACAGAACGCCCTCAGAGAACGAACCAAGAACACCACGACAGGCCGCCGGACGATCGAGACGGAGCCAAGATTCGTTACCAGGAAGAGGAGAGAGGAAGCCGCAGATCACAAACATAGGAGTCGTAGACCATCGCTGGAGATAGGTCAAAGGGAGAACCCATCTCCGGCGATAGGGTAGGGGAAGAAGGAAGAGAAGCTTGTGGAAGGGAGAGGCGGCGGCGCAAGAAAAAAATTAGGGTTTTTGGTTTTTTAGAGGAAGGGGAAAGCTAGAGAGAGAGACATTTGAATGTGCTTTTGATGTTATAATATTGCTTACATTTATTTACTTTTACGGTTTAAATGTCAATTGGTTGCTTTCGTTGCGCATGAAAGATTGACGCTAATTTCCCAACAATATATCGTGTTCCCTTTCATCCTCCATTATTTTTCCACTTTCATCCCTTCTATTATCTCTAATTAAACATGTCCACATCAAGCTCGACTAGATACTTATCAATTGTTACTCCCAAATGTTGGTGCGGCATTTCTGCTGCTACGAAAACGTCATGGACCTTCCAAAATCCGGGTCGAAAGTTTATTCGTGGAAGTTTTAAAATCCAAAGACGGAAAAACGAACCTCAAATAAATTAGGGTAATTAAGTCGTAGTATAATTAACACAAAAATAACAATTAGGGAACAATATTATTAACGGTAATGATAAATACAGCCCTTAGGGTTGTCTTTAAGAACTAAATTACTTCCCAAAATGGAATTAAATTAAGAATTTAAGACACAATTACGCGTAAATTGATGTCATTAATGCTTGATTTAAGGTTTTCATTCCTTTTTTGGCACTTTAAATACAGCCCTATTTATCATTTTCCTATTATTAAAGCCAGATCGTCACAATAAGCCGCCAATTCTGATAAAAAAAAAGGATTCTGATAAAAAAAAAAAAGATTTTAGTTTATCGATGAAGACTAATTACTTTAAGAAGAAATAAAAAAGACAAATTAATTGAATACAATAAAAAGAAAGCAAGAGGAAGCAGTAAAAAAAGGTTGGGACTGTCGCCTCCACCACATCGTCTCATTAGTATGATATTGTTCGTTTTAGGCCAAGCCCGCATGGTTTTGTCTTTGGGCTCCTTTCCAAAAAATCTCATACAGATAGAGTGTTAGATATCTTATAAATAAGGCAGAACTCCTCTTCTTTTCCAATGTGAGATTTGGGGGGTGGCCACCCCAACAAGAAGTTGTTTACCTTGGAGGTTTTAGTTTGATTGTCCACATTACAGTAAAGTGTAAGTAAAGTTTGGTACAAGTAAGAACTAAAGAAGAGAAGCAAAGGGGAGAATGTTTTGGTAAATAAACGAGGGATAAAAACGTGTGAAAATTGAAACACAAGCAACTTCTACTGAGCTCCGTTAGTCAACTAACGATGACTTTTTAACGGAAATAGACATTTGGTATCACACGACACATAAATTGTAAATAGTAGGTTTCTTTGAGAAAAAAAAATTAGTTATCTTGGTACAAATTACCTTAAATGTTTGGTATATTCTGATAAAAAAAACCCTAATAATTATGAAAGGTTGATGGTCAAAGATTTAACCTCGCAAGTGCACGTGATCGTTGCACAATAAAGGGTCGAACAACAAGGAGCAAGGAGACTACTAATTATTATGTTCAATTGTTTAACTAAGTCGAATAAAACAAGTTGTTTGATTATCAAAGAGTTAGACTAAAGAACAAAAAATAAATAAATTAAAGTAAATTCTAAAATAAAGAAACAAACAATTAAATACGGTTTACTAGATTGATAAAAGGCCTAGGGCACGATTAGACTACAAACATTCGTAATTACAATGCTAATTTCGTCGATTAGTCGTCTAGGGGTAACCAAGTAAGGGAAAACGCCTCTAATTCGCCTATTAACTCCCTTCCGGAATCATAATAGGACACTAGACACACCGACTCACATCCCTCCCGGTTTCGTGACTCGGTTTCCTCGACTCAATACTTTAATGCAAAAAGAACACGCGCTATTCTCTAAACAATCAAGTATCACTCAAGGACATTAAGCTTGCCATAGATTCCCGGATTTTCCAACCCTTTTCCCAAAGGCGGAGGTCAACCCGATTCCCAAAGGCACCCCCATTAGGCTCTCCCTTCCGGGTTCAACCCAAATAGGCAAAAGAAGCAAGTGGGTGATTAATCTAGGAACTAACCAATTCCCAATGGTGGACAATGGTCATCAATCAACCAAAATCCCAAATTCAACACTAATAATGATAAATCCTTTGAAGAACCTCACTAATTACCCCTCAACAACTAACTTAAATGGAACCAATCATGTTAATTACTTGTGTTAGTGCCTAATCGCACCCTTAGTAAAAGACTACTCACTATTCATGTTGATTAAGACTAAACAATTAATAAAGGTGAGTGCTTTGACAACAAACATGGCAATAATTTGATTTTAACAACTAAGCATGCAATTAATTATGTGAAAAGAGAATATTAACTAATTAAACTAAGATTAAGATGGGTGAATGTAAAAAGGAGCAAACTTTGTCACAACTAACCAAAGATTCCAACTTTCCAAGAGCAATTAATCTCAACAACATGAAAAAGATGAACAAGAGAGAGAAAATTCATATTCTAGCATCAAACAAGAGAAACCCAAACCAAACAACTAACAAAAACCAAGAAAGAGTAAATGTAAATAAATGAACAAAAGAGAAGAGATTATACCAACTAGATGCAAAATAAGTAAGATTGGATTGAATGAGGAAGGAAGAGAAATCTTCAATCTTGTTACAACCCAAATTTCTAGATCTAAACTACTATTAATTAAAAGATTAAGTTTTTAATTAGGGAAAGATTAACAAAGGAATTAGCAAATTTTCAAACTTGGAGAGAATTAATTATTGAGATCTAGGTTTTCGTGCTTAAATACAACTTAAAAGAGAGTATATATAGTGTTCTAATACTTAGGTTTCTAAAAGAGAAGTTTAAGACAAACACGGGTAGCAGCGACAGCCGGCCGGCCGCCGCTCCCTCTGTCGGCGCCAAGACATTTCAATTTTGAAGCTTAAATCTTCCAATTCTTCAATAAACGACCCCTGGCCGGTAGACCGGTTGCCAGCCGGCCGGCTTAGGGGCTTCTTCAGCTTCCTTCGTCTCTTCTTCCTTGCTAGCTTCTCTATATGTCTTGTTACTTGCCTGATTCCCCTTCCTAAGCTCGTTTACCTTCAATTCAAGGTAAGAGACGGTAGTAGTGGGAAAAGAACACAAAATTCAAGAAATAGACTCATGATCTTGTCAAAATGCACTAAAAGTCTAGCGAAAAGAAGAGTAATTGACGGTTTATATTCGTTCATCAAAGGTACATGAATTTCTTTTATGAACGGACTACCCGTCGGAAATGGTATAACACCGCCAACTCCGGCCGGCGATTTAATATCGACATTGTAGCAAGCGGAAGAATTTTGATGCGATCGATTTTTAGGTTGATACCATGTAAGATTGTATAATGACCTAATTATTATTGATGAATCAATTACATTATATAGTAAACCTTTTTAGAAGATACTCCAAGAATATTCCTAAAATATTGTTTAGCATATTATGAATTTATTATATGCATAATATACACTTATCTAATACAGTGTAATTATCCTAATCAATATCAATACTATATATTAAATCCAGAAACCAAGGGACTTCAATGTAATTAAAGAAAGTTATACAAATTAATTATACTATATAGTTTCAATAGCACCGTGTGATGGACCCGATTAAGGGATCTCAATGCAAATATTATATAGTTTGGGTTAAAATTAAATTATATAGGAGCTTGGTAAGTTTCCTAAATATTTGTAAGAGACTGAAACATGGTCAATTTCCTTAAAATAAAATAATTAATTAAGATGGTCAATTTCCTTAAAATAAAGTAATTAATTAATATGGTCAATTTCAAGGAGATTAAAAGAAAAAAGTGCTTGGTAATTTTCCTAAATATTTATAGAAGACTAAAAGATGGTCAATTTCCTTAAAATAAAATAATTAATTAGTATAAACATGCACACTTATGGTATTAATTATTATCATCATAAAATTATATATTAAATTTAAAATCTATGCAATTTTATTAAACTTTATAGTTTATTAGATGTATAGAGATGTTAATTATTTAACACACAAAAATATAATAAGTAGGTTATAAATAATTCAAGATAGATTCCATAATATATAATATTGCATAATTCTTTCGATTTGATTTAATGCATATATGTAATATATTTATAATCCTCTTAAAATTGCATGTCTAAATAGTAAAAGTAATTTCGTTAGTAAAGAAAAGAATTGTAGTAACATTGGATATAGTTATATGATAGTAATCACTCATTTGAATAGTAAAAGTAACAATATTATCAGCGAGATTAGTGAAAGTGGTAGAAACAACAACGGGAGTAGTGAAATAATCAATATTAATGCGGCAATAGTGAAAGTAACAATAATTACGGTGGGAGTAGTGAAATTGTCAATATTAATGCGGCAGTAGTGACAGTAACAATAATTACGGCGTGAGTAGTGAAAGTAACAATGATTACGGGCAAGTAGTGAAATGTTATTACTATTGTTTCATTAATAAGAGTAAAATATTAATAGCGGGAGTAGTGAATTTGTCTCAAAATTTATTTCATCGTAATTTTAGGATATGTTATAGAAAAATATATTAATGATAAATTTATGGATTATGCAACTTTTAATTTTATTTAATGAAAAAAAAAATTAATGGTAAGTAGAGGTAGCCCGGGCGAAGCCGGGCACCAATACTAGTTATATAAATAACCCGGAAACCAAGGGATTTCAATGTAATTAAACAAATTTATACAAATTAATTATACTAAAGTTTTAATCGATAGCACTGTGTGATAGACCTGGCCAAGAGACTTCAATGTAAATATTATATAGTTTTGGTTGAGGTATAAATTTAGTGAACACCAGAATATGGTGATTTTCCTTAAAATAAACATGCATCACTTATGGTATTAATTAGTATAAAGATGTTAATTATTTAACATACACAAATATAATATAAGTATGTTATACTTATATTATACACAAATATAATATAAGTATTTTTGAAACTATTAAAAGGTAAATAAATCAAGCTAGATTTCCAAAAAAATATATAATATTCCATAATTATTTCGATTTGATTTAATGTATATATGTAGAATATTTATATAAATATATAAGTCTCTTAAAATTGCATGCCTAAATAGTAAAAGTGATTCTGTTATTAGTGAAAAGAATTTTAGTAACATTGGATATAGTAATATGATAGTAATCACTCATTTAAATAGTCACAGTAACAATAATAGCAGCGAGCGGGTGTAGTGAAAGGTAGGTTACATGGTTCGCAGTTCAATTCGCTTCGAATTTGAGTTCGTAATTCATTATTCGCTATGCCTAGTAATTAAACTGGCTTCGAGGTGTAATTAAATTGTCTATAATTTAAGTCGTGAAACTAATTTTCTTAACACAAGTTAAGCTTTTTATAAAAAAAATTAAATACATCCAAAGAACTACAATATTGAAACACAAAATCTCATTGAAGATGGACACTATTCGTCACAAGCTGAAGACGGATAGTGCCTCTCTCACAATATGCAAGTGGCACTATCCATGGGGTGCTCCATTTGCCTCCCACTTACCTTCCCACTTGCCTTATTGTGAGAGGGGCACTATCCGTCTTTACCTTGTGACGGATTGTGCCCGTCACAAGCAAGGCCAACTGATATTGAAAATAGGAAGAGTCTCTGATTTGCTGTCTTTGGAAGTTGTGTAAAATAAAGTAACAATGTCATAATAAAGGTAAGTGTTGAAAAAACCCTACCTTCCCATTTTACCATCTGCTTTTTTACAACCACCCAATAAAATAATAAGAGCCTTTTCTCCCTTTCGTCTCCACTTCACCTTCAGCCACCAACCCACCATACTAGCTCCTTCTCCGGCGAGCCTCTCTGAGTTCGTGCTTCATACCGGCTTGGGTCATGAATTCCGGTGACCTAGCTCGTGAACGACCCCAGTTCGGGTACGGCGAACCCGGTTCGGAAAACTGGGGTCCGAACTCCGAACCTGGTATCATAGAGTGAAAGTAATAGAAGTAACAATAAGAGTAGTGAAATTATCAATATTAATGCGGAAGTAGTGAAATTAACAATAATTACGATGGGAGTAGTGAAGGTAACAATAGTAATAACGAATGTAATAAAAGTAACAATAGTACAATACTAATAACAAAAGAAAGTATATATAAACCATTAGCTAATCAATCGATTTAAGTAAAATATTAATAGCGGAAGTAGTGAATTTGTCTCATAATTTATTTCATCCTAATTTAAGTTCAGTGTTACTCTTTCACATACGACTTTTACTCTTTCACATACATTTTTTCATAATATTTCCAAACACTACCATCCCTCAACTAAAAACCCTTAATTTTATCTTTTCTATTTCTCCTAAAACCTAATTAAATTTCACTCAAGTTCTTCAATTATGGATCTTATTGAACATATTATTACTTCGATTTATAAAAAAAAAAACTACCTTAATTTGCTTTATATTGGACAAAATTGCATTGCACAAGTTGATTGCTTTGTTTGACTCAAAATTACAGTGCCGCATTTCTTCATTCCTCAACCATATGAAATACCAATACAATGTCCATATTCCTTGTCAATTTGATATTTCAATCAAATTGTGTTGTCATTTTTTTCGATTAATGAATCTTAACATGCATGAGAGAATAGGGAAGATGGTGGTGTGCGGCCGTGCGGGAATTATTACGTTATCGGGATCGACTGAGGCTGCGTGAAGGGTGGTTTTTTGTTGGAGTCGCGACTGTAATTATCGTCGGTAGGGAAAGCGGGTGGTATCACTGGTGGGTGAGATCCCTAGTGATAGGGGTTGGTGGTGGTCCGGTAGGGAAATGGAGGTGGTGGCAATGGTGGGGAATATGAAGTATAAGAGATAAGGGATGAAAGAAAATTCAAAAATGATAGGGGTAAATGTAACACTCTCATACACCAAGGTGCCTTAACAAGGACCACCCTAGCATATCAACGTGCTACCATCTCGCTTGCTCGAGGTAGAGTATATATCAAATTGACCATCCAAGAACAATTATTATAAAATGCTAAAACTGTTTATAGTATAAATACAACTGCAATTAAACTCGAAACGTTTACAACCAAAACTGTCAAGGAACTAAAGCAAAACTGTTAACGGAAGCTAGATAAACTGGTGACGACTCGGCCCCCATGCAAACTCGCGAGCTATATATCCACAACTATACCTGCTCAATCAACTGCTCACCATCCCCGAATGGATCACCACAGTTTTAAAAACAATACCAGGTGACTCAACTGTATAATCAAGATAAGAAATCACCATGCAACAATACAACCAATTCAATTGCAATATCAATTCCCAATCTCCATTATCAATCAGTATCTGACTACACACTTAAGTGTGTAGTCCTGCCAGATTACCCATCGCAACAGGTAATCCTCATCCCAAGTGGGGGACTGCAGTTATGCAGCCGTTCCCACCTAAGCCCCGCTCATCGCAATGAGCGCACCCAGATCATTAATGTGCACATCGCCCTTGTGATGGGAGCCACAAGAGGCGAACATAGGGTTGGAACCATCTCCCGAACATGGTCCCATCTCAACGATACCAATCTCAATATCAACAACAATATCATCTCAACCAATATCAATCAAATACAACATATTAATCAATCAATAAATCACCTAAATCTCAAATTAATTACACAACCGACTGAGTAGGGAAATCCTACCTTAATCGTGAATCTGAAATCAACAAACAACAGCGGAAGCTAGAACAGATCCTTTACGAACTCGTCACCTAGAAGTAATCACAATAATTCTATATCACAATCATACCAAACAATCCTTTTCCCTAACCTAGCCAATTAGGGAAAACCCTAAAGGACAACATAAACTAATTAACAAAGTGATTAAAGAGGTGATAAGCGTCGTTAGGTTTTGTAAAAATGACTTGTAAACTGATAAAATGTAATTTATAATCTCTAATCACCTTATTCAAAACCGCGGAAATTAATCCTTTCAGACCGGGTACTCGGTCGAGTACCTGGGGTACTCGGCCGAGTACGGTCTATTTGGCCGAGTATCTCACTACTCGGCCTAGTGCTCCTGGACAGTAACCTGACCAGAAGTCATACGACGACTTACTCGGTCGAGTATAACCTACTCGACCGAGTAACTCAGGACCAGAAAACTGTGGTATTACAGTCTTCCCTCTTTAAAACGAACTTCGTCTTCGAAGTTCATACCATACCCAAAACAACATGAAACACCAACTACTCAAAGACACTAACAACACCAACTATGAACAACTATACAACCCAACTATTGCTCACACAAACCAACAACACAGCCATACCGACCTCAATTTATCCCAAAACACACATGCGACCATCTCATACCCCCCTTAAAAGACAACAGTTATGTTCCCATAACCAAACATACCTGATCAAAAAAAGGTGTGGGTAGCGCGCTCTCATAGCCTCCTCCGGTTCCCAAGTGGCTTCTTCCACATTATGATTAGACCATACAACTTAAGCTAGATGGTTTCACCATTCCTTATTTTGCGTACCTTACGATCCAAGATCTCCTTAGAAACCTCTGCATAAGTTAGAGCCTCGTCTAACTCGATATTCTCAACCTCAAGTACATGTGACGGATCACTCACATACTTCTGAAGTTGTAAGAAATGAAACACATTATGGACCCGATCAGGCGATGGTGGTAAGGCTAGCCGATAGGCTACTTCACCTATCTGATCTAAAATCTCATAAGGACCGATGAACTTCTAGCTCAACTTTCCTCTCTTGACAAACCTCATAACTCCCCACAAAGATGACACTTTCAAGAGAACCTTGTCACCCACCGCGAACTCGATGTCCCTGCGATGCAAGTTCGCGTAACTCTTTTGTCGATCTTGGGCTGCTTTCATTTTTTGGCGAATTAAGTCTACTTGCTCAATCATGTCTTGCACCATCTGTGGTCCTAAGGTCACAACCTCAGCACTATCATCACAACAAACAGAACTCCTGCACTTTCTGCCATACAAAGCCTCAAAAGGTGTCATCCCAATGCTAGAGTGATAGTTGTTGTTGTATGAAAACTCTATCAAATCCAGTCTATCCTCCCAACTCCCACCAAATTCCATAGCACAAGTTCACAAAATATCCTCTAGAGTCTTGATAGTTCTTTCAATTTGACCATCTATCGTAGGATGAAATGCTATACTCATCTTTAAGGTAGTTCCCATCAATTCCTGCAACTCTTGCCAAAACCGTGATATAAACCTCGCATATCGATCCGACACTATATCCTTTGGTACCCCGTGTAACCGTACCAGATGATTCATGTACCCCAAAGCTAGCTGAATCTTACTCCAAGTTTCTTTCATTGGAATGAAATGAGCTGACTTTGTTAAATGATCGACGATAACCCAAATCATATTGTTACCCTGCTGAGTCCTTGGTAACCCCACGATGAAATCTATAGAGATCGACTCCCATTTCCATTCCGGCACCTCAAGTGACTGAATATTACCTTGTGGTCTCCGTTGCTCTCCCTTTACCCTCTGACAAGTCAAACATCTAGCCACGAACTCAGCAACATCTTTCTTCATATCGAGCCACCAAAACGTCTTTTTCAAGTCCTTATAGAGCTTGTCACCACCCGGATGTACCGAATAAGGAGTGCAATAAGCCTCCGTCATGATCAAATTCTTCAAGTCAACATCACTAGGTACACACCACCTCCCATCAAAACGAACACTCCCATCTGTGTGGATAGAAAACCTCGAAATTGTACTACTCTCTACCCTTGACTTCCACTCTTGAATCTTGTGATCAAGTTCTTGTTTCCTTTTTATGTCATCATATAGTTCAGGCTCGATAGTCAAATCACTGATGGCATCAGCCTTGCGAATCATATGAATCCCCATATTAGTCATCTCATCCTTTAGTTTCATCAAGGACATAGCCGTTCATAATGAATGCTCACTCTTCCAACTCAAAGTATATGCCACCACATTAGCCTTCCCCTCATGATAAATGATTTCCATATTGTAGTCCCCAATCAGCTCCATCCACTATCTCTGACGCATGTTCAACTTTTTCTGAGTGTAGATGTACATCAAACTCTTATGATTTGAAACCACCTTAAAGGTCGCCCCATAGAGATAGTGCCTCCAAATCATTAGAGCAAATACCGCTACACCCAGTTCCAAATCATGAGTAGGATAGTTCTCCTCATACGGCTTCAGCTGCCTCGAAGCATAGGAGATAACCTTCCCATTCTTCATCAAAACACAATCCAACCCATTCTTTGAAGTATCGGCATATATACCTCAAAGTTCTCACTTCCCTCAGGTAGAGCTAGAACGGGAGTTGTAGTTAAACGCTCCTTTAATGTTTGGAACGCCGTCTCACAACTCTCATTCCAACGAAATCTGGTCTATTTCCTCATCAAAGCTGTCATAGGTCTCACGATCTTAGAGAAATCCTTTACAAACCTTCTGTAGTGGCCAGCTAAACCCAAGAAACTCCGGATCTCAGCCCATTTTTCGATGATTCTCAGTTAGACACTACCTCAATCTTGCTAGGATCCACCAACACACCATCTTTCGAGATCACATGGCCTAGAAAAGGCACCCCCTCTAACCAGAACTCACACTTAGATAACTTATCATACAATTGATTATCTCGCAAATTCTGCAGTACTAACCTAAGATGCTCCTCGTGCTCTTCCTTAGTCTTAGAGTAGACCAAGATGTCATAAATTAAAACTACCACAAACCTATCGAAGAACGGACTGAAGATCCGATTCATAAGATCCACGAATACTCCTGGTGCGTTAGTCAACCCAAAAGGCATCACCACATACTCATAGTGACCATACCGTGATCGAAAGGCTGTCTTAGGAATATCCTCATCTGCTATCCTCAACTTGTGATAACCCTTGCATAGACATCTTTCAGATCAGTGATTACCCCAGCTGATACCTTTCCCTGATCTTCACTGTTAACCCCCTCTCAAAACTAAGAGCCAAGATCCGCTGACTCAGTTGCATGTCCTCCGCATATCGTGACAACTCGATAAACCTGTGGTAGTACTCTATGACAGACATGTCATCAGCCATAGAAAAGGAATCAAACTCAGCCCTCAACTTATGGCGAGTGTGCTCCGGGACGAAGTGATCCCTCATAGCCCACTTGAACCCTGCCCATGGGATTGCATGTTGACCCAGATTCCCGTAGTATACACGAGCTCCTTCCCTTTCGTTGTGCCACCAAACCCCAGCCTCATCCCTTAGGTAGAACGCAGCTTGTTCTACCATCATCTCCGGTGGACACTGAACTACCTCTAAAACACTCTCCATCTCTCGGTGCCAGTTATCAAGCAGCTTAGGCTCACCGGTGCCCTCAAAAGAAGTAGGATTGAAGCGAGAAATGCTGGTGCTCAGGCAGGATGCATCCATGGATTTTCCTTCCCCTTTCCCACGTTCTTGAACGCTTCCATGAGCAACTCTTCCTGCTCAATCATTCTAGCAACCCCCTCAAGATTCATCTCAGATGCCTGAAGGTACGCGGCTGATCTCTTTGGCGGCATTTTGAGCTGATATAACCAAGATAAACGTAAGCATATAACCTACGGCTCAAAATAAATAACACGTCCGCCAAAGAGGTACTCGATCGAGTACTAACACTACTCGGTCGAGTATCTCACTCTAGTAGCTGACCTTAGATAACATAAAGCATACTCTGTCTAGTACTCTTTGTACTCGACCGAGTACCCCCACTCGGTCGAGTGCCTCACTTACTCGGCCGAGTGGTCATAACCAGTAGCTACTGTCCAAAACTCACATACCCACACTCGGTCGAGTGCCTGGCTACTCGGCCGAGTATCTCCTACTCGATCGAGCTGCTCGGCCGAATCATGCCAGAAAACGCTATAACCCACCACTAAACATTATGTATACATATCACTTTTCCTATTCATGTTACTAACATACAAAAGCCAGTTAATAACATCCATCATGCTCATATCATTCATAGTACTCTATGTCATCCAATCACATAACTTCCAATCCATCCAACATTCTCACAAGAAACATATATAACACATGAAACGACTTCCCAAAACGCCCCGTAGTGACCGGCTCAAAGTTGTAAGGGCCAAACTTCAGCTTTAAGGCGTCTCCCAAGCCTTTGCGGTAGCTCCAAACAACTCCTACACGGGTTCATTTTAGTTAGACACCCTATGTTCATTTGTCCATTGGTTTTAGGTTCCAAAATCGTCGCTCTGATACCACTTTGTAACACCCCCATACACCAAGGTGCCTTAACAAGGACCACCCTAGCATATCAATGTGCTACCATCTCGGTTGCCCGAGGTAGGGTATATATCAAATTGACCATCCAAGAACAATTATTATAAAATGCCAAAGCTGTTTAAAGTATAAATACAACTGCAATTAAACTCGAAACGTTTACAACCAAAACTGTCAAGGAACTAAAGCGAAACTGTCAACGGAAGCTAGATAAACTGGTGACGACTCGACCCTCATGCAAACCCGCGAGCTATCCACGGCTATACATGCTCAATCAACTGTTCACCATTCACGAATGGATCACCACAGTTTTGAAAACAATAACGGGGTCAGTCAACTGTATAATCAAGATAAGAAATCATCATGCAACAATACAACCAATTCAATTGCAATATCAATTCCCAATCTCCATTATCAATCAATATCTGACTACACACTTAAGTGTGTAGTCCTGCCAGATTACCCATCGCAACAGGTAATCCTCACCGCCAGTAGGGGACCGCAGCCTTTCCCACCTAAGCCTCGCTCATCGCAACGAGCGCACCCAGATCCTTAATGTGCACATCCCCCTTGTGACGAAAGCCACAAGAGGCGAACATGGGGTTGGAACCATCTCCCGAACATGGTCTCATCTCAACGATACCAATCTCAATATCAACAACAATATCATCTCAACCAATATCAATCCAATACAACATATTAATCAATCAATCAATCAATCACATAAATCTCAAATTAATTACACAACCGACTGAGTAGGGAAACCTTACCTTAATCGTGAATCTGAAATCAACAAACAACAGCGGAAATTAGAACAGTTCCTCTACGAACTCGTCACCTAGCAATAATCACAACAATTCTATATCACAATCATACCAAACAACCCTTTTCCTCAACCTAACCAATTAGGGCAAACATTAAAGGACAACATAAACTAATTAACTAGGTACCAGAGACTTACCAACGAAACCGATACGGAAAAGACGGAAGTGTAGACTCACGATCGATCAATTAGCCTTGGAAGTGATTATGGTGATTAGAGAGGTGATAAGCGTCGTTAGGTTTTGTAAAAATGACTTGTAAACTGATAACACGTAATTATAATATCTAATCACCTTAATCAAAACCGCGGAAATTAACCCCGTCAGACCGGGTACTCGGTCGAGTACCTGGGGTACTCGGCTGAGTACGACCTACTCGGCCGAGTATCTCACTATTCGGCCGAGTGCTCCTGGACAGTAACCTGACCAGAAGTCACACGACGACTTACTCGGTCGAGTAAGACCTACTCGACCGAGTAACTCAAGACCAGAAAAACGTGGTATTACAATAAAAGTGTAATTTGCGTATGTAAAAGAATAAAATGTGTATGTGAAAGAGCAATACCCATATAGAAAAATATATTAATGATAAATTTATAAGTTATGCAATGTAAAGTAGTTTTATTTAATTGAAAATAAATTTTAGACCTAAATAAAGGTAATTCGGGCAAAGCCGGCTACCAATACTAATACTCACATTCTCTAATACGAGACATAAATAATGATTCTGATAGTTGGACATTTTGTGTCAGGTTTTTACAGAAGCTCGAGAGAAGAATCACTTCTATTATTGTTGGCCCACAATATATAACCTTTTATCAACGTCGGGATGGCAACGTCGGGATACTTGGGGTGGCTGTCTCTCAGATATTTCCGTAGAGAATACCAATGGACCTTTTTTCACAGCAATATTATCCTTGGATACAGCTTGTTGAGACCTAGTAGATACCCGGTCACTACTACGCAATTATGCAAATGATCTTTGGTTCTTATTGCAGTGCTAGGAGAGCCAGGATCCTATTTTTTCGGCACTAAGGCTTGATTGGATTCTACTCCTAGAAAGTCTCTTGTCAAACAGTGTTACGGTCTAATTGTGAGGCGTAACAGGCATTGGCTTTTTAGGATACCTTAAACCTCAAATAAGATCGTTTTACGGTGTATACTATACAACTAGTTTAGCTCCCGTGCAATGTATGCACGGTAGTCGGTATATATAGAGTTTTACTTTTTTTTAGTGTATTATATTTATAATATTTAAATTAACTGATTTTTTTTTTTTACATTTCTCATCGTTATATTTTGATTTGAAAAATCAAAGTCAAAATTGTACTAATCATGAAATGAGTATTTCAATGAAAGTTTTTCCTATTACTGAGAAATTAATGGTGTTATTTTATAAAATTTTACTGATAATATATTTCTAGCCGCAATTTTTATCATAGAAAATCAATGAAATTTTTTTTCGTATGATTCTTTAAACAAAAAAAAAAGAATTCCTTTTTATATCATAAAAAGATTGGAAATAATTTTGTGTAGAATGTAAACTACTAAATGACATAAATATATAAATCTGAAAGATTATGTGTATTATAACCCACCATACTTACAAAATATGCTAAAAATAACTCAATTTATTTTAGGAAATATGTTTAGGCGGGAAAAATTGGAGTTTCGCCTATTCATTTAGTAAATAGGGGATGGTCTGAACAGATTGCATACACCTCATTTACAAGCAACTATTACGGTCTTATACAACATTACCGAATTGTTGGACAAATCTATGTATGAAAATTTTCCATAATGGTGTGTTTGGGAATAAAAATTGCATTCCCAAATTCAGATTTGAATCAAATTGTATCTTTGGCAAACCTATTAGATTTGGATTTGGATTTCATACAAATCCTACCAAATCCAAGTAAGGCTAAAATAAATCCATTTAAAATCCACTCTCTAATCCCCCTTACTTCCAAATCTTTATTTCATATTGCTAAATTGAAAATGAGGCATTTCAATTTAAATTCTTGTTGCCATACACTCTCTAAGTGGATTATTGAATTACTTTATATAGTGCAACGTTCTATAAGTGGATTGTTGAATTACTTTATCAGTGCGTCTTGCTTCAGCCCATTGCTTTTGGTCTGAAATAAGACGGACAACATGTTATCATTTGACAGTAAAATGTTTCTATTTTTCTGATAACATGTTACCATTATTTTTCCCACTATTTTCAGGATAAAAAGTGATACCTCCAGTGATAACATTTTGTAGATTCACTCCTTACATTTTATTAAAAAATGGCAACATTTTGTCGGTCTTATTTCAGACGGAAAAAGTGCCCGTCTGAAATCAGATTTTGCGTTACTTTATATAGTGCAATGTTCTATAAGTAGATTGTTGATGTGCCCCAAGGACACACAATAATACTTTCCTAAGCACATGATAAGAACACAAATTATATTACCTATGCTTTATTTTAGGAGATTATATTAAATTACCTCTAATATCTTATCTTTCTCTCTCCTCCCTTACTAGTTTGAAAGCCCGTACTTCGTACGGGTTAATGACTTTGATTATTTTAAAACCAAGCGATAAAACATTATCGATAAGGTGTTACGACTATTATAATGACAGGTGTGAAATTAAAGCGCCAACTCGTGCCAGATTCAACAAATCAATATATATTTTGTTTGAACCATATATCTACCCTTCAAATAATAATGATTTATCTACACATTGTCATGCTAGTTGCTAGTCGATAATTAACTTTATTATAATTATAATAAAAAAACATTATAAGGGTTTAATCTTTACATCTTATGTCTAATCATTTGTTTACGCTTTACATATGATTAAATTATCTCTTTTAAAGAAAAATAAAAGATAAAAATGTGTGATGAATATGGTAGACTACATTTCGTTGATACTTAATATTGAATTTGTTTAGTGATAATTTGAAATCAAGTCATCATATAAATTACATATACGGAGCATTGTTTTATTGGTACGGATATTTTTATTTTCAAATCAAATATTTAATTATCTATATCATTATAATAAGTAAGATATTCCATTAAAATTGACCATTTTATCGTTCTTTCTCTCACCTAAAAAAATGTTAAAACTTGAAAAATGAATATTTAACGTAACGTTACATTTAAAGTCTCTTATGTAATAAGCATACTATTGATGCATGTTCGTTATTAAAAAATTCGATTTGAAAAATAAAAAATAAATAACTTATTGTTAAACTACCAAATTTGAGTAAAAAATGAGATGATATAACTATATGTAATTATATATTTGCGAAACTATCAAATTTAAAAGCATAATTTTTATAAACTTATAACTATTTATCGTTTTTATAGAAAAAAATTAAATTAAATTTATATTATGTTTCATTTTAGTAATCGTTTTAAGATGTTGCTGATAAATTAATAAAGTGTTGCTCTTATAAGTTATATGCAATTATTGATCTTTAAAAATATATAATAAGTATTTTCCACCAATATAATTGTTTAAATTACATAATTTTAACACGGCTTTTAATATGAAATGGAGGGAGCAATAAAATGTATAAATAAATGTAAAATGTTTTTTTTTTTCTGTTGTGATTTCGATTAATGGTTAAAAATTACGATGTATTTTAGTTTCGTTTCACTCAAATGTGAAACACAATAATTACCTATATTTGAAAATATTTAATTACCTGATTTTATTAGAACTTATAAATTTTCTATTTTAGTAGAAACTATCATTATTTTTGACATGTTAATAACCAATCATCGGTATATTTGACCCCATTTTATTTTGGGACGTACTTTTTCACATACGGATTTTACTCTTTCACATACGACTTTTACAATATTATCCTTGTCATTTTTTCATTCCCTTACCCAATTAATTTTTTTCCTCCTTCCCCCATCCCCCATCACTACCTCCGTTCACCACCTCCGACCAGTCGCCGGCATACCTCGCTCCGACCGACCTCACTCTAGCCGACCTCCCCCTGCCCCGCACTTCCCCTCCCTCTACATCACGCTTCCCCCCTCACTCCCTACTCCGACCAACACCGACCACTACCCTGCCGCCCATCCGACGACCCATACCTGACCCTCCCTTCTCCAGATCTGCCTACCCCTCGTCCTTAACAACATCACCATTAATGGAGCCTCCATTCTAAATATTCGCACAACAAACACGTACAAACACACTTGGAAACTCATAATTCATCACCAACACCGCTAATTAAAAATCAATTTGGATTGAATTAGAACACTAATTGAACATAAATAACAAATCAACTTGTGTGTAATTTAATTAACAAAGTCTAACATTCGATTGGTATTTGCGGATAAAAATTGATTAGATTTTGAGAAGAAATGAAGAGAGGGAATGAATTTTCCTTTTTTAGATAAAGGGTAGTTTATGAAAATTTTACGGTAAAATGTATGTGAAAGAGTAAACTCGTATGTGAAAGAGTAATTCCGTTAATTTTAAGTTGTGATTTGTCTTAAATAAAGTTACTACACTATCGATTGTCTTAAAGTAAACATATTATAATATCGTTTGTTAAAATCATTAATATGTAATCGTCTTTACAAATATTTACGTGATTAACATTTGTATGTTATTGTTGGAACTGAGGCGTACCGTTACTAACCTTTTATTGATTATGGATGAGGAACAAATAAATTTTATTATTATGGATATAATAATTAATATAAACTCTTATAAGTCTCTAAAACAATATTTAAGAGACTCGAAATATTCTGGTTTCATACCTAAGTTCCAAGGATGACTCATATGATCACCCACCTTATGTTAATCTTTTGATGTGGGACAATTATACTATTTATACGTAGTATATATTCACGAAACCTACATTAATTTTCAATGTGGGACAAATAACATACACTAAAAAGTAAACCATCTTTTTCGCATCTATTTCGGCATCCAACCCGATTTAATAATAAGCAAATAATATACTATCTATTAATATTTGTACGTTTTTTTTCTAGATTTTTTTAATCATAATTAACAATATATGCAAATGATGTGAAATTTATACTCTAATGATATCATTTTTTTTACCATGAATCTAATTATATAATTTTCATATTTTTTTTTTTTGCAATATTTTTGTCAAATGAAATTGTAAAAGTTTTTATATCAAAATTATAAAAATCACTTGAATGTAATATACGAAATATATATTATAATAATTAAAAGATTTTTCACTTTGTTTTTAATATTATACAGTGGAGATAATTATACAAACTCTTAAGATTTATCTAACACAATATTTAAGAGACTTAAAAGACTTTTGCTTGATTCCTAAGTTTCAAAGATGTCCTCTATTTATAATCCTAGGATCACCCCCTTATGCTAATTTTTCGATGTGGGACAATTCTATTATTTAATAATGTAAGACATATAACATAATAAGAAGTACACCATCTTTAATATGTGCAAATAATATGAAATCTATACTCTAATGATAACATTTTTAACCACGAAACTAATTATACTATTTTTATTATTTTTTTAACGATACTTTCTTTGTCAAATGAAATGTAAAAGTTTTATATAAAACTTAGAAACATCACATGAATATAATTTAGGAAATATATATTATAATAATTAAAATATTTTTACTTTATTTTTTATATTAAAAATTATTATTTATGATACTTTCCTAAATTGATTTTTGATGATGTAGACAGCTTAGAATTGCTCGAAAAAAGCCTCTTTTATAAATACATGTAGATTCTTTCCTAATAAAACTCTACACTAACAATATATTTCTTCACCAAACGTTACAGTATCAAAAAATAAGCCTCACCCATACTCCATTCAATGTTAATGTTTTTTGATGATGTTGTACATTTTTTGAAATGTTGTACAATAAAACTCTAAACACTACATTAACATTGAATGGAGTATGGGTGAGGCTTATTTTTTGATACTTTCCATTGAAAAAGGACTAACATTGGTTTTTATTGTACAACATTTCAAAAAAAAAATTTAGTGAAGAAGAGGCGTATAAATTTTACGAAAATTTCATTGTACGAAAAGAACAATAACATTAATGAATATACGGTACGTGAGGAAGACAATTTGGTTTTTATTGTACAATATTTCAAGGACTTGTGTACCTAAAAATATGTTGTCACATGGAGCGGGGATATTATTACTTGTAGCTGCAAACTTTTTAACTTTTGGGGTATTCTATGCCGGCACGTGTTATCTCTAGTTATAAATAGGGATTGCTTTGAGATTCCAGTAAGATACTTACCCTTGCGCTAGTGCCAAGAAGAATTTCATGCTGAAGTTGGTGTTTCTATGCTTAATACAAGTGTTTCAAACATTGAAAGAACGAGCAACGGTATTGTTAATCTTGCTGATGATGATTTTATTGGTAATCCCCCGGTTTCTAAAACTAAAGGTCGTCCCAAGTTTAGACGAGAGATAGGGGAAAGGAAGCTGCACGAAAGCAAGTTAGAAGTTGTGCTTTGTGTAAAAAGTCCGGCCACAATATCACAACTTGTCCGGATAAGGAAAATTTCCACACAAATGTCATCCCAGGAACTACGGCTAAGAAGAGGGAAAAAAATGTCCAAACGCAGGAAGTTTGAAATCCCATTTTTTTTGTATTAAAGACTAGTCGTAATTTAGATTTTGTGTTGTTAGTATTAATTTCAATGTTTTGTAAGACATTACGACATTTTTTTTTTGCTGAACTTTTGTATTGCTATTTTTTATATGCATTTTTCTAAACCCGTTATTAATATTACTAGTACCAAACTACCCGTTAGATCAATGTAATTAGTGCTGAAGAATTTATGGATTCAAGTACCTAAGAGGGGGAGGGGGTGAATTAGGTACTATTTAAAAATTTTCAACTTAAACTTTATTGAATTAAAGTAAGTTGTTTGATGATGTGAGAGATAAGAGAATACATCGATTAATATTGAGAGATTAAACGAGTATTAAAAATGTAAACTTGCTAAAGTCTGAAGATAACAATGGTTCTGACTGTTGCTATTCGTCTTAGCGTATAAGGTACAGGCTACAGACCGAATGTGACAGTATATAGAACTGTTACTCAAGAGTAAAGCAAATAATAAAAACTTAACAAAGTAAAGCAGCGGAATAAAAGTAAACGGAGATCAAACAAGAGATTTTTGAATTGGTTCGGCAAGAACTCAAGTGCCTACGTCCAATCTACTTTTTATTGATTATTTTAGTGATCTACTCCGACTACTAAAAACCCGTACAATAAAAAGACCAACAACCTACTCCGGTTGCGAAACCAACAACCTACTCCGGTTGCGACACGAGTTCAAGGACTACTCCGTCCTAGAACTCTACACTCTAACTTAGAACGTTTACAAGGATCAAGTTTCCACGGACTGATTCTTAACAAGAATTGATATGGACAACTTACAAGATCAAACGGTTCATAAGTGAGAGAGTGTAATATTTAAAGCAACAGTGGTTATGACTGTAACACTTGAAGACTTTTGAAAGCTTTGCAAAACAATGCAACGGTTTTAAACTTTGAAAACAATTTTGCAAACTTAAATATATTCTCAGAAAAAGTCTTAAGGAAAAATGAGAGGAGACACTCCTTTTATAGAGAGGGTAAGCAAGGTAGGTGAACTAGGGTTTTGAAGGTCAAAGGTCTTCACATGTGATGAAGACTAACTCTTTCCCAAACTTGCACAAAAGAGAGCACTCTTTCAAGAAGCAAAAGAAGAAAAGAAGGTTTGTAATTATCCAAAATAAGCCTTTGGTTTTTCAGAAAACAAAGAGTGGAAAACAAGTCATAACATGACAAGCTTGTACAAAAATGGCATAAAGCAAACTTTGTTTTATAAAAGACCAAGGAAACAAATTGGCACAAAGAAGGAAACAATTTGAATTGATAATTAACTAAACCTTTTTTCTACAAACCCAACTCTTTAAAAAGAAATCTGAAATTCATCATTTAAATCCAAGCCATTTAAAAAGATAAAAAGATTTTCGAAAGATAAAATCGAGTTTCAAGTGTTACAGACCAAGGTAACAGTCCAGACTATTGTTACTTGCGAGAGTAACGGTAGTCTTGACTGTTGTTATTGCATTTAAATACTCAACACCCTAACTTGTACATTCGATGACACATTTTATTCTAATCCTTTGGATGATCAACAATTCAACACATCTTAATCCAAGCTTGAGTAGTTCATTAGGCCTGAAAAGGTAAACTAAGAGAACACACATTAAATGAGCATGTTATCATCAATCAAGGAAACCCAACAAGTTCTCCTAAAAGAAAAATTGTGGACAAGCAAATATGGCGTGCTCATACTCAATAGCTCCTTTATTCAAGATTTCAATTTTGTGCATGGATGTTCTTAAAATTATTCCTAGTGTATCCTAGCAAAAAAAATGAGGTGTGGACAAGTAACAATTTTGTAGCTATCAAAAAAAAAAGTTGTAGTGTACATATTGTTAGTGTAGAGTTTTATTAGGAAAGAATAAGGGAGGAAAGAGAAAGATAATATATTAGAGATAATTTAATATAATTTCCTAAAAAAAAGTATAGATAATATAATTTGTATTCTTATTATGTGCCTAGGAAAGTATTATTGTGTACCCTTGAGGCACACAATAGAAAAACCGTTACTTTGTATAGTGCACTTAACTACAATCACGGCTAGAATTAGGTAATTTACCTTCTGAAGAATACCACGGAAGAATCCTCGATTGCTAATGTGAGTCACTGACTGATAGTAATCGGGAAATTCATAATAGTCTGTACAGAATGCGTCTCGTTCTGTACAGAAAAATTACGACTGTTTAGTTTCTTCGAAGACCCTTCAGTTCAGCACCGACGGAGAGTTAAACATTTATTGACTGACTTGCCGGTTGCTAATTTATCGACTGAGCAGCTGCCGGTCAGTAATTTTATTTACCGACCGTTATAAATAGACTGGAACATTTACATTTCAGTCAGTAAATAGCTCTACCAATTGATTTTACTCCCTCCCATTCTTATTTTTCTTCCCATTTCACTTTTGACTGAAAATAAGTCGAAAAATAATTAAGATTAACACATAAAATGGAAATATTTTATTTATTATAAAAGTATCATTCACAAAATATAATGTTGATAGAAAAAAATGTATACACCGCAAAAAAAAAAAAACCTAATCAAAGTGACTTCGAGACCTTGTAAAAGCAAGTGGAAAGAAAATAGTTAATGGGAGAGAGTATATCTCACCGGATAATTTTTCCGGACAGTAGTAACCATGTTCTTGTAGAGTTGTAGACTTAGCTTGTTGCGAATAAAAGTAACCAATGCTCATCTGAAAGGAGGGTATAGGTTGATTTTCGATCAACCTAGTTTCTTTACCTTATCAAAAAAAAAAAAGAACAATGCTCGTATTGAAAGCAAGCTCTCATTCGAATCATAATTTTTCTGGACAATAACTGCTTGGAGCCGGGTAACCATCCCGTCCATCGCTGTTTCGGGCTCAAAACTCTTAGACGATATAATGACCTGAATGACTTAGTAATCCCCCTTAAACTAAAAGAATAAGAAAACTGAAAAATTTTCCCACCTAAATGCTTTTAACTAGAAATTGGGCCTAACTTTATCTAGATATGTATTTGACCTAATATATGGTCTTTATGTGTCAAATTATCTTATCAAACACCGCAACTTTTATAGTTGGGCCAAATTTATTTTTTTATTCATTATTATCTCATTAGTCAAATATATGTATTTTAAATGTCGTAAATTTTCTATTTAAAACATATGCAGATTTTACTCATATTATTAAAATCAGTGTGTGTTTTTCACTTTTTTATTCTTTAAATTTTTTACTCCGTTTAAATTGTTACTCCGTATATTGTAACAAAAATTACAAAATTAGTTATATGCTTCAAATGCGTAAAAATAAGCATAAGTTTTTGTAATTAAACTAACAATCTTCTTTTTTTAATCATAAACTTATTCCGAGTAAAAATGTAAAATTCGTTCTATTTTAATTCTTAGTATTTTTACACATTAACACTTGTAGATAATTACAAATAAAATTCAAAGTTCATTTATATATTATTATTATTAGCTCTAATTGTTAAGTTCTCTCCACATGACATTCTAAAATACTGTGCATTCGCACGGGCTCTATACTAGTTATCAATGAATCAGTTACATTAATTATATAGTAAACCGTCTTGGAAAATACTCCATGAATATTCCTAAATATTCTATAAATAAATATGATACTCGTAATATTTCTCCTTATCTTATTTTACTAACTAACTCTAATAATATCTCCTAGTATATCTCTAATACACCCCCTACTGGACTCAAAAGAATAGTTGGTGATGCCAAATAGATGAATAGAGTTGATCATTGTCGACACTTGAACCGGATGTAGTGCCTTGCCTTTGTCAAAAATCGTGCCAATTGAAAAAACCACACAAAATAACACTAATAAAACTAGTTGTACACAAGATTCAAAACAACTCGTGATACACAAACAAATGGGCGTCAAGGTGCACTAGAACCGAAGCAAACTCGTGAAACACTGACTATAAAAAAAATTAAAAAAAATAAAACAAATGGTGTTGCGGGAAGCAAACTCAACAGTACAACTATATTAAAAGAGAAACAATATACTAAAATTAAAACCCAAAGCAGACGTCCAAATTTACTAAAGTAAACGGTTGATGAAGTCATACCACCCAGGCCGTTAGGCAGGGGTGGTTGCTGGTTGAACCTGAGACGGACATGGAGACGGCAATGACGGGACGACGTGGTAGTTTAGATGAGGCATCGTAACGGGATGCGATAACGGTGGCGGTTGCCGAATCAACATGGTAGAGCGTTGTCGCGACAAGAATGGACAGCGGGAAGTGCAATGACGGCGGTGGCGCGGACGAAATCAACGGTGGCATCGGCTGAGGCAAACAACGTGAAAGACGGAGAAGGGTAGGGATATATATTTATTCGTAATATAATAATACTAAGTTGAAAGCCCTTGCGTTGCACGGGATAATTAACTTAGTTATAATGAAAAAAATATTATAAGGCTTTAATTTTTACATATAATTATTTGTTTACATATATGATTACAATATTTCTTTCAATGAAAATAGAAGATAAATATATACACACCGACCGTTTATTATTTATGCGAGAAAAATAAATAATAAATAAATTTTGCTATTGTAGAGATAATAATAGAAACTCTAATAAGAGACCTCTAAACAATACTTAAGAGACTCCAAATATTTTAGGTTGCTGACACGTAAGTTCAAAGATGACTCATATTTATAATCATAAGAATATAGGATCAACCCAATTCGACTCTTTATACTTTATATATTAACCATATCTATATTATTTTTCAATGTGGGACAAATAACATACTAAGAAATACACCATCTTTTTCGTACTTAGTACTATATTATGTTCATACGTTTTTGTTTTCTATTTTTTTGTCATAATTAAAATATGTGCAAATAATAAGAAATATATACTCTAATGGTGGCATTTTTTTTCCACGAATCTAATTATATAATTTCCATAATTTTTGTTTTTTACGATACTTTTTTGTCAAATGAAATGTATAAGTGTTTATATAAAAATGATAAACATCACTTAAATATAATATAGGAAATGTGTATTATAATATGTTCCGGGTATGAATTCCGAAGTAGGTTTGTTTACCACGCTAGCTTTGTCGAATAATGCCTCTTCTAGCCTTGACTGCTCTCCTCGGCCTCTCCTGCAACGATGAGCAAACTGAGGGCTTGGCTTTGTGCCAAGCGTACTCACTCCGACGCTCAAGTCAGTGAACTTATTGTGATTAAGTAGTATGTAGCTTGATGACGTGTATTGTAGAGAGATGAGAGAGATAATACCGATTTAAGTGGTTCTTAGGTTAGATTCTGGATCCCTTCCTCAGTGAGGATTGAGGAGTATTTATAGACTTTCACCTTTTGTCACGTGGTAGCCAAGTGGGCCAAGTGGCATAGCGGTGGAAAGATCGATCTACCCTCGGCCGAGGGACCTATGGCGGCCCGAGCGAGCCTGGTTGACTCCATGCCGAGGGTTCTTGGATATGAGTACGCGGGTATGTGCCCGGTGGTAGTTTGCCATCCGAGACCCGTGGCGGTAGGCCGAAAGGCTGCATCGGGATGTCTAAGTCATTGGTTTCTTTGTGGATATCTTTGACCTCGCTCAATATGTTGACTTGGTCGGCGGTGCGAGAATATGCCCCATCAATTTGCCCCCAGCGTAGTCTATGCCGTGGTATGGGCTCCGATGTATCTTTGAAAGTGTATATTCTGTGCAAGTGAAAATTTTCTGCCCCGGCTTTTTCTCCCTCGGCTTACTTACGTACAGACAGCCGTACCGTATCCCCCTCCACATGGATGTGTAATGGACATCAAAATGTGGAAGAGAAGGTCTTGCTGGCCGTCTTTGCCAAGTTTGAGAGTCTTAGCCGTGTATTTTTGATTGCCCCCGACGGTCTTTGCCTAGCTTGGTTAGTCGTGTTGCCGGCGGAGAATAGATACTTTTAGGAGTTTTGCTTGAGGAAGATGAATAGGCAAAGGGATATGAAGGGGCGTGTTGAAGACGCTTGTTCTTTGTTGCTTTGATTGACATTTAACTGTTGCGTCGATTGACATTCCGTGTACGCATGCCTGACATGTGTCTCTTCGTTGATTGGATGACGCTTCATGGGCTGCGTTTTGATTGGTCCTCCTTTATGGGCCTTTGCCTATAAATACGGATCTACGAAGTGAAATTGGTTACTAATTTCACTCATTCTAAAAAATTTTCTTCTTTCCAAAAATTCAAGTCTTTCCCTCTCTTCCGATCTTCACAATTTTTACGTCGGCGTAGCACTTTTCTTCAAGGTAAACCGAAAAACCTTTTCAACTTTTTGTTTTGTTTAAGTAATTGTTGTGAACCATGTCTTCTGCGATGCCGGTCCCCAAGACCGTGCGCCGGGGTTCCCCGTCGCGTTTTGATGAGGAGGAGGCGGTAGCCGCAATTCCGTTAAGGTCGAGGGCCCCTAGGTCTCCTTCCCCCGAAGTTGACCGCAGAGTTCGGAGCAGCGATGGGAAGATGATGTTGATGAT
This sequence comes from Silene latifolia, assembly GCF_048544455.1. Classification (NCBI taxonomy): domain Eukaryota; kingdom Viridiplantae; phylum Streptophyta; class Magnoliopsida; order Caryophyllales; family Caryophyllaceae; genus Silene; species Silene latifolia. The sequence continues at coordinate 22,317,901 of NC_133531.1, read as the reverse complement.
GAGGAAAGGAATCCTTCCGGTGCGGAGAGGCGGCGTCTTGCATCATTACGATGTCTGCACCATCGGCCCCAATCGTGCTTGGACCGATGGGCTCGCCCGCTGCTCTGGCTCTGAATTTTTCGAAGAGCACTTCTTTTTTGGCAAGGGGTACAACATTGTTATCCCTGGAGAGGGTCAGGCCGTCTGTTGCCCTCCCCCTGGTCACATCGGCGTATATATGAGGCACTTGGAGTATGGTCTCCGGTTTCCTCTCAATATGTACGTCTCTTCCATAATTCGGGCGATGAACGTTGCGGCGGCGCGGCTTCACCCTTTGGCCGTTAGGACTATAGTCGGCTTCGTGTGGGTCGTGTCGCCGGGGGTGATCCCCACGGTAAACTTATTCCGCCGAATTCATTTTCTTCGAATGAATGTTCAAGGTGGCCGGGGGATGGTATAGCGTCCGTGACCGAGCCGGGCTATCTCACCGTGCCTAAGCTCACCTCTTGCAAGGGGAAGGAACGGTGGGTCTATGTCGAGGTCCCGATGATTATCCGTTGCCTCGGTCTTTTGAGCACCACGTTAACTTGCGGTGCGAGAGCAAAGGGGAGCGTGAGAAGATGATCCCCAAGGGCAAGAATAAGATGGACGCCGGGAATGTCTATCTTAATGAGGACGAGAAGCAGGCACTGAAGTTTTTCGAGGTCGATGATGGTGGGGCGTCGAAGGTTTGGTTGCCCCCGACGCAAGTCATCTTGATGGACGAGCCGCTTTGCTATGTCGGCCTCATACCGGCCCTAGCACAGGGTGAGTGGGGTCGGTGTGAGGCCCATTTCTGCTTTAATGTTTTTCGTTGTTTGTTTCTTGACGTGTCCCTTTGTCTAAGTTTTACTTTGTTTCTTTTACAGAGCACTTTGGTCCCGAACTGTCTGAGCAACTCCTCGAGAAGATGGGGCTGGACAAAGACGGAAACGTTAAGGAGAAGAATCCGAAGGTCGATGTGCATGACCGCCGTCCGTCGCCTACTGACCTCCTGAAGGGCTTGGACGAGACGGCGGCCCAGGCCAAGGTAGCTGCTGCCTTGCCTCGCCGGGTCCGAAAAGCCAAGTCTACGGCGGCGACGGTGTCAACCTCAGTTCCGCCTCCACCAGAGGTGGAGGTCGTTGACATTGTCGATGGAGAGGATTCCGATCTTTGAGGATCTCCGCTTAGGCGTAAGAGGAAAAGATCTACCCATGCCACCGATGCTTCTGCTCCCGTCGCTCATGTTAATGCCAGCGCGAGGAAACGGGTCAACCGGCCAAGAAGAGCAAGCCCTCCGGTGTCTAACTTGCGGCTCGGTTTAGCCGGCTCATTAGATATACCGATGACCGGCTCTGCGGTATGTCCATGAACGTTGATGTGGACTCTTTGGTTGAATTTTTGTAGATCAACCGGCGATCTCCCCCAATTACCGAGCGGCGAGTTGAGAAAAGGCCTATGCAGACGGCGGGAAAAAATGCCGACTCCGTACTCGCGTCGATATCCAACGACCGGCTCATAGCGGAGGGTACAAAGCTGAGCAAGAAGGTTGGGATTTGGTCCGAACTGGTCGGCTCTCGTATTAGGGAGCAAGAAAAGGCCTTGGCCGAGACGGGACCGTTGATAGAGCAGCTGAGGCTCGATGTTGTTGCCGCAAAGGGGGTGGCCGGGAAGGCTAAGCTTGACCTCCTTGCCGCACAAGCGCGGGTCGAGGAAATTGAGAAGCTGCTGTCGGCCGAGAAGGCCAAGGTAGAGGCTGCTGATTCTGCCGCCGCCAAGTTGAAGGAGGAACGGACGGTACAAGGGCGCTACGACGTTGTTGTCGCCCAAAGGGAGGAGTCGAAAAAGGCGTATCGGCTCCAAGCGGAGTCGCATAGGGAGACTAGTGCTATCCTTGCCCAAAGGGAGAAGGATATTGAGACACTTCAAAGCACGATTCTCCCTCGCATGTGTGCTCAGTATAGGGACCTGACCGAAGAAGCTTTCAGGGAGGTGATAGATGAGGTCTATCCGGATGGCTCCTTTCTGTGGACAAAATTTGACGAGCTGTTCGACGATAGGCTCGAAGCTAAAGAGAAGGCTGCGGCGGATAAGGCTGCCGAGGATGCGAGGGCCAAGAAGGAGGAGGAGGCGACCGCTGCAAAGGCGGCCCTTGCAGAGAAGACGAGGGCGGCCAAGGAGGAGTCCGCCGATCAAGGCGGTGAGAGATGCTAAGGCCTGCTAAGAAAGCTGCGGCGGATAAGGCAGCTGAGGATGCTAAGGCCGCCAAGAAAGCTGGGGATGCTAAGGCTGCCCAGATTGCATCTAAGTCGCTCACCGAGGGTAACGCTGCTGATGGCGGTAAGGGCAAGCAGCAACAGGCATAGGGAGACGGGCGGTCGTCACCAGGCTCACCCGGCGTCTCGGATAGCTTCAGCTATTCGGGGGCCAACTATTAAGCCTTTTCTCCCTGCCATCCTTTTGGCGCTTCAAAGAACCAGTCCGAAACCTTTTGCTTTACTTTTCCTTGTATTTTTGTAAGACCTTGGTAGGTAGAGTCTTGGCTTATCCCAAAGGGGACGGCCGTCGTCTGTGTTTCTCCTTCTTGTAATTCGTTATCTTTTCCTTAATGAGAATTTTGCTTGCTTTGCCTCTGGCTGGGCCGAGGCATTTGGTCTATCCCTTCACTTGTCTTCTGGCGTTAATTAATTGAGCGCTTTTCGTTTTACCTTTGGCTTCAGCCGAGGCGATTTAGAATGCGTATCTCAACTGTGTTTAACGCCTTTAAACTCGGTCTTAATTTGCCGAGGGCGATTCGTTAATTAATTGAGCGCTTTTTCGTTTTTACCTTCGGCCTGGCCGAGGCGGTTAGAATGCGTATCTCAACTGTGTTTAACGTCTTTAAATTCGGTCTTAATTTGCCGAGGCAGCAAGCGATTCGTTAATTAATTGAGCGCTTTTTCGTTTATACCTTCGGCTTGGCGAGCGGTTAGAATGCGTATCTCAACTGTGTTTAACGTCTTTAAGCTCGGTCTTAATTTGCCGAGGGCGATCGCGTTTCACTCGTCTCTTCCCGGCCATTCCGGGCAACGGAGTTTACGTTTTGACCGCCGTTGAACATACGTTAGCATATCGGCTCGTCCCCCCGTCACTCCCGTTAAAGGCCGGGATGATCGAGGTTTTGCTCTGTCTGCTTTGTGTACATATGTTAGTATGCCTTCTGATTGGGGTGGATTAACACTTTGATGAAAAACTTGGATGACTTCTCATTAGATATGAATATGTATTGGGGTGCCAACAATTGTTTTTGGGCAACTCATTTGTTATACAAAGTATTTTAAAGATTGTCGGTGTTCCAATGGCTCATCAAAGGTACATCTCCCATGTCCGTCGGCCGGTATGTACCCGGCCTCATTTCTTCAACTACCTTGTAGGGACCCTCCCGATTGGCCGTCAACTTGCCATGGATGTTTCCTTTGTTGGTGGCGGCTGACTTCCTTAGGACCAGATCTCCTACTTTTAAGTCCCTTTTGTGGACTCTTCGGTTGTAGGCCCTTTTCATTCGGCTCGATATCTTGCTAAGTTGAGGCGTGCCGTATCTCGGCTTTCTTCGACCAGGTCCAGGGAGGTTCTTAGGCCTTCCTCGTTTTCATCCGGGTTAAAAGTGGCCGTTACAATGTTGGCACCGTTGCTTCAATCGGGATCGCCGGACCCGTGAGACGAGGTGAAAAGGACTGCACCCCGTTGCTTCTTTCTCCGTGGTCCGGAGGGACCATAGAACGCCGGGTAGCTCATCGGCCCATCTTCCCTTGAGGTCTTCAACTGTCTTCTTCAAGCCGTTGAGGATCGTTTTATTGGCCTCACTCACGTCCGTCCGTTGCTCGGGGGTGGCAGACGGAGGAGTATGCAAATTTGATGCCGAGTTCTTCCAACCAGCTCATTATTGTGTCACTCCAAAATTCTCGGCCATGGTCGAACACCATGACTTGGGGTAACCCAAAGCGAGTTATGACATTTTCCCAGATCACCTTTCTTACGGCCGCCGCAGTCTTCGCAGGCACTGCTACGGCCTCAACCCATTTTGTGAAGTAGTCGACGGCAACGATTAGGAACTTTCTTCCTCCGGATGCCGTTGGAAATGGCCCTAGTAGATCCATTCCCCACTGTGCAAAGGGAAGGGGATTAAGCACTGGTTGCAGGTCTCGGGAAGGTGCGTGTATCACCGGAGCGTGCATCTGACAGTTGTTGCATTTTCTGGTTTTGTTTCTGGAATCTTCAAGCATGGTGGGCCAGAAGTAGCCGGCTCGGAGAGCTTTGTGGGCTAGTGTTCTTGCCCCCATGTGATGACCACAGATGCCTTCGTGTATTTCTGTCAGTATTAGCTCTGCATCGGCTGGACCGACACATTTTAGGAGTGGCCTTGTCGCGGACCTCCTATATAACTCTCCTTCAAACACCAAGTACCTTGCTGCGATCCTCTTTATCTTTTGTGAGAGGTTGCGGTCCTCTGGTAATTCATTCGACAGTTTATACCCCTTTATCGGAGTCATCCATGTCGTCTCGGTTTCCACGTCGCACACCATGCCGATGGTTTCGTCAATGCTTTTAGCGTTCCTGATGTCCACCAGCACGGTTCGGCTGATATTCTTTATGGTTGAACTGGCCAGCTTTGAGAGAGCGTCGGCCCGGTTGTTCTCAGACCTGGGGATGTGTCGCATTTTGAATGACTTCAATTTTGAGGTCTCGGCTTTTACCTTTTCCAGGTATCTTACCATCCCATCGTCCCGAGCTTCGTACTCTCCTTCGTATTGGTTAGTCACCAAGAGAGAGTCTGTTTTCAAAATGATGTGTTCTGCCCCGGCGGCTCTGGCTAACTCAACTCCGGTTATCACTGCCTCATATTCGGATTCGTTGTTTGAGGTCGAGAAGGTAAACTTCAAAGCGTACTCGAACTCGTCCCCGTTTGGGCTGATGATAAGGATGCCGGCTCCCGAGCCGTTCGTTGTGGAGGATCCATCGGTATATACCTCCCACATGCCGGGACACGATTCTTCCCGATCGTGCACTCGGCCAAGAAGTCTGCCGCGCCGCCCCTTTATCGAAGGCCTCGGTTTGTATTGAATGCCGAAGCGAGATAGCTCCACTGCCCATTTGATAAGTCTGCCTGACTGTTCGAATTTTTCCAATGCTTTTTCCAACGGCTGGTCGGTTAAGACCGTCATGGGATGTGCGTCGAAGTAGGGTTTCAACTTCCTTGCGGCAACAACCACGGCAAAGGCTGCTTTTTCAATCAGCGGGTAGTTTCTCTCGGCGGCAATATATGGTCGATAAAGTAGATTGGGTGCTTTGCTTGTTTTTTCTTCTCGACGATTACACGACCGACCGTGGCCGAGGTTACTTTTTAGATATAGATATAGTGTTTCCCCAGGCGTCGGTGCCGGGACGGGGTCGGGAGAGTTTGCGGATGAGCTTTCGATTGTTTGAAGGCGTGCTCTGTTCCTCCCCCGCCAGAAGTCTTTATTCCCTTTTAGCACTTTGAAGAATGGGGTGCTCTTGTCGGCCGACCGAGAGATAAAACGGGCAAGGGCCGCCATCCTCCCGGTCGATATCATGACCTCTTTGCGATTCCTCGGCTCCCAAGATCTAGAATTGCTCGCACTTTCTCTCGATTGGCATCAATTCCCCAGGCGCTAACAAGCACGCCGAGGAATTTGTTTAGGCCGGACACCAAGTTGCATTTTGTAGGGTTAAGCTTCATCTTGTACTTCCTTAGTGAACAAAATGTCTCGTGTAAATCGGCTAAGTGCTCGCCGTCAGACTTGCTTTTGACAATAGCATCGTCGACGTAGGCCTCAATGTTTCGCCCTTTTTGATTTTGGAATACTTTGTCCACCAGTCTTGTGTAAGTCGCGCCGGCATTTTTCAAACCAAATGGCATCATTTTGTACATGTAGGTGCCGTGTATGGTGATGAATGCGCATTTAGGCATGTCTTCCTCGCCATGAATACCGATGATATCCTGAAAAGGCGTCGAAAGCGTGCTCGGCATTGTGTAGCCTGCCGTTGCGTCTATTAAGCTATCTATCCGAGGCAAGGGGTAGCAATCTTTCGGGCATGCTTTATTAAGTTGCGTAAAGTCAACACACATCCTCCACCCCCCTGATGACTTTTTAACCATTACAACATTAGCTAGCCATTCAGGGTATGTACAAGGGATGATAAAGCCTGCATCTAACAACTTATCAACCTCGGCCTTGATGGCATCTTCCTTTTCGGCCGAGGAGTTTCTCACCCTCTGCTTCACGGGCGGCGGCCGGGAGTACGTTCAGCTTGTGAACGATGACCTCCCGGCTTACACCTGGCATCTCGGCGGCCGAGTATGCAAAGACATCTTTGTTCCTTCTCGGCAGTCTCAGGAGATCGGCCTGATTACAGTTCCGGCCGACACCGACGATCGGTGCGTCTGGATCAATCTCTATCTGTTCGGTCTCAGCCCCTTCGACCATGGCGACGTGGTTGGTGCTCATCGGTTCGTCCTCCTGTCTTAAAGATGGGTTCTTCCCTTTTTCCTCTTTCTTTGCCACTTTGAAGGATTGCATGTTGCATCCTCTGGCCGATATTTGGACGTTGACCACCTCGTCTTTTTCGTTCTTTGAGACGAGTTTATGAACCTCCCCGCGGTCCGAGACATACATCGTTGTCGGGCCCGGATGGACATTACAGATCGACCTCACTCGGGGTGACACGGCCACCGTGAGAACGTTGTATGCGGATGAGCCGTCGATGACCACGAACTCGGACATCACATTCTTGGCCGCGTCGGACCGGCCGAACATCACCGGTAACTTGATAGTCCCCAGGGGGACCAAGCTCGCCGGAGAAGGCTGTACAATGGGTTGGTACATGGGCTAAGGTCCGCAATTTTCGTGCCGAGCCCCGAAAGCACTCCCCGAACATGATGTTCGTGTAAGCACCCGTGTCAATCGTGCATCTCATGACCAGGTGGTTAGCTATGTCTAAGTGGACTACGAGTGGGTCGCTATGTGGGGCGATGACTCCCTCGTAGTCCTTCTTCCCAATAGTTATGTTCGGGATGTTGGAGCGGGCCTGCGGTGGGCACGAAGTTGACGGCCGATCGATTCGTTCGGTGCCGCTTGTGCCCATGAGCGGATCCGCCGTTCTCGTTCCCAGATGACAACATGAATTGTTCCTATTCGTTGAAAGACGGATTTTTTGTCCGAGCCACCGGTGTTAGTCTTTTGCCTCCGAATATACTTGCCGAGGCTCCCTTTTCGGATCGGCTCTTCAATGGCATTCTTCAAATGCCTAGCGATCGTTGGTTAAGTGACCGGTGTGGCCGTGGTACTCACAAGATGCGAGGCTCGTGTCACCGTCCCCCTAGGTTTGGGGGCCTTTCCCACTTCGCCCCTCGTTTACTCGCTCGGGAGAAGACCTCGGCGGCCGATACGACCCGGGGGGGTGTGATCCTTGTACTTCTTATGGTAGTACGGACTGAACTCCCCGGTGTCCGCCGGGTTCTCGCTTCCTGGTCGGCCTGTCGGTCCGCGACCTATTATTGTCACGGCGCGCTTCATCCGGCTTGTCCTCCCGGTGGCTCTTTCTTTCTCGAGTGCCGGCCTCGCCGTGGCCTATCCATATTTTGTGATAGTCTTCGACCTTGATGGCCTGGTCGGCCAATTTCTGGCGGACTCAAGGCTCGTGCCACCGCACTTGATGAGCTCGTTTTCAAGTCCCCTCCGGGGAGGCCTTTCATCGGTCGAAGGCCGCTAGTTCGCTGTTCAGCTCCCTAATCTGGCCTGAACCCCCGGAATCGAACCTCTTCACATAGCTTCGGAGTGACTCGCCTCCCTCCTGCTGATGGTCAGGAGATCCGATGTCTCGACGGCTCTCCTTTTATTGGTAGAGTACTGAGCCAAAAACGCGTCTCTTAGGTCGGAATAGGAGTATACCGACCCATCGGGTAGCCCCTTGTACCAGCTTTGCGCCATTCCAACCAAGGTCGTTGGGAAAACTCGGCACTGCACCTCGTCGAGTTTGCTCCCACACCGACATGTGAGACTCGAAAGCCTCGGCATGATCGGTTGGGTCGCCCTCTCCTTTGTATGATATAGATGGTAGCTTTAGCTTTGGCGGCACACAGGGTCTCTAGGACGTAGGCACCGAGGGGTCTGTCGACCACGTGTCTAATGACACGCGGCGATCGGCTCCTCGCATCCCTAGTCCGGCCCCTCTCCCCGTGGCGGGAAGGGCTTCTTCTCCGACTGGTGAGTCGGACTCCTTCTTCGACTCGGTGAGTCGGACTCCTTCTTCGACTCGGTGAGTCGGACTCCTTCGCTCGTCCGGGCATGCCTCGTGGGCGTCGCGGCGACATCGTCCTTCCGCGAGTGCGGGAAGGGCTTAGTTCTACCACCGACACTCACGGCTCCCCGCGTCTTGGTAGGCTCGGCCTCTCTTAGTGCCTCGTTCGGGTTTCTCGAGTCACCTTTTGGGCCCTAGCTTCCCGGGCGGCTCCCGCCGCTCTTGCCGGTGACGGTGTGAGCCGGCGCGACGATCGTGTCCAGGAGGGCGCCGCTTTGCTTTTTGCATCAACCACACGCCCCATGACGGTGACACTCGGCGGGCGTGCGCGTATCGGCATTATTGGCATCCCGAACTCCGGTTGAATTATCCGGCTGGTGGAGGGCTGCACAACTCCAGAATGTGGACGGTATCCTCCGGGTGGAGGGGCTCTTGATTCCACGAACACCTCTTGTTCTTTTGACATCTTCCTAGCTTTTTGGGTGGGTTTTTTTTTTTTTTTATATTTTTTTTTGTTTGGGAATGACTAGCTTCTAGTATCCTGTTTCCCCACGACGGCGCCAATTGTTCCGGGTATGAATTCCGAAGTAGGTTTGTTTACCACGCTAGCTTTGTCGAATAATGCCTCTTCTAGCCTTGACTGCTCTCCTCGGCCTCTCCTGCAACGATGAGCAAACTGAGGGCTTGGCTTTGTGCCAAGCGTACTCACTCCGACGCTCAAGTCAGTGAACTTATTGTGATTAAGTAGTATGTAGCTTGATGACGTGTATTGTAGAGAGATGAGAGAGATAATACCGATTTAAGTGGTTCTTAGGTTAGATTCTGGATCCCTTCCTCAGTGAGGATTGAGGAGTATTTATAGACTTTCACCTTTTGTCACGTAGTGGCCAAGTGGGCCAAGTGGCATAGCAGGTGGAAAGACTGATCTACCCTCGGCCGAGGGACCTATGGCAGGCCGGCGAGCCTGGTTGACTCCATGCCGAGGGTTCTTGGATATGAGTACGCGGGTATGTGCCCCGGCTGGTAGGTTGCCATGCCGAGACCCAGGCTGGCAGGCCGAAAGGCTGCATCGGCTGGGATGTCTAAGTCATTGGTTTGCTGTGGATATCTTTGACCTCGCTCAATATGTTGACTTGGTCAGCGGGTGCAGAATATGCCCCATCATAATAATTAAAACATTCTCGACATTATTTTTTATATCATATTGTAAGAGCTCTCTAAGACAATACTTGTGAGACTCAAAATATTTTGGGTTGATCTCTAAGTTTCAAGATTGCATTCTATTTATAATCATAGGATCACCCACCGTATGCTAATCTTTCGATGTGTGACATTTCTATTATTTATACGTTCAATTTAGGATATATAACATACTAAGAAGTATACCATCTGTAAAATGTGCAAATAATACGAAACCTGTACTTTAATGATAACATTTTTTTACCATGAAGTTAATCATATTATTTTCATAATTTTTTTTAACTATATCATAGGATCACCCACCTACCTTATGCTAATTATTGATCTTTGGGAATATAAAATAAGTATTTTCATTAATCTAATTGTTTAAATTACATATTTTTATTTTTTTCCTGACACGAATTTTAATATGAAATCGAGGAATCAATAAAATGTATAAATAAATATAAAATGCTTTTTTTTTTCTTGGTGCGATTTTGATAAATGGTTAAAAATAATGTTATGTTTTAGTCTTACTCAAATGTTATGAGGCATAATAATTACCTATATTTGAAAGTTAAAAAGATCTAATTCTACTATTTATCAAAGTAAAAAGCTAATTATTGATTTGTTTGTGTATTCACGATCTTTTTATATAACACCTGATTTTATTATATTTTATAAATTTTATATTTTAGTGTAGAGATTATCATTATTTATGACAAATTAATAACCAATTTTTGTATATTTAGCATCATTTTATTATAAGTTATGATTTTGACATAAATGAAGTTATTTATACTATCGATTGTCTTAATATAATCATATTATAATATTACTAATATGTAATCGCCTTTATAATTATTTACGTGATTAATATTTGTATGTATTTCTAAGTAACTGAGTCGTGCCGTTAATACAAACTCTTATAAGAGTTATCTAAGATAATACTTGTGAGACTTAAAATATATAAGAGCTCTCTAAGACAATACTTGAGAGACTCAAAATATTTTACTTTTAACTACTAGGAAAAAGGGCTTTTGCGACGCTTTGATACGATTTTATGCGACGCTAAATAGCGCCGCAACGGGTTATACCGACGCTTTTTAAAGCGTCGGTTTTGCCAGTGCCGCTAACCCCTTTCCATGCGCTAAATACTTGCGTCGGTATAAGCTATTTAATAGCGCCGGAATGTGTGCCGCGCTATACCAATGTAATAGCAGCGCAGTTTTAGCGTCGTTAGAATAAGCAACGCTTCATAAAGCGCCTTTATCATTCTGCTGACTTGTTTTTCTATACCTAGCAGCTGCCATTTTTTTTTATCCTGTTACGACATTTGAGAATTGCCATTAAAGGACAATGTACTAAACTAATTTAAGAACCCGTAATTCGTAATAAGGAAAAAAAAGTTCACACAAAAAAACTTATCTTCACAATTGTCGAACATAGAATTCAACTTAAATAAATGAAATACATAATTTCGAATACATATCTTATGCAACTTAATTACTGACGAGATCAACAATATACAAGAACTCAATAGCTTAACTGAGTACTAAAATTAAATTATTCATGTATCGACTTCTTTTGCTGCGACCCTGCGACATATGACTGATGTATTGTCCCTTTATACTATGCCCTTGCCAAGCAGCTCGAGGAACGAATAAAAGAGCGCATGACTTTGGACTTAGAGTATTGCCGAGAATAAAAATGTAAAACTTCACCTGCAACAAATTCATGTACAGAACAAAAAATAAGCAGTAGTAGTTACGGTCTGGTACTAATTTCTGCGCAAACTAAGGGTTGTGGAAGTTCTATTTAATTTAAAAGAACCCTTTCTTTTTACCCTCCTATACTATATCTTGAAGAGCATTAACCTTAAATAAATTTGAAGACACTATGATAGGCCATATAACCATAATTGAATTATAGTGATCAAATCAAAATCAAATTCAATTATAAAAGCATGAGGAACAACTAACCTTGTGGATATGCTGATGAGATTTCAGTCAAAGGTAGATGTAGCCATAATAGTGTATTGTAGTGTTGGAGTTAATGAAATAAAAGTGTACAACAACTGCAGAAGATAGAATAACAAATTAAATCAATTATTATTCATGAAAAAACAACAAGAGACAAGTCTATAATGAGGATCATACTTACCAATGCCATCATACATGGCTGCATGTTTCATGCTATTCATAGTGTGTTCTCAACTTAATTTCCATGTTTCAAGTACTACAGGATTAAGTGATCTTTTATGCATGGCTGCATTACCAGAGGAAAAACACCAAAGTCATTAAAAAAATAGATGCGATTTCATAGAAAAGGACTAATCTTATTGATGTTGTTGAACTTCTTCAATATCAGAATCTGATTACCGCTTTTATTGGCCTCTATTAGTGATTTAAGAGAATTGAAACAACGATTCAAGAGAATCTCAGAAAAATAATCCAAATCATACCATATCTTGATATCGGCTCCAGTAAAATTATTGGTAGTATTGAATTTTAATCTATCGCTTATGGCCTCCACATGCTCCATTCAATCAATCTCTGATACTACGACCATCTCAATTAAGCCGTTGCCATATTCATAGTTACAGCTAGTATACTAATGTCTAATTGCATTCAATTATCATTCTTCCCTATGATTTCACAATTAGGCAAAGGATGTGTTCATTTAAAGGATAAATTATCGTTATAGCTAGTACAGACCATCTCTACAGCTTTGGTGGCTAAAACAAACTCAAATTAAAGGTAACTACTCAACAAGAACAAGGCTGATTTAAACATTGAAACCCAGGAGCATATACAAATTAGATAAGTAGCTTACTGAACTTAAAGAGCCTCAAATAATCAGCTAAATTTCTGAAATGCGCTTAAGCTCAATAAAACCACGAAACTCTTAACATTCTGTTAAAAAACAGAAACAAAAGAAAACATTGAAGAAATTTGGAATAAATTCAACTGATAATAGTTATACCCACACCTAGCAAGCCCTCCGAAAACATCAACTTCATACATTATGAAGACTGAAGAAGTCCTCAAATACTGAAGGAAGCACACACATAAGCCCATCTCCTAAGCCGAACCAACTTTATTGAAAGGCAAAAAAACCGACAAACTTAAATCTCATACCTTGTCACAAGAAGACCAATGGATTTGCTCTCATTGTAAGCTATATATAATGGAAGCACACGTTTGCATAACATGCTACATAAATCTCATGTTTGAGGCATGGCAGTTTCTGGAGAAACAATTAGGGGAACAAGTTAAATATTGAACTGTTACTCATAAGTCTATGTATTTGTTTATTAAAACAAAATTTACTTACCCTATTAATTCCCCAAATTATTAGAGAAGAGCATAACCATAGCTAAAAGTCTGAAATGATTGAACATTAGCGTACAACTCACTAGAATTTGACTAAAAAATTGAACAAAAGCAACAATTATTGTGGTCAATAGACGATAACGGATTAAGTTATGGTTCTTTTCAAGCCTAAGAAGGACGCCGACGCTGAAACAAAGAAAGACAATGATATTTGTCTCAAATCAATGAAACCCCCGAATTTCAGTAGGACGAAAAAAACGAAAGAAAGAGAATGAGATTCTACCTAATGAACTTCAAAGATAATTTAAACCTATAAAGAGCGGTGAGAATTCAAACCTTGTTCCGTATGACGAATCTGACTTTCACAAAGTCTCCAATTGATAGTTGAATAATTGCTCATTGAAGATGGTGAAATAGGGTTTTTTTCCAGTAGATATTTAGAGGGGAATATGGCGGTCAGAAAATATTCAATTCCCGCGCACCCTTTTTAATTGTGGTGAAGTTTATTAGAGGCGCTTTTTCAAAAGCGCCTTAAGTTTGGACTTATCAGATAAAATCAAACGTTTTTTCAAAGAGCGCCGGGAAGTAAGCGTCGCTGTATACCTTTTCTGTATTGGGTTATTGATAAGTAAGTTTCAAGGATGAATCCTATTTATAATCATGAGATCGCCCCACCTTATGATAATTTTCCAATGCGGGACAATTCAACTATTTGTACGTAGTATATCCATAACACCTCCATCATTTTTCAATGTGGAACAAATAATATACTTAAAAATACAACATATTTTTCGAACCTACTTTGACATCCAACCCGATTTAATAATAAGCAAATATTATACTATCTATTAATATTTGTACGTTTTTTTTCTATTTTTTTATCATAATTAAAATATTTGCAAATGATATGAAACCAATACTCTAATTATAACATTTTTTTACCAAAAATATAATTATATAATTTTCATACTTTTTTTTTATGATGCTTTTATGTCAAATGATATAAGTTTTTATATAAAAATTATAAACTTCACTTAAATACGGAGTATAATATAGAAATTATATATCATACTCCGTATTTTGGAGATAATGATAATACAAACTCTTAAGAGCTCTCTAAGACAATACTTAAGAGACTCAAAAGATTTTTGGTTGATACCTAAGTTCCAAGGATGCCTCGTATTTATAATCATAGGATCACCCCACTTTATGCTAATCTTTCAATGTGGTACATATAGCATACACTATGAAATACACAATTTTTAACATGTGCAAATTATATGAATTTTTTACTCTAATGATAGCATTTTTTTTTACCACGAATCTAATTATACTATTTTCATAATTTTTTAAATAATTTTTTTTGTCAAATGAAATGTAAAAGTTTTCATGTAAAAAATAGAAACATGATTTGAATATAAATTAGGAAATATATACTATATACTATATTATAATAATTAAAAGATTCTCCACTTTATTCTTTACATCAAAAATTATTATTTATGAAACTTTCCTAAATTGATTTTTGATGATGTGAACAGCTTAGAATCGCTCGAAAAAAGTCTCTTTTATAAATATACTAGTTTGAATGCCCGTGCGTTGCAACGAGTTAATTAACTTATTTATAATGAAAAAAAATGTTATAAGAGTTTAATGTTAACATTCGATGTCTAATGATTTGTTTACATATTATTAAAATATCTCTTTAAAAGAAAATAAAAGATTAATATATACGTGCGTTAACTCTTATTTATAATCATATAATCACCCACCTTATACTAATCTTTCGATGTGAGACAATTCTACTATTTATAAGTAATATATTCACCAAACTTAGATTATGTTTTTGATGTGGGACAATTCTACTATTTATACGTAGTATATATTCATCAAACATCAATTGTTTTTCAATGTGGACAAATAACATACTCAGAATTAGACCATTTTTTTTGCACTTAGTTCGACATCCAACCAGATCCCGAATACCGAATACGGACAATTGCTACTCATTATATATAATAGTTATATTTAAATTTTATAATTTGATCAAGTACTCTCCATTAATATTTTTACGTTGTTTTTCTTCATTTTTTTTATCATAATTGAGATACGGAAATGTCTCGTGGTACCCCTTAATTTTGTCAGATTTTCCATGTTACCCCTACTTTTAAGAATCTGCCTATGGTACCCTTAAGGTTCTATTTGTTTGCCTATGTTACTCTCTAATGTAAAGGTTGTTAAATGGACGTTAAGTTTGATGGCATGGAAATAAAATAACAATTAAAGAATAATATCCCCTTTATTGTTTTATTGGTACGGATATCTCTCTCTTTTAAATGAAAATTTAATTAACTATATCATTATAATATTGAAAATTTCTCATGGTAACCTTGAACTTTGATAAATTACACACGGTACCCCTAATTTTAAGTTTCTACAAATGGTACCCCTGTGTGTAGAGAATTGATTATAATTGGATGATTATTATTAACATTAAGCATTGTATTTATACAAGAGAGCACACAACCCTAATCCTTGATAGACAAGCTAACTATCTTACAGAATATGGAAAATACAATCTATATAAGATAACTAAAGATACGATAAATAATTACAAGATATTTACGTATTATCCTTAACACGCTCATGAAGATGGTGGACTCCTTGGACAAGGCCAATCTTGGAAACCAGTAAAGAAAAACGAGCACGAGCAAGGGGTTTCGTTAAAGCGTCAGCGAGTTGATCGTCCCCCGAAACATGTTGTACCCGAAGAGTCCCTTGTTGAACCCGTTCGCGAACAAAATGAAAAGCCAAAGCAACGTGCTTCATACGGGAGTGAAAAACGGGATTGGCAGCATAATTGGTTGCACTTAAGTTATCACAATATATCACCGGAGGAGTAACAGAGGTCACATGTAGTTCATAAAGAAGAGATTGAACCCATATAAGTTCCGAGGTAGTATCAGCTATGGCCCGGAACTCAGCCTCCGTAGATGAACGAGCAAGGGCACGTTGCTTCTTAGAAGACCAAGAAACGGGATTACGACCAAGGTAAATGACAAAACCAGTAGTGGATACATAATCCGCCTTATCACCCGCAAGATCAGCATCACAAAATGCATGAAGAAGCGGAGGACTCGAGCGATGAAGCATAATGCCGTGAGAAATAGAGCCTTTCAAGTAGCGTAAAAGACGCTTCAAGGCAGACCAATGGGGAAGCCGTGGAGCCTGCATAAATTGTGCTAACTTGTTGACAGCAAAGGAAATATCCGGACGGGTTAGTGACAAATATTGCAAGCTACCAACAATAGCTCGATAATCCGTGACATTGGGAATGAAGTCACTAGCATCTTTACGCAAGAAGCAATCAGAAGCAAGAGGAGTAGGCAGCGGTTTAGCATCTAACATTTTATGACGATCAAGCAAATCATAAGTGTATTTCCTTTGAGATAAAAATAAACCAGAGGCCATGGGACGGACTTCAACACCAAGAAAATAAGACAACGGACCCAAATCTTTGAGAGAAAACCGAGAAGCAATGTGAGAAATAAAGGTATTAAGAGAAGATAAACACGGACCAAGAACAACAATATCATCAACATAGACAAGTAAGTAAATGGGGGAGGACGAGTGATGGAGTATGAATAGTGAGGGATCAGCAAGAGACCCTTTGAAACCATAGGACAGTAAGTAAGATTTTAATTCAGTGTACCACGCCCGAGGTGCCTGTTTCAGGCCGTAGATGGCTTTGGAAAGTTGGCAGACATGGGACGGGCACGTTTGATCAATGAAGCCAGGGGGTTGCTCCATGAACACGGTTTCTGTAAGAGTGCCTTGAAGGAAGGCATTGTTGACATCCAATTGACGGAGATGCCAACCTTTAGTAACTGCAAGAGAGAGTAACACACGAATCGTAGTAGGTTTGACAACGGGACTAAAAGTTTCTGAAAAATCAATACCTGCACGTTGATGAAATCCCTTAGCTACGAGTCGAGCCTTAAATTTGTCGATGGTATTGTCTGGACGGTATTTGACACGATAAACCCATTTGCACCCCACAACATTTTGAGAGGAGGAACGTGGGACAAGAGACCATGTTTGGTTGCGAATGAGTGCATCATGCTCGTCCTGCATAGCTGCGCGCCACCGGGAGTCAAGGAGAGCTTGTTTGGTGGTAGTGGGAAGAGAGGGAGTTTGGGTAAGGGTTAGGAGTTTGGCATATTTAGGATTAGGCTTTCTGATGTTGTTCATGAGACGGGTAGTAGTGGTACGCGGAGGAGGGGGGGAGGAGGGGAGGTGGGGGAGAATGGGAAGGAGGAGAAGGTTGGGCGGCGGTGTGGCGGGAGGCGGCGGTGTGGCGGGGAGACATTCGATTTGGCGAGCGGGGAAGCGGGGGGATGGGGGTCCGTGGGGTCAGCAGGAGAAGGGGAGGAGGTGGGTGTGAGGATGGGCAAGGATAGGGTGCACCACTGCTGTACAGTGGGCAACGGCTGAGACGAGGAGGAAGGAGGGTAAGAAGGGAACTCGTGCTCAAAGAATTTTACATGTCGAGAAGTGTAAATTTTCTTTGAGACGGGTTCAAAAAAAATGATGATAGGCGGTGAGAGGAAGAATAGCCAATGAAGATACATGGTGCGGAGCGGGGAGAGAGTTTGTGAGAAGCATAAGGCCGTAGCCATGGATAACGAGAGCAACCAAAGGAGCGCAATTTGGCATAATTGGGTAAATGTTTGAAGAGACGGAAGAATGGAGAGTCATTGTTGAGAGTGGGGGTGGGAAGGCGATTTATGAGGTAGGCAGCCGTAACAAACGCGAAGGACCAGAGTGAAGAAGGAAGGCGAGCATGATGAAGTAATGCGAGACCCGTTTCAACTATATGACGGTGTCTTCGTTCCGCAAAACCATTATGCTCGGGAGTGTGCGGTGGCGAAGTGAGATGGGAAATGCCAGCATTGAGAAGAGAGGGAGTTAATTTGATATATTCCCCACCATTATCGGAGTAAAGACGTAATATGGGGAGATTGAAATATTTTTCCACAAGAGCCCGAAAGCGATTAAACGTAGGTGCGGTGTCGGATTTTTGTTTGAGCGGATACAACCATATATAATGAGTGAAATGATCAATGAATATGACATAATATTTGAAACCATCGATTGAGGATACGGGAGAGGTCCATACATCGGAGTAAATTAAATCAAGAGGAGCGGAAGACGTAAGAGAATTGAAATTAAATGGTAACTTATGACTTTTATTGATCTCACAAGAATTGCGGGGGACGATTAAAGGAAGTACTAGTAATTAAATTTTGACGACAAATATTAGAAAATATATTGTGAGATGGATGCCCAAGACGATGATGCCACGGCACGGGTGTGGAAGCAAGACCGACATGAGCTTGAGGAATAGAAGGCGTCCATTCATATACGCCAGAGCTAAGAGGACCTTGGAGGAGCGGAGCTGTCTGCGAGGGAACCTTTAATGAAAAAGAGGAAGAGGAAAATTCAAGTAAGAGATCATTATCTTTGCAAAGTTGTGAGATAGAAATTATTTTGCGAGAGATTGAAGGAACATATAACACATTATTAAAGTGTAAGGTAAGTGAAGGAGAAATAGTGATAGAAAAAGAACCTATATGAGAGATGGGTAAGGATGAACCGTCCCCAATAATGAGTTCATCGATGCCGTCATATGGGGCGTGCAGCGAGAGAGTATTGAGGTCATTAGTTATGTGATGAGTAGCGCCGCTATCCAATAAATAGGATGACGGGTTGGCGGAGGAGGCGACCATGCCGTGTGGGCTTGAGGGCGCTAGCATTTAGAGCGAGGAGGAGGTTGAGGGAACACAACATTGGGGAATTTGGTCTTAAAGTCGACACGATTAGAGAGGTAGTGACTGTGTGCGACACCACCGGCAAGTGCCGCGAAAGGTAGTTGAGGGAGAGGGTGTGGGAAGCGGACTGCGGTTTTGGTGGAGACAGGGCGGTTGGAATTAGGACGGTAGGAGGCGGCATTAACGATAAAGGGTAGAGGAGAGGAGGAGGAGGGCGGCGGGGATATGGGCAAGGTTGAGCTCGTGATTGAGGAGCTTTTCATGGAGGGCTTCAAGAGTAATGGGTGTGTCACGAGCACGAACCGCCTCAATCACCGGTTGATAGGTTTTGTAGTCAAGGCCACGGAGGACCTTGTCCACAACATCTTCAATGTCCATTGTTTTGCCAAGAAGGGCAAGCTCATTGACACAAGCAGTTATGTCATGCATATAGGTGGCGATTGAGCGGTCAGATTTGATAATATTGTCGAAACGATTTTTGATTTGGAGCAAGTGACCACGAGAGGGATTGGCATAGGTAGTCTCTAGGATAGTCCACACCTCGCGAGAGGTGGTGGCTTTCAGAACAAGTGGGGAGACATCCGAGTGGAGGGTACCAAGCAGGGCTCCTTTGAGGAGACTATCTTGGCGCTTCCAGGTGGCAAATTTGGGGTTGGGAGTTGTTTTGGAGTCGGTGGTGACGATGGCAGAGAGGGCGGGGTGGGAACCATCGACAAACTTGAGAGATCGAAGCGTAGAGGGAGATCGGAACCTGCGTTTTCCAGGCACGATAAGTTTTGGAGGTGAGTTGAGTGCAGGAGGCAAAGTTTATGAGAATGAAGGGAGAGGTGGGCTCATGGGGGTTTGGGATTGAAGTACCAGAATTAGCCATGAGAGAAAAAAACGGAGATTAGGGTTGTAGAAGAAAGATAACAGCCTAGGATGTAAGGCTTGATACCATGTAGAGAATTGATTATAATTGGATGATTATTATTAACATTAAGCATTGTATTTATACAAGAGAGCACACAACCCTAATCCTTGATAGACAAGCTAACTATCTTACAGAATATGGAAAATACAATCTATATAAGATAACTAAAGATACGATAAATAATTACAAGATATTTACGTATTATCCTTAACACTGTGTTCATCTTTTTCTTTCCCAGAATACTATTTGACAACTTTCGTCATTACTCCTATGACTTGTGACTCTTTTTTCTTTTGTTATCTATTACACAAACACTTCATCATCTAATTCCTAATTCCATATTTTATTTAATAAACTAACATCTAATACCTAAATAATAAAACAAAAATAGCATGGCATGCTCAGTTACTCATAGGAGTAACGACATTATGAAAAAATTAAACACAAGGGTATTATATGTAGAAACTTAAAATTAGGGGTATTATGTGTAATCTACCAAAATTCGAGAGTACAATGAAAAATTTCCGTTATAATATTTACCATTTTATCGCTCTTTCTCCCACCTAAAAAATGTTACAACTTTAAAAATTTAACCTTTAATTCAAGATTATGTTTAAAGTCTCTTATATAATAAGTATACTTTGAGAGATTCAATATATTTGGGGTGATACCTAAGTTCCAAGGATAAATCCTATTTATAATCATGAGATCACCTCACCTTATGATAATCTTCTCATGTGGGACAATTTAACTATTTATACGTAGTATATATTTATCACACCTACATTATTTTTCAATGTGAGACGAATAACATATTTAAAAGTACACCATTGAACCTAATTCGACGTCCAACCCGATTTAATAATAAGCAAATACTATATTATCTATTAATATTCATACGTTTGTATTCTGTTTTTTTTATCATAATTAAAATATATGCAAATGATATGAACCTATACTCTAATAATAGAATTTTTTTAATACAATTCTAATTATATTATTTACACGTAGTATATTTACCACACCTACATTATTTTTTAATGTGGGACATAAAAAATCTATAGGTATAAAATAATGATATAAACTTTTAAGAGCTCTCCAAGACAATACCTAACAGACTCAAAAGATTTTGGGTTATGACTTCTATTTATAATCATAAGATCGCCCTACCTTATGGTAATCTTCCGATGTGGGACAATTCTAATATATATACATAGTATATTCACCACACTTACATTACTTTTCAATGTAGGACAAATAACATACTAAGTACACCATTTTTTTCGAACCTACTTTGACATCAACTCGATTTAATAATGAGAAAATACAATAGAATCTACACTCTAATGATAGCATTTTTTGTCACCATCTAATTATATAATTTTCATACGATACTTTTTTGTCAAATGAAATATAAAGTTTTTATATCAAAATTATAAACATCACTTTAATATAATATAGAAAATATATATATATATGGGACAATTTTATTATTTATACATAATATATTCACCACACCTACATTATTTTTCATTGTGGGACATATAACATACTAAAAACTACATATCTTTTATATATAAATTTTTTGTGTTAATACCTAAGTTTCAAGGATGCCTCCTATTTAAATTTCACCCTACTAAAAAGTACATATTTTTTATATACTATTCTTTCGATGTGAGATACATAATTTAATTATTTAGACGTAGTATGTTCATCATGCCTACATTATTTTTCAATGTGAAAGATATAACATACCAAGAAGTAAATGTCTCTTCTTAAAAAACCATTATTGTATACGTATTATTTTTCTTTGAAGGTAAAACCACTTAGTCTCGATCGACGATCATTAGATAGGGATCTCTATGTCGTACATATAACGACACATTAACACTCTATGAGTGCATTCAGGAGACAACCATTAGTAAAATCTTTAGTTTTAATTTGTACTGTGTTAGGAGACAACCATTAGTAAAACTCTTTGTTTTGTATTGTGCTTTAACTTTGTGTATGTTGTAATGTTGTTCATTATAGGTTGCCTACGTGACACCAATATTAAGTGATTTTTGCTTCTCATGTTCATGTTCTTAACTCTTTTCCGAGTAGTTATCATCAATCTCCACTTTATTTTTTATATCATATCGTAGAGATAATAATAGAAAATCTTAAGAGAGCTCTTTAAAACAATATTTATGAGACTCAAAAAATTTTGGGTTGATACATAAGTTCCAAATATGTCTCCTATTTATAATCATAGTATCACACTACCTTATATTAATCTTTCGATGTGGGACAATTCTACTATTTATATGTACTATATTCACCACACCTACTTATTTTCCAATGTGGGAGGGAACCCAGGTACCAACAGGGATAGTAGAAGATAAGAAAAATAGTTTAAAAGAAATGAAAGCAATGAAAGAAGTTGATTAAAACTTTTGATAAATAAACTTTGAAAATTACAAGATTGAAAATAAAACTTACAATGAAATTTGAATATAGATACAGAGATTTTTGATTACAACTTATTTTTAGATTTTGTTGCTAGTATGCTTAAGGCAATACTGCTCTTTAAAAACTTGATGTTTCTTGAATGGTGAGGGGTTCCTTTTATAGTGAAATCCCTTGGTGCTGTTGAATATGCTTCTGAATGGGTTGTTCAATTCTGATTTGCAGGTTGTTTTGGTTCGTTGCTTTTGAATTATGGAAAACAGCTGTCTTGGCCGCTTGTGGTAAGTGATAACCAGCTGTCCAACTTTTGCACGCACTCAAATCCTTGCTTTTTGAATTTTGTCATGACACGGGCTTCTAGAGTTACAACTTGACCCGTAGATATGAATAGTAAAAGTTTGAATAGTACTATACGTATTATTATACTCATATGTACATGTACAGACCCATATGCATATTTGTACATATATCTTACATACATACCCATTTTTTTTTTTTTTTTTTTTTTTTTTTTGAAATCAAATTTCATAAGGGTCTTGGGACTCCTCATAAAATTCTGATGTATTGGAGTCGGAGGAAATAGTTTCATCAGAGGTTTGAGTTTTCAATGCACTAATAAGTTGTTGTCTGATGTTAGAATCATTGATCATTTGTTGGATGAGTTTATCATCAATTTTTGAGGTTTGGGTTTTTGGAATTTTTGGTTTTGAGGTTGAAGCAGTTTTATTAAAATTAGTGATGCTCCATTCTAATTTTTTGCCTGAGGTTAAAAATGATTGAACATTTTCAGGGGAACATAGTTCCACCATGAACTTGTTCCACCATTTTATTTTGAATTCCCTAACCAGAGATAAAGGATAGGGAAGTGGAAGGTCTTGTCGGAGTGTATAACTCCAAAAAGGATCCAGGGTAATTTGAATTCAAATGAAAGCCGAGTGGTTTTGAAAATAGCTCGCCTTTGGTATTGGCGACAAAGGTGTCGAAGCCCTTCTGGCATGAAATGGGGTAAATGTCCTGCGTAGGACCAAAGTAATACCACCAGTTGTAAAACCAGATTGGGACATTTTGATTGAATGTTTTGTTGAATGTTATAAACCAAGAGTGGTCAAAATCTCGGAAAAGCAGAGCTCTTGACCATGCTCGTTTGTAGTCGGTATATGAGTAAGTTTGAGGGATAAATCTTTTTGAAAAGTCTTTTTCAGTATGTGGTTCAATCCATTCATCGGAATGAATAACCCTTTTGATAATTAATTTTGAATACATGATTTCACCGTTTGTTGCTCGGTCATGCTTAATGTCACCGAACTAATCAACTAAGATGAATTCATAAAATCTTTGAGTTTTTGAAGTATTGTCAGAAAACCAGTGAAGGTTAGAGGGAAAAGTTTTGTAAGTATTTTTCCTGATTTCCTGAACGGATGGAACTTGTTTGAATTTGGTGAGGCAGAGAGGTTCTACTGCCGGTTTGGTGAAGTAGTAGGATGAGGTATTGTTTTTACCTCTTCTTGTTGTTTCGGGCTTTTGAAAGGTTTGATTCGTTTTTTGACTTGACCTGTAAGGTAAAGAAGGAAAATTTGAAGTTAAAGGTATGAATTGGTTGGATGTTTTTATTTGAATATTTTGAGAGTTTGATGTAGAAGGTTTTGAAGTGGGAGGTTTTGTGATTTGAATACTCATTTCATAATCATCGAGGACCGATATCCTCCCTGTTGAGCCTGTTGAGCTCTTCCTTTTCCCTTGTTCTTGCTCGACATTTCGTCCTTGTAAAAATTCTCTTGTTAGAAAATCAGGGAGAGAATTTTGATCTCCTTTAATATATTCAATATCAAAATCGAAGACTGACAATATTGCTTGCCATCTTGCGAAAATTTGTTTTGAAACAATATTTTGAACATCTTTTTCTAAAACTTCTTTTCTTTGATTTACAATCAATTCGTAAAAGAAATTTCTTATTGTATAAATCGTCTTGAAATTTTGAAATACATAAAACAATTGATAAAAATTTTTTCTTAATAGTTGAATAATTGGTTTGAGGATCACCAGGACTCAGTGAAACCTAACTAGACACTCATTATTTTGACTCTTTTGTTTAAGAATACCTCCATAACCAATATCAGAAGCATCTGTTTCAACAATCATGAATGCATTGGGGTCAGGGATGACCAAACAGGGTAAAGACTTGACCTTTTCTTTGAGGGTTTTGACTATGTTGGTATGAGACTCGGACCATGCGGGAGGACTCTTTTAAGACGTTGGAATAAGGGTTTACACAATTGTCTAAGATTGGGGAAGAAATCTGAAACATAATTCAGACATCCCAGAAATCTTTGCAATTGAGTTTTATCCTTTATTTGATAAGGAAAACGATCAGCAAAGTCTATAGCTCTGGCTATAGGCTTAATCGTTCCTTTATAAATGTCATGTCCCAAAAATCTGATTTTGCTTTGGAAAAGTTTCATTTTTGGGGCAGAGATAACCAGACCATTTTTCTCAATTGTATAAAGAAATGTTTGAAGATGTTTGAAGTGCTGTTCAATACTTTGAGAGAAAATCAAAACATCATCAATGTATACAATTGAGAATGTAGAAAAAGGATTGAATATATCGTTCATAATGTTTTGAAATTCTGAAGGAGCATTTTTGAGTCCAAAAGGCATTACATTCCATTCGTAATGTCCAAAGGGGACTTGTGAAAGCGATTTTGAATCTGTCTTCCTCTGCAATCTGTATTTGCCAGAAACCTGACTTCATGTCAAATTTTGAAAATACTTTTGCATTGTAAAGACGTTTTAAAAGATCTTGTCTATTAGGTATGGGATACCTAATCCATTGTAAAATCTTATTTAAAGGTTTATAGTTAATGACAAGACGAGGTACTCCTCTTTCTTTTTCAGCATTGTTCATAACATAAAAAGCCGCACAACTCCAAGGAGACTTGGAATGCCTTATAAGCTTTTTGTCAAGAAGAGTTTGAACTTCTTTTTTGCAAACTTCTAAGAGTTCTGCGTTCATCTGTATAGGACGTGTTTTCGTAGGAATTAATTTTTCAGAAAAGTCTTTGATATATGGAAGATTGACAACATGTTTCTTCCTATCCCAGAAAGCATTGGGAATATCAGCACAGACTTTACTTTTGAATAAATTTTCTAAATCAAGAATCTGTTTCTGTATAACTGGTGATTGGAGCTTTTCTTCAATCTTAGCATAAGAAACTTCTTCTTTGAGTTGAGATATTAATCTTTTTTTATGTTCGATAGTATTAATATGTTGATAAATTGTGGAGGATTGAAGAAGAGAAATATCTTTTTGCATCATGGGATTGATGAATTTAAAAGATAATTTCTTACCCAAAATGTCTGAATGAAGACCCCTATTATCAACATTAAAGGGATAGATTTGAGTTAGGAACGGAGTTCCTAAGATTATGTCTTCTTTTATATCTTTTACGACTATAAAAGTATTTTTGAAGCAATAATCATCATTTATGATTTTTGCTCTGGAAATTTTATGTTCAATATGTAATGGGCTTCCATTAGCGCCATACAATTGAGTTTTTGTTTTCGTGTAATATTTGAAAGGTATTATACCTTCCCTGATGCAGTTTTGATCTGCACCACTGTCTATCAAAGCTAGAAGATTAGCTTTGTAATCCCCTATTTGGAAGGTAACAATAGAGTACCATTTTTGAAAGTTTATACTTTCAATACTTTTGACGAATTTGCTTTCTTCAGCGACTCGTTGTGTGAAGCATTTGTCCTTGTTCATTAGTCCTTGTGACTCTTTTAGTGAACCATTTGTCCTTGTTGATTAGTCCTTATGACTCGTTGTGTGAACCATTTGTCTTTGTTCATTAGTCCTTGTAACTCGTTGTGTAAACCATTAGTCCTTGTGACTTGTTGTGTAAACCATTTGTCGTTGTTCATTAGTCCATGAGATACATAATTTAATTATTTAGACGTAGTATGTTCATCATGCCTACATTATTTTTCAATGTGAAAGATATAACATACCAAGAAGTAAATGTCTCTTCTTAAAAAACCATTATTGTATACGTATTATTTTTCTTTGAAGGTAAAACCACTTAGTCTCGATCGACGATCATTAGATAGGGATCTCTATGTCGTACATATAACGACACATTAACACTCTATGAGTGCATTCAGGAGACAACCATTAGTAAAATCTTTAGTTTTAATTTGTACTGTGTTAGGAGACAACCATTAGTAAAACTCTTTGTTTTGTATTGTGCTTTAACTTTGTGTATGTTGTAATGTTGTTCATTATAGGTTGCCTACGTGACACCAATATTAAGTGATTTTTGCTTCTCATGTTCATGTTCTTAACTCTTTTCCGAGTAGTTATCATCAATCTCCACTTTATTTTTTATATCATATCGTAGAGATAATAATAGAAAATCTTAAGAGAGCTCTTTAAAACAATATTTATGAGACTCAAAAAATTTTGGGTTGATACATAAGTTCCAAATATGTCTCCTATTTATAATCATAGTATCACACTACCTTATATTAATCTTTCGATGTGGGACAATTCTACTATTTATATGTACTATATTCACCACACCTACTTATTTTCCAATGTGGGACAAAACATACTGAAAAGTACACAATTTTACATATTATAATAATTAAAAGATTCTCTACTTTATTTTTTACATCAAAAATTATACTTTCCTAAATTGATTTTTGATGATGTGGACGCTCTCAGATCGCTCGAAACTTATAGAAGCTAAATTGGATGAACTGAACTTATAGGACCTTAACTTTTCTGAACTGAGCATATAAAAGAAGAACTTAACTTATCGAAACTTAATTTAGATGAACTGAACTTATAAGAGCTAAATTGGATTTATAGGAGCTTAACTTATAAAAAACATGTTTATGAATTGAGTTTAACTTTTATGAACTAAATTTATAGGGGCTGGACTAAACTACTACTCATGAATTGATGTAATACCCTTTTTAACAGTAGTAAAAAAAAAAAACGAAGTTAAAAAAAAGTGTGCGTGCTAGGAAATCAATGAAGACCGTAAACTAGTCATGAATTGAAGTAATACCCTCTTAAACCAAATACTTCGTATTTTGTAAGCTTACATCAACTTCAATAACTGATTCACAGATTATACTATAAGACCGTCTTATGGTGTAATTGGTTAAAAAATGACCACTTTTTAAAAGTTCTCACTTTTTATTTGAATAATAAAATGGTCACTTTTATCGTAAAATTGTGATGATATTAGGATTTTTTTTAATTGAATTGTTTGACGTAATCGCATGTCTGCATGATGATACTGCATACGATATATATTGTTATGTAAGTAGTTTCTTATCTTAGAAATGTAGAAAATCACATACTGACATACATGCTTGCACCATATTTCATCTAACGTTGATGATTTGTTGGCCACTTGGCCGCCGGATAGTTCATCTCACGTTGAACTGCAATAATAATACTTTATGCCAAATTTCGATCATTTTAGTCGTAAGTTTTGAACATTTATCTGTAACACCCCCATATACCAAGGAGTCTTATCAAGACCTTCCCTAGCATATAAGAGCGTTACCAACTCGGTTGCCCGATGACAGTAATAATCAAATGTCGATAAAAGAACGTTTAAGTTAAATTACAAGTGATTACTGTAATACTACGGTTTTATGAGTCTGTGGGTACTCTATCGAGTGGGGCTTACTCTGTCGAGTAAGTAGTTTTTGACGCAAACAGTAGTCTGCCTGTAGGGTACTCGATCGAGTAAGTTGGGTACTCGATCAAGTAAGGGGCACTCGATCGAGTAAGTCACTTACTCGATCGAGTAAGTCGGTTTACGGGTGATTTGCGACGGGTTTGTTAATAATGCGGATTAGTATATATCGTTTCGTCATCTTCTTCCTAAACACTTTTGCAAACCTAAAATCACAAAAAGGAGAAAGTCTCAAGTTACGTTGCTTCATCTCATCGCATTATTAGCAAATCTCGGAGCTAGGAGTGTCGGTTTCTGTCGTTCTTTATACCTTTGTGATCCTTGCGTCGAGGGTAAGATCCTTGTACCTTTTATGTTAGATTTTGTTAATGTTGCTTAAACCCTAATAGGGTGTTTTGGGGGTATTGGGTGATTTATGGGAATATGGTTGTGATTGTATGCATGTTTGTTATAGGAGGAGGTTTCGTAGAGGAAAGATTCTGATTAGCTGCTAAGACCGTCTGTGGTGTTTGCATTTCAGGTAGGGTTTCCTTACTCAGTACTATTTACATGGCTTGTTGGGGTGGTTGTTGTTGATTGAATAAATATCGTATTGAAATCGTTTGGTGATTGTTAATAGAAGTATTGTGAATGTTGTATAACTGTCTGTGGTCTTCGGGGTGCGTCCCTGGCTGAGTGGAGTCACTTGCGGGAGTGGCTTCACGCCCTTGATTCGCCTTCTGTGGAACCCGCCACAGAAGGGATGTGCACATTAATGGACATGGGTTATCGCTCGGATAAGATGAGCGTGACTTATGTGGGAACGGCTGCGGTCCCCCACTGGCGGTGAGGAGTATCTGTTGCGGCAGTACTCTGGCAAGACTACACACGAAGTATGTAGTCATATGTGTGGAGATAGTGTGGAGTTGTGGTGATCGTGATGTTGGAGTTGAGTTGTTTGTATTATCGTATTACAACTGTTGATTTAGTGTATTTAGTACTGACCCCGTTTTAATTGTTTTGAAAACTGTGGTGATCCATTCGGGGGTGGTGAGCAGTTATTGAGAAGGTATGAGATGGTGCGTATGGGATAACTGGGATGAGTCACCACAATGCAGTTTAGAAGTCTTCCGGTGTGTCTGACAGTTTTATAGTCTTTTGATAGTAGACAGTTTTGGAGAACTTGTATTTCTTTATCAGTTTTGGATTTTGGGCATGTAATCACATTAAACGTTATTTACTATTTAAGTATGTTTCTTTATTGTCTGATGATTATCATTGCCTCGGGAAACCGGGATGGTAACACTTTCATACTTTAGTGGTCCTGGAAAGGCACTTGGAGTATGGAGGTGTTACAAAGTGGTATCAGAGCGACGATCTTGAAACCTGTAACCAATGAACCTAATGAACATAGGGAGTCAAACTAAAATGAACCCGGGGTAGAAGTTGTAGGAGCTAATACAAAGACTTAGGAGACGTCCTAAAGTCGCGAACTCACCCTACAATTTTGAACCGGTCACCATGGGATATGGGTCGGGATCGCTATGTGTTCATCTTGTGAGTTATGTATTTATATAGTGATGTGTGGCATGAATTGGTGGATGTATGTATGATAAGAATGGGAAAGAGTGGAGAAAGATGATGGTGATGTGAGTCATACGATGTTGGTTGAAAGCATGATAACTGTTTTATTATGTGGCAATATAGAGATACGGAAGAAAGTTGTTTTGCTTGAGTTATATAAAGAATTATGTAGATATGTATATGTTGTTGGTTGTCGTTTGTATGAATTTACATAGCTGAAAGTTTGAGTAAAAGCATGCAGGTAGTATATGAGTCTGCATGACTCGATCGAATGGGGGGCACTCGATCGAGTACGTGAGAGACTCGATCGAGTAGGTGGTTTTGTTATTTTATAGACAGTAGCCTGTTTTTGGGGCACTCGATCGAGTACGATGGGCACTCGATCGAGTGGGGTCAGCTCGATCGAGTGGGTTATAGGCTCGATCGAGTGCGTCTTAGAAAAGTTTCTGGTCAGATTCTGGATTTGTGGCACTCGATCGAGTAAGACATGGAACTCGAACGAGTGGGTTCAACTCGATCGAGTGGGTGGTGAAACTCGATCGAGTAGGTGTTGTACAGGTCGGTTTCGTGTTTTGAATTTTGGGCTGTATGTTTATGTTTATCTTTTCTCATATAGTTACAAGATGCCGCCGAAAAGAAACGCTTTGTATGCTAGGGCCGAATTGATGAGATAGTAAAGATGTTGGAGCACCAAGATGCTCTCACCAAGGCTTTGAAGAGGGTTGGAAATGATAAGGAAGGGAAACCTGATTACTCTAAGATCAACGTGCATATCGCGAGGTTTAATCCTAAGGAGTACATAGGTACATGGGCGCCAATTCTGCTGGATAATTGGCATAGGGAGTGATACCGTCGTTTCAGTACCAAAAATAAATACCTAGATACTACTAACAGAAGTCAGCGGTAAGTAGGGTCGATCTCCACAGGGAGGCGGTCACTATCTACTTGTCTACTCGGTCTGTCTAAGGTCACAGTGGGGGTTTTGATTGTTTTGACTAAACTAATGAGATTAAGGCAAGAGAAATAGAGATAAGAGGAATTAAGCAGAGGGAAAGGAAACTAGGATATCGGTTCATCAATGAACGTCAGTTAATCGCAGTTAAGGTCACAGATTAGTCGATGTGTCGGTCTAAGGGGCAACGAATATCTCCTTCCGGTCTCAATTCGCCCTAAAATACTATTAGCTTAGCTTCCGCCCTCACTAAAGCATTCTATTGTTCACTGCGGGTCTCACCCCTTCCAACCTTGCGGTCCAGGTCAAGGCTTACCAAAATTAAAAGGGCTAATTGCATCGATTCAACTAGCAGGATACAATTAAAGCAGTGATTAACAACATAGACAAAAAACAACAACGACAATCTGCAAACTAATTAACAATTAACATTCATTCATCGAATCCCCTAATCCAAGCAGGGAGAAATTAGCTAGACATAATAAAGGGAAGAACAGAAATAAAGGGAGAAATAAACCTAAACATGAATAAAGGAGAAAAGGGAAAGAGAGAAAGTTACAGTAGATCCGGGAAATAGAGAAGAATAGAGAACAGTAGAAAAGTAACGTAAAGAGTAGTGTGTGATAGATACCAATGACGTCTCATGCCTTCCTATTTATAAGAAATAGGATTTTATTTAACCTAATAACGAATTGATAGCTAAAAAGCCCGAGCCCAATAAGGAAGCACTCGATCGAGCCCTTTAGAACTGCTCGATCGAGCAGAATTAAGCTAAAACCACTCGATCGAGTACTTTAGGTACTCGATCGAACACTTATTAAATAGGCACTACTCGATCGAGTAGAAAAAGTAGTCGATCGAACACAATTGTACTCGATCGAGTACTTTCCAAATAAGATAATTCCTGCTTCAAGCCGAACTTCAAACGGCTGCCATTTCTTCGTTACTTGGGAAAACAGGGCGTTTCCGGTGGCGTTGGAAAGCTAAGAGGACAAGTTTCATCTCCAATTGGAATCACCTGAAAATATGATGTAGAACTAGATATATAGCTCTTCAAAGTAGGCACTAGCAATTTGAAGTTCTTCCTTTGCTCGCCTAGCTGTCTTACTCCTTTGCGCATCTCAAAATAGTAGTCTTTTGGCTCCGACTCAACTCATCTCCTAAATGCATGCATAAGGACATGTTTTAGGCTTGATTATGCTCATTTCCGGTTCATACCTGTAAATAATACAAGATAAACCAAAGTAGACAATTCGGGGGACATTTGTAGCTAAACACTACACAAAATGCATAGAAATGCGTGCAAATGAAGTACAAAATACCTATATAAAATGCACGCATTAAATCTCCCCAAACCAAACATTTGCTTGTCCCCAAGAAAACTATATGCAAAACTAATGGAACGGGAAAAGAAAGCTCAGAGCTAGCTATAACTTGTCTACTTAAACCAATTTAATGCAACAGAAATCAACAGTTACAGCTACAACGGTCAACACGCAAACGAGTTATAAGATGTCCATAAATAAAGCTGACCTGTCGACCTTG
Source organism: Silene latifolia (assembly GCF_048544455.1). Lineage (NCBI taxonomy): Eukaryota > Viridiplantae > Streptophyta > Magnoliopsida > Caryophyllales > Caryophyllaceae > Silene > Silene latifolia. Next base: position 22,286,121 of record NC_133531.1, on the reverse strand, counting down.
CAAGACCAACAAAATCGGACTCTCACGTGATCACTCTTCTCTCATGAAGCAAAGGGTGAATTATATATGTATAAGAGAGAAAGAGAAACAGTCACTCACCTAAACTGCGACCTACATAACATGCATGCAACAAAAATGATAGACGATTCAAGTACTACACATACATTCCAACCAACAATGTCCGTCACAGCTGAGGGCTTACAAATGATATGGGAAAGTGAGGTTCAGGTGAGAAAAGGCAAAACAAATTATGGAAATGTGAAGGTAAAACGTCAAGCTAGTTCCTAAACAAGGTCATATAAGACCATCCGAATCTCAACTGACTGTAAAATAAAGTACAAGTGCCTTTCATTGGCACACAACTCACTGTCCAAATACACTATCTCCTCAAAAAGATATGAATAAAACGGAGAAGTGATACCGTCACAAGGTAGAAATAAACACAGTCGGTCTCTTTATTTTTCAAACAACTCAACTTCTTTCCTTTTTTTTTTCTTTTTTCTTCTTCACTGTTTTCACGTGTTTTCACTTTTTTTTTTATTTTTCACTTTCTCCTTTTTTTCTTTTTTTGTTTTCTTTTTCCATGTTTCTTTTTCTCATTTTCCTTCCGCATTCTTTCTTTTTCTACCAACTCTGTACAGATAAGAATGAGCCAAACTCGCAACAAGATAGATATACCACAAAAATTACACTAAACTAGCTTGACTGGCATGCTAAATTTGGGTGTAGCTAATGGGTCAAAAAGGCTATATTTGGCTAAAGTGGAGCTAAATGGGTGAAAATGAAAGAAAGGAAAATTGTAAGCTCCTCCCTGCATGTGACACCGACCACAAACCCGAATGTATGCAATCGACAAGAAATTGAATTTCATAAAAGTGCAAAAGTGATAAACATGCTATGCAAGGAGTACTACTCTCAATTACTATGCAAAATGGTCATGGATGTCACCAGTTATGAGGCTCTAAATCTCAGAAATTATAGAGTAGGTTGCCAATTTATCAGGTCAAGTCTAGACAGTCAGCTAAATTTGAACAAAAACTCGTAGATATGCGTAAGACTCAGCTAATAACTATCAATTAGATGCAAGGCTCAAGTAAAAATGAAAAGTTAAAGTGCAGTTTCATCACGAAAATCTACCGTTCCGACTCAACCTATATGCAAAAATAAACGTGATTTTTTTTTTGATTTTTCGTTTTTTTTTTATAATTTTTTTTTTTAGAGAAGAAATAAAGAACAATGCATACGAAAATTAAACGTGATAGCAGGAATGCAGTAAGAACAACATGCAGACGCAGATATGGATGCATAACCTCCCCAAACCAAACCGTACAATGCCCTCATTATACCCAAAAATAGGGACCAACATGGGAGGTCACAAACAGCCAGCAACATGGGAGGTCACAAACAGCTGCAGGACATCGTCACAAGAAGCGAATCAAGGCAAACCAACTCGATCGAGAGAGAAGATTACTCGATCGAGTGCAATGGGCTGTAGAAGTGTTCGATTGAGAAAGTAGGGCACTCGATCGAGAAGACACATTATTAAACACACAACAAAAACCGAAACGTTAGAAAAACAACTAAAAAGCGTAAATTCCGGGTTGCCTCCCGGATAGCGCTAGTTTCAGACAGGTCCCAGCTCGACCTTCTTTTCTTCAACGACCCTCTCTAATTAAACCTGGTCAAAACAGCTCAAAGCGCGCAGCAACCGATAAAACAGCTGCGCGTGTGCTACACAAAACTGTAAGTATCACCATAGTAGAACAGAAGCATAGGAAAATAAAATGTACAAACGTTTAAGCCTAACAAATTTCCTATGACAGCTCCTAAATTTGTCCACAAAATAAAGGAGCTCGGGAGCAGTTAATAATAATCTAGGGCAACGTTTCAGATTAACAAAACTGAGATGACAAGAACGGTGAAAAATCGTTAAATTACCTGACCAACTGGGAGGGGGTATAGTATTGAAATACGAAGCATGAGTCAAATGAGGCATTGTATTATTCAAACAAACAATAATATAATTATCGTTAACTACCTCGGTTTGGTTGCTCTCAATGATGGAATCATTGACAAAGGAAAAAATTACCTCTCCCGCGCTAGGAGCAATCACTGACTCAGCTGCCTCCTCTGTGGGTTCCGTCCCGTAAATCGCAGCCTCTAGCGCATCCAGCTCGGCTTTGAAAAGAGTAGATTCACCGTAACCATTATCATCATCAAAGTCGTCATCTAAAACGAACCCAAGTGACGTTGCATTGCTCTCTCTGGCCAAATCAGTCGATCGAGTGGATTTATTACTCGATCGAAGGCTTTCCTCATGATTTTCACTCGATCGAGTACATGAAACAGCTCGATCGAGTACTTCCTCTAAGCAGTTGTTCGATCGAGTGATGTATTGTGCTCGATCGAACGTTTCTTCAGGAATTTCACTCGGTCGACCAATATAATCCATTCGATCCAGTGATTCTTGCTGATCAGTGCATAGATCTTCGCGTGAGGCATCATTATCTGATAGAACTTCGTAATCCGAGTCATCCCAGTCATCAGAAGCAGCTAACTGAGCTATCTCATACTCGAGCTCATCAAGTCGCGCACAAGTGTGTCTATCATGTTCTTGCACTTGGAGTGCAAGTGCCTTCACCAAAGATTTCAGCTCAGCAATCTCTTCTTTCCGTTTATCAGGAGGATGGGCTTGTTGCTGCAGTGGACAGACAAATGTAGGCTGTTGGTAGCCTCGTTGATAAGGTAAATATGGCGGCACAACTACAGAGGAATGGCTAGCTCGTCTACGGTGCTTGAACGCGTAGACCTCGTCATTTTCTGCCATGCAAAAGGCTGCATTGTGCCCAGCAGCACCACATCTCCAGCAGTAAATCACCTACTGCGCCATATAATGTAACATAGGTGACGGGTCAAAGGTACTCAAGCCTTCCCTTTGACGATCTTTCACCTAGAACTGTCTAGGTAGGACCTGTAGGACCTATCAAAACAGCACTAAAGAAAAAGATAAGAACAGCCTCAAGAGAAAATTCCCTTGAAGCTAAAAACAGACAAAATTAAACAAGTAAATAAAATAATTGCCTCCCCGGCAACGGCGCCAAAATTTGATACCGTCGTTTCAGTACCAAAAATAAATACCTAGATACTACTAACAGAAGTCAGCGGTAAGTAGGGTCGATTTCCACAGGGAGGCGGTCACTATCTACTTGTCTACTCGGTCTGTCTAAGGTCACAGTGGGGGTTTTGATTGTTTTGACTAAACTAACGAGATTAAGATAAGAGAAATAGAGATAAGAGGAATTAAGCACAAGGAAAGGAAACTAGGATGTCGGTTCATCAATGAACGTTAGTTAATCGCAGTTAAGGTCACAGATTAGTCGATGTGTCGGTCTAAGGGGCAACGAATATCTCCTTTCGGTCTCAATTCGCCCTAAAATACTATTAGCTTAGCTTCCGCCTTCACTAAAGTATTCTATTGTTCACTGCGGGTCTCACCCCTTCCAACCTTCCGGTCCAGGTCAAGGCTTACCAAAATTAAAAGGGCTAAATGCATCGATTCAACTAGCAGGATACAATTAAAGCAGTGATTAACAACATAGACAAAAAATAACAACGACAATCTGCAAACTAATTAACAATTAACATTCATTCATCAAATCCCCTAATCCAAGCAGGGAGAAATTAGCTAGACATAATAAAGGGAAGAACAGAAATAAAGGGAGAAATAAACATAAACATGAATAAAGGAGAAAAGGGAAAGAGAGAAAGTTACAGTAGATACGGGAAATAGAGAAGAACAGAGAACAGTAGAAAAGTAACGTAAAGAGTAGTGTGTGATAGATACCAATGACGTCTCATGCCTTCCTATTTATAAAAAATAAGATTTTATTTAACCTAATAACGAATTGATAGCTAAAAAGCCCGAGCCCAATAAGGAATCACTCGATCGAGCCCTTTACAACTGCTCGATCGAGCAGAATTAAGCTAAAACCACTCGATCGAGTACTTTAGGTACTCGATCGAACACTTATTAAGTAGGCACTACTCGATCGAGTAGAAAAAGGAGTCGATCGAACACAATTGTACTCGATCGAGTACTTTCCAGCGCATAATTCCTGCTTCGCGCACTGAACTTCAAACGGCTGCCATTTCTTCGTTACTTGGGAAAACAGGACGTTTTCGGTGGGGTTGGAAAGCTAAGAGGACAAGATTTCATCTCCAATTGGAATAACCTGAAAATATGATGTATAACCCGATATATGGCTCTTCAAAGTAGGCACTAGCAATTTGAAGTTCTTCCTTTGCTCGCCTAGCTGTCTTACTCCTTTGCGCATCTCAAAATAGTAGTCTTAAGGCTCCGACTCAACTCATCTCCTAAATGCATGCATAAGGACATGTTTTAGGCTTGATTATGCTCCTTTCCGGTTCATACCTATAAATAATACAAGAGAAACCAAAGTAAATAATTCGGGGGACATTTGTAGCTAAACACTACACAAAATGCATAGAAATGCGTGCAAATGAAGTACAAAATACCTATATAAAATGCACGCATCAGGGAGATGGAGAATATTCTCAATCTAGTTCATTGTCCGGAGGAGTTGAAGGTGGAACAAGCTGCGTTCTACCTAAGGGAAGCTGCCGGTGAGTGGTGGGATAAGGTTAAGGTAACTGCTTTAGAGTTATACGTGAAATAGGGGTTCCCCGCTATACCTTGGGATGAGTTTAAGAAAGTCATGAGGAGAGAGTTTGTACCGGAGCATGTGCGCAGTAAGCTGAGGGAGGAATTCGATGATTTTAAGATGACGTCTGACATGACTGTTGCTGAGTATTACCATAAGTTTAATGATAAGTCGAGGTATGCTGAGGACATGGGGCTGAACCAAGAGAATTTGGCGCTGAGGTTTGAGAAGGGGTTGACACCCAAGATTATGGAGAAGTTACCGGTGGGGGTCCTTACAGATGTTAAGGAGGTATGTGAGCGAGCTGGGAGGGCTGAGATAATAGTAGAGATGACCAAGGAGAGAGGGTCCGAAAAGAGAAAGGCTGAGAGTGAGGGTGGTGGTCACTCTAACTATAAGAGGGGTGGTCACAACCAGGCGAGAGCGTACTCTTCTGGTTCAGGGTTTAGTACTGGAGCTTCTTACGGGCGTGGCCGTGGTGGTAGTAGCAACAGTTGGGGAATAGCTTGTTTCAACTGTGGTGGCATGGGCCACAAGAGACATGAGTGTACCAGTGCTGCGAGTGGGGGTTTCTAGAGACCGTCACAGGGGAGTTTTTCTCAGGGTCCTTCGCAAAGTTATGCTAGTAACAGGCCGGCTGGGTCGTGGAACAACAGGGGTGGTCATAGTAATAACAACGGTGGGGCTAACCGCAATGGCGGTAATTCATATCAAAAACCAGGGACGAACAACAACCAGGGGTCGGCATCTAAGCCGACTACTTCAGCTAGTACTATCCAGGGAGGTGGACAGAAGACCAGTGGTAAGCTGTTTATGATGGAGAAGAAAGCAACCGAGGATGATGCTCACGTTATCACCGGTACATTTCTTATTAATGGAGTCTTTACCTTTGTTTTATTTGATTCGGGAGCGTCGCAGTCGTTTGTATCTTCGAGTCATGCTAAACGGTTGGGTTTGAGTGAGTATGAGTCTGTGAGAGAGGAAGTTTTTATACCTTCGGGTGAGTCTGTATCTTATGGGCGGTTGTATAAAGGTGTGTCTATGATAGTTGGGCAAGTTGATCTACCTGTAGACTTGTTAGAGTTTTCTTTAGAGGGTTTTGAGATGATAGTCGGGATGGATTGGTTGGGAAAGTACAAGGCAAAGATAGATTGTCATCAAAAGAGAGTTTCTTTGAGAGGTCCTAAGGGGATTAGTGTGTCTTATCGTGGGTTTGTTGTCAAACCCAAAGTTAAGTTAATTGCAGCAGTGACCTTGAAGTCCTATCTGAGGAAGGAGTGCCCGTTGATCTTATGCCATGTGAGAGATCACAGAGTGGAGAGTCCTTTAGTTGAGCAGATACCGGTGGTGGGAGAGTTTCCAGATGTCTTTCCAGAAGAGATACCGAGGTTGCCGCCGAAGAGGGAGATAGATTTCAGTGTTGAGCTGAAATCGGGGACGTGGCCAATCTCTAAGGCATCGTACCATATGGGCCCTAAGGAGTTGGAGGAGCTAAGAAAGCAGCTGGATGATCTGATTGAGAAGGGATACATTAGACCTAGTGTATCACCGTGGGGAGCACCAGTTTTGTTTGTTAAGAAGAAAGATGGGAGCTTGAGGTTGTGCATCGATTATAGGGAGCTGAACAGAGTGACACTAAAGAACAAGTATCCTTTGCCGAGGATAGATGATTTGTTTGATCAGTTGAGCGGTGCAGCAATCTTTTCTAAGATTTATTTGAGGTCGGGTTACCATCAAGTGAAGATTAGGGAGGAAGACATACCAAATACAGCTTTCACGTCGAGGTATTGTTGGAGCCGGTGTCCTCCAGTTAGTGCGGATAACGTTATTGCACGTACACTTGTACGGACAAGTGAGAGCTTGTTGGGGCTGGTGTCTTCCACAGTTAGTGCAATGACATATAAATCTCTAAAAGGATCAAAGGGTATACTTTTGTATTATTATCAGTTGGTCCACGTTTATCAATAACGGTTGGCTTGCTAGATAAGTTTGACGTTATTGTCATACTGATGGCGGTGATCAACTGGTCCCTAAAAGTCACACCTATAGGATACGTTTGAGAGATGTGACGGTATGAAAATACAGTCATGTTGATGCCTAATATGACTAAGCGGTTAGTCGGAGTAATTGACTAACCATTAGTCAAACGCGATGTTGAGATACTTATTTAATACGGATTAAATAATAATGGCTAAGGTGAATTAAGCAGTTAATTCGTAAATTAAATATAAACGATTATATTTAATTAATGTATATTGAATTAATTAATTATACAATATTGTCATTGTCGGACAAGTATTAATATGTCGACTAATTCATGTTACTAGTCGATGTTTTATTATCCGATAACGAGTGACGATTTATAATTAAAACCCGTCATATACATTTAGCGAAACGAGTCGGACCACGAGTTAAATAAGGAGAAAGTGGAAAGCCCACTCCCTCCCCTAGCAACCTCACGGTCGACCGAAATGAACAAAAGGAGAGACCTTCTCTCCTTTTGACCTAATCATTTTTCATTTGTAGAAAAATTAGGGTTTTGGAGCATTCTCTCTGAAATCCTAGATCTCACATCAGAAAACTCACAAAAGGCTCTCTCAATATGGCAAGGCAATCAGAGAGCAATTTCTAGCACAAGGGGCATAGTCTCAGACGATCTTGGGTGCAACGATTAGGAGAAAATCTACTTTGATTTCTGTTCTTAGGCCGAATTCTCATAGGACCCGAGGTTGATTCTTATTCCTTTATCGTTTTCTCTTGTTTTTCGTTTATGACAATTAATCACATGATAAAATTATGTTATAGTCCTTAATTTTAAGGGGTTTTATACGGATATTATCCCACAAGTGGTATCAGAGCGAGGCCACGTAAATTTTTCATTGTGATTTTCATAAAACGATTTGAATCGATATTTTTCTTGAAAACCGTGACATGCTGCCCACGTTTTGATCAGTCGATCGAGGACTTTAGTGTCTCGATCGATTGGTTTTATTTTTCGATTTGATTTTGCCTATTGTTATTATAAACGATTATTATAGCAATATGTTTAAGGTTTTGTCAATTGTAAATTTAATTTTATACGAATTACGTCGAATTTACAATTGGTTTTGTTTTGTCAAATCGATTTCACGAGGGTTTTTTACTCGATTGAGTATTCGCAGTACTTGATCGACCTTTTTAAAACCCTAACTGTTCGATCGAGAAGTCCTCGTACTCGATCGAACAGCGTTGCTAATAAAAGTCCTCGATCGACCACGAGATTAGTCGATCGAGCACTTTCTGTTTGGCAAACCTCTCGATCGACTTGCAGCATCAGTCGATCGAGCATTTTTGTTCTTCGATCGAGGACTTTAGTGTCTCGATCGAGGAAATGTGGTTTTGGCAGCAATGAAAAATTATTTTTCCATGTTTTAATTTTTCTTTTGGCCATAAAATGTACATTATACGGATTTTGTACACTCGCTTGACTGTGAAACGGTTCACACACGTACCATATAGTTATTTTAAAGCGTTTTAAAGTAACAGATTCTAATGGATTAAAATTAAGTTGATAAAAGCGGTTTTTGTCACATAATTTTAATCGTTAAAAGGTGGTTTGGATAAATTTAACATAATTACGGAATTATGTCACGAATAAATTTTGTTTTAGTTGATGCATCTTTTATTTATCGTTACTTTTGAATGCCATGAATGTTTTTATTACGTATTTAATTTTACAAACGGTTGTAACTTAGTGTGGCCTTAGTAGAACGTGTTACCGTAATGATGGAACACGGTCTTGGTTGTATTTTGAGATCTCGCATCTCCGTTTTGGATTTTTCTTTGTAATTACAGTTTTAATTTAGAATGTAAATAGGTTTATATTTTGTAATTTTTAAATTGTAATTTTGAGAAGACCAAAGATGGAGATCGGATGCTCACTCCCGCTGCATGGATCAAGATGGAACATCAAGACAAGCTTCTCGGGTCCAACGGTGGATTCCAAAGTTGTATTATGTTTATCTTGCTAGGATAGGCCATACTAGGACTTTTATTTACGTTTTGCATTTTTTTTATGTTTTTCATCGTAACGATAGTTTGCATCATATTCCGCCTAAAACCAAACCACCTAATTTTTGCATGAAAACTGACTCATATAGAGGTCACGCGTTAGTTTTCTATGACATACAGATGTCACACGAATTTATAAGCCATCACCTAAGTTAATTCATTCACGTAATGCTAGGTTTTCGTTCACTTAAAATGAATTAAAACTAAGTTGATGGGATCTTCCTCGTATAACCAAAAATTGAGAATAGTCTTTATAGGTCAAACTCCAATGAATCCCTTCTTCGTCGGTAGGCATAATATGACCCCTTCTACGTCGAGTAAGTTGGAACTGATTGACCTATTTTATCTCAATACTATGGTCACTCGTACGATCCTGTGATTATGGTGGACTATAGATAGGATTTACGGAAATCTATCGACCGAGAGTTCTAACGGTAGAACTAGCCAAACAGTTGGCTTATCAATTTACAGAAATTGAGTCTTGGGATCATTTGTATAATTCTTGAGGTAGATCGATTATACAAGTGCAATGAGTCTACACGTTAAAATGAATTTTAATTAGACTTAAATCACCTCGATGAGTTGCTTATTTCGTTTTGTTTTTCTTTCTTTTTCAGTGTAGAACACGATCATTTAAACTGCTAATAACAAAATGGTTGGCCGTATGAACGACCCAATGCCAAGTGCCACATTGGACCGTGAGTCCTGGCTTCGGATCTTCATGAATCAGATGAATCGCCTACTCGACAAGAATGATGGATCAAACTTCGCGGACTGGGAGGCGGCATTACGGAATGCTGCCATTGCAGACGGGAAGCTCAAATATCTGACAGAGCCCATCCCGCCAAACCCAGGCCCCACGGCTGGAGCTAACGAGATCGCCACGTTTAGCGATTTCGTCATGGAAGCGGGTGCGATAAAGAACGTACTCGATTTTGCAATGGAATCCAATTTGCAGAAACGCTTCATAGCCCAAGGTGCAAACAAGATTTTCACCACGCTCACTAAGGAATTCTCGAAAGCACCGAGAATCGTGACCTATGAGCATACCTGTCGCTTCTTTGAGGCGAAACTCCAGAAGGGCCAACCGGTTAGCCCACACATTCTCAGCATGATTGAGAATGTTGAGAAACTGGAGGCACTTGACTGTAATATCAGTGAGAACATCGTGATTGACCGCATGCTTCATTCACTCCACGATGGTTTTGCGCTCTTTAGAGCCAATTACTATATGAATGATTTGAAGAAAAGTCCTCATGCACTACACTCCCTTCCCGTACAGACCGAGAAGGACATGAAGTTTAGTGGGAGCCTGAAAACAGGATGTTCTCGTTCACAAACAAGGGCAAGGGTAAGGGCAAAGCTCGAGCAGACCTAGCGAGGGCAAGCCAAGTTTAAGAAGTCGGGATCAGGTAAGAGTGGGCCTGGTGAGTTGAGCACCTCACCAGGCGCGACAAAGAGCAAGACCGGTAACATGGAATGCCACCATTGCCACAAGACTGGGCATTGGAGGCGTACATGTCCTGTATACCATGAGGACATAAAAGCAGGTCGCGTTACTCCTGTTGGTATATCTTCTTCTTCTTCTTCTACTTTTATTCATATGATTGAGATTAACCATGCAAGTTACGAAACTTGGGTACTAGATACTGGTTGTGGTTCTCATCTATGCAATCATGTGCAGGGGCTCCGAAACATCGAACCCCTCGTAAAGGGTGAGGTGGACCTGCGTGTTGGGAATGGAGCACGAGTGGATGCCGTCTCGAGGGGAACATATGTGATCCAGCTTCCTAGCGGATTTGAGTTATTTTTATATAACTGCTATTATGTACCCAGTCTATCCAAAAACATTATTTCAGTTTCTGCACTTGACAAACTTGGTTTTTCATTTGTAATAGAGAATAATAGTTGCATTTTCTCATTACACGATATGATTTATGGCAAGGCAGTCTCCATGAATGGAATTTATGTTTTAGATCAGACCACTGAAATATTGCACGTAATGAATAAAAGGTTAAAGGTTGGTGACAAAGATCAAACTTATCTATGGCACTGCCGTATGGGACACATTAATGAGAAACGCGTTAAACAGCTCATAAAGAATGGAGCTATCTCGGCCTTTGATTTTCAATCATTTGGCACGTGTGAATCATGTCTCATTGGTAAGATGACTCGAATTTCCTTCAAAGGTGTTGGAATGCGCGCTGCTGACCTATTAGGACTCATACATACGGATGTGTGTGGACCTATGTCAATCACCGCACGAGAAGGCTATAGGTATTTCATCACTTTAACGGACGATTTAAGTAGATATGGCTATGTCTACTTGATGAAGCATAAAAGTGAGTCCTTTGAGAAATTCAAAGAATACCAGAATCGGGTACAGAACCAACTGGGTAGAAAGATTAAAACACTACGATCAGACCGTGGTGGCGAGTATCTTTCACACGAGTTTGATCAACACCTTAAGGACTGTGGGATTGCCTTACGCTTAACTCCACCTGAACACCTCAGTTGAATGGTGTGTCCGAACGGAGAAATCGAACACTACTTGATATGGTTCGATCCATGATGAGTCACACCGTATTGCCTGATTCATTGTGGGGTTATGCTCTTCTGTCAGCTGCTCTAATACTTAACCGAAGTCCGTCTAAAGCTGTTGACAAGACTCTATATGAACTATGGAAGGGAACGGTCCCTAACTTGTCCTTTATACAGGTTTGGGGCTGCGAGGCTTATGTCAAGTGGATACACGAGGATAAGCTCGGCCCGCGATCGGTCAAGACATACTTTATAGGTTATCCTAAAGGAACATTTGGTCATTACTTCTATTCGCCAACCGAACAACGTGTATTTGTTGCGGCTAGTGCGACATTCTTAGAGAAGGAGTTTCTCGAGAACGCGAAGAGTAATAGAACCTTCGAGCTGTCGGAGATTCCAGAACCAAATACCGAGCAACCATTGGAGGAACCAGTTCCTTCAATCCCGGCTGCGGTTAGTATTCCTGAGGAACCTAGGTGGTCGGGAAGAGTCTCTATTCCTCCGGACAGATACATAGGTATGGTCGAGGAACATGACATAGATGACATTCTGCTCTTAACGAGTTGTGAACCCACAACCTATAAAGGTGCCATGACTAGTTCCGACTCAAAGCTATGGCTTGAGGCCATGCAATAAGAGATGGACTCCATGTATGAGAACAACGTATGGGATCTTGTTGACTTGCCTGCTAAGGTTCGTCCCCTTCAATGCAAATGGCTTTACAAGATAAAGCATTCTGTGGAACGTCAACAAGACATCTATAAAGCACGACTAGTGGCTAAAGGTTTCACCCAAGTGCCAGGTTTGCACTACGATGAAATTTTTGCACCCGTGGTCATGCTGCGTTCCATTTGGATTATCTTAGCGATTGCCGCTTTTCATGACTATGAAATTTGGCAGATGGATGTTAAAACCGCCTTCTTAAACGGTTATTTGGAGGAAGAGTTGTATATGGTACAACCCGAATGTTTCATCGATCCTATACATCCTAAGAAAGTGTGCAAGCTTAAGCGTTCCATTTATGGACTTAAGCAAGCTTCTCGGAGTTGGAATCATCGTTTCGACCAAGTGATAAAAGAAAATGGATTTACTCGATCGGTCGAGGAACCATGTCTATGTATCAAGTCGAGTGGGAGCAAGATTGTCTTCCTAATATTGTATGTTGATGACATACTCCTGATTGGGAATGACATACCTCTCCTAACTTCGGTAAAAGTATGGTTGAAGAACCATTTCCAGATGAAAGATCTGGGTGAGGCACAAAGAATTTTGGGCATCCGTATCTATCGAGATAGATCACGTCGGATGTTATCTCTCAGTCAGGAATCTTATATAGACAAGATTCTAGAGAGATTCAGCATGACTAACTCTAAAAAAGGTTTTCTTCCTATGGCTCCAGGGGTGCATTTGAGCAAGTCTCAGGCACCAGAGACACCGAAAGAGAAAGAGCGCATGACCCGGATTCCTTATGCTTCGGCTATAGGATCAATCATGTATGCCATGATATGCACACGTCCGGACGTGGCATATGCATTGAGTATGACAAGTCGATTCCAACAAAGACCCGGTGAATCACATTGGATGGCTGTCAAGAACATTCTTAAGTACCTACGGAGGACTAAACATTGGGCATTGACTTATGGAGGCGAACAAAAGCTATGCGCAACCCGATTCTGTGATGCTAGCTTCCAAACGGATCGAGATGACTCGAAATCTCGATCTGGATTCATTTTTACTCTTAATGGTGCTTTGCATCACCGGAAGAGATCCAAACAAAGTGTTACAGCAGATTATACGACTGAGTCCGAGTACTATGCCGCGTCTGAAGCTGCAAAGGAAGCGATATGGATGCGTCAATTCTTACAAGGACTATCTGTAGTGCCTAGTTCGAATGACCCGATCACCATCTATTGCGACAATAGAGGTGCCATATTCCAAGCTAAGGAGCCTAAGTCTAGCAACAAGTCTAGACATGTACAACGGAAAGCTCATCTAATCCGAGATTACATGGAGCAAAAGGAGGTAGTGATAGAAAAGATTGCTACAGATGATAATATAGCATATCCTCTCACTAAACCATTACGACAAGATAAGCATGAAGGGCATGTTAATTCCATGGGAATTAAACGTGTTCCTGAGTTGTAGTACTCTTTTATGGATTGGATTCATTTTCTTGTGTACTCCATACGACATCATCGTTTTGATATTTATATATTTTGTTTTTCATGTGGAGTTGTACGACTATTTTGAACACCACAAAGTGAACTGAACAAACATTATATTTTGGTCCTTAATTGCCTACGTGAGCTGATAACTCTGGCAATTATTTTGTGACGTTGGTTGATGGTGGGTTCAACGAGCCATAAGTCAAACGGTTGACTGACCAGTCACGGAGGCGAGTTATACGGATATCTTTTAGGACACAATTGTGACAACGACGTGGAGTCCTAAATGTTTTATAACATTCGGTGCCAGGTCGTGGATAAGACCTCCATGGTGATCCTAAGAGTCGATTCTTTTGACTATCGACTGTCTCTTGAGATTAAGGCAGACTTTGGGTGACTTTGGTTTCTTTCTCACGGTCATCCGTAACAGGGGGCCAAGTAGATTTTTTCTGGGTCATTTCATGCTGTGCTTAGATCGGCAGGAGTCGAGTTGAAGGAAATATTCAGCCTTTATCGTACTCGATATTTCTCGGGGCCACTCGAGGAGTCAGAAATGAAATGCATGGCCATGCTCGAATACGGATTCGTTTTATCAGTTAAGTTACTCTCTAGTCGGGGAAACCACTCTTGATACAGATCGATTGTAAAATACGACCTTTGCGGATACGGATCTGCAAATTGTTTTACATTGAGTGGGAGAAATTTTAAATGGATATGAGAATCGGTTATCGCACATACACTTGTACGGACAAGTGGGAGTTTGTTGGAGCCGGTGTCCTCCAGTTAGTGCGGATAACGTTATTGCACGTACACTTGTACGGACAAGTGGGAGCTTGTTGGGGCTGGTGTCCTCCACAGTTAGTGGAATGACATATAAATCTCTAAAAGGATCAAAGGGTATACTTTTGTATTATTATCAGTTGGTCCACGTTTATCAATAACGGTTGGCTTGCTAGATAAGTTTGACGTTATTGTCATACTGATGGCGGTGATCAACTGGTCCCTAAAAGTCACACCTATAGGATACGTTTGAGAGATGTGACGGTATGAAAATACAGTCATGTTGATGCCTAATATGACTAAGCGGTTAGTCGGAGTTATTGACTAGCCATTAGTCAAACGCGATGTTGAGATAATTATTTAATACGGATTAAATAATAATGGCTAAGGTGAATTAAGCAGTTAATTCGTAAATTAAATATAAACGATTATATTTAATTAATGTATATTGAATTAATTAATTATACAATATTGTCATTGTCGGTCAAGTATTAATATGTCGACTAATTCATGTTACTAGTCGATGTTTTATTATCCGATAACGAGTGACGATTTATAATTAAAACCTGTCATATACATTTAGCGAAACGAGTCGGACCACGAGTTAAATAAGGAGAAAGTGGAAAGCCCACTCCCCCCCTAGCAACCTCACGATCGACCGAAATGAACAAAAGGAGAGACCTTCTATCCTTTTGACCTAATCATTTTTCATTTGTAGAAAAATTAGGGTTTTGGAGCATTCTCTCTAAAATCCTAGATCTCACATCAGAAAACTCAGAAAAGGCTCTCTCAATATCGCAAGGCAATCAGAGAGCAATTTCTAGCACAAGGGGCATAATCTCAGACGATCTTGGGTGCAACGATTAGGAGGAAATCTACTTTGATTTCTGTTCTTAGGCCGAATTCTCATAGGACCCGAGGTTGATTCTTATTCCTTTATCATTTTCTCTTATTTTTCGTTTATGACAATTAATCACATGATAAAATTACGTTATAGTCCTTAATTTTAAGGGGTTTTATACGGATATTATCCCACAGGTATGGTTATTATGAGTACGTGGTGATGCCGTTTGGGTTGTCTAATGCACCTGCAGTGTTTATGGATTTGATGAACCGGGTCTTCAGTCAGTTCTTGGATAGGTTTATGGTGGTTTTTATAGATGATATCTTAGTCTTTTCTAAGACTAAGGAGGAGCATGAGGAGTATTTGAGGATTGTGTTGCAGACCTTACGAGATCATCAGTTGTATGCAAAGTTGTCCAAGTGTGAGTTCTGGTTGGAGGAGGTTGCTTTTCTGGGGCATGTGATTTCGAAGAAAGGGGTAGCTGTGGATCCTGCAAAGATTGAGGCAGTTACCAAGTGAGAAGCACCAAAGAATGTGGCTGAGATAAGGAGTTTACTTGGGTCTAGCAGGGTACTATCGGCGGTTCGTGAAAGATTTCTCCAAGATTGCTAGGCCTATGACAGCTTTGATGAGGAAAGAGAACAAGTTTCGTTGAGATGAGGGTTGTGAGACGGCGTTCCAAACTTTAAAGGAGCGTTTGACCACAGCTCCGATCCAATCTTGGCATTACCTAAAGGGAGTGAGAACTTTGAGGTGTATACAGATGCTTCAAAGAATGGGTTGGGTTGTGTCTTGATGCAGAATGGGAAGGTGATTGCCTATGCTTCTAGGCAATTGAAGCCGTATGAGGAGAATTACCCTACACGTGATCTGGAGTTGGGTGCACTTGTGTTTGCTCTCAAGATTTGGAGGCACTATCTATATGGGGCGACCTTTAAGGTGTTTTCAGATCACAAGAGTCTCAAGTACATCTTCACTTAAAAGGAGTTGAACATGAGACAGAGGAGGTGGATGGAACTGATTGGTGATTATGACATGGATATCATCTACCATGAAGGGAAAGCCAATGTGGTTGCAGATGCCTTGAGCAGGAAGAGTGTGCATTCTCTATGCACAACTATGTCTTTGATGAGGCTGAGAGATGAGGTGGGGAAGCTAGGGATACATATGATACAGAAAGGGGATTCTATAGGGAACTTGACAGTGGAGCCAGATCTTTATGATGATATTCGTAGGAAACAGGTGTTGGATCCTAAGATTGAGGAGTGGAGAGCTGGAGTAGAGAAGGGGACAGTGTCTAGATTCTTTATTCATACAGATGGTAGTGTGAGATTTGATGGGAGATGGTGTGTTCCTAGTGATGAGGAGTTGAAGAAAGTAATCATGACAGAGGCTCATTGTACACCATATTCGGTACATCCAGGTGGTGACAAGCTATATAAGGATTTGAAGAAGTCTTTTTGGTGGTTTGGGATGAAGAAAGAAACAGCTGAGTTTGTGGCCCGTTGTTTGACGTGTCAGAGAGTTAAAGGGGAGCAGCGACGACCACAGTGTAAGATTCAGTCTCTTGAGGTACCTGAGTGGAAGTGGAAATCCATTTCTATGGATTTTATCGTGGGTTTACCAAAGAGTCAACAAGGTAATAACATGATATGGGTTATAGTAGATCGCCTGACAAAGATAGCTCATTTTGTGCCAATGAAAGATACATAGTCTAAGATACAGTTAGCTTTGGCTTATAGGAGGCACGTGGTTCGATTGCATGGGGTGCCTAAGGATATAGTGTCTGATAGAGATGCGAGGTTCATATCACGGTTTTGGAAAGAGTTGCAGGAATTGATGGGAACTACCTTAAAGATGAGTACAGCTTTTCATCCTGCGACAGATGGCCAAATGGAGAGGACCATCAAGACTTTATAGGACATATTGTGAGCTTGTGTGATGGATTTTGGTGGTAGCTGGGAGCAGAGGTTAGACTTGATTGAGTTTTCTTACAACAACATCTATCACACCAGTATTGGCATGGCACCGTTTGAGACTTTATATGGGAGGAGATGTAGGAGTCCGATTTGTTGGGATGATAGAGCTGAGGCAGTAGTGTTGGGTCCAGAGATGGTACAAGAGATGGTGGAACAGGTTAAGCTGATGAGACAGAAGATGAGAGCGGCCCAGAATCTTCAAAAGAGTTATGCCGATTTACATCGTCGTGACATAGAGTTCCAGGTTGGGGACAAAGTTCTGTTAAAAGTGTCTCCTATGCGTGGGGTCATGAGATTTGGGAAGAAAGGAAAGCTCAGTCATAAGTTTATAGGACCTTATGAGATCTTGGATCGTGTGGGTGAAGTTGCATATCGGTTAGCCTTACCAGCTGCTTTGGATAGAGTGCATAATGTGTTTTATGTGTCTCAGCTGCGGAAGTATGTGAGTGACCCTTCATATGTGTTAGATGTAGAGAACATCGAGTTGGATGAGTCCTTGTCTTATCTTGAGGTGTCGAAACATATTCTTGACCGCAAGGTTAGGAAAACTAGACATGGGGAAACGGTTCTGCTTAAGGTTCTTTGGTCTAACCATGAGGTTGAGGAGGCTACTTGGGAGGCGGAGGTGGTTATGAGGGAGCGGTATCCGTCTCTTTTTGATCAGGTATGTGGGGTTACGAGGACGTAACCATGTTTCTTTTAGGGGGGTAGGAAATAGTTGCTTAAAGTTTTTATAAGTTTTTGCATGTTGTATGCTGATTTGATACAGTTAGTAGTTGTCTTGAGTCGAGTTAAGTGTTTGTCGGGAGTTGTGTTTTGAGTTTCGTTTCGAGTTTTGGTGGTGTCGTTTTGTCGGAGTAGTGTTGGCATGTTTCGTTTTTGTGTATGAGTTGAACTTCGGGGACGAATTTTTTTTAAGGAGGGAAGACTGTAATACTACGGTTTTATGAGTCTTTGGGTACTCTATCGAGTGGGGCTTACTCTGTCGAGTAAGTAGTTTTTGACGCAAACAGTAGTCTGCCTGTAGGGTACTCGATCGAGTAAGTTGGGTACTCGATCGAGTAAGGGGCACTCGATCGAGTAAGTCACTTACTCGATCGAGTAAGTCGGTTTACGGGTGATTTGCGATGGGTTTGTTAATAATGCGGATTAGTATATATCGTTTCGTCATCTTCTTCCTAAACACTTTTGCAAACCTAAAATCACAAAAAGGAGAAAGTCTCAAGTTACGTTGCTTCATCTCATCACATTATTAGCAAATCCCGGAGCTAGGAGTGTTGGTTTCTGTCGTTCTTTATACCTTTGTGATCCTTG
Source organism: Silene latifolia (assembly GCF_048544455.1). Lineage (NCBI taxonomy): Eukaryota > Viridiplantae > Streptophyta > Magnoliopsida > Caryophyllales > Caryophyllaceae > Silene > Silene latifolia. The sequence continues at coordinate 22,267,766 of NC_133531.1, read as the reverse complement.
CGTCGAGGATAAGATCCTTGTACCTTTTATGTTAGATTTTGTTAATGTTGCTTAAACCCTAATGGGGTGTTTTGGGGGTATTGGGTGATTTATGGGAATATGGTTGTGATTGTATATATGTTTGTTATAGGAGGAGGTTTCGTAGAGGAAAGATTCTGATTAGCTGCTAAGACCGTCTGTGGTGTTTGCATTTCAGGTAGGGTTTCCCTACTCAGTACTATTTACATGGCTTGTTGGGGTTGTTGTTGTTGATTGAATAAATATCGTATTGGAATCATTTGGTGATTGTTAATAGAAGTATTATGAATGTTGTATAACTGTCTGTGGTCTTCGGGGTGTGTCCCTGGCTGAGTGGAGTCACTTGCGGGAGTGGCTTCACGCCCTTGATTCGCCTTCTGTGGAACCCGCCTCTAAAGGATGTGCACATTAATGGACATGGGTTATCGCTCGGATAAGATGAGCGGGGCTCAGGTGGGAACGGCTGCGGTCCCCCACTAGCGGTGAGGAGTATCTGTTGCGGCAGCACTCTGGCAGGACTACACACGAAGTGTGTAGTCAGATTTGTGGAGATAGTGTGGAGTTGTGGTGATTGTGATGTTGGAGTTGAGTTGTTTGTATTATCGTATTACAACTGTTGATTTAGTGTATTTAGTACTGACCCCGTTTTAATTGTTTTGAAAACTGTGGTGATCCATTCGGGGGTGGTGAGCTGTTATTGAGCAGGTATGAGATGGTGTGTATGGGATAACTGGGATGAGTCACCACGATGCAGTTTAGAAGTCTTCCGCTGTGTCTGACAGTTTTATAGTCTTTTGATAGTAGACAGTTTTGAAGAACTTGTATTTCTTTATCAGTTTTGGATTTTGGGCATGTAATCACATTAAACGTTATTTACTATTTAAGTATGTTTCTTTATTGTCTGATGATTATCATTGCCTCGGGAAACCGGGATGGTAACACTTTCATACTTTAGTGGTCCTGGTAAGGCACTTGGAGTATGGGGGTGTTACAATTACAAACAACTGACGGTATGAAATATACAACTCAAAACCACTATCTACTATCTGAACTACTTCTATCGTGACTCGTGATAGACTCGTCCCTCCAAGCACCCAACTATCATCCAAACAACCACCTGCTAAGACTGACTGCTCACCATAGTGGATCACGGCAGACATAACAGAAACAAACAACAAAATAAAACCGCACAAGGTCAGCAACTGATACGACAGACATACAAAACAGACACAACACAAGTGTAACATCACACACACCATATCTCCTCCAACCAACCGCCATCACTGACTGTCCACTGGACCAGCCCTGCTAGTGGGGGACCGCAGTCGTTCCCACCTAAGCCCCGCTCATCAAACCGAGCGATAAGCCCATGTCCATTAATGTGCACATCCCCTCCCATGGCGGGTTCCACGGAGGGCGAACTACGGGCGTGAAGCCACTCCCGCAAGTGACTCTACTCAGCCGAGGACGCACCTCGAGAAGCATAGACAAATAATCACAATCAGCTGTACCACAACAACGATAATCAAAACAACACAAAACCAACCAACTACCACATTCAATCAATAATATTGTCACTACATCAACCAGACCACATCAATAGACACTCTAGACAATCAACAGTACTGAATAGGCGAACCTACCTTTAGCAAACCGCAGCGTTTCCGCGTCCGATCACATGATACCAACCAACCAAGCAACATACCTATATAAACAGTACAACCATCTATCACCACCACTACAAGCCTAACTTAAAACAACGATGACGATGATGATGACGATAACATACCTATGCATAGCAATCCGGCGTTAAGACCGCTACCCGACTCAAGCATCCCATCCCCATTGTAATACCCGTCCTTTTAGGGACCCGTTGACCGACGTTGACTGACCTTAGACACTGATTTTGACCCTGGGAAATATTATGGGCAATATCTTGTGACGAGGTGAGCTATGTTTTGCGTGGGACTCGATCTAGCTGAGGCTACTCGATCGAGTAGCTTGGGAGCTCGATCGAGTAGGGGTCACTCGATCGAGTAAGTTAGTTACTCGATTGAGTAACGTGTTTGCAGCGGGGATTTATAATTCGATAATCGTTAAACCCCAAATCATTTCCGCACTTTATTTCCTAAACCTAGATGCCGCCACTCTCCTTTCTCCTTCACCATAGTCCGTGCCTTGAGGTCCTTGAGGATGCCTACACCATGGGGATGGGATGCTTGAGTCGGGTAGTGGTCTTGACGCCGGATTGCTATGTATAGGTATGTTATCGTCATCATCATCGTCATCATTCTTTTCAGTTAGGGTTGCAGTGATAGTGATAGATAATTGTCCTGTGTGTATAGGTGTATCGCTTGGTTGATTGGTATCGTGTGATCGGACGCGGAATCACTGATGTTGGCTAAAGGTAGGTTCGCCTACTCAGTACTGTTGGTTGTCTAGAGGGTCTTTTGATGTGGATTGGTTGATGTAGTGTCGTATGGTTGACTGATTGTGATAATTGGTTGGTGTTGTGTTGTTTCGTTTATCGTTGTTGTGGTACAGCTGGTTGTGATTGTTCGTCTCTGGTTCTCGAGGTACGTCCTCGGCTGAGTGGAGTCACTTGCGGGAGTGGCTTCATGCCCTTAGTTCGCCCTCCGTGGAACCTGCCACGGGAGGGGATGTGCACATAAATAGACATGGGTTTATCGCTCAGTTTGATGAGCGGGGCTTAGGTGGGAACGGCTGCGGTCCCCCACTGGTAGGGCTGGTCCAGTGGACAGTCGGTGATGGTGATTGGTTGGAGGAGTTGTGGTGTGTGTGTGTGTGTGTATGGTTGTGCCTGTATTGTGCCTGTGGTCGTGTGTCTGTTTCCTCGGCTGCTGACCTTGTGTGGTTTTGTTTGTTGTTTGTTTCTGTTGTGTCTTCCGTGATCCACTATGGTGAGCAGTCAGTCTTAGCAGTTGTTTGGATGATCGCTGGGTGCTTGGAGGGACGAGTCTATCACGAGTCACGACAGAAGTAGTTCACATAGCTGATAGTGGTTTTGAGTTGTACCTTTTATATATCTTTAGTTTTGTCAATCACTTGTAATATAACTTAAACGTTCTTTTATCGACATTTGATTATTACTGTCCTCGGGCAACCGAGATGGTAACGCCCTTATATGCTAGGGAAGGTCTTGTTAAGGCTCTTTGGTATATGGAGGTGTTACAAAGTGGTATCAGAGCGACGATTTTGGAACCTGTAACAAATGAGCCTAATGAACGTAGAGACTCTAATAAAATGAATTTGGTGTATGTATATTGGGATCCCCAGCTGATGCTAGATTTTGAGTGAGTAGGCGCCCTCATTTCAAAATCATGGCCCCATTATGCTTAAGCCAGTCACCGGTTATGGGAATGTCGAGTCGGGAATTATGTGCTTAGTGTATAATGGTTACGTTAGAAATTCTTGGTGATGGTGTCTCTATGAATATTAGTATGTGTAACTGTGATAAGAAACTGTGAAAGTCTGTGGTTGAGTAGAAGTGTGTATGGAAGTAATGGAAGTGGTGAAAAGTTTATAGTACGTGACAATGTGGTGTGATGTGGTGATAATAATGTTTCCTATGTCATTCTATGCGTATTAGTTATAAAGGAATTGAGAGTCTTGCACGTGGTGATGATAGTAAGTAGTAAGTTTGAATTAGTTGTAACGTTTGTCAAGTAGTATTCGGTAAGTATGATGGATGTATGGTTGAATGCTTTCATGATATGGCATAGTTAAGTTGAGTAATCTAGCTGATAATTTGTTGTGACATGACTAAACCGCTAGCGAACTTAGATGATAACTGATGGTTTAATGTTAGATGAATGTTTAGAGTGATATAATTATAAGTTGTATTGTTGAAGTTGCAAAAGTATGGTTAGAAGTAAAGTAATGTGACGAAGGTATGCGTGAATAAGCTAGTGTTGTGGTCAATCGTTTCGCGGAAGGTCATTATGAAATGAAGTGATATGTATCTTGGTTGAATGAAACCGCTGCGTTGCATTTGAGTAGTGGTAATACGTCATGAATGAATATAATAATCTGTGACGCTTTCCGAATTTATTTTGGAATCGACACACATTGTTGTTTTGCAGGAACCGTTACTCAAACTCGTAACTTTTGACCTCGTTCTTAATCGTGCCCGACCAAGTAGGAGTGCATACTCCATCGAGTAGACCTCATTCGATCTAGTTAGGAAGTTATAAGGTCAAAAAAGTTGGATCTGCCAGCGGAAACTCGACCGAGTAGCTCCAACTAGATCGAGTAGAGGCCACTCGATCGAGTAACCTACTTACTCGATCGAGTAAGTGAACAGTTCCCGGGATTATACGGGATTCATAACCCTTCTTCTCTATTCTTTATTTCTTTCTTATTTCTTCATTCAACAAAACCCTAAATCTCTATATCTCCCTCTAAGTTGCTCTCATCTTTGTGATTTTGGTGCTTGAATCTTGTGTTTTCTTTGCTTAATCCGTCCTCTTTACTTGCTAATCATTCAAGGTAAGAATGTTCATCCTATTTCTATGTTTTTAATTAAGTAGAGGCATGTAGGGTGTTGGTGTATGATGAAAATGCGGTTTATATTCATAAAATCTTGCTTGTAGTTGTTGTAACATGATCTATTTGCTTCAATTTGTTGATTATTGATGTTAGATATGCAAAAATCGAATCAATTTGGGGGAATGGGTGTCTCCAAATTTATAGGGTTTGGAATTTTAAATTGAATTTTGATTGTCTTTTGTATATGAAAGGGGGGAAATTGAGTAATGTATGTTATGAATATCATGTGTAGAGTTGATTTTGATGGTTTTTACTCAAAATTTTGCCTTAAAACTCCGTCTTAAAAGTGCCCCAAACTTAAATTCGTCCTACACTCTTGTGAAATTTGCCTATTTGTGAAGCTATTTTGGAGGTTAATTTTCAAAATTAGTAGATTTATTATTAATTGATGCCATACTTACCATAATTTTTACAGCTGTAGAGACCGTCTGATGATAATTTGAGAGTTTATACTTATAATTTCTGGATTGTTGGTGAAAGTGTGTATATAGTAATTCTTTTAAATGTCCTTATATGAAAGTTTATATGTTTCAAGTATGTGTTGTTGTATATTTAAAATATGTGTTGAAACAGATGCCGAGACCAACTGTGGGAACCCGTCAGAGCAAGAGGGGGAGGGATTCTGAGCCCGAGGTAGGTGAGGGGACTGGGGGACCTACGGTCCTAGCAGTGCCTGAGTACCCTTCTGTTGTCTTTGCGTACTTTACACAAAGAGATGCTTTTGTTGCCTTACAGGGACGACGGGTGAGACCCACCCGTTATATTGACACCACTCTCTTGAATGACCTAAGGATTGAGACTGATGTTAGGCACATATTCGAGACCTTGGGTATGACTGGGTTGTACCGCCTCCGGAAACATTCTTATGCTTTTCTGACCCTTGAGTTCATGGGCTCTTTCAAGTATGATGCGGTGGAACATACCGTTGAGTTCCGCCTCATGAATACTAGTTTCTTTCTGACCATGGACATGTTTTCCACCCACCTCGGCCTTGCTAAACCCGCAAAGGGAGCTATTAGGAACATCCCGACGGAGTGTGAAGCTAGTAGCCTTTTGCCTTGCTTTACCGGCAAACCCGCCCCCACCTCCAGCAACATGTTGATTAATGATGTTCAACATGTCACCTTAAAGATCTTTCTCCATGCTTTGACCTGTTTGCTTTATGAGAGGAAAGATGTGAGTAAGCTTAACTCACATGAGGTGATGTTGCTTGCGGCGTACCTTAACCCCACCCGATCTCAGAGAGTCATCTTTAGTGCCCCGTACATAGTGTGTGCGAGCTTAGCCTTGATGGCCTCTTCTAACGCTCGTTTTCTGAGCTGTGGTGCCATTGTCACTCGATTGGCGAAGAGGCTTACTACCTTTGTGGCCTCCTCGGCCTATACACCCTTGACCTCGACGGTGCCCACCTTGGACCGAGAGTACTTTCTTAACATCAAGTGGTTGAGGACCTTGGAGGGTGGTGGGTTAGCATAGAGAGTTTGGGGAATGAGTTGGATACGGATACCTTCTCTGCAGCACCCTCCGATGACCGAGCCTTTACCGGCGGGAGTGGTGGCTGCCGATTCTGACGATGAAGAGGAGGAGGGTCCGGAGAGGCAGCTTTACCTTATTGACCCGGATATCTTGGAGGTGATGCCCGAGCCGACGAAAGGGGATCGTGCTAGACCTAAGTATGCCCAGCTTAGGGTAGGGGGAGGACCACGACGAGTGAGGGATAGGGTGGCTGAGACTCAGCCAGAGCAGCCTGTGCCTCCACAGTACCAGTTTCCCAGTTACCCTTCCTTCTATAGCCTTGAGATGAGAGTGAGCGAGCTTACGGATGGGGTGTCTGCTACCTTGACACTCCGGAACCTTCATGAGATGGCGTATGTGCAGGGCATCGGGACTAAGGCGGCGCAACCGGTATGGTGGAGAGGCGTTGGGGACGACAGTGAAGTTTTCCACTCTCTTGGCGTGGAGAGATCTACTTGGGGAGAGCCTCAGTCATATCCCTACGGTTTCTTGGCCCCCTGGCATGTGGGAGCAGATTCCGGTGTTGGTGGTGTCGCAGGTCAGGATGCAGCTGGAGCGGGCACGTCAGGTGGTGATGGTGGTGACGAGGTGATGGACGAGCAGGCGCTGGAGTGATGATACTCCTTTTCTTTTTATATCGTTTCATGGATTTGTAGTTGATAGTACGTGTTTTGGTTGGAACTTTCTTAGACTTTGGTATGTATGTTGGCCATAAGGCCGTATTTTGAGTACTTTTTAGACTGATTATGCAGGATTTTGGGTCGGGGAAAGCGTCCTGACTCGTGTTTATATATATTGCTTGGTCTTGAAGTGGCGTTTTAGGAGATATATGACCCGTGGCTACTCGATCGAGTGCCCCTCACTAGATCGAGTAATCACAAGGGTGACTTTGGGGGAGTATTCTGATCTCGGCCTACTCGATCGAGTAGCTGATGAACTCGATCGAGTAAGTCCCACTTGATCGAGTGCCTAACGAACTCGATTGAGTAGCGCTGTTACAACTTGTTTTTGTTTAAAAACTTGTTTGCATCATCATATCGTTAATTGTTGTTATATCATTTCTTGTTGTGGGTGTCTTATATCATTGTTTTAGCCTCAACGGTGGTTATAATATTGCGTGTGACCGTGCGATTTATACAATTTTCAATGCTATATATATCAATTAAAACGGTAGATCAAATTGCTTCAGGTAACGTAATGTCCAATGATTGTAATTTTGTTGCACTTTGGTATGGTCATATAAGGGAATAATTCTTGCCGTGTCTGGTTATTGGTGGGAGGTGCTCAGTGGTGTTGTTCAAATTGCTAATGGTTATACATATATATCATGTGAGTCATGTTTACGTAATGTCAAGAAGTTGTCGTGCCTGTCATGAGTCGAATATGCATATTGGTTAAATTGTACAACTCTCAGTGGTATTTAGATAATTTTGTATACTGTATCATGCCGCCTTAGATAAGTAATGAACAATGAATATAATTTTATTGCATAATTGGAATGATCTTATAACAAAGTAATTGGTGATATGACTGCTAGTTGGTAATGGTATATCTTGTGATGTGATACACGCTTCCAGTGGTTTTATATTTATGCGAGTCAAATTATGTAATGTCAGGAAGTGTATTGGTTGTCATGGGTCAAGGTTGCTTTGTAGTTTGTAAGTAATGTCAATATGGTATAATATGTATCAGTTTGATGGTGAACTTTGGGGACGAAGTTCCTTTCAAGAGGGGAAGAGTAATGTCGCAAAGGATGTTGAATGATTACTTGGATAATTTTATAATGGTTATTGTGTAATTGAGTAACAGTTTATAATTGTTGAATAGAATAGCATGTTGTTAGATCTCATTTTTTGTTAGTCGTTCTTGTGGACAATGTGTGTTCGGTGATTCAAAAGGAAGTTGGTGATTCGCTGAAAGTCGTGTTGTGTATTGTGTGATGATGTCTGATGAACATACATAGTGAGATGGTATTCTTAAACGATAATGTTGACCTGTGTCGGGTAAACGGTGGTGTTGACCTTGGTTTCTTTGTCGTGTGTCGCGGGGGAGGATGAGTCGAACTTCGGGGACGAAGTTCTTTTTAATGGGGGAAGACTGTAATACCCGTCCTTTTAGGGACCCGTTGACCGACCTTAGACACTGATTTTGACCTTGGAAAATCTTATGGGCAATATCTTGTGACGAGGTGAGCTGTGTTTTGTGTGGGACTCGATCTAGCTGAGGCTACTCGATCGAGTAGCTTGGGAGCTCGATCGAGTAGGGGTCACTCGATCGAGTAAGTTAGTTACTCGATCGAGTAACGTGTTTGCAGCGGGGATTTATAATTCGATAATCGTGAAACCCCAAATCATTTCCGCACTTCATTTCCTAAACCTAGATGCCGTCACTCTCCTTTCTCCTTCACCATAGTCCTTGCCTTGAGGTCCTTGAGGATGCCTACACCATGGGGATGGGATGCTTGAGTCGGGTGATAGGCTATCGCACACCTATGCAAAGATAATATTTATACCCTAGACAACAAATGAATGTAGTACTTAGGGATCGAACCCAAAGGAGACGGGAGTTATTAATTAATTGTTATGGATTGAATTTTACCTTGGTAGATTATCAATTGATTGATTTGGTTGAAGTGATGTAATGATAAAACAATAATAAAGAAAATGTCTAGAGAGGTCGGGTCACGCATGCTAGTTATGTAAATGCTCATGTCAAGTTAGGAAGTTGATTTTACGATAAATGTTTAGGCTTAAAGACACCCACCTTACGATATTAGTGTCAACCATAGACCGGGTCCTAGAGAAACTCTCGTCCATGACTAGGTCGTCCTACTACACATGCTTAGTCTAATTCAATTCCATGCCTCTTGACTTTTAGAACGAATGAACAAACTTAATCGATGAATAAGGCCTTTAAACATAGATTAAACGTGACGATGCAAACATGTGATAGAAACAATTATACAATATTAACTTATCCTCATTTTGACATTTACATATTACTTAATCATGCATGGCTTCCTTAATTCCCTAGACAAATGTAACTACTCAAACATGATGAAAATGTAAACTACACTAATGATAATTAAAATGATAAACATAATGGAAATGTAAATAGAAATTACTTTGCAATATGGAAATGAACAAGAAATGGAAGAACAATGCTTGTAATGAAATAACTTGATTGAAATGAAGCTTTGGAATATAACTTGAATGGAAATTGTATTGAAATGTTTATAACATAAAGTAAATCTAAACTAAGCTAAGCTAATAACTAAACTAATCTAACTACTAAACTTAGAGAAAATTATGAGAAATTGTGTATGTGAATGGTGTGTCAAGGTGTGTGATTATCACCCCTTATATAGGAAATAAGGGAGTAAAATTTGTAATGGAATCCAAAATGGCATCCTAAGCACACTCTTAATTTTCCTTCAATTCTTGAGTAATTGCCAAGGAGATCCAATGTGAGTCATTAATCCCATCTTTAAGCCTTTGGTAATCACAAAAGTTAGCATCCCATGAGAATCCAAAGTTGAGCATCCCATGTTGAGTTTGTGTGGACTTCTTAATTTGGGCTTCATATGTGCATCAACCCACTTCACAATTCTTCATACTTGGACTTGTCATTTCCATAATATCTTACCATGGTCCATCTTGATTCCACACTTAGTCTTGATTCTAGTTACTTGCAAATTTGTTAGAAATAAGCTCCTAAAACCCCAAGTTCCTACAAAATGTGACAAACCATGCAAAGACAACTAGAATACAATATTAGCTCATAAAATCACTAAGGTTAGTGCAATAATCAAATATATTAGAGCTAAAATAAAGAGATAAAGTCTATATTGAAGGAAAAGTAGATCTATATACTCAACATATTCATATATGTTTTATGTTAATTTGTCATAAAATTAAATGGTGATCTTATGCATGCAAACAATAAACAATATAAAGAAGAAATCTTTATCTTACATTGGAATTTTGGTTTATTTGGGCACAAGAGAGATCTCCTTCTCTCTTGTTCTTGTGCTTTCCTTAATGGAAGAACTAGGATCCAAGTATAGGATCCCTCCCAAAGTATAATACCCAACGCACACTCTTAATAAAATTAATATTATGTATACTAGAACAATATTAATTTAGTGATAAAATTGACCCAAAAATATTTTGTTTTGGCCTCTTAAAACCGGTTAAGAGAAAGGAGAAGAAGAAGAAAATATTTTATCTCTCTAAAATATTTTATGATGAATTGAAATTATGTTACACAACAACAATTATGTTATGTATTGTCAATGAAAAATATAAGGCAAAAACCCTTTGTTTTTCCTTGTGAAAAACCGGGTAAGAAGAAGGGAGGGGAGCCAATGCATGCTTGAGTTTGTCTTCACAATGACAACTAGTTTGCATGGCTAGATTTGTAGGGGAATGATTATGTTCACCACTCACATAATCAACACAATAAAACTCCCTAATACTCCCTTAATTTCGGTTTACATAGATAATATGGACTCCATATTATCTTTGTCAAAATGTCAATTTGTCTTATGTTACATGTCATATGTAACATAAATATGTTATGTATTTTTAACATATTAAAAATCAACGTATTAATAAAAATACGTCATATACAAAAATCGACTTAGCAATTCATAATTACTTGTTCCAAAATGTTTTACCAATTTATAAATCACAATAACTTGTATTTATAATAATTCATTCAATTTCAATTGTTTCCATAAACAATAATTTCATCTGAGTAATGAAACAATTCGATTACTCAGACCGTATCTCATTTAATCAGTTTATAATGAAATACATAAATTTTACTTCCAAAATCGTCCGTCAATTTTAAATAATTTAATTGACTCGTAACGTTATACGATCAATTAATTGATCAATTAAGAGTGTTGCCCTTTAGGTATGACCTAGGGGATCAACTGATCACCACCGTCGCACAACAGTAATGTCAAACTCTAGTAAGCCAATCATTACTGATATGTGTTGACCAGTTGACAGTAAAATATTACTTCCCAATTGTATTCTTTATAATGAGACTTAAACATGTGATCATCATGATCAACAGTCGTGATCGCATTATTGTCGGAGGACAAATATTCCAACAATCTCCCACTTGTCCTCGACAAGTGTGCGTCACCAATTCTCTTATCCTATTACTATCTCCCACTCAATGCAAGGTGTCTTTCAGGTCGTACTTGCAAGTGATCATATCGAGAGTGGTTTCCTCGATCTGGAGAATAACTGATTGACCGGATTTATCCACTATGGATACATTCCGAGCGTGGCCACGCATTTCCAGTTTATTACTCCTCGAGTGGCCCTGAGATATTGTTACAACCCTGACTAGGGGTGGACAATTCTTATCGCACTCATTCCCTTCAACTAGCCACAGCCATCATAACCCAAAATATGCCCATTTGACCCCATTTACGAAGGTCGTAGTAACACAAATCAAAGTTAATCTGAAACTGTGCCATCTTAGGCGAATAGTCTTTAGTCAAAAGAATCGACTCATTTGAATACTATAGCAGCTCTCGCCACGACCAGTCTATATAAATTTGCCAGAACTCTATGAGCGGTCAGAAGGCCCGACAAAATGTTCCTAACAGTCCGCCTATGTGATCGACTAGTCATTCTCATATGACTTTATGGCACTTGAACTTGCCATCAATCGCATCACACTCTAGTCACTTCGAGACGTCACCTCATGTAAGTAACTATGGGCAAATACAATGCTAATCCGTGTTCACTTAAACGGGGTTCAATTGTCTCTACAACCCGTTGGATGTAACAAAGTATAAGGTGAGTTAATAATAACTCAAACGACAAATGTCGACATCACACTCGGGTAGTCAATACATATCACAACCTTGTGATGCATATCGTAAGTGTGCAAATACTTGTTGATTGCAATAAAAGTTTAACATGTTACGTGTCCATGTGTTCAAACTTCTTAATCGTATTATCCTTTATATTCATGTTATCACTCATAGCATGAACCTTACCAAGTACACATCAAGGTTCCCGACCTTGGTTTCGGTTCTTTATCTTGAAAGAACTTTCTTATCGATTATCACATAACGAACGAATTTGTGGTGAATGATATAACTTGTACTGATCAAGTACTCCATCCACACACAATGCACTAGGTATATGTTTTTTAGAGTCTTGCAACAATTTGTCAAGATGATTAGCCTAGCACTTCTCATAAGTCCTAGCATATTTAGGAAAGATTAGTTTTGAGCAACTTCTTATTCAACTAAGTAACTTTCCAAACTTCCTATTTCTCCTTTTGGCTTGAAAAATTTAGGATTTTCATAAATCTTTACGTGTGTTCGGATTTTCTAAAATATGTGCAACCTCTTGAAACATAACCGAGTATTCTGTCAAACACCGAAATCGCTCATCGAATTCTTCTCGAGAATTCATGACGTTTCTACTATGGCTTACCAATGATTCATCATGCTCTTATGCATATGATTTATAATTGGACATGTGCATGATTATTCTAATGGCGGAAACATTAGTAACTTTTAATCATGTCATCAACTATATTTAGGTTCAAGGAACGACCATGACTGCTAATGGCAATTCCATTTCATTTAGATGAATAACCTATGTTTCTCGTTGATTCGATGTGTATCTCTCAATACTTATCCAACATCTCATGATGTAGTTGGATTCATCATGGTCCATTTTCATCCAGAATTGAAAACTCAAATCTTCCTCTATGAAGGAAGGTATTAGCTCGTCATTCTTCAATGAGTGATGAGTTATAAACTTATATAAGATGATTACTCCCACTAAATTACATGTCTTCACATGATAATTTCTAACTCCCACTGGATTCGCAATTGACTACTCAATTGAGACATTTCAAGAATTGAAATTTATTGCTCTGTCAAGTTATTTAAGATAAAACCATATATGTTCCCATCATATCCCTTCAAAATACCTATTTTGAAGTGGTCTCATTTTTAACCTTATGGAAAGAGATTTTTAATCTCTAACACATTCATGTCATAATGATACGTAGCAATGTCATTTATTTAAATATAAATAATATCTAAAACACGTCCTTCGAAATACCCTTGTCGGAAGGAGGTTTAACCATTTCATTTTCATAATGAGGTTAAGTAATGACATTTGCGTGGTTAATACTTAACTTAGCTATTTGAGGATATCGGTATATCAATCCTTGCAATTTCTAGTCATAAATCTCGTTTATTTCTTAGGATGTAACTTTGATTCATTTAGGCTCTTAAGTAAATATCAATATTGAAACTATTGGTCAAAAACTAGTCATTCTTCTTCCAAAACTTTCTTTTGGTGTCCTCACGTAGTTATCTTAAGAATATGTTCTTACGATTACTTCACTTGGTTTCTCTAGTCATGTAGAACTAGTTGAGACCATAGATCTCATCTATTGGGTATACTATATAAATAGATATACCTTCATTCAAATCATTCTTACTTGCGTAGATCTCATTTACACAAGTAACCAATTTTATCTTGGTGTGTGTTGTGTCCTCATTTTTCTCCCACTCTATCTTTAGAATAAATACACTAGAGATTCAAAGATAGCATATGAGACACAAATAATGATTTTGAAGTATTAGGAGGACTATCTCATAGGTTTGACTAATAGTTTTAGATTTTGTAAGTGTACTTGGTGTTTGACATTCCTTTAAGAGAGTTCATAAACTCAATGACACTTTGTAAATGATCATACACAAGCCTTAAGCATGTGGACATATAATGAATCCCATCATTATAATTGTCTATTAGATCAATTTAAGTGAATAATCATATGTTTCTATAAGCAAGCATGTGAAGACGAATTTTAGAACAAGGATAAAACGATAAAACGGGTGACTTGGGTTGCAAACCAAGCCACCATTATCCAAAATACAACCAATTATCCAAAATATGCTTCCATGTCGAACACGGAACTTAAAAGGTTCTAAAATCCGAAACATAATGAAAATAAGACAATAAAAAGCGAAGCTCCATAAAAGCTATTCCTAGCCTCTTGATGATTTCTCAAGCTTGCTTTTCTTTTCCTTTGTCTTTGCTTGGTGGAGGCCCTATTTACAATAAAAAGGGAGATACATTATCACAACTTTGTATCACAATACCATAGTTGAAATAGAAACATAAAAGAAAGGATAGTCATTTACCTACTTTGGAGTAATCTTTCCAAATTTTAATATCACCAAGGTATTTGGAACAATTTCTTTTCCAATGTCCAACACCATTACAATAATGGCATTTATCAAGAGGACCCTTCTTGATTTTTGAAGTGCTAGATTCATTAGTCTTAGCTTTGGTGAAAGTGGGAGCTTGTTTCTTACCCTTCCTCCCATTCTTCTTGAACTTCCCTTTGCTTTTGGTGCTAATGTTAAGCACATCCTTGGGTGGGTTCACATTTAACCCCATGTCCCTTTCGGCTTGCACAAGTAACTTGTGCAATTCTTCAAGAGACACATCCTTGTCTTGCATGTTAAAATTCACCCGGAATTGAACATACGCTTTGACTTTGGATAAGGAGTGTAGAATCCTATCTACAATGAGTTCTTTGGGGATTTCAACCTTTTGAATCTTCAAGGTCTCGACTAGCTCCATAAGTTTGAGCACATGAGGGCTAACCTTTTGGCCCTCTTTGAAGTCGAGATCAAAGAATGCCGCGGCCGCCTCATATTGGACGATCCGCGGAGTTTGTGAAAACATTGTCACAAGCTTGGAGTAAATCTCATTAGCGGTGCCCATTTTAAAGGCTCTCCTTTGGAGATCCGCCTCCATCGCAAAGATCAACACATTTTTCATTGCGGCGGACTCCTTATGGTAAGCCTCATATGCTTCCCTAGTGGCGGCGGTCGACCTAGTAGTAGGTTCGGGTGGAGAGGCCTCGGTAAGGTAACGAAGCTTGTCGTCACCTTGGGCGGCTAATTTGAGTTGGGCATCCCAATCGGAGAAATTTGACCCATTCTTTTCAAGTTTACATCGATCCATGAAGGATCGGAGCCATGATGAATTAGCGAGAGGCGTGGCGTTAGGGGTTGGTGTAGCCATTTGTTATGAGAAAAAGAAGTGGTCTACAAAATAAAATAGAAGGAGTAAAACAAATGTCGTTTTAATAATACTCGTAAAAAATTTATAATTTAAACAAGTTTTATTGCATTTATCTAGTGACCTCTACCCAACTTAGATAAATGATTCCAAGACCCAAATTCGTATCGATTTAGGCACGGTAGGGCCGATTAAACCCTTATCAATATAACTCGGTGGATTAACGTTTTAATCGATTCTACTTTTAGAACTCTTGGTCGATAAAATTACTCTAATAATTATCTATAGCCCGGAACACATGCGACTACGGTCACGAATACTTCCGTTGAGCTCAATCCAAATTTCGAATAAATGTGTCCATGATCCAAATCCACATCAACTTGGGCACGGTATGGCCGATGAAACCCTCATTAACATGAACTCGGTGGATAAACATTCATCACCCACTTCCCCTACGTAACAAGGTTTGTACCCCGGTAGGGCCGAGTGCACTCTCTCGCGAAATAGGTTTTCATGGTTTCTACTATTTGGTAAGGCTAAGTCTCAATTAATTGTTTTAGCGAGAGGTCATGTCAATTTATTATCTATCACGTTTTAAGTGAACAAAAGCGGTGAACTACGGTAATTTTAATTGACACGGTCGATAAACTCGATAAAAGACAATGCATGTTTTAGTTATGGCGATTTAGCGATGCATGCAACATATAAATAAAATGCAAAGCATAAAAATAAATCCTAGTATGGCCTTCCTAAAATAGAAAATCTAATTAACTATTACATATTCGGAAACCAATTCCATTGGTCCCTTGAACTTCGGTTGTGGCACGCATCTCGAGGTAACACCGTCTTTATGTATCGCCATCTTGAAGAAATCCGTCTTTGGGAACTCCGAAATAAATAAAATTACATAACAAATTACATAATTTCCTATTATACATTTGTAAATAAAATAAAATAAATCTATTAAATTACAAAACGGTGATACGAGATCACAATAAATTACAACCGAATCGATATTCCCATACATTTCGGGTAATACCAATTAAAAACTAAGGCCATACTAAGTAAAATTACATAATTCAAAATTACATAAAATAAAATTATGACAATCATAAATAAAATGCAGCATTATAATATGTATGAACATGCTCAATTTTATGCTAAATTGCCTTTAAATAGCCAATATCGTATATTACACGGTTTTTACGGATTTGCGTGATTCAACGTTTTAAAATCACAAAAATTACATAAATTCATATTTATGCATAAGTTAATTACCCTAACCTCTTAGGACTCAAAATTTAGTCTTCACTAATTATTTGACCATAATTAACTCATATTTCTAAAATTTGTTCATTAATGGACTTAAAATTATAATAAAATGCTATAAACTTCAAATAAATCACAAAAAATCCAAATAAATTCAAAATTTGAAATCTAAACTCATGAACATTCTGGAAAAATACCATGACACTCATAATGTTCAAAAACTTAGGTTAAAAAATTTCAAAATTTATCCGGAAAAACAATGTTGCGGTTTATCGGTATTAACAAAATAATCATAAAAACATGAGAAAAAATATATTCATCAACTTTTCAATTTTAGATCTGAAAAAGATAATAAAATGCAACATATGACATTTTTCCTTAGTCATAGAGTATGTTTTATTAATATTTCACTAATTAAGTCACTATTTATGCTATTTTTCTTCAAAAAATCATAAATCATGCATAAAGACTTCAATACAGCCTATTATTTTACACACATCTTGTAAAATTACATGTGACAATATACTAAATTTCTATGACCAGATTCAAAATTTATCTCATATTAACCTATTTTTCATCTAAATCGATTTTAATAATGAAAAATCCATTTTTCGAGCATAAGAAGTCCAAAAATTATGAAAATTTACAGGTCATCTCAAAATAATATATGTGATAACTTATCCAAAAATCACTGGAAAATTCGAAGTGTAGCTAATTTTAGTCCGAAAATGACATTTTATTCATAAAATCATATTTTAATGTCATTATTATATAATATGAACAATAAAAATCCATAAATTAACCAAAATATCCTAAAAACATTTTAGGACCATAAATTTTAACATGCATAATGATTTTCGTGATATATCATAATAACACAAATTAAACAAGTTTTATATGTTAATCGTATAACTCGGAAAAACTTTTAACCGATTTGCATGCAAACAACCATGGCTCTTGATACCGATTGAAGGAAAAGTAGATCTATATACTCAACATATTCATATATGTTTTATGTTAATTTGTCATAAAATTAAATGGTGATCTTATGCATGCAAACAATAAACAATATAAAGAAGAAATCTTTATCTTACATTGGAATTATGGTTTATTTGGGCACAAGAGAGATCTCCTTCTCTCTTGTTCTTGTGCTTTCCTTAATGGGAGAACTAGGATCCAAGTATAAGATCCCTCCCAAAGTATAATACCCAAGGCACACTCTTAATAAAATTAATATTATGTATACTAGAACAATATTAATTTAGTGATAAAATTGACCCAAAAATATTTTGTTTTGGGCTCTTAAAACCGGTTAAGAGAAAGGAGAAGAAGAAGAAAATATTTTATCTCTCTAAAATATTTTATGATGAATTGAAATTATGTTACACAACAACAATTATGTTATGTATTGTCAATGAAAAATATAAGGCAAAAACCCTTTGTTTTTCCTTGTGAAAAACCGGGTAAGAGGAAGGGAGGGGAGCCAATGCATGCTTGAGTTTGTCTTCACAATAACAACTAGTTTGCATGGCTAGATTTGTAGGGGAATGATTATGTTCACCACTCACATAATCAACACAATAAAACTCCCTAATACTCCCTTAATTTCGGTTTACATAGATAATATGGACTCCATATTATCTTTGTCAAAATGTCAATTTGTCTTATGTTACATGTCATATGTAACATAAATATGTTATGTATTTTTAACACATTAAAAATCAACGTATTAATAAAAATACGTCATATACAAAAATCGACTTAGCAATTCATAATTACTTGTTCCAAAATGTTTTACCAATTTATAAATCACAATAACTTGTATTTATAATAATTCATTCAATTTCAATTGTTTCCATAAACAATAATTTCATCTGAGTAATGAAACAATTCGATTACTCAGACCGTATCTCATTTAATCAGTTTATAATGAAATACGTAAATTTTACTTCCAAAATCGTCCGTCAATTTTAAATAATTTAATTGGCTCGTAACGTTTTACGATCAATTAATTGATCAATTAAGAGTGTTGCCCTTTAGGTATGACCTAATGGGATCAACTGATCACCACCGTCGCACGACAGTAATGTCAAACTCTAGTCAGCCAATCATTACTGATATGTGTGGACCAGTTGACAGTAAAATATTACTTCCCAATTGTATTCTTTATAATGAGACTTAAACATGTGATCATCATGATCAACAGTCGTGATCGCATTATTGTCGGAGGACACATATTCCAACATATATAAAATGGACTTATCATCGGGTAGCGGTCTTGACGCCGGATTGCTATGTATAGGTATGTTATCGTCATCATCATCGTCATCGTTGTTTTCAGTTAGGGTTGCAGTGATAGTGATAGATAATTGTACTGTGTGTATAGGTGGATTGCTTGGTTGATTGGTATCGTGTGATCGGACGTGCAATCGCTGCTGTTGGCTAAAGGTAGGTTCGCCTACTCAGTATTGTTGGTTGTCTAGAGGGTCTTTTGATATGGATTGGTTGATGTAGTGTTCTATGGTTGACTGATTGTGGTAATTGGTTGGTGTTGTGTTGTTTCATTTATCGTTGTTGTGGTACAGCTGGTTGTGATTGTTCGTCTCTGGTTCTCGAAGTGCGTCCTCGGCTGAGTGGAGTCACTTGCGGGAGTGGCTTCATGCCAGTAGTTTGCCCTCCGTGGAACCCGCCACGGGAGGGGATGTGCACATTAATGGAGATGGGATTATCGCTCAGTTTGATGAGCGGGGCTTAGATGGGAACGGTTGCGGTCCCCCACTAGCAGGGCTGGTCCAGTGGACAGTCGGTGATGGTGATTGGTTGGAGGAGTTGTGGTGTGTGTGTGTGTATTGTTGTGCCTGTATTGTGTCTGTGGTTGTGTGTCTGTTTCCTCAGCTGCTGACCATGTGTGGTTTTGTTTGTTGTTTGTTTCTGTTGTGTCTGCCGTGATCCACTATGGTGAGCAGTCAGTCTTAGCAGGTGTTGTTTGGATGATAGCTGGGTGCTTGGAGGGACGAGTCTATCATGAGTCACGACAGAAGATGTTCACATAGCTGATAGTGGTTTTGAGTTGTACCTTTTATATATCTTTAGTTTTGTCAATCACTTGTAATATAACTTAAACGTTCTTTTATCGACATTTGATTATTACTGTCCTCGGGCAACCGAGATGGTAACGCCCTTATATGCTAGAGAAGGTCTTGTTAAGGCTCTTTGGTATATGGGGGTGTTACACCCATGGTGTAAACATCCTTAAGGACCTCAAGGCAAGGATTATGGTGAAGTAGAAAGAGGGTGACGGCATCTAGGTTTAGAAAATGAAGTGCGGAAATGATTTGGGGTTTCACGATTTACGATTTATAATTCCCCGTTGCAAACCCGTTACTCGATCGAGTAACTAACTTAGTCGATCGAGTGACCTCTACTCAATCGAGCTCCCAAGCTACTCGATCGAGTAGCCTCAGCTAGATCGAGTAACACACAAACTAAAGCTCACCACGCCACAAGTCATCACCCGTAACGTTTCCTAAGGTCAAGATCGGTGTCTAAGGTCAGTCAACGGGTCCCTAAAAGGACGGGTATTACATTATCGAGTTTATCTTATGATATTGCTCGTTCACCCTTCTTGAAATTTTTGTCTAGCAAGCGTAAATTCTAGTTCGACAATTAGAAGTTGGCAGCTTGTCCGCAGCGTTAATGAGAAACAAAAGACCTGTACAAAATTTGACTCTTATGCAATACCTGAGCACTATTTTTGTGTAGTAGAACGGGTCTTGTTATCAACCACGGAGTATATGTCAAAGTACAAAAGTAGTTGTCTACCCGAACTCAAAAGCCTAAAATTCCATCTTAATTCATACTCCTATTTAGATTATTAATTATATGCATCGGTCTTCTATAATACTCAGAGTCATAGCGTCACACACTACGACATTATTCTGCTTTACAAATAGTTGTCGATTGTTATGTTTTGTAGGAAAAAAAAAAGGTAACACGAATATTATAAGTGCTACCAACGTAACAGAAAGGAATGCTTATTTTATGAGATTGGGAAGAGAGGACTTGATCATATTAAGGGAAAAAATTGTTCAAATTATGCAATCTGCAAGCTTGGTAGCACCAAAACGGACACGGAGGCATACCATGAAATTTAGGACACGAGACACGCTATTTAATAATTATGCTTATGCTACACCTCGTAATACATTTTATTGTGATGAGCTCTTTATTAGTTGTTAATCTTGGTTATATGCACGGTTATATGCGGTTATATGCGTTATACGACCATCATAGATCATAGGTATAGTTAAGACAGAGGTATTGTGAGTCGCGATAATATAGGTCACATATTCGAATTCCTCTTATCGTAGACCGTAGAGTTCTTGTGCGTCAATTGGCCAAAAAAAATCCTACACTAGGATTTGTTTGGTAAAACTAGCTGAAAAGGTACCTGAAAACTAAAAAGTTTACTGAAACCTGAAAAGCTAACTGATAAGGTAGCTGAAAATTAGGAGCTGATAAGGTAACTGATTATATAAAAAAATGTTTGACAAACTAACTGAAAAGGTAGCTTATTTTGGTGAAATGGCGTAAAAGGATATGATAATTATTTAATATTATAGATTGAAAGGGTAAAAATGGAATAAAAATTAAGATCAGGTACCTGAAATCTCAAATGCTACCCTGAGTAGCATTTCATTTCAGGTAGCTTATTTGTGCAAATAAGCTACTTGCCAAACACTTCTAAAAAAATAAGCTACCTAAAATTTTTGTCTAAAAAGCTACTTCAGTCAGAAAAGGTACCTAATATGTCATGCCAAACAAAGCTTAAAGTGATACTCCAAAATAAATATCATTCAGGTGGATAATATAGAGAGAGTAAAAATTCCCATAAATTTACATGCAAAAGATACTCGATCATAAACTTAAATTTTATGATGCGTAAATTTATTATATTACAAACTTAAATCACAGTACACTCATCCAACTAAATTATACTCCCTCCGTACCAGACCAAAGGTAACACTTACTATAAACGGACGTACCACACCGAAGGTAACATTCCTTATTTAGCCCACAATATTACCAAGTTATCCTTATACCCATTTGATATTTACACAAAATGCCATTAGATACCCCACCTACCAACCCACAATTAAACCCACAATTACATACCCCACCTATTTTTTCCCTCTTTACCCTTACTTTTTCCACTTTTTCTTAAATACTCCAATTTTTCCTACGTTACCTTTGGTGTGGTACGGAGGGAGTATTAGACATGTTATTTATTAGACACCAACAATAAGACAAGCCTCCTCCATACTCACATCATAATAACCGTCTTACTTTACAAACGCACATGCCGTCTTACTTGTACGAACATCCATGACCAAGGCACAGCAATGGCACCAATGACGATATCTTCGAACAATGATGAATATTCACCGAAGACGTAATATTTTGCCTTCTTGATCTTCCGAGATCCTCATAACCTACCAAAAGAACAAAATTATAATTATAAAATTTAATAATGCAAACACAACAATGGAACATTAATTAACAAACTTTACGGAAGAATAAAGCGACAAACTACATACAGAAAAAATTAAAATGCATTTGTATATAATTCATAAAGTGGTTAAATAAGCCGTATTGTATTTATATCCAACCGTGCATGAAGTAGTAGTGTTTGCATTAGTTTAAGAGTTGGTCAAGTGTACGTATATGAATACAATTAGGTTTTCCATCCTGCCAACTCTATCTACCGAGCAATACGTAGTATTGAAAGAATTATGATAAAGTGTAGTAGTGATAGAATTATGATAGAGTTTGACTTTAAGTAACTGACAAAATACATGAGAGGATGACTCAATAAAAGATTCTTGAGCTATATATTCATCATTAATGTACGGTTAACTATATATTATTTTTATTAATTTTTAGTATTTCGCAAAAGTTGGAGTCGATGTAATCGCTCGAAAAAAGCTTCCTTTAATAATATAGATAGATATATAGATATAGATAGATAGGCCTAGGGTGAGGGTAAAGCGGATGGTGGTTGTGAACCCCGCCTTTATAACAACAAATAAAGGAGCAAATATGCAGCGAAAAATTCGGGTTTTTAAAAACTTTTTGATAAAGTATGCGGCTTCACCATAACAAAGTCAAACGATAGCACAAGTAGAGTAAATACAACCCAATTAAACTGTTTAGCTATCAAGGGGGAAACATACCCACAAATACAAGTCTCAAAAGTGAGTCTAAGCAAATCGTAAGGTAAATGTCAATTATTATCGACCTTCGCTAGCTCACACATGTCTTCACCCCCAAGTAAACCTGTCATTTTGTTGGACTCCTAGTATTTATAGGCTTCAAACCTAGTAGGCTCCGCTTCAACAACTCCCTCCTATTTTTACTCAACAACCCTTTCATTGTGGAAGTGGTTACTTGACTGGGTTACAGGCTTGACTTGGTTTGTGTTTCTTTTTTTAGATATTTTCCATGCCACGTTAGTGGTCTGCTATTGCCATTTTCCTCCAATTACCTGCCGCCACGTCACTAGCTGATTAGTGGTGGAAAATGACCCAAACAATGAGTCACTAAATAATGTACTATGAATTGTTTCAATAATTCCCCGATTCGTAAATATCGACGACGTTTTAGTAAATATTGACGACGTTTTCATTGCAAAAGACGTCGACTACCCCTACTCTCTCACTAACAAACTAACTATCCTCTCTAATTCAAAAATGTAACACCCCCTCATACCAAGGTACCTTACCAAGTACTACTCTAGTATGAAAGACGGTTACCATCTCGGTTTTCCGAGGTTAGTATATCAAAGTTACCAATTCCAAACAACCTTTATTAAAGTATAAAGAGTTAGTGATTACATGTTCCCAAAACCGAACCAAAGTATAACTATGAAAGGTCTAACAACTACAAAGAATGCAAGCTAAGTCACTTGACGGCGGAAAGCTAGACTCGAGTGATGACTCCCCATGACTGTCTCATAGCTAAACATCTGCATTACCTGTCACAATCTGCTCATCATCCCCGAATGGATCGCCGTAGGTTTTACAAAACAACAACAACAGGGTCAGTACCGTTCAATCAATGTAAGACAAACAAACAATGTAACCGGCTGATCATCCTCCGTAGTAACCGACTACACACCGAAGTGTGTAGCCCTGCCAGATTACCCATCGCAACAGGTAATCCACTCCGTCAGTGGGTGACCGCAGCCCATCCCCACCTAGTCCAGCTTATCAACGAGCGACTAACAATCCCTGTCCCTTAATGTGCACATCCCCTCCCGTGACGGGTTCCACGGAGGGCGAACTAGGGTGTGAAGCCACTCCCGCAAGTGACTCCACCACAATCACACACACAGCATCACAGCTGTCACAACACCACAACCGTCACAACACAACCACATCACCACCGTCACCACAGCACCCATACTCCGATGATCAGTAGATAATAACAATTACAATACAAACACAATCTTAAATCAATTAACAGTAACTGAGTAGGAAAACCCTACCTTTTCGCAATCCAAGCACACACAAGCAATCAATCATGATCCTTCATATATCCATCACCTACATAGCATAATTATGTATAATTACCACCTAATCAATCAATTCATCATGCACATAACCTAGACTCATCATAACTTAATAGGAATATCAACTTAAAGAACAAACACGACTTTTCCTGATTTTTCAGCACATGACAGACTCGGTATAAAATGCATAACTAATTCCAGAAAAATCTAATTGATGCAAGGCCAATTGTATTGGAACCCCATGAGTCTTAGCTACAAATTATATCCAACGAAGTTTTCTCTAATTCCAAACTTATCAAGGGTTTTCAGACTGATTTCCAAAAGCTGACAGAATCCGTTGCATAAAACGTATTGATACATAAAACGAGTTTAAATCATTATATTTCAGAAATTTCAAATCCTATTGTCCTCTAGACTCTACAAAGATTATGTATGAAAAAGCCCCAAAACTGAATCGACATATAAATTAGGGTTTCAAATCATTTTCCACAACCAAAACAGATTCGCGGACTTTTCAGCGACATGTTCATAAATAAATCACCTAGGACAAATGTTGGGTTCCTTATGTTGATGATAACATGCCCATTTTATTTGTGCTATCTTAGTTTACCTTTTCAGGATTAATGATGTAATCAAGCATGGATTAAGAAGTGTTGAAGTTGTTAATCATCCCTTTGTATTGAGTCTTAGTGTCATCTAATGTACAAGTGAGAAAGTAGAGTATCTTAGAGTAATAGAAACAGTCCAGACGACTGTTGCTTTCATTAGTAAACAGCTGCTTGGATTGTTGCCACAATTCGTAAAACTTGAAGTCCCTTTTTATCTTTCAAAAGCTTTCACGTGACTCTTATTTTTCAAAGATAAAATTCAGATTTTTATTAAGGAGTTGGTCTTCAATACAGAAGTGGTTTGAATTATTATTATTTTCAAAATGTTTCCTCTTTATGCAAATTCAACCCTTTTGTTCTTTAAGAAAACAAAAAATGATTTTTGCCATATTTGTGTTAACTTGTCATCATGTGACTTGTCTCACATCCTTTGTTTTCTGAATTTGCAAGAGCTTTTAAGGATATCTTTCAAACACTCTTTCTCTATTCTTACCTTTGCAAAAGAGCCCTCTTTGGTGCAAGTTTTGGGTGGTTGCAAATGCCCTTCACATGTGTGGTCTTTGACCCTTCAAAACCCTAGCAACCCCTTCACTCACCCTCTCTATATAAACCGTGCCTCTCCTTCATAAAATCTCAAGACTTTTCTGAAATAATTTTCCAACTTTGCAAATTGTTTTTAAAGCTTAAAAATCGTGTTTATCTGCAAAACCTTTAAAAGTCTTCAAGTTGTTACAGTCGTGGCTACTGTTACTTTATAATACTAAACTCTCTTGCTTAAGAATTGTTGATCTTGTAAAAGTTGTCCATCTCTATTCTTTGCTAAGAATATGTTAGTGGAAACTTGATCCTAGAACATTCTAAGTGTGTTAGTAGAGTTTAGGACGGAGTAGTCTTTAACTCTTGGCAACCGGAGTAGGTTGCGAGTTAGCTTGTCATAAGAACGGAGTAGTTCTTGTACTAGCTTTACAACCGGAGTAGGTTGGTGTCTTTTATTGTAAGGGTCTTTTAGTTGTCGGAGTAGATCACTGAAAGAAAGCAATAAAAAGGTAGATTGGACGTAGGCACTTGAGTTTCTTGCCGAACCAATTCAAAAATCTCGTGTTCAATTGTTTACTTTATTTCCGCTGCAATTTACTTTGTTTGTTTGTCGTGCTTTGCTTAAACCTTCGAAGTAACAGTTCATCATCACTACAAGAAAAACAATCAATAGCGACGGATATATTGCGACGGATGCAAATTCCGTCGCAAACAAGAACTTGCGACGGATATTTTTTACTTGCGACGGAAATACCATTTTTGCGACGGAATTTTTTTTATTTTGCGACGGAAAATTCCGTTGCAAGTTTTGCGACGGAAATTCCGTTGCAAATTCCGTTGCAAGTTTTTTTGGGATTTCGCGGGTGTTTTTCACATGCGCGGGAAAATATTGCGACGGAAAAGTTAAATTTGCGACGGAAATTCCGTCGCAAACTTAAAAAAATTTGTCCCACATCGACGAAGAAACACAAATTTCTTATGTTTATTAAGGTTGTTTCACTTGCTTGTTTGATTGCATTATGACTTGAGAATTGACGCGGGAATTAGTTCGCGCGTTTGAAAAACGCGGGAAATGACGAAGTTCAAGAAAAAGACAAAAAAAAAAAAAATCGTTAAAATTTTTTTGCGACGGAAATTCCGTTGCAAATTCCGTAGCAAAATTTTTGCGACGCATTTTCCGTCGCAATATCGCATTTTGCGACGGACCATTTGGGACGGAAAATCCGTCGCAAATCCCTTTTAGCGACGGATACGCCATTTTTGCGACGGATCCGTCCGTCGCTATTGAACTTTTTTTTTGTAGTGCATACTGTCACATTTGGTCTGCAGTCGTATTCCACAAACTGAGACAAATAGCTACAGTCAGAACGATTGTTACTTTCATACTTCAGCAAACATTCATCGTGATACTTGTTTAATCTTTCAATATTATTCAAAGTATCCTCTCATCTCTTTTGTCCTCGTAAC
Source organism: Silene latifolia (assembly GCF_048544455.1). Classification (NCBI taxonomy): domain Eukaryota; kingdom Viridiplantae; phylum Streptophyta; class Magnoliopsida; order Caryophyllales; family Caryophyllaceae; genus Silene; species Silene latifolia. The sequence goes on along the minus strand of NC_133531.1, from coordinate 22,241,124 downwards.
TCACCTTAATTCAATAAAGTTGAAGTTATAAATTTTTTAAATAGTACCTAATTCACCCCCTCCCCCTCTTAGGTACTTGAATCCATAAACTCAACAATTGGTATCAGAGCCTCGTGCTCTTGATCGAGGCTAATCGCCTTAGAGTTTGATTCGTGGGTAATGGATTCCGAGAAACACTCCAAGATCCCGGTCTTTACCGGTTCGAATTTTGGATGGTGGAAACTCAAAATGGAACATTACATCAAAAGTATTGATTATCAATGTTGGAACATCATCCAAAATGGACCTCTCGTCATTGAGGAATCCGATATTCTAAACGGTTTCACCAAGACAAAAGAGGAAAGAAATTACAATGAAAACGACTTCAAGGTTGCCGAAAAGAATTCCAAAGCAATGTCGATTCTTCAACGTTGTGTTGGTGAGGGGGAAGTTAGTCGAATCTCCGGATGTCCTACGGCAAAAGCTATTTGGGATTCCCTTGTACTTGCCTATGAAGGGACGTCCCAAGTAAGAAAACACCGTATTGACCTTCTCATGCAACAATATGAAATGTTTAGAATGTCAAAGGACGAGTCTTTAAATAGTTTCTCTTCACGTTTTTCTTGTATTATTAATGAGCTTAAAAGTCTAGGAAGGAATTTCGAGTCCGAGGACATCATTCGAAAAATCCTTCGTAGTCTAACCCCTAAATGGCAACCTAAAGTCACCGCCATAGAGGAAGCTAAAGACTTGTCAACCCTATCTCTTCATGAACTAATGGGATCACTAATGGCTCACGAGTTTAACCTCGATAAGCATTCTAGTGAGTCATCAAAGGGAAAGAGTCTCGCCCTCACATCCTCTCCAAGTGATGGAGAAGATGAGGAGGAAGACGAGTTTGCTATGTTCACAAGGAATCTAGCCGGGTTGGTCAATGGACAAGGAAACAAAAGGTTCACTAATAATAACTCGAAAAAACGCTTTCCTAAGAAACAACCTAACTCCACCGTGGGATGTTTTAAATGTGGTGATAAAACACACCAAATTAAAGAATGTCCTAAGTGGGAAGAAATCAAATCTAAGGAAAGAAGAGAAAAGGTTAAAAAGGACTATAAACATAGAGTCATGAGTGCTATTTGGAGAATGTCCGACTCCGAGGAAGATGAGGAACTCATCGAGGAGGAACTTGAGGCTAAAATGTGTCTTACAAATCATTTTAAAGAAAAAGTCTCAAAAACCTCAAAAATTGAACACTTAAGATGCCTCATGGCTAATCCCGACGATTCCGACTCCGATTCCGACAACGAGGTAAATCATCTAAAGGCCAAGGCTAGAACTTACTCCAAAGAGAAAGTATGTAAGCTTCTTGATCAACTTTTTGATAAGTGTCGGTTTCAAAATGACAAGCTTGAGGTAATGCAAAATGAGATTGAGGAAATTGCTCAAGAGCACTTTAATCTGAAAAATGAACTAAAAGCAACAGACTGCGTCACTGTCACTTCTGAGGCATATGATGAAGTTAAAAGAGTCAACAAGTTAAACAAACATTTGACTAAAGAACTAGAGCGTCTTAGGTCGACACCCACGGACGTCTCTGACCTTTAAAATGTCAACACTACCTTGGTGATGCAAGTTTCCTCACTAACCAAGGAACGTGATGTTCTTTTGAAGGACAAAGATGATCTTGAAAATGAGATCTACGATCTTGTAGTTGAAGTTGTAGACCTAAGAGAAACAGTGTCTAAGACTGTTGCTTCTGACCATGATTTAGACGAGTCAAAAGAAAGGATTGAATGTTTGGAAAATGAAAACAAGTGTCTAAAAGGTGAGGTTGTTTGTCTCTAGAATGACATAGAAGTCCTCCATGATAGGCTTACTTTCTTTCAAGAAGGTATGCCCGAATGTAGCACTTCTAGGTCTTCTCCTCATCTTAGATCCGATGAAATCGTTGATCTAAACAAAAGACTTGACGAGATGACATTTAAATATGAAGAGTCCAAAGAAAGAATCATGTATCTCGTGTCTAAACTCAACAACCACACCCATGACTTCATTGTTGAGAAAAGATTGTCCATAGAAAGTGTCAACAATGATGAACTTAAAAGAGAAAAAGAAAAGAATTTGCATCTCCTCTCACGTGTCAAAGACTTGACCAATGAACTTGTTAATGCTAAGAACATCACTGAAAAGTGGGAAGGAAGTCAAATCGTGTTAAACTTCCTCACGAATCAAACCGAGAAATGTGATAAAGTTGCTGGTTTGGGCTTCAAATGGAACAGTCAGACTGACTGTTGCATCCAGAAGCCTAAAACTGATTTTAGAGGAAGGAAATACGTGGGTCTTCCCGAATACATCATTTGCAATTATTGTGGTGACAATGGTCATGTTTTTAATGGATGTACAAAATGATTTGATGACATTAACAAGAATACCAAAACATTAAAGCAAATGTGCATTAAAGAAGACACCACAAGACATGTTGATCACAAAAAGGGACCCAAATTCATTTGGGTTCCTAAACTCAAAAACTAATTTTGTGTAGGGCTTGGTGAGAGGCGGCCGCAATTGGTACTTGGATAGTGGATGCTCTCATCACATGACGGGTGATAGAAGCCAATTCCTCTCACTTAAAGCATATGATGGTGGCACGGTAAGGTTTGGTGACAACAAGAAAGGTGAAGTAATTGGCATTGGAAAGGTTGGTAAGTCATCATTACTTTGTGTCGACAACGTGCGGCTTGTCAAAGGTTTGAAGCATAATCTCCTTAGTATCTCTCAACTTTGGGATAAGGGTAATTTTGTAGAGTTTAGTGCTAATTTGTGTCGAATATTTGATGCCACTACTAATGAACTAATACTCGAAGGAAGACGTGTCAAAGACGTATACTTAACTAATTTGAACACTCTATCCGGTCACACCATGTCTTGCATGAGTGTAATGAACAATGATCCTTGGTTATGGCATAAAAGGTTTGGTCATGTTAGTACAAAAACTCTTAATACCCTTAAAAGACTTGACTTAGTTGAAGGCATTCCTAATATAAAGTTTGATTTTGATAAAGTATGTGATGAACGTGCTAGAGGTAAACATGTTAAAAGTTCCTTTAAATCCAAAAGAATTATGAGTACATCTCAACCTTTGCAACTTTTACATATCGACTTGTGTGGACCAATGAGAACTAGAAGTAGAGGTGGTAGTCGTTATGTATGTGTCATTGTTGATGATTACTCTAGGTTCGTTTGGGCACTCTTCCTAAGCTCTAAGGATGAGACATTTGATGAGTTTCTAATTTGGTTAAGAAAGATTCAAAATAAACTTGGTTTAAAACTTGTTTCAATGAGAACCGATCACGGAACCGAATTCGAAAACTCATCATTTGGTGCTTATTGTGATGACAATGGTGTAGACCATAACTTCTCGGCTCCTAGAACACCACAACAAAATGGTGTGGTTGAAAGGATGAATAGAACCCTTGAAGGAATGGCTAGAACAATGTTATTATCTAGTAAGTTGCCTAAGAACTTTTGGGCCGAAGCGGTAAATACCGCTTGCTACATTCATAATCGTGTTATGATAAGGAGTATATTGAATAAAACTCCCTATGAATCGTTACGTGGAAGAAAACCCAACATTTCATATTTTAGATGTTTTGGAAGCAAATGTTTTGTTCATAACAATGGTAAAAACAATTTGGGTAAGTTCGATCCACGTAGTGATGAAGGAGTATTTATTGGGTACTTCGACCATAGCAAGGCCTATAAAGTCTACAATAAACGAACCTTGTTAATTGAAGAAAGCATTCATGTCATTTTTGATGAATCTAGTGTTCTTGGACAGGTACAAAACGTGAATAATGATGATGATAGCGATGACGATGAGTTTGAGATTGGTCTTGTTTGAAAGGACTTCGTGTTCACGGATGAAGAAGCTCCCAGCACTGAATTGCAACAGACACAGAGACTGTCACCTGCAAAGGAGATCAGCAACTCAGGGGGAACACGTAGCACCTCTGCTACTGTTTCTTCTCTGGAAGCAACAGACCCAACGACTGTTGCCTCCACCTCCAGAACTGAAACAATCCAAAACAGTGAGGATGAAGATCTTTCCAGGCCAAAAGAAACAGTCACTGTGACTGATGCTGTTGAGGGGGAACAAGAAACCATTGTTCCAAAGAAGTGGAAGCATCAAAGTTCTCATCCACTCACTAATCTTACAAGTGATCTCAACTCGGGAATTCGAACAAGATCATCCCTCAACAATCTCGCTCATCTCAATGAGTATTGTGCCCATAATGCCTTCCTTTCTCAAATTGAACCTTCAAATGTAACAGTCGCCTTGACTGATGCAGATTGGTTGCTTGCTATGCAAGAAGAGCTCAATCAATTCAAAAGAAACGAGGTATGGCACTTAGTCCCTAGACCGCCTAATCGTACCGTCATTGGTACTAGGTGGGTCTTTCGCAATAAGCTTGATGACTCGGGAGAAATTGTAAGGAACAAGGCTAGACTAGTGGTGCAAGGTTATAACCAACAAGAGGGTATTGATTACGATGAAACCTATGCACCGGTAGCTAGACTTGAGGCCATACGATTGCTTATAGCTTTTGCGGCTCACAAAGGCATTAAACTCTTCCAAATGGATGTCAAAACCGCTTTCTTAAATGGATATTTGGAAGAAGATGTCTTTGTAGAGCAACCACCGGGTTTTGAGAACAATGATTTGCCTAACCATGTTTTCAAATTAGACAAAGCTCTTTATGGTTTAAAACAAGCACCTAGGTGTTGGTATGATAGATTGTCTAAATTTCTTATTGAAAATGGTTTTACAAGAGGCTCCGTTGACAAAACATTGTTCTTGAAGCAACAGTCAGACGAACTGTTGGTTGTACAAGTATATGTTGATGACATTATATTTGGTGCAACAAATGAACTCCTTTACTTATATTTTTCGGAACTAATGAAATCGGAGTTTGAAATGAGCATGATGGGTGAGCTAGGATTCTTCCTTGGGCTCCAAATTAAGCAACCAAAGGATGGAATCATGATCCATCAACAAAAGTATATTAAGGAAATGCTTAAGAAATTTGGGATGACTAATGGTAAGCCTCATGATACACCTATGGTAGCCGGGTCCAAATTGGATAAAGATGAACTCGGTAAGAATGTTAGTGATAAAGTGTATAGAGGTATGATAGGCTCACTTCTCTACTTGACCGCAAGTCGTCCCGACATTCTCTTTAGTGTTTGCTTATGTGCTAGGTTCCAAGCAAATCCGAAAGAATCACATTTCAAAGCCGTTAAACGAATTCTTCGGTATTTGATTGGAACACAAAATCTTTACTTGTGGTATCCCTTATATTGTCCTTTTGATCTCATAGGCTTTTCGGATGCGGACTATGCGGGATGTACGGTTGATAGAAAGAGCACCTCCGGAATTGCAACATTCTTGGGCCCTTGTTTGATCTCTTGGGGCTCAAAGAAACAAAATACGGTAGCTCTTTCAACGGCCGAAAGTGAGTACGTTAGTGCCGCGCATTGTTGTTCTCAATTACTTTGGGTAAGACAACAACTCTTGGATTTTGGTATTATTTTTGACTCCGTGCCCATAATGTGTGATAATACGAGTGCAATAAATATTTCCAAAAATCCTATTCAACACTCTAAAACCAAACATATTGATATTCGTCACCACTTTATTCGTGATCATGTGGAAAAAGGACATGTTAAGCTTATCTTTTGCAAGACCGAAAATCAAATTGCCGATATCTTTACTAAGCCACTTGCAAGAGAACATTTTGAGAAATTTAGACTAGAAATTGGGTTAATTAATTGCTTGTGATTTTTAGTATGAGTTTTACAAATTTCCTTAATTGATTAAATTAAAATTGGATATATGTTATTAAGTGTTCTAAGTGCATTAACATCATATTTAGACCAAAAGTTGACACCGTATTTGTGAGTCGGTAATCACTCAACCTCATATCTAAATTTACGTTTATTATATGCTACCTTGCGTTTTTATTTCGAGTAATTAAATGTGTTTAAGTTGGGCCAACTACCTCACCTCCCACATTTATTGGGCCATTTACTCCCTCAACCCACCATCTATTCCTATCCGTCCAAACCTCCTAATCCACTTACCCTTTCATCTCCCAAATCCACAAACTCCCTCATATCTAACCTACCCTTAACCCACCATGGTAAAAACCTCTTTCAATACTACCATACCCGTCAAACCAACAAAAATTACCTCACCATCTATCACATCAAACCCACCGACATCAACAACTCAAACAATGCCTTCACCCAAAATCACCTACGCCTTTCCTCCACAGACCTCAAACCCGATTCCTTCATCTAACCCTGATCTACCAAACCCACAACCATCACCGATCCCCACTGTTTCATCATCACCAGACGACATCCCTATCTCCACCATGGTAGGACGTCGCACTCGAGGAGGTCGGAAGAAGAGCACTGCTGTCCCAAGCTCTTCCTCTGAACCGGTTACGGTGGATGTCGAAGATATTGAAGAAGAAACTGAGTTTGATTTGAATGAAAATCCAACCAAGTCCGCCGAGTCTGAACCGATTCCGGCGAAGAAAAACAACAAAAGAAACGAAAAGGCCTCTTCATCCCAATTACCCCCAATTTCTGAAAATGTCGAGCAGAGCAACATTGAAAACCCCATTGTTGATCCTCCAACTGAAACTCCCAGTGAACCTCCACAGAAAAAATCGAAACCCTTAAAGAAGAAACTTGTGTACCTTTCTCCCTCAGATCCGGTTTCCCTAACCTCTAAATGGGACTTGGCTATTGTTTGGGATCACCTTGAAAGCATAGACCTCCCTACCTCCATCTACAAAAATTGTGAGAGGTTGATGAATCCCAAAGCTATCCATTCTCCTCGGGTTTACAACCAAACTTGGTTCGAGCCTCCTGCTTTTCATACTGTCCGTGACATGATATTGGCTCAAGGTTGGGAAAAACTGTTGGAAATGCGTGAACCGGTCTTTGTGAGTGAGGTGATTCAATTCTTTGCAACCGTTCGTATTGACAAATCGGGTGAATTTCTTACGGCTAAGGTGAATGGTAAGCCTCTTAAACTTTCTCAATCTGATTTTGCTACCGCCCTTGATATCCCTACCGGAGGTTATGACAAACTCCCCTCTGAAACATGGGTTGCTTTACCTTATGCCTCACCCCTTAGTGTCGCTCAAGTAGTGTGTCCCAAAGCTGTCTCTCCTGGTCCAGTGAGCAACACCCAAATACCCCCTCCTCTTCGAATCATTTTTAACATGTTGTGTCGATCAATTTATCCCTCGGGTGATCGGGGAAAACTCACCATAGCCCAACAATACCTGATTTATCATATTGCAACTCATAAAAAGGTGAACTTAGTTGGGTTAATGTTTAAGCGTTTTCATCTTATTTCGACCAAACTTCGTAGACCCTCTTCTAGCATGATTCACTTGCCCTATGGAATGTGGTTGTCGGTTGTGCTCAAGGCACAAGGGGTTTTAGTGAGTACTAGCTTGGGTTCTTTGGATATGTGTGATGTTATGAGTGATGGTCAAATGGGGAAGATGCTTATCAAAATTGAAAATGATGAATTAATCTCGGTGAAAATTAAGAAGGATCCGGAGGTTGGGTCATCTAGTCAAGTGAATATGGGTAGTATGCGGGAAGTTCTTAATGCCGTGGCTGAGTTGAGTGCTTGGATCAAGCAAGATGCCCATCAAAAGGATTTGGCAATCTCGGCCCTTGCTTCTACAGTGGACCTCATCCGTGGTGAGGTGGATATCATTTCCACCCTCGTGTCAACAAAGGAAATTGGTGATGATGCTCATGTGGATGATGATCCTTTGGGTAGTGGCTCGGATGGTGAACAAGCTTCCTCCTCTTAGCCTATCCCTTTTACTCTCGACTCCCTTAACCTTTATCCCGTGCCCTTTTTCATTTTGTCCCACCTTGGTTGTGCCCTTCTAAGACATTATTTTCTTACTCGTTATTTTGATGATTGGTGGTGTATCTTAAACTTTATTTAGCCATGGTGAACTATGGTTAACTTATGTTTAAACCGTATGTTTATGTTGACCTTGTTACCTTGTCACGTTTATATTTGTCTTTTTGCGTTTTCTTGTGGTTATTTGCACTCTAATGCTTTTGACATCCCTATCCGTTTGATGATGTCAAGAGGGGGAAAAGGTAAACTCATGCTCTTAATCTCTTTGCATATTGATTAACTAATGTCTAGGCCTAACCTTCTTAGTTTTGAATCTTGTTTTGGGGCAATGTAAAATTGTCATGGTAGTTTGGTTCTAGCTCTTGCCTTAGGTAAGGTAATATTGTCCCTTCTCTCATTTTATCTTGCTTGTTTAAAATCTTGAATCAAGGTGTTTACATTGCTTATACATTCGTTTAGGGCTTGTCATCATCAAAGGGGGAATTTGTTGGGTTCCTTATGTTGATGATAACATGCCCATTTGATTTGTGCTATCTTAGTTTACCTTTTCAGGATTAATGGTGTAATCAAGCATGGATTAAGAAGTGTTGAAGTTGTTAATCATCCCTTTGTATTGAGTCTTAGTGTCATCTAATGTACAAGTGAGAAAGTAGAGTATCTTAGAGTAATAGAAACAGTCCAGACGACTGTTGCTTTCATTAGTAAACAGCTGCTTGGATTGTTGCCACAATTCGTAAAACTTGAAGTCCCTTTTTATCTTTCAAAAGCTTTCACGTGACTCTTATTTTTCAAAGATAAAATTCAGATTTTTATTAAGGAGTTGGTCTTCAATAAAGAAGTGGTTTGAATTATTATTATTTTCAAAATGTTTCCTCTTTATGCAAATTCAACCCTTTGGTTCCTTAAGAAAACAAAAAATGATTTTTGCCATATTTATGTTAACTTGTCATCATGTGACTTATCTCACATCCTTTGTTTTCTGAATTTGCAAGAGCTTTTAAGGATATGTTTCAAACACTCTTTCTCTATTCTTACCTTTGCAAAAGAGCCCTCTTTGGTGCAAGTTTTGGGTGGTTGCAAATGCCCTTCACATGTGTGGTCTTTGACCCTTCAAAACCTTAGCAACCCCTTCACTCACCCTCTCTATATAAACCGTGCCTCTCCTTCATAAAATCTCAAGACTTTTCTGAAATAATTTTCCAACTTTGCAAATTGTTTTTAAAGCTTAAAAATCGTGTTTATTTGCAAAACCTTTAAAAGTCTTCAAGTTGTTACAAAACGTGGCTATCATTTTTTTATAATACTAAACTCTCTTGCTTAAGAATTGTTGATCTTGTAAAAGTTGTCCATCTCTATTCTTTGATAAGAATATGTTAGTGGAAACTTGATCCTATAACATTCTAAGTGTGTTAGTAGAGTTTAGGACGGAGTAGTCTTTAACTCTTGGCAACCGGAGTAGGTTGCGAGTTAGCTTGTCATAAGAATGGAGTAGTTCTTGTACTAGCTTTACAACCGGAGTAGGTTGGTGTCTTTTATTGTAAGGGTCTTTTAGTTGTCGGAGTAGATCACTAAAAGAAAGCAATAAAAAGGTAGATTGGACGTAGGCACTTGAGTTTCTTACCGAACCAATTCAAAAATCTCGTGTTCAATTGTTTACTTTATTTCCGCTGCAATTTACTTTGTTTGTTTGTCGTGCTTTGCTTAAACCTTCGAAGTAACAGTTCATCATACTGTCACTTTGGTCTGCAGTCGTATTCCACAAACTGAGACAAATAGCTACAGTCAGAACGATTGTTACTTTCATACTTCAGCAAACATTCATCGTGATACTTGTTTAGTCTTTCAATATTATTCAAAGTATCCTCTCATCTCTTTTGTCCTCGTAACTCACCTTAATTCAATAAAGTTGAAGTTATAAATTTTTTAAATAGTACCTAATTCACCCCCTCCCCCTCTTAGGTACTTGAATCCATAAACTCAACAATATTCGCGGACTTTTCAGCGACATGTTCATAAATAAATCACCTAGGACAAACCATAAGGAATTTGACTACGAGATTTGATATTCATAAACTAGACTTCAAATAAACAGGACTCTATTCTCAAACTTTTCGAAGAAGACGACGTTAAAACAGTTGAAACAATTGAATGAGATCGACTTACAAACAGAGAAATCGAATTAGGTTGAAATCGGTGAGAAATCTTCAATCAAATGAAAGGCTCGACAATTCCTCTTCCTATCTCTCTCTCTAGGTTTAGAAATAGTTTTAGAGATGTTAAAATGATTTTAGAAAAGGCTTAACTGTTACAAACAAAAAGCCTTTGGCCAAAACATAAAATAAACCGGTTAACTCGCTGAACTGGTTTACTCGGTCAAGCGCACTCGGCCGAGTAACACACACTCGACTGAGTACTCCAACTAAAATACGGAGTATCACAGTCTTCCCTCCTTAAAAAGAACTTCGTCCCCGAAGTTCGCACCAACTACAACCAACGACACCTAAAATCACATATAATTAACACAATATAACTCATACTCATAATATAACTCATATGCATAACTAGTAAAATCTATGCTAACTCATATAGACTTGAGTAAACTCGGGTTGTCACATTTTATCCCCCATAAAAGAAGGTTACGTCCCCGTAACCTAACTCATATATAACCACACAAGCCACGCGATATCACGGTCCTTCCATACAAATACAATTCATAATAAAACATATAAACAACATATGCAACTATACAATTCTAAATAAAACATATAAATAGCATATAAAACTATAGTTCGACCACACACGGAAGCTATCATTCAATATAATAAACATGTTACCGCATTGTTTGAAGTAGTAATTACTAATGGAAATCCAAATAACCACATAGAAAAGCATAGTATCACATTACATCTCCCTAAAAACAAACTTCGTCCCGAAGTTTCTTATTCATCTCATATACCTACAGACCCTGGGTTTCGTGATGCACCACCAACATCTTTTACGATATAACAAACCACAATCCACCACATAAGGTCAATATTTGTGCTCATCTGTCATATTTAACCCGTTCCTAGGAGATTGTAAATCATCAAATCATGTCACATTTCAGTAACAACTTGTGAAGCCCTAATGCAAGCCAAAGCTCACTTAGCCAACTAATACCAAAAGGACGAGACCAAATCACTGTTTATGCACATATACTCGAACAATAAACAAATGTAATAGCACAACCTTTAATTACATATCAATGTTATACTAGTTCAAATAACCGAACATGCTTGACTTAATTATTATGTTACTAATCATGCTTTCCGACAGAGTTACCAATTTCATCGCAATTATCAAGAATGCACAAGGGATGTAAACAACAAAAGCCATCTTATCGTTACTCATGCTTATTACTTTCATTAAGCTGTACATACATAGTATAAGTTGCTAATTCTCGCTATTACGCACAAATTTGTATCCACATTAGTACTACTTGGCAAATAAATTAAAATATGCACATGAATCAATTACACATGTATAACCCGTAATTCCACATCATGCTCAAACTCGGTACCCACACTTGTTCGAATTATTACTACACACTTGTTTACAAGCACAGTACATAATAAGACAATCATCATTTGCATCGTGATTAATAACATGTTCTATGTCAACTCATGTGGATCACAAAATTAAAAGAAAGTGCACACTTCGGCACCAATATATTACCATCAGTTAACTATCATTCAGCTGCTTACGCCATCACATAAACCATCTATTTGCACCGTCAACCATATATTGTCATATCACTAGACATGCTAGACTAATCTTATACAAATAAATCACTTAATACTTCCGTTTCAACATATTAGCGTCTTATTTGTATGTCTACTCCAATTACATGATAATTACTAACACCATTAACTCATCGTACTTTACTCATGGACTATTATATGAATTACCTCATTCTACAACGATTCATTAACACCTATTGTGTTCTATCCCATATTCATGCCGATAATATAATAATCAACCATGTAACATATTTGACTCGACCAGACTCGTTAGCTTAGGTAACCACAATTTACTTGCACGTAATCACACTTGTCACTATCTATAATATGTGCAACAATCAATCCACTTAATCAATCCTAGCTATCATTCATGTTCATGATATGGGCAGACATCGTTATGTAATAAGTGACATATAAGACACGACACCCCCAATCTTTCAATGTCATCACTTATTCCACATAGGCTTATAGGTTAAGCTACTTATAATGTCACATAAACATGTTGCCAAAACATAGAAAGTAAGACTTCGAAATTCATAGTATAACCTTTATAGAAACTTGTCATCAGACACACATTCACAGGCACTATAAAGCATGCTATAACTTCCAGAATCACCAATAAATAACAACTTAACGAATACACGAGTTTTTAGACTTTTTAGAAACTACAGAGAGTCATGGAATAGGGAGAGTTGAAATTAGGTCTAGTGCACAAATAATCACTTTATAACGGTTTTCCCAAACCGTCAGGTCAAAACATATTGTTATCAGCAATTTGTCGCATTTCAAGGTCAACTTGAAAAAAATCATAATTCATTAATGACACATCCATATCAGGTGAGGTTTATTAATCTGGAAACTTCTACGAGTCTACTAATTAGGAGAGTTGGAATCACTCAAAAATCATGTACACATATGAAATGGTAAATTTTACAAATTGGTTGGTCGAAATTAGCACTGTGAAGTAACATTCTGACCACTACTTACTAAAATATTTATTTCTCTTAATTCTTAACTCGTATAGACATGAGACCAGCGGAAAATGAAAGCTTACACACGAGACTAACACATATAAAAATTTAGATAACATATCTTAATCACGTATAAAATAGCAGCCAAAACAATTAAGAGGCATAATCTGAGAAATAAATCATCTTTCAATCTTTATTCTTTGTAATCCTTTATGCTACTGTACTTGTCTTCCCCAGGTACCTAACCAAGCATTTATCAAACACAAAGTAAAAAACTTGACATCACGTATTACAATTGGTCATAAGATTCGGTCACATAAAACAAACTCGATCGAGTACATGACGTACTCTACCGAGTACAGGACACTCGGTCGAGTAGTGAGACTACTCGGCCGAGTTCACGACTCCAGAAGCTGAACAGGATTATCACAGAAAGATTGCTCGGCCGAATATGGGTTACTCGGTCGAGTATGAAAGATACTCGGCCGAGTAGGGACTACTCGGTCGAGTATAGGGACAGTTCTCAGCAACGTCCAGTTTTCGTAAAACAGTCATATCTCACTCGTTACTTGGTCATTTTGGGCGTGTGACCTATCGTTAGAATCGTAAGAGGACAAGCTATCACCTCCAATTAGAGTTACAGTAATATCATTTCTAGAACTCGACTTATGATAGTTTTAAGACAGCCCTTCCATAATTGATCTTCATACAAATCGAATTTTCTAAACCAAAAACAATTTGAACATGCATAAGGCAACAAAAACAACTCAATACTTCAAGAAACCAGTACATAGCTGAACTTTTATCATACCCACATGAAAATTAAACATGACATTCATATATATATATAGATGCATGACCTTAATCACATGCTAATATCAACAAACAAACATTAACAACATCATGTTCATACGTCATGTACCACTACCCTTTTGAAAGCCACATGATAAACACTTAACATGCCAATCATATTTCACGCTCAAAGTTTAACATCAACAAATTTTCGATACATCTTTCAACAACTATCACGTTCCACTGTCTTCGTCATTTATTCAACCATGCACAATACTCATGCCACAAGTACTTCACACACATGACTCGACACACAACGGTTCCCCCCATGTGACCGGCTTGAGATCGTAAGGGCCTTAATGCGAATTTCGGACGTCTCCAAAGTCTTTGCGGTAGCTCCAAACAACTCTCCCCAGGTTCATTTTATTTAGACTCCCTAAGTTCATTGGGTTCATTTGTTTCAGGTGCCGGAATCGTCGGCTCTGTTACCATTTTGTAACACCCCCTCATACCAAGGTACCTTACCAAGGACTACTCTAGTATGAAAGACTGTTACCATCTCGGTTTTCCGAGGTTAGTATATCAAAGTTACCAATTCCAAACAACCTTTATTAAAGTATAAAGAGTTAGTGATTACATGTTCCCAAAACCAAACCAAAGTATAACTATGAAAGGTCTAACAACTACAAAGAATGCAAGCTAAGTCACTTGACGGCGGAAAGCTGGACTCGAGTGATAACTCCCCATGACTGTCTCATAGCTAAACATCTGCATTACCTGTCACAATCTGCTCACCATTCCCGAATGGATCACCGCAGGTTTTACAAAACAACAACAACAGGGTCAGTACCGTTCAATCAATGTAAGCCAAACAAACAATGTAACCGGCTGATCATCCTCCGTAGTAACCGACTACACACCGAAGTGTGTAGCCCTGCCAGATTACCCATCGCAACAGGTAATCCACTCCGCCAGTGGGTGAACGCAGCCCATCCCCACCTAGTCCAGCTCATCAACGAGCGACTAACAATCCCTGTCCCTTAATGTGCACATCCCCTCCCGTGACGGGTTCCACGGAGGGCGAACTAGGGTGTGAAGCCACTCCCGCAAGTGACTCCACCACAATCACACACACAGCATCACAGCTGTCACAACACCACAACCGTCACAACACAACCACATCACCACCGTCACCACAACACCCATACTCCCATGATTAGTAGATAACAACAATTACAATACAAACACAATCTTAAATCAATTAACAGTAACTGAGTAGGGAAACCCTACCTTTTCGCAATCCAAGCACACACAAGCAATCAATCATGATCCTTCATATATCCATCACCTACATAGCATAATTATGTATAATTACCACCTACTCAATCAATTCATCATGCACATAACCTAGACTCATCATAACTTAATAGGAATATCAACTTAAAGAATAAACACGACTTTTCCTGATTTTCCAGCACATGACAGACTCGGTATAAAATGCATAACTAATTCCAGAAAAATCTAATTGATACAAGGCCAATTGTATTGGAACCCCATGAGTCTTAGCTACAAATTATATCCAACGAAGTTTTCTCTAATTCCAAACTTATCAAGGGTTTTCAGACTGATTTCCAAAAGCTGACAGAATCCGTTGCATAAACAGTATTGATACATAAAACGAGTTTAAATCATTATTTTTCAGAAATTCCAAATCCTATTGTCCTCTAGACTCTACAAAGATTATGTATGAAAAAGCCCCAAAACTGAATCGACATATAAATTAGGGTTTCAAATCATTTTCCACAACCAAAACAGATTCGCGGACTTTTCAGAGACATGTTCATAAATAAATCACCTAGGACAAACCATAAGGAATTTGACTACGAGATTTGATATGCATAAACTAGACTTCAAATAAACAGGACTCTATTCTCAAACTTTCCGAAGAAGACGACGTTAAAACAGTTTAAACAATTGAATGAGATTGACTTACAAACAGGGAAATCGAATTAGGTTGAAATCGGTGAGAAATCTTCAATCAAATGAAAGGCTCGACAATTCCTCTTTCTATCTCTCTCTCTAGGTTTAGAAATAGTTTTAGAGATGTTAAAATGATTTTAGAAAAGGCTTAACTGTTACAAACAAAAAGCCTTTGGCCAAAACATAAAATAAACCGGTTAACTCGTTGAACCGGTTTACTCGGTCAAGCGCACTCGGCCGAGTAACACACACTCGACTGAGTTCTCCAACTAAAATACGGAGTATCACAAAAAAACCCAAACAATAAATCACCAATCCACCAATTAACCACCACCACCAACACTCCACACCACCACACCACCACGCTGCCTGCCGGCCGCCGCCGCCACCAGCCATCCACTACTTCCACCATCACGACAACCACTACTTCCACCACCACCATAACAAGTAAGTATCAATTTTTTTAATTTTTTTTTTGTTAAAGTTAGCTAAATTATTGTTTTTAATTGTTTGTTTCTCTTCCCCTTCCCTTATTATTATTGTTAATTGATTATATAACTTTAATTTTGTTTTGTAATGGAATTAGTTAGTAAATTAGTTTATGTGTTAGGTTTTATTAAAATTAATTGAATTAGTTTTGAAATAGGTTAGTTTTTCTTGTAAATTTCATGTTAATTAGTTCGTATGATGCAAATTTTATTATTGTTTGTACTTAGGTTGATGTTGTTTGCGAAATAGATTAGATTTTGAGTCAATTTTTGTTGTTGTTAAATCAGATTTGGGTCGATTAGGGGCAAGACCATGGCAAACGGTGGAGATGCACGTTTGGCCATGGTCTGGAACATGGGTTTTTGACGTTTGGCCGTGGTCAAACAGAGAAAAACTACGTTTGGCCATGGTCAAAGAATGGGATTTTACGTTTGGCCATGGTCAAACGTTGGGATTTTACGTTTGCCCATGGTAAAAAAAAAATTTCGTTTGGCCATGGTCAAACTAGGAAAAATTACGTTTGGCCATGGTCAACTGTAAGAATTTTACGTTTGGCCATGGTCAAACAAGGGTTTTTTTTGTTTGACCATGGTCAAACAAGCAATTCATGGATTATACAACCAGTTGTATATGTTGTACGGTATAAAATTTGAGCATTGTGATAAAGTATCCGAGCTTTATGTTAAATAATATGAGCTTTATTAGAAATTATTGAACTCATCCATTTACACATTAATGAATTAGCTCAGAAAAAATACATAAAAGCTCAGATTCTTATACCTTGGTTGTACAATGCTTATGGTACAACTGGATGTATAATCTTATTTGTGTCAAACAAGGGGCTTTCTTGTTCGTCCGTGGTACGTTTAATTTTTTTTTAAAAAAAAACCGTGTTTTTTGCTATTATTTGCCGATTTTTATTTTTTACTTTATATGGTTTTTAGTCGATTAACGTGTTTTCTAACAACTTTTATTTTCTTAATGCAGATGGGAGATCGAAATGAGAGAGGAAAGGCCATCATGCAAGCTCCGCCTCCGCCAAACGTACACGATCGTACTGCTGGGCAGTTTGTTATGGGCTCGAAGCGTCGTTTTCGTGTTAAGCAGGCCCACAAAGAGCCACCGCCACTTCGAGAGACGTCTCGTATGGTTATGATGCCTACTCCCGGTCACGGCCGTAGTGTAATACTACGGTTTTATGAGACTCTGGGTACACTATCGAGTGGGCCTTACTCTGTCGAGTAAGGGTGTTTTGAGTTAAGAAACAGTATTCTGTCTGTAAGGTACTCGATAGAGTAGCCTGGGTACTCGATCGAGTAAGTGGCACTCGATCGAGTACGTCAGTTACTCGATCGAGTAGCTCGGTTTACGGGTAATGTTTTGTCGGGTTTTGTTAATAACACGGATTAGTATATAAATCTTTCGGTCATCTTCATAATACACATTTACAAACCTAATCACATTGGAAAAGAGATTCAAGTTACGTTCTTCGCATTCATCCGTGTTATTGACAAATCCCGGAGCTTGAGAGGTCGGATTTCACCGTTCTTTACATCCTTGTGATCCTTGCGTCGAGGGTAAGATCTACGTACCGATTTTATAGTAATTAGTTAAGTTTGTTTAAACCCTAATTTGGGGGTTTGGGGGTTTGTGTTAGTTTTTTGTATGGTTAGTGATTATGTGATTATGTGTTAGGAGGAGGATTCGTAGAAGAGGCATTTTGATACAGCTGTTGAGATCGTCTGCGTGTGTTGCATTCCAGGTAGGGTTTCCCTACTCAGTATTAGTCACATAATGTGTTGGTTGTTTGTTGTGATTATTGTATAATATCATACTCGTATTGTGACGGTTGTTGGAATTGGTTACTGTTGATGGTTGTGATTGATTGTATCTATTTGTGTTCTTCGGGGTGCGTCCCTGGCTGAGTGGGGTCACTTGCGGGAGTGGCTTCACGCCCATTATTCGCCTTCTGTGGAACCCGCCACAGAAGGGATGTGCACATTAATGGATTTGGGTTATCGCTCTATGGTATGAGCGGGGCTTAGGTGGGAACGGCTGCGGTCCCCCACTGGCGGTGTGGAGTAACCTGTTGCGATGGGTACTCTGGCAAGACTACACACTTTAGTGTGTAGTCAGTGATGAGAAGTTGATTATGGAGTTTGGGTTACGTGACGATTGAGATGTGTTGGTTTCTGTCTTGTTGTAATTATATATGATTGTGTGATTAGTACTAACCCCGTCTTTGTTTTGAAAAACTGTGGTGATCCATTCGGGGATGGTGAGCAGTTGTTGAGCAGGTATGAGTCGAGACATATGGGCTAGCTGGGATGTGTTACCACGAGATGATAGAGTCTTCCGCTGTAGTTTTGAGTAGTTGTCAGACATTTTGTTTAGTTGTTAGACATCTGGTTTGAGAACATGTAACCGTATTTTATCAGTTTGTTTTGGATTGTAATCACTAAACTTTATACTTTTAAATGTTGTTTCTTTATTGTCTTTTGATTATCATTGCCTCGGGAAACCGAGATGGTGACATCTTTATACCTGAGTGGTCCTGGTAAGGCACTTGAAGTATGGGGGTGTCACAAAGTGGTATCAGAGCGACGATCCTGAAACCTGTAACCAATGAATCTAATGAATATAGGGAGTCAATTAAAATTAACCCGGGGTAGAAGTTGTAGGAGCTAATGCAAAGACTTGGGAGACATCCTAAAGTCGCGAACTCGCTCTACAATTTTGAACCGGTCACCATGGGATATGAGTCGGGATCGCTATGTGTTTGTTTTGTGAATCGTGTACCTATATAGTGATATGTGGCATGAATTGGTATGATTTTTTATGTTGTTGGTTGAAAGCATGTTGAATGATAGTTGGTTTACAATGTTGATTGGAGTCGTTGGAAAAGTATGTGAGAATGACGAATGATGTGGTGGAAAAAGGAAGTAGTTCATATGTGATAATATGTGATGAATAATGATGTTGCAGGATTGATGATTTATAATGTGTCTATACTAGTAACATGTGATTAGAGGATGTGACATGATTTTACATAATTTTGTTTGCGTAAACTTAAATAATAAGTTTATATACTTGTCTACTGTTGTATCATATGCACTTGTTAAATGAAGAATGTGGGTGGAATGGGAAGAATCGATTGGAAAAAAAATGGAGTGTCAATTGCATGAGAATATGAATTTTGTGATTATGAATATGTTTAGGTGACGAAGTTGGTTTGTAATATTGTTGCATTAGTAACATGGAAATAGGATTTGTAATGTATGAGTATGTTTTGCGTTACGAAAAGTTATAAAATTAAAACATGCGGGTAGTACATGATTGATAAGTTGAATGTTATATGAGCATGATATATGTTAATGTTTGGCTTTTGGTAAGTAGTAACATGTAGAATAGGGATTGAAAGATATGTGTTTTGTATATCGAATTGGATGAAAAGCATGTTGGTTGTTTATAATGTGCACATTAGTGGTATGAATAAATTGTTTTGTTGATTTTATAACGAGCTGTGTATATATGCATGCGTAGTTGTTGTCATTTTATTGAAAGTATAGTAATGTATATAATGTTGGGGGAGAGTAAGATGAACATGCGGGTAGTGTATACGAGTCTGCATGACTCGATCGAGTGGGGGGCACTCGATCGAGTAGGTGAGGTGCTCGATCGAGTGGGTGTGACTCGATCGAGTAGGTAGTTTAGTGTTTTTCTGGGCAGAATCGTGTTTTGGGTACTCGATCGAGTACATAGGGGCACTCGATCGAGTAATGGCCGCTCGATCGAGTGGCGTGTCAGCTCGGTCGAGTATGTGTTTGAGCGAGGTCGATTAGGTTAAGAGTCGAGGCACTCGATCGAGTAGGTTGGGTACTCGATCGAGTAGCCTCAACTCGATCGAGTAGGTTCTGGTACTCGATCGAGTGGCGTGTCAGCTCGGTCGAGTATGTGTTTGAGCAGAGGTCTGATTAGGTTCTGGAGTCGAGGCACTCGATCGAGTAGGTTGGGTACTCGATCGAGTAGCCTCAACTCGATCGAGTAGGTTCTGGTACTCGATCGAGTGGGGTCTGTCCAGGTCATATGCGTGTTTTGGGTCATATGCTTATCTTTTGACATTCGTTGCATATTATGTTTAATTCAAAGGTGTTATATTACTTCTTTATGCATTGTTTTACATATGTGTTGGTCCTGATGCATGAGTTACCCAATCTTATGATGTAAAGAGTGGCACCTATGATGAGTATGAGTTCGGTGGGGAGGACATGAGTTATATGTGATTGTGATAGATGGTGGAAAAAGAAAAGGAAGATTGGTATAGTTTATTGAGGCATGGCGCATGTTTTGTGAGACGGGATGAGTGATATGATTGTGTGTTGAGTAATGTAAAAGTAAGGGAATATGGGCAAGGAATAGTATGAGTCTAAGGAGCGTGAGAATGAAAAGATTGGAAGGAAGGATGTGCATAGTAGCGACTTGAGATGTGTAAGAAATTATGGAGATAGATGGTTAAATTGTGTTGGTTAAGAATGTATGTAATGAAAGATCGTTGTGGAGGGATGGAGAAGAGTGGTATATAGTGAAGTTAATGGAGACATGTCGCGACGTGGATTTGCTGATAGTGAGTTTGGGAATTTGTAGCAGCAAGAGGTGAAACTAAGGTGTGATTTTCTTGGGCAGTTAACGGTAAGAAATGAGTTTTGGGTTTCATAATTAGTGGCAAGTGTGAGTGAGTGGAATGATGAGAAGGGACCCATGGTAAAGAAGAGTGAGAGAGTACCGATATAAAGTAATGGAACTTGATTTTTGGAGCAACAAAAAGGTAACCGGACTACCAGAGAGTTAGGTATAAGGGGTAAGGAGATGGAATGATAATTGGTATTGTCGAGTGTAAAAGAAAAGAATGAGGGGAGTAAAACTAGGAAAATGTTGACCGGAGTTATGTGATATAGAGGTAAGGAGTCGTCGAGATGTGTGATACCAATCATGAGGATGTTAGTTAACGGTTATATAGGAGTTTCAGGACAACATGATTAGTCTTGAGTTTTGAGGAATTAAGGAAAGTAAGAAGTTGGTAGAATATCTGCATGATATGAGATTTTGGTGGAGAGTTAGATGATGATACAATTAAGGATAGTATTGGGAAGAATGTTGAAGTAATTTTGTTGATGGATTTGATGTTCGTTATTTGGGATGTTAATCAAAGATAGGAAAGAAATCGTGATGTTTAGAGATGAGTGTAAGAGGTTTGATGTCCGGACAGTGGTAGTGTTATGGTTTGTGACTAGTGGTTAAAGGTGATGGTATATTAGAAAGGTAGAAATTCTAAAGAGGTTGATTTTGTAGAGACCAGATTGATATGTATGGTTGTGAGAGAGTATAAGATGTGGTTATATGAAGCGGTTGTTAGTAGTTGAGTATTAATGGTATGGTGTAGACACCTCGTTTCTGCACCTCAAAACACCCGGTGATGATTGGGCCGCATGTTTGGTACGCGGAACGATTTGTGACAGTTCGTAAGTTTATCATCAAGTGATTGCTCAAACATTAATATCTACCTCTTAGTTGTCATGTACGCGCCGATACGGTCGTTCTGACAGTAATTAGAGTACATTTGGAGTCCGGGTCTAAAACCGTCTTCATTTTCTGATAGTCGTTAAATCCCGAGTCAGAATGTTCTGGAATGTTCCGGATATTTCTATTCCATATTTTATAAATATTTTACAATCTTTTAATCTTTGGTAAAGAATTTCCCGTAATATTCATACAAAATATTAAGGAAAACCAAATTATCCCGTCATTCCATAACTTAAACACGGAAATCTTTCTTCCGCAGGAGGAAACCACTTGGGAACAGACGCAGCAGGTGCTGCGCCTCTTCCAAGAGACGCAGTGACTGCTGCGCCTCTTCCCAGGTCCTTTTCTGCGTATTTTTCGTATCTTTTTCATATCTTTCCGAGATTCACTTGCAAAGTCTCTCCGAAAACCCTATTCCTTCACGTGATTAGTATAAATAGGAGCCTTCGCTCCTCATATTTCTCACGCGAGTGTCCGCCCTTCTCTTCTCCCTTTGCAATCTAGACCTTTGTTCTTACTTTTTGGCGTCTACGTGCTTGAACATTCGACCACGTAAGCTCGGATCCTTCTGAGTTCCAGCCTCGTTTTGCATGACCGACCAATTTGACCAACTACACAATCAATCAACTTAATTAATCTAATCATTTTCCTCTTACGAGGGCACTTTCGTTACATTCGAGTCGAGCATCACTAATCATAAACTTAGTTCATCTCGTTTCGTCAAACATGTAAGTCTGAGGGTGTATAATCTCTCTTTATTTATTGTTATTTACCTTTTTGTATCACTAATGTAAGGTTTATGTCGTAAATACCAATTAAAACCGATTTCTAAAACTTTATTTAAAACCTTTTTTACGGATTTCCAGTAGACAAACCGTCGAGAAAGGACGCAGAATCAAGCTATGCGCCTCTTGAAGGAGCGCGATTACTGCGCGCGCTCTTCGTGAGGGCCGCCGAGCTTCTCGCTTCCTTTTTCTTCCTTCGTCCTCTGTAAATTCGTTGTTCTTTGTTCCGTTTCGTTTTTTTTCCTTAATTATTTGCCTCAATAACATAATAATTTCATATGTATATTAATTATCATTCATTAACACGTATAATTCGTCATTAAATCCGACTTAAATCCCAAGTAATCTCATATTTGCGGGTTTTCGTCATTAAATTCAATTCCGTGTTGTATAAATTCAATTCGTTCATATTGAGTTTCTGGAATTCGATCTTTGATATATTTTCATCTGTCTTTTGTCATATTCGTCATTAATTCATCGTCAATCCATCATATTTAACCTAATTAGTTTGTTTAATTTGTTAATCAATCATTCACTCATGTAAATAATTCGTTTGCATCCGTCTCATCCATGTTTTATTGTTTTTATGGCCTCATTCACATGTAAATAATCTATTAATTACTTCCATCCGAGTAAATATATTAAACGATTTGCGCTTCGCCATTACGGCCCGAACCCACCCTTGGAACAGACGAAAGAATCGCCGCGCCTCTTCCAAAGGGCGATCTGCCTTTGTTCGCACTGCTCCAGTTGATTTAATCTCGAACTTCCGTTCTGCTTTGACCTAGTTTAATTAGCTTACGTATAATTAACTATTATCCGTATTATCCCTTAATTCATGTTCGTTAATTTCTTTCTTTTATTCTTTTTCTCAAATTATCCGTTTTAAAGGTATTTTCGACATAAATCAATTATTCCATTGTAATTATTGTAATTTTATTTATTGTGTTTATCATATCTCTTGAATCATTTGTATGCATTCACATGAAATTGAGCACTAAATTCCTACTTCGACATTAATTGTATGTTAAATTAATTGTTCACCGGCTTAGTATTAATTCACATGCTAGGATTAAAACTTGGATGTTGCATTGCATGCATTTAACCGACGATATATCGAGTATAGACAATCTTCCCTAATCATTAGTAGAGGCCGCTATCGAGGCGGGCGGGATTAGGTGTTCGATCAAAAGAGCTTCCTAATACGTACCCTCACCCCTTACTCCAGATCTCTGTGAACATCCGTGTTCATTGGAATCCACGAGAGTCATTCTAGACATAGAATGCTAAGGGTAACGAGTTCTTGGTGTTCATGTCTCTACTTTGTGTCTTGACATGACACGAGGTATTCGAACGGTTCCAATTTCCCATAAAAATTGGTGGCGACTCCACAAAATGCAAACGCTTGTTCTCCTCCCAAGCGCCCCCGTGGCCCATGTCCACAGTTTGGCGACTCCGCTGGGGATAATACACTTACGTGTAGCCAAGGGTGAAACTTGAACAAGGTTAGGGAATAGTTTGTACAAGACAATTGGCGGTTTTTCATAACTCGGTCTTCCTAGATCGTTTATTCGGCCTTCCTAGGCCCAACCCAACCAATTCGACCAATCGTCCCGTCTAAACGGTCCTAATTCTTATTTGGGCCTAAGGATGGATAGCGATTGACGTCATCCATACCATGATGCTTACTCTTGTTTGTATCAAGGACTTTCACTACTTGAGGAAATGGACTAGGAATCGGCCTTACTCTTGTTTGGTACGAGCCTCTCCACAGACTTCGGGTTTGATTGTTCGGTATGGCAACCCACCCTTTAAACCAAAACCCTTTTAAATGCACTCTGCATCTCGTTATAATGCTTGTATAAATGTTTGTACCTTACGTGATCACCATTTCTAAACGAAACCATGACGATTTTTGTAAAAATCAAAACCCATTAGGCCATTGATTAGCTGTAATACCCCGTATTTAATAATATGTTATGAGAATAATTTATGTAATTTACATAATTAATTAATGAAATTGATTATTAAGAGTGATACATGATTATCAGTTTTTATGTGTATATTTGTAATAGCTATTTTACTTATATTGTTAAGTTAACTATTGGGAATCGGGTTGAAAGCGAGGGTATTAAAATTAAGTTGTTTGCACATGAAAGGGACATTAGTTTAGCCGAGTTGTCGTAAGTGCACAAGAGAGTAATATGATTGTTGGAGATTAATTAAAGGCCATACGTGGATGGATACAGGGTTGGTGTAATTTATTTAGGACAGGTTGATTTGCATCCAGATAAACAAACGTCTGATTTATAATGATAATTGAAAATAAGATGATAATTAATAATAAAATAATAGATGAGTCGGGTAATATTGATCGAGGGTTAACTTAGACGTGATAAAGGAGTTTGACTCGTGATTTTAATAATAATAATAATAATAATAATATAATTACATAGTTTCCTAATACCGCTCTATATGACCTACCTTGTCACTATAAATAGATGGTATGACCTAATTAGAGACCTTATTCACTCATAAAATTCATAATCTCACAATATAGAGAGAAGGAGAAATGGAAGAATTCTAGCTAGGAGATCGTCACAAGGTAACTTTATATCTTCTCTTAACATACTCACCTTAAGACTAATATAACTTGTTAAATAGACAACCGTTGACTGACTCGAGACCATGACCTTGACCGTGGGACACCATAGGTTGACAGGACCCACCGTTGACCACTTATGACCGGCTGGAAATGGGTGTTTGAAGGGGTTGTTGTTGGGTGGTTGATATACACAAGTTACACGTTTTATATAGTTTATTAACCCGTACTTGGACGAGACAGACCTAGACCTGGGTTGGGTGATTACATGGGGGTGAGTCGACCACTTAGGGTGGTCGTGGGTGGTCAATGGTGGTGGTTTGTGTGGTGGTTGGCCGGAATTACGAGGTAGGGCATGTTTATTGTTTAAACACGATGGAACCGGTTTTATACCCCTTGTCGTGGCTGTTTTGACTTGAACTTGGGTTGGTTGGGTTCGTGGTGGTTAGGCGGTTATATTGGTGGCAGTAGGGTGGTCTGGGGTGGTGATTGGTGGTGGTAGTTGTTGAAAAACCGTAAAACAGGGGAGTGTAGCTGTCGGGTTGATTGGTGCTAGTTGTTGTGGTTGAGACGAGTGTAGGTGGTTGTGGGTCGTGAGTTTCGTGGCTAGGGAGTCAGGGAGGGTTGCAGGTGGTGGTCAGTAGTGGCGTGAGGTGGTGTTACACGGGTTATGTGGGTTGTTTTCCTGTATGGGTTGTATTGTTAGTGTCGGTTGCCTCGCTGCTAGGGCAGGGTTGTGGTGGTCGTTTGTGGTGGTGTTAGTGGTGCGCAAGAGGCGGCTGGGTACTGGGTGGCGGCTGACCTGGTGGTGTGCAGTGGCGGAAGTGGGTTGTGCTGTTATCGTGTAGCTTTGGGTTTCGGGTTTCGGTCTTAGTATGTTTAGTGTTGTTGGTGGTGTCGAGGGTTTGTGGTTGGGTTATGGGTCGTGTATGATTTTGATTGTTAAATTGGGTTTAATTATTGTTGAGTCGGGTTTTTAAAGATGGGTTAGCACGGGTTTGAATGAATAATCGGGTTTTGGGTGTATTGAAACGGGTTTTTGAATTATATTATACGAGATTATAATTAACGTAATTAATTAATTAATTAATTTATAATTAATGGAATTATTTGAACAAAGTGAATAATTAGTAATTATAATAATTACTTGTCTAGGTGACGGAGTTGTGAGAAGCCGTGTTAGTTGGATTTATGTTTACTCAGATTGCGTTATTGGAATTTGCTGACGAGGTAGGATAATCTGCTCAACTATATCTGGTTTGCGTGTTTAATACGTGAATGTATTGAAAGGATGATTGGTGTATGATTGCTTATTTAATTAAGCTAATTGAGTGATTAACTTTGTTAATTGTTGGAGTTGTGTATATTTCATACGATTATTTTGTGGAATGGTTTATGAGAATTGGACTGCCCCAGGCTTAGTCTCTGGTGGATAACGTGAGTGGTTATTGGACTGCCCCAGGCTTAGTCTCTGGTGGATAACGTGTGCGATTAATTGGACTGCCCCAGGCTTAGTCTCTGGTGGATAACGTGTGTGAATAATTGGAAGGCCCCAGGCTTAGTCTCTGGTGGATATCGTGAATGATTGATGTCGATATGTGATATGTGAGCAGTTGAGATTGGAATATTGACAGTTGTGAGAGAGTGGTTGTTTTAATGTATTTTATCCTACTCAACCTCGTGGTTGACTGTGTATTCGTGAACACCTGCGGTGAACCATAATGGGGAGCAGATTTTGCAGGTATTAAAGATTAGCTGACTTGGGAGCTATGGGATGTGTGAGGACTGGCCAATCTACCTAGAAGTCTAGACCACGTAGATTATGAGATCACTTTATTTGTTTCCGCTGCGAGTTGTAATTATTTTGTATTAAGTTTTAGTTGGTTAAGTTGTAATAAACATGTCTTCATTAAAGTTTAATTTAAAATACTTTGGTGAGTTGGACTTTGTTATTCACTACCTCGGGAAACCGAGATGGTAACAGTCCTATTTATTTGGGAATGTCTAGCTAAAGACTCCTAAATAAATGGGGGTGTTACATTAGCGCAAAATCCAGTCAAAACTCTGTCCGTTTGTCGAGTCAAAGTTCGGGCCCAAGCCCATTTCAAAAAACCTCACTTCGAGTCCACTTCTACAACTACTACACTATAGTTGGCTAGGACATACATTTTCAAACTTTGTCATTTCTTCAAACCTCACTGACACAAGTGGCACACACCCACTTCACAAGTCAAAACTTTTCTCTCTTAGCGAGTGTGTTAGAATGGTCGGTCGTGTTTTGATTCGTCATCGATCTCCTGTCCAGTTTCCAAGATGCCTGAAACAAGCGACGCGAATTTCAATCAACTTCAAGATGGTAATGATCGAATCCTAGCCGCGCTAGCTCAAATCCAAGTTACCCAAGACCAAGTGCATGATCGCCTTGACACCATCGAGGGCCGGATCTATACTGTAGGAACAAGGATTCCTCCTCGAGAAAGTGAAGTCGGTGATCACTTCGTGAATGACTTCAGGGACGACAATCCTCCCATGGGAATGACTGTAGCTGAGAAAAGACTCCAATACTTAGAGGAGCAATTGATGTACCTCAAAGGGGATGACATTTATAGGGAGAATAATCGCAAGTATGAGGCCGTCAATTCCAAATTGCCAACCAACTTCAACATGACGGATATCCCTAAATTCAAGGGGCATGAAAACCCTTTGAACCACATCCGTGCCTTTAAGGATTATATGTCTATCAAAGGCATCAAACCCGAGATGTTCTTAAGGATCTTTCCTTTATCTCTTGACACCATCCCAAAGCAATGGTTCTACTCTCTAGAACACAAGAAGATCGCTACTTGGGAGGATGCCGCGATCGAGTTTTCTAAGCAATATGCGGATAATGCTGAGATCCAAGTGAACATGCGCACTCTAGAGGTTCTTACCCAAAATGACAAAGAAGGTTTCACCGACTTCCTAAGTAGGTGGAGGAAGACTAGTACCCAACTAGTTGAGCGCTCGGATGAGGCTACCCTCGTAGAAAAGTTCGTGGACAATTTAAAACCCATCTATGCCAGTCATTTGAGGTACCAAAACATCAAAACTTTCAAGGACTTAACCGTACTAGGGACGAGAATTGAAGATGACATCCGTAAGGGGCTCTTGTCCAAAACGGTGGGTCGAGGATATCAAGGCTCAACAAGTCGTTCATACGGCTCCACTAGCAAGACCGATGAAGTTAACCTACTCGAGCCATCCAAGAAGAGTACCCCACCAAGGAAATTCATAAATCTTGGGGATACTTACTCCAACGCTCTAAAGAGGTTAATGAAGCAAGGCAAACTCCAACCCATAGGACCTACTCCCGAACCAGAAAAGAAATCCAAGTTCTGGGATGAGAACTCATACTGTGAATACCATAGAGGCAAGGGGCATGACACAGAAAAATGCTACAAATTGAAAAATGTGCTTCAAGACATGATCGAGGATGGTCGACTACCAATACCGTCGGGAGGTAAACCCAACAACACTCAGAACCCTCTTGGGATTCTAGTGATCACAAGTGAAGAATCTACCTTAGATTGTTCACACCTCATTTCTCCAGTTGAAAACGAAATCCACGCAATCGAGAATGTAGGGTTATACACTACCATTTCCCCTACCATTGCCGACTTCATCGCATGGACAAAAGGGGTGGATAGGCACGTTTCGGAATTAGAAGATGTGGTGACAATCTTACGCGACCCCAATGCAACACCTAAGGAGCATGTGCCATTAATATTCTCCCAAAATGCGACTATGCAAGAAGTACTCGTCGTGGTTGATAGACTAATCGACCAAATCACACAATTGGAGGACGAGATCATGAGAATGAGGGAACTAGCTACAATCAATGGAGTATGGGCCGATGATGATGAAGACGAGTATCTCATTGAACACTCCCTAGTCAAAGAAATAGTCCAAAATGGTGAAGACCAAGATGTGGACCATCTAACTTGTTCGGGGCGTCCATATCAAAGCACTACTCAAAATAGTCCAACCAACGTTGTCACACCAAATGATAACGAAGATGACCCCACTGATCATTTGCTCAAGCAATTACAGAAGACAAAGGCTGATCTTTCGGTCTGGCAATTAGTAGCAAGCTCATTCCTACATCGCCAAGCTTTACTGCAAGCTTTGGCCAAGCTAAGTGTAGCACATAATTCCACACCCGACGATGTAGTCAACTTGGTCTTCCAAGAATCACCGAAGCTAAGTAATCCTATTACATTATCAGATGAAGATTTGCCACCCTTTGGCGCTAGTCACAACTTGGCTCTTTACATCACCGTCACTTGCTTAAAGAAGAATGTGCCAATGACTTTGGTAGATGATGGCTCCGCGGTCAACGTCATACCCCTCAAAACGGCATACAAATTGGGCATGAAAGAGTCGGATTGGACCCCTACCAATCAAGGTGTTCGCGCGTATGATGGTACACGACGAAAGGTAGTAGGACTCGTTAACCTAACCATAGCCACAGGGCCAATTGAGCGAAAGGTTAACTTCCAAATAGTGGACATCGAAGCTTCCTTCAACATACTTCTGGGAAGACCTTGGATTCACGCTTCCAAAGCGGTAACCTCCACCCTTCACCAAAAGATCAAGATCCCACTAAATGGCAAAGCAGTGACGATCACTTCGTCACCCATCAAGGCAATAATCGAAAAGAAGTCAAACAATAAAGTCCTTGCAGATCCAGTATATGAACTTGGGGGCTTTCAAAGCATAAGTGTCATAGAAAGTGAATTGGCACCCCTATACTACGATCCCTACTCCAACTTGGTGGTCAACCACATGCTCAAATCCCAGGGATACTTCCCTGGAATGCCTTTGAACCCTACACGAAGAAACACCTTCGCACCTTACAAGGAAGGCAACTAAAAAAGAATACCACTTGGACTAGGGTACAAACCCACTAAAGAGGAAGTGCTCGAAATCAAGATGGCCATAGAAGATATGCATAAGACCGCCTTCGTCACTCAATGGGGAACCTATTGCTATACGGTAATGCCGTTTGGGTTAATCAACGCCGGAGCAACATATCAACGCACCGCAACTACACTCTTACATGACATGATGCACAAAGAAGTTGAGGTATATGTAGACGACATGATTGTCAAGTCCAAAGACAGAGAAGGGCATATTGCGAACCTTCGCAAATTTTTCGCAAGGCTACGAAAGTACAACATGAGACTCAATCCTCAGAAGTGCGCATTCAGAGTAACATCTGGCAAGCTCCTGGGATACGTCGTTAGCCAACGAGGTATAGAAATAGACCCTTCCAAAATCAAGGCTCTGATCGAAATGCCACAACCTCAAATAGAAAAAGAAGTCAGAGGATTCCTAGGGAAAGTGCAATATATAAGTCGATTCATATCGAAACTCACCATGATTTGTGAGCCTATCTTCAAGAAGCTCAAGAAAACAGATCATACCATATGGGATGATGACTGTCAGAAGGCATTTGACCGAATCAAGGAGATATTGGCCAAACCACCAGTGCTCATGCCACCACAACGAGATCAACCTCTTGGTTTATATCTCACGGTAACCGAAACAGCCATGGGTGCCATGTTAGCTCAAACCGTAGGAAAAGAAGAAAGGGATATCTACTACCTTAGTAAAAGTTCTTGGAGTACGAGTGCAAATACTCACAACTCGAAAAGACATGCCTCGCTCTTGTGTGGGCGACGAAGAAGCTACGTCATTACATGCTTAGCTACTCCGTCAAAATATACTCCAAAATGGATCCAGTCAAATACCTCTTCGAGAAGCCCGTCCTCAACGGACGCCTAGCAAGATGGACTCTGATGCTCTCAAGAATTTGACCTCAAATACGTGCCTCTGAAGGTTATAAAAGGGCGCGCCGTTGCCGAATTCTTTGCAGAAAATCCCATCGATGATGCACAAACAATAGACACTTGGTCATTTCCAGACGAGGACATACTCCAAACTGATGTAGACTCCTGGGACCTTTACTTTGATGGAGCATCAAATTTAAGAGGATTTGGAATAGGAGTGTTGCTCATTTCTCCTGAAGGTGAGCATACACCAATCTCTGTCAAACTCGACTTCGAGGTGACAAACAACGCTGCAGAATACGAAGCTTGTCTCATTGGGCTCTGAGCGTGATGAGCTTAGGCATTAAAAACCTCCGAGTACATGGGGATTCATCCCTGATCATCAATCAAGTTACGGGATCCTGGAAAATCCGAAGCGAAAGCTTAGCACCCTATCAAGCCAGGATAGACCAAGTTGCCCAATTCTTTGATCACGTGACCTACCTACACCTACCTCGGGAAGAAAATCAATTTGCAGATGCTCTTGCAAAACTTGCATCTTTGATTAATATGCCAGATGACATGGTGGAAATGCCTTTATGCATCGAACAACGATCAGAGCCAGCTTATGTCCATCAAATTACCGATGATGAGGAAATCGCAGAGGAACCATGGTTCCAAGCAATCCTAAATTTTAAGCACCACGGTACCTATCCACCGGAAATGGACAAAAGGGGACAATGCGCTATACGCCTACTAGCTTCCCAATACTTTCTCATGCAAGGAGAGTTGTACAAAAGAACACCTCTTGGTGTAATCCTACGTTGCCTTGATCATTCACAGGCACGGAAAGTGATGGAAGAAGTCCACGATGGAGAATGCGGTCCTCACATGAGTGGGCCCATGATGGCAAAGAAAATCACACGTTTGGGGTATTATTGGACCAAAATGGAATCCGATTGCATCAAATATGTAAGACATTGCCACAATTGCCAAATCTTCGGGAATGTACAACATGTCCCTCCTTCATTGCTCTATACGATGACATCTCCTTGGCCATTTTCTGCCTGGGGAATTGATATAATTGGGATGATAACCCCAGCCGGAACAGAAGGTCACTGGTTCATCCTAGTGGCAATCGATTATTTCACTAAATGGGTCGAAGCGGCTTCCTACACTAGTCTCACGGCTAAAAACGTGGCAAAGTTCATACAAAACAACATCATCTGTCGATATGGTTTCCCACATGAGATCATTAGTGATAATGGATCACATTTCCAAGCTGATACTGAGCAATTGCTAGCCAAGTACAATATTAGGCATCACCACTCTTCGCCCTATAGACCACAGACTAATGGCGCAGTAGAGGCGGCGAACAAGAACGTTGTCACAATTCTCAAGAAAATGATCGACAACTATCGAGATTAGCCAAGCAAGATACCCTTTGCTTTATGGGGATATCGCACATCTGTAAGGACGCCCACTGGGGCCACCCCTTTCTATTTGACCTATGGCATGGAGGCTGTACAGCCAGTCGAGTTAGAAATACCATCCTTGCGTATCTTACTCGAAAGTCAAATCCCGGAAGCTGATTGGAAGAGGGATAGATATGAAGAACTCATCCTCCTGGATGAACGTAGGCTACGCGCCTTGCATAATGTCCAAACATATCAAGCACGCATTAAAAGAGCCTTCAACAAAAGGGTTAAGCCAAGAAACATCAAGGAAGGAGACTTGGTACTCAAGTCGGTTAGAGCTCTTTTACCTGTCGATCCACGGGGAAAATTCAAACCTAATTGGGCCGGACCATTTCTAGTCAAATCCATACTTCCAGGGGGTGCGGTTAGAATCACAGACCTAGATGGAAATGAGTTTTCCAACCCAACAAACCTCGACCAACTAAAACGGTATTATGCCTAGAATAGGAACAAAAACGCGCCTCGCGTAACCTCACGTGTCGCTCTTGTGGCACTAAATAAACGGCCCCTGGCCAAGCTGAAATAAGCTAATGTCACTCTGCTCTTGCATTTTGACAAATTTGTCATCCACATATCATCGAATAAACTAAACTGCACCTTCGGAGTAAGCAAAAGCTCATGCTTATTTTCTAAGTTCATTACAAGCTCTTGGTTAGAACACTTATTCTTTTACATTTACTCGAACTACGCGCAAGGGTTTGATTTCATTTTCTAAGTGAATACGTAGGCAATCCTTCACGGGATACAACCCATTATTTCAAAATGTAAATAGAAGGACATTTGCATTACATTTGGAATTCGACAAGAATAATAAATAGAAAATCACAACGGTTTCATAACCAATTAACCTTTTTTATTTCATTCACTTTCTAGTAATAATAATACGTTACATAGTAAAAATAAAAATAGGTTAGGATTCTAAAAACCCCACCCTTTTTATTACAATAATAATAATAAATAAATAATAATAAAGACTTGGGCTATTCCTCCAACTTCCCTTTGCCCTTGTCATTTTTGTCATACTTCTTGTCACGGCCTCGAGTCGGGCGCTCTTGCTCCATTTCCGACCTAATCACCAACGGTCTTTCTCGAGGCCTAGCTTTTCCATTCTTGCCAATCACCATCTCGACGACAGGAGTAGTCTTCGGTTTCTTCGAAGGATGAACAACTCGAAACCCGGCTTCTTCCTCTCCCTCAGTCAGATGCTTCTCTTTCTCCTTTTCCACCTCGCGCACCTCGTAGTCAATGGGCTCGCGCTTCCTCAATCTCTCGCGCTCTTCCGGAGTAGTAGCTTTCCTCCATCGCAGATAAGAATCCGACACCCATAAGGCATTAGCAGAAGAGTTCAAGAACCACACGTTTCTTTGGGCCCATTTAAAAGCCCAATCCCTTTGGCTCTCAGTAGTAAGCGCCACGGCAGTCTGCGGGACGGTGTCAAGCTTCGGGATCGTCTGTTTTAGTCCAACTTATCTCATCAGCCTTTCCGGGAAGATGCACACCATGAATTCCAAGCCAGGAATGCGCACAGATCGAGTAGGATCCAAGGAAGACACTCCAGTGACAGATTTGAGGTTCCACCATGGTACGATCCACCTAATCAAGGGGCCATCATCACTCTTCAATTTGTTCTCCCAATAATTACAGACTCAAGTGAAGTCCACCATGTACAGCCTGGTCCTCATTGCAATCGAACGAGCATGATAAGAAGGAACATGAACTGGGGGCTCGATCAATCGAAGGCGCTCCATAAGCCAAACCTACCAAAAGCAGGTATTAAAAAAAAAAGTTCTTTTACCTGCAGAATAACGGGACTTCCCAAGTACGGTAGGTCACGATTGGCTTTCCTATTATCCAAGCCCAACAGAATCTCTTCTAAACACAAACAAGCTGGGCTCTTGCGCAGCTCCATTTGCTCAACTAGGCCCAGGAGACGGGGATCACCTCTCAAGTCTTCATCGACATGCCCTTGAAGGACATATACATGCAACAAACAAAACCCAAATGCCCTTCGCCTAGCAACATAAGAAACGGTGGGGTCGGCCCTGTTGATAAATCGGTCAATAAAGTCCAACATTCGCACTCCCTTCGAGGTCTCTAAGCGGTCTACCTCAAGCCTTGTCAACCCAAGCAAGTCTCTAAATTTGCTCTTATACCCTTGCGAAGTAGAAGGAATGGCAGGCAAGTGTTCTGGATCCCACCCACCGATCGGAGCAATTTCTTCAGGAAACGGGAAAATGTCGCCTCCGGGGAAAGCAAAAACATGATAATTCGGGTCCCAATAATCAAGACAAGCATCCAAGAATGGTTTGACAAACTTGATAAGCTTCAAACTCAACAAAGATCCAAGATTATAGGCGCCCATGTCATACTTCTCCATGTTGGAAAACTCGTTGGTCCACTCTTTTAGGCGAATCTCCAAAGTATTCATGATGAATGGTTATATTGAGAATTTTATGTAATAAGATGAAGAAGAGACAGGAGAATTGTGTGAATAAAAGCTCTATCGACGTCTCTATTTATACTAAATTCTGTTTCCTAAAATCTGCCGGAAAGAGACACACACAGGGAACAAAGGCGCAGACTCCTGCGCCTCTTCAAAGGGACGCAGTCATCTTTGCGCCTCTTCCTCAGCAAGGTTTCTGTGATTTTCCGCGTTGGATCTTTCCTAAATTCCTTGACGAATAATTTCCTATTCCTACGGGTTATTATTTTGGTAAATACGTGGAAATTACCATATTCCATGTTTCCTAATTCCGCGGGCACGCGTTTCGAGGCAATATCAGCATTTTCGTCATTTTACCACACTTGTATACTTTCATTTTAGGAAATAATTTTTATTTCATTTTAGGAAATAATTTTCATTTTAATAATTTTCATTTCAAAACTTACATATTTCATTTCCATTTCTTTTATTTTTTCTTAATCATTTCATTTCTAACTTATAGGTTTCTATTTTTTTCCTTTTTTAGGGGTAACCCTCCCTACCGTCCGGTCATTTCCGGCAAATTTTTTGCATTTTTGCATTTTCTCTTGCATTTTTTTTTGCATTCTTTTGAGTCATTCGTTTTGCGCTAATTCAGGCCATGTGTATATACAAATGTACATCCTACGTGATTTCTATGTAAATTTCGGCAGCATGACGGCATAAACCGTCATCTACCAAACCTGTTCAAAGCTAACCTGCAGGTACAAGCAACTCAACCCAGCAGCAAAGGCACTCAGGCCATCATATACAACCAAAAAAGGGAAATGTACAACATACTGGGGGCTCGAGCCCCAACCAAAATCAAAAATGTCCAAAATGAAGGTCCAAAATGTACAAATGTGCAAGATACAACCAACAAAAAAACAAACAACAAAACAAAACTATTGTCGGTCGCCCTCCAGCTCCGCAACTATTGACGCAAGAGCAGCAACCTCGGCGTCGCGAACCTCGAGCTCCCTCAACAAGCGAGCTGTCTCCTCCCGAGACTGGGCCAACTCTCGCTCCAGCTCACGGTCCCCCTGTAAACAACGAAATTGGCTCATGTTAATCATTTCAAGCAATTACAAGAAAGTTAGAGAATCAAAAATGGAATAGACACAAGGTTTATACCTGACCACCTCGACCGCCGACAAGTGCCTCGATGGCAGTAGCTCGCAGCCGGTTGGCCACCCTCCATAACGCCACAAACCGAGACGGCACAACCTGCATTGTCAAAAAGAAGTTCTCAATAATTGGATAAGTTCAATCAAATGTGTTCTTACACAAAAATCATGCAAATTAGAGGCTCACCCTCCGAATCAGATGCTGTCAATCGTCCAAGCCAGCATCCCTAACAGCCACGTCAAAGTCACGCAGCTCGGAAAGCGTCGTCCTCCCGGTCGCGTCTGTGTACTCAAGGGTCTCAGGGTACTCTGGGGGCTCGATGTCCGCCGCCTCGACCTCCTGCAAAGCCAAATGATTCTCGTTAATCGATGATCTTTCACCGAATTCTCAAAACCAAGGATAAAGGAGGGTAAAGATGCTCACCACAATCGGCCAGTACGCCAACCTCCCGTAGAGGAACGCCGAGTAGTCCTCGCCAGGAAGAAGAAGGGCGTCACCACAACCGCCAGCCAAGCCAGCCTCCCTCTCAGTTTCAGAAGGCTCCCTGAACATCGTCCTAGGAGGATCGATGGGAACCGTCAACACATCCCGAGAGCACTGACGAGCCAAGCGCTCGCCCAAGTACCACACATCACCCATCGACGTCTTCAACAATAGCCGGCTCGAGCTCCTAGGTCGAAGGACCTCAGCCACGAAAGGAGGAGCGTCAGCGTACTCCGCCCAAGGCCTAGGCACCCACTGGGACAGGACAAACAAAGGAATCATTCTTATGATCAATTAAAAGCAATGTAGAAGCAAAATGAATATAAGTGAGATGCTCACGCTGTCCAGCTGAAGAGCGTTCACGTCCCGCCGGTAAACGCCGTGAGAGGAACGCTTGCTCCTCATCCTACACATCACCCAATCCCTCACCACGGGATAGGCCTTCTCAAGCGACTCCGTCCTCTAGGGCGAGAGGCTCGGAAAGTAGGAGTACACCCACGCCTGTGGAGCGAGATAGTCAATAACGATCTTTCGTAATTTGACAAGGAAAAGAATTGATTTTAGTCTAAAAAAAGGTTCATACCTCCAGCAGAAGTCCAGGGCCGACAGCACCAGGAGAAGTCCCCTTCTCCATCAACTCCGAATGAACCATGGCCCTCATGAAGCGGATGAGGACCGCAAAACCAGCAGTGACCCAGACCCAACGCCCTAGGGAGCTCAGGTTAGAAAGGAAGGGAAGAAGCTTCATCGACAGCCTCTCTCCCTTGTCTCCGAGGTAGATTGAAGACAGAAACCACCAAAGCCACAAACGGGCCCTCTGCTCAGCTGTGCAGGGAGGAGGAGCCGTCTCTCTCCCGTCAATCATCACCAACACCGGAGTCTTCCCCGCAAAGTAGTCTCGGACATAGGAACTGGGCACCAAACCAGGGACTGTAACAGCCCTCGGCGACAAGTTCTAGCCGATAAACCTCCTAGCCTCGGCCGAGTCCACCCTCATGGCAGTCTCCGGCCACTCCACAGCCTCAGTCCCACACGACAGACCAGAAATCATGCCGTAGTCCTCCAAAGTGACTCCCACCTCGCCAAAAGGCATGTGAAAAGTGGAAGTCGTATCCCAGAATCGGTCCAAGAAAGCGCAAACCAGGCTAAGGTTAGCCCGCAACTTCCTCTTCGGGATATCCCTCCAGGTCTGCACCAAGGCGCCAAACGCTCCACGCTCGATCATGGCGCGCTCCTCCGCCGACAGCCGCTCGTAGTACTCCATCGCCGTCGTGTAACCCGAGAACGACCTGATGTTCTCGGCCTCCTTTTGTGATTTGAAACAAAAGCTATCTTTAGTTTTGAATGAAAATTGGAAAGATATGAGCAAATCAAATGAAAGAAGATGAGTAATGAGTAATGAATTCAAGATTACCAAGCTCTTCATCGTCCTGTAGGACAGGTGACCCTCCGCAGCCCAAAGCAAGTGCCTGCTGTCCCAAGTCTCAGCCCACTCGGGTGCTCCCCTTAGCTGACGACCTCCTCGTCCCACGTTGGCCCTCCTCGGGGCCTCCTCCTCCTCAACATCCTCCTCCTCGTGGACCTCGTCCCCAGCAGCCATCACCGCGGCGGTGAAAGCCTCCTCCAAAGCCTCCTCGATGACACGAGAAGGGTCAACAGCAGCGTCTATCTCCGTGGGAGCTCTCCCAGAAGTAAAAGTCTCATCACCTGCAACATTAAAGTAATTATAGGCCGCGTCACGTGACGACAAGCCTGGATTAAGGGATTTTCGAGCCTTTGGAAGCCCTGAAATCACTCTTTTCTCGCCATCTTTGGCCATATTCTCACAAACCCGATCACTCATGTGGTAGTTAGGGTCAAGTCAAGCCTAAGTTGAAGCCTAGTCATGGGTTCGAGTCGAAATTTCGGCAGCATTTCGTTATAATGGCGATTATGCCCTAAAAAGTGTCCTGAAAAAGCCGTCACAAACCAAAATTCCGAGATGGTAGGAAGTTTACCCATCATCCAAGGATCCCAAATATCAAGTTTCATCGCAAATGGGCAATCCTAAGGCTATTTTCGAAGCAATTTACGGTTTAGCTGTGAAACCGTCACAATTTCACTCAAATGCTCAAAATTCAACGAAAATTCGAAACAAATACATGGTTATGTTCCTTATATTACCAATTATCCATTTCTAATACCAATTTCACAAGGCAAATCCATTTGGGGGAAAAGCCCCAAATTTTCGATTAAATTGGGTTGAAAACCCTAATTTTTTCGATCCAAATTAAGCAAATATAGAAGATTGAAGCAAGAATGATATACATACCTCGATTAGTCATGATGAATGCAAGCTTTTGGATCAAATATTGGTGGAAATGGTTAAGATTTGAGAGAGAAATTAAGGAATTTGTGTTTCGAATAAATGAATTGAAACCCTCTGTTTATCGCGTTTTTTACGCAGAAAAGACACCCTCAGGAACAGACGCAGCAGGTGCTGCGCCTATTCCAAGAGACGCAGCTCTTGCTGCGCCTCTTCCTGATGTTCCCTCCATACGAGTTTTCAAAAATTCGTTATGAGTTCATTATTCGTGGGCCCATCTTTGGTGCGCCTCTTCCCCGATGCCGTTTTATCTTTTTGGTCCGTTTGACGATTATCCTTCGCCCGGATCCGCATTTCTAAGCCAGCAGCAGACTATTATGCATGATTTATCACTTACAAGACCTTGCTTGTCACAACGAGCGGATATTCCTTCACAGGTGTTTCGACACGCCTTCATTATGTTCCCCTACGAGAGTAAGCGGATAGACTTTCCCTCTCGAGACATGGAGATCAGTTCCCGATTACGTTCCCCAACGAGAGTTCACGACCGACAGTCACTTCCTCTCGAGACATGGAGATCAACATTAACCCCGAATTCTTCCGAAGTTTGTTTGAAGACGACCCAAGCAGATTTTCCCCAGCAGTTCCCGCCTGTGTCCTGCTACTCACAATATTTCTTGTTTCCCCGCGGAGTGCGACAAAGGTGTCCCTCTCCAGAAGTTCCCAAGCCATAGCCTCCTTCCTTAGGTTCGTAAACCCAAAAATTAGGATTCTTACCCCCCTCAGATAATCCTTTAACCCTTAGATAACCCTTTTCAGGATAAACCTTCATATCTTTCAGAAACTTGCCTTAATCTTTCAGACAACCCTTCAGATAATCCTTTATTTCTTCAGACACTTCAGGATAATCCTTTCAGTATCCTTCAGATAACCCCTTTTCAGTTAAGTCCCCTTTTAGTCCTTTGGGATAATCCTTCCTTTAGCCTTTCCTTTAATGAGAGATAGCCTTCAGAGTTAACCAACAGAGTAAGAAGTTTCTTCAG
This sequence comes from Silene latifolia, assembly GCF_048544455.1. Taxonomy (NCBI): domain Eukaryota; kingdom Viridiplantae; phylum Streptophyta; class Magnoliopsida; order Caryophyllales; family Caryophyllaceae; genus Silene; species Silene latifolia. The sequence continues at coordinate 22,201,493 of NC_133531.1, read as the reverse complement.
AATCCCTGTGACCCCGAATGCCTTCAGACACCAAGTTATCTTCAGACCCAAAAGAGTTTTGCCGAAGCGTCTTCAGTCCCGTTTCACCCAGGGGTATCTCAGGTATGGTCTCTTCTTATGGCTGGCGAGCTTCCTTACGTAGTCTAATGGACTTTAAACGACCCTCCCCGGAAGTCGACAGACTCTAAAATGTTCCCGACGATAGGTCCTTGGCTCAGACCCCTTGAGCCGCCTCGCGTCGCCATAGTCGTCAGGTTGTAATCTTCGATTGACCTGATGGCTATACTTTGACTTTCGCCTTGTCCAAGCCTCAGTCAAAGTGGGGGCTCTGTAGACACCTCGTTTCTGCACCTCTCGCAAAATACCCGGTGATGATTGGGCCGCATGTTTGGTACGCGGAACGATTTGTGACAGTTCGTAAGTTTATCGTCAAGTGATTGCTCAAACATTAATATCTACCTCTTAGTTGTCATTTATGCGCCGATATGGTCGTTCTGACAGTAATTAGAGAACATTTGGAGTCCGGGTCTAAAACCGTCTTCATTTTCTGATAGTCGTTAAATCCCGAGTCAGAATGTTCTGGAATGTTCCGGATATTTCTATTCCATATTTTATAAATATTTTACAATCTTTTAATCTTTGGTAAAGAATTTCCCGTAATATTCATACAAAATATTAAGGAAAACCAAATTATCCCGTCATTCCATAACTTAAACACGGAAATCTTTCTTCCGAGAGGAAAACCACTTGGGAACAGACGCAGCAGGTCTTTGCGCCTCTTCCAAGAGACGCATGGCTGATCTGCGCGCCTCTTCCCAGTCCTTTCTGCGTATTTTTCGTATCTTTTTCATATCTTTCCGAGATTCACTTCCAAAGTCTCTCCGAAAACCCTATTCCTTCACGTGATTAGTATAAATAGGAGCCTTCGCTCCTCATATTTCTCACGCGAGTGTCCGCCCTTCTCTTCTCCCTTTGCATTCTAGACCTTTGTTCTTACTTTTTGGCGTCTACGTGCTTGAACATTCGACCACGTAAGCTCGGATCCTTCTGAGTTCCAGCCTCGTTTTGCATGACCGACCAATTTGACCAACTACACAATCAATCAACTTAATTAATCTAATCGTTTTCCTCTTACGAGGGCACTTTCGTTACATTCGAGTCGAGCATCACTAATCATAAACTTAGTTCATCTCGTTTCGTCAAACATGTAAGTCTGAGGGTGTATAATCTCTCTTTATTTATTGTTATTTACCTTTTTGTATCACTAGTGTAAGGTTTATGTCGTAAATACCAATTAAAACCGATTTCTAAAACTTTATTTAAAACCCTTTTTACGGATTTCCAGTAGACAAACCGTCGAGAAAGGACGCAGCAACGTCTGCGCCTCTTCGAAGGAGCGCAGTGCCTGCTGCGCCTCTTCGAAGGAGCGCAGTGCCTGCTGCGCCTCTTCGTGAGGCTGCCGCAGTTCCTGCTTCCTTTCTTCTTCCTTCGTCCTCTGTAAATTCGTTGTTCTTTGTTCCGTTTCGTTTGTTTTCCTTAATTCTTTGCCTCAATAACATAATAATTTCATATGTATATTAATTATCATTCATTAACACGTATAATTCGTCATTAAATCCGACTTAAATCCCAAGTAATCTCATATTTGCGGGTTTTCGTCATTAAATTCAATTCCGGGTTGTAGAAATTCAATTCGTTCATATTGAGTTTCTGGAATTCGATCTTTGATATATTTTCATCTGTCTTTTGTCATATTCGTCATTAATTCATCGTCAATCCATCATATTTAACCTAATTAGTTTGTTTAATTTGTTAATCAATCATTCACTCATGTAAATAATTCGTTTGCATCCGTCTCATCCATGTTTTATTGTTTTTATGACCTCATTCACATGTAAATAATCTATTAATTACTTCCATCCGAGTAAATATATTAATCGATCCTTAAATTCATCAATTAATATTAAACGATTTGCAGTTCCGGCTTCACAGCCAGAACTCACCCTTGGAACAGACGCAGCAACTGCTGCGCCTCTTTCAAAGGGCGCAGTCCTGTTGCGCCTGTTCCAGGTTGATTTCTGTCTCTGAACTTCCGTTCTGCTTTGACCTAGTTTAATTAGCTTACGTATAATTAACTATTATCCGTATTATCCCTTAATTCCTGTTCGTTAATTTCTTTCTTTTATTCTTTTTCTCAAATTATCCGTTTTAAAGGTATTTTCGACATAAATCAATTATTCCATTGTAATTATTGTAATTTTATTTATTGTGTTTATCATATCTCTTGTATCATTTGTATGCCTTCACATGAAATTGAGCACTAAATTCCTACTTCGACATTAATTGTATGTTAAATTAATTGTTCACCGACTTAGTATTAATTCACATGCTAGGATTAAAACTTGGATGTTGCATTGCATGCATTTAACCGACGATATATCGAGTATAGACAATCTTCCCTAATCATTAGTAGAGGCCGCTATCGAGGCGGGCGGGATTAGGTGTTCGATCAAAAGAGCTTCCTAATACGTACCCTCACCCCTTACTCCAGATCTCTGTGAACATCCGTGTTCATTGGCATCCACGAGAGTCATTCTACACATAGAATGCTAAGGGTAACGAGTTCTTGGTGTTCATGTCTCTACTTTGTGTCTTGACATGACACGAGGTATTCGAACGGTTCCAATTTCCCATAAAAATTGGTGGCGACTCCACAAAATGCAAACGCTTGTTCTCCTGCCAAGCGCCCCCGTGGCCCATGTCCAAATATGGTTACATTTGGCAGGGGGTGATGGAGATGCGAATGGGAGAATATGTTATGAGGGGTATACGAGTTAAGCTCGGGTGAGAGGTAACTTTTATCAGGTGGTAACTTACGTGATCAGGATTGACTGGTTGGATGTGATTATGGGTCTGTGATATATATAAATGTTTGTGTGAGGTTCGGACCTCACAAGAAGTGGTATGGTGTGATTATTATAAAGTTGTTATTTGAATGTTCTGTGATGCATGTTGGGTACGCTAATCTAATTGAATGATATTCAAAAAGGTAATAATTTGATTGATCTGGCATGGTTAGTTATAATTATATGTGTATTTATAATACATGTGTATTCCGTGAAATGGTAGGGATGATGTTCATGAGGTGCTCATCTATTTATTCATATAATATCTTGCGTTGTGATTTAGCAAAATGGATTTGAATAAGTTTTCTTATCCGGGAAGTTGTACTGAGTCAGTGCTTATGGGAATTGTATGTGGTTGTGATGTTTCTCGATGTGGTTATTGTGCCTCGGGTGGTGATCTGGGTACGGTACTTCGTGTTGTGATGCGGGTATTTTTGCGCTGCGGTGCGGCTGTTGGTGGCGGTGTTGTGATGCCGTCACCGGTTGTGGTGGAGTATATGGGGTGATTACGATTTGAGTTTCGAAAGTACATACCAGTTATGCACATATTGTTGTTTTGTTGCTGTTGTTTCTTGTAAGTTTCGGTTAGACATATAGACTGTTGTTTTGTTTGTTGATGTTTATTGCTAGTTTCAGCTTGGGAGTGAGGGTAGAATATGGTATGGAAGAGAGTTGTATTTGTTTCCGTGGTTGTCATGGCATAGTGATATTTTGTTGATGGGCCAGAGTTGTGAGAAGTTATTATAGTAATTTTGAACTTGTTTTAAGATGAGGAATCGGTAGACATAGTCATGGTAAGCGATTTGTGGACCATGTGTTGTACTGATCTGAAAGCTGCAGGTGGTTCATAATCTTCTGTTGAGACAGTGAGTATAGGGTGTTGGAAATTAGTGGCATGTTAAGTTATGTATGAGTTTTGCGGTAATGAAAGAAAAGAATTGTGGATCATGAGTTATGAGTATGGAGATAGGTGCAGGTATAGAGGATTATGTCGTTTTGGCAGTAATAGGGAACAATTGAAGTTTTGGTTAAGCTAAAGATTTTTAGGTATAGGTTAGGTGGTGTGACGAGTGAATTGACGTATGAGAATTGTTTAAGTACGAGAGCCGTAGATATATGCATGGCGAGTGTTTAGAGTATAGGTGTTTATCTTTGACATGCGGTGGTGATGAAGATAATAAGAAGATATAGCTAGGATCTAGTATTAGTGAGTTACGAGGACGTAACATTTATCTTAAGAGGTGTAGGATGCGGCAAAGAGAGTTTAATGGTTGTACAGGTTGTAGTAGATTTGGAAGTTTGAGTCTTAATGTAGAATAAAATATTGATTTGTGTTGTGGTTGATTTTGTTAAAGGTCATAACCGTGCTTATAGCAGTGTGATGCTTAGGCGTGTGAGAATATTTCGATAGTGTTGACAGTTGGATGATGACGTATATGAGTTCTATAGTGTTGACAGTTGGAGGACGAGGTTATGAGTGTGAGTAAACTTCAAGGACGAAGTTCCTTTTAAGGGTGGTAGAATGTAACATTCCGTTTGATGTCTATGAGTATCTTGATATTGGATTTGCTAGTGGATGATATATTACGGAGTTAGCAGCGTTTGCGGATGGTAGTTGCTCGTGTATAGAGTTAGTGTCGAGAGAGGCTATAAGGTGGTGGATACGATATCGTGAGCCATGTTGTGGAGGTAGACATAGTTGGTGGAGTTGGTGTTGAGAGTTCATATTTTATAGGTTGGGTTTTCGTTTGAGTTCTTAGCTATGTTGTTGTGTCTTGGTCGAGTTAGTATGTTTGTTTTTATGTATGGGTTGAACTTCGGGGACGAAGTTCTTTTTAAGGAGGGAAGACTATAATACTACGGTTTTATGAGGCTCTGGGTACTCTATCGAGTGGGCCTTACTCTATCGAGTAAGGGTGTTTTGATTTAAGAAACAATATTCTGTCTGTAGGGTACTCGATCGAGTACCTTGGGTACTCGATCGAGTAAGTGGCACTCGATCGAGTACGTCAGTTACTCGATCGAGTAGCTCGGTTTACGGGTAATGTTTTGTCGGGTTTTGTTAATAACACGGATTAGTATATAAATCTTTCCGTCATCTTCATAATACACATTTACAAACCTAATCACATTGGAAAAAAGATTCAAGTTACGTTCTTCGCATTCATCCGTCTTATTGACAAATCCCGGAGCTTGAGAGGTCGGATTTCACCGTTCTTTAAATCCTTGTGATCCTTGCGTCGAGGGTAAGATCTACGTACCAATTTTATAGTAATTAGTTAAGTTTGTTTAAACCCTAATTTGGGGGTTTGGGGGTTTGTGTTAGTTTTTGTATGGTTAGTGATTATGTGATTATGTGTTAGGAGGAGGATTCGTAGAAGAGGCATTTTGATACAGCTGTTGAGATCGTCTGCGTGTGTTGCATTCCAGGTAGGGTTTCCCTACTCAGTATTAGTCACATAATGTGTTGGTTGTTGGTTGTGATTATTGTATAATATCATACTCGTATTGTGACGGTTGTGATTGATTGTATCTGTTTGTGTTCTTTGGGGTGCGTCCCTGGCTGAGTGGGGTCACTTGCGGGAGTGGCTTCACGCCCATTATTCGCCTTCTGTGGAACCCGCCACAGAAGGGATGTGCACATGAATGGATTTGGGTTATCGCTCTATGGTATGAGCGGGGCTTAGGTGGGAACGGCTGCGGTCCCCCACTGGCGGTGTGGAGTAACCTGTTGCGATGGGTACTCTGGCAGAACTACACACTTTAGTGTGTAGTTAGTGATGAGGAGTTGATTATGGAGTTTGGGTTACATGACGATTGAAATGTGTTGGTTTCTGTCTTGTTGTAATTATATATGATTGTGTGATTAGTACTGACCCCGTCTTTGTTTTGAAAAACTGTGGTGATCCATTCGGGGATGGTGAGCAGTTGTTGAGCAGGTATGAGTCGAGACATATGGGCTAGCTGGGATGTGTCACCACGAGATGATAGAGTCTTCCGCTGTAGTTTTGAGTAGTTGTCAGACATTTTGTTTTGTTGTTAGACATTTGGTTTGAGAACATGTAACCGTATTTTATCAGTTGGTTTTGGATTGTAATCACTAAACTTTATACTTTTAGATGTTGTTTCTTTATTGTCTTTTGATTATCATTGCCTTGGGAAACCGAGATGGTGATATCTTTATACCTGAGTGGTCCTGGTAAGGCACTTGGAGTATGGGGGTGTTACACGTAGTGATTCGGAGGAGGCGAGGTCACGCGAGGTTGTTGGTAGTTACTAGCATGATAGAGAGGATGAGCCGTCGGATGACGGTTCCGAGGAGGAGGAGGATGCTGGAGAGTATCGGGTCCAAGAGAATCCGTCATCGCAAAGATTGTTGAGTCTGAGGTTGGACCGGGATAATAGAGGAAGCTATTCGAGTGTTATAGAGACGTCCTCTAGCACCGATAGGTCGAGGAGTCCGAGGAGGGATAGTTCTCGGATCCTGAGAGAGCCCGTTCCTGGTGGTCCTAGTAACATTGGCATCCTACGGAGTTTTGGTGGACACATTGCGTTCAACTATTGGTCGGACCCTAACCCGGAGAATATAAGGTCGTGGATCAAGCTCTACGAGAGGTCGAAAGCTGCGAGGAAGATTAGGGAGATATGTTTCAGTGAGGCTGTTGCCGCTAGGGTACAGGCGAGCGCGCTTGGGGTTTTGAGGGAGTGTTTTACCACCGGTCTAGACGATAACCTCCTTAGTGCTTTTATCGAGAGGTGGCACCCGGATACTAACACTTTTCATATGCCTTTTGGAGAGATTAGTATCATGCTCTATGATGTCCAACATATTCTTGGGATACCTGTTAGTGGTGAGCTCGGTGCGTGTGGACGGTTTGGCCGAGGCTGATGATAGTGGTCTGAGGGGGAAGATTGCGAGGTTTTATGGAGTTCCTGAGTCCGATGTTGTACCACCGCGCTATAAAAATGGCGGTTTACTTACATCGGACTTGAGGAATGTTGTTTACCTAGGGAACGAGCATGACTCGTTACGGGCTTACCTCTTGATTTTACTGGATCATACTCTTTTCATGGATAAGAGTGGTGATAAGGTGTCCGCTCAGTTGTTGCCCTAGTTTGATAGCCTTGATCGGGTTGGTTCCTATGCTTGGGGTGCCGCTTATTTGGCTTACTTGTACCGACAGTTAGGGATAGCATCGCGCTGAGATAGTACTGGTGTTAGTGGGTGTCTACCGTTACGCCAGGCATGGATATACGAGTACTTTCCTAGGTTCCGACCCGGCGGTGGTTTCTTTTTTTAGGACCGTCCTCTTGTTGAGGCTTGGGCCAGTTTGCCTCGGGGTAAGGGTGATTCTCATACTTTTCAGATGTATCATCATAGTTTGGACGATCTTAGGTCGGAGCATGTCCGATGGTTGCCCTACGGGAACCGTCCCCAGGGAGCTTGCAGAGTATCGCTTTACTCGGGTTTTATCAGGCATCTTGATATAGTAGAGTCGTACCAGCCGGATCGGTGCATGCGTCAGTTTGGGTATATTCAGACTATCTCGGTCCCGACGCCTATTGCGATTGTTGAGTCTCGGGCAGCGAACGGGACTTACAGGCTGGACTTCGGGCAAGAGCCCAATAGTACATGGGGGAGCGAGAAATCCATCACACCGTTATGAAAACTGTCAAGGAAAGCATACATGCCTTTCGAATATGGTGATGGATACATGACCTGGTATGCGGAGATTTCACACCCCTATTTGTATCCCCCTCACACCGCATCCATTTTCGGTCTGTCGAGTTTCATGAGGAGCCAGAGGTCGCCCTAGCTCTTAGTCGTAAATTCAAGAATGTCTTCCAGCAAAGTAGTGAGGAGGTCGAGAGAGAGACTCTAGAGGATTTGTTTGCGGACATGCGTCTCTACTATGAAGACGTGTATGACGACTAGTTTGTTTTTATTTTTTATTTTTGTCTCTTTGTTCGGATTATGTTTGTATGGATATTTTAGTATCTTTGTATGGATAATTTTTATGGTTTTTTTTAGATTTTAGATTTTTTAATTTTAGTAATTTTTTTATTGATCGATCCCGTAGTTAAACGATACAAATTAATACGTAGTTAAATTGAAATGAAACGATGACATAAATTGAAAATACAATTTAATTAAAACATAATTAAATAACTATCGAACTTAATTATCTTCCGATGAAGAAGATGCCGATTCCTGATCTTGTTCATAATCTTGAGCCTCAATTTCTTCAGGTTGGGTAGCCACATATTGATCCAATAAATTAGTGATGTAGAGATAAACATTTCCTAGGTTGAGCACTCTACCGGCACATAAGTCTGATAGTCTTGCGTAATCGAGCACAGTTAGGATGCGCTCAAAATAGACAAAGAGATCACTTCTTAACCTGCGAAACTCCCACATCTTCCCGGTTAATATTTCATCAGAAACAACCTCATCAGTAACTGCTGGAGTTACTATGTGATTCGGGTTTCCGGCTAAGATGATACAAAGGCTACCAAGTGGAGGATTTTCAAGAAAGTGTCATACAGTGGCACTAGGAACCACTAATTCAAGTCGAGAAACTAGCACTGGTAAATTTTGAACAATTAGATCGATTCTTAGTTGATAAGCTCTGATTTGCTGAGTATTTATGAGAACCATTTTAGTATTGTAGTGAGTGAATAGGATTGGATGTTGTGATTGAAATTGACATAGAATGGGCTATTTATAAGAAGTCGGATTATAACGGTTATTTTTGAATTATAACGGTTATTTTTGAATTGTAACGGTTAGATTTTTGAATTATAACGGTTATTTTTGAATTATAACGATTATTTTGAATTATAACGGTTATTTTGAATTGTAACGGTTATATTTGAATTATAACGGTTATTTTGAATTGTAACGGTTATATTTGAATTATAACGGTTATTTTTGAATTTTAACGGTTATATTCCCTCCATTTTGTCTCAATCTCAACTATATTAACATATTCATCTTCTTCTAGTTTTCAATCATCCTCATCTTCTTCTACTTTTCACTTCTATTTTCTTCTTCATCTCTCTACTAATGTCGACATCATCCTCAATGTGGAGAAACCACCCAATTGAAGGCCTTAATTTTAAGAATCAATGTTGCAATCGTTGTGGCAAAAACGCTATCATCAAGATTTCCGGGTCAATTAATAATCCAATGAAAGCGTATTTTAAGTGTTTAGATTGCAATAATTTTGTGTCGTGGTTGACTGAAGATCATTTGACAATAACAAAAAGGTTGAAGATAGCATGTGAAGATGAAGGTGATGATGCATCAAGTGGAAATGTCATGAAAGAGCAAGTGATAGGTTTAAAAGAAGAAATTTCGGGTTTGTCAAGGATGATGAAGTTTTATTTCAAGTGTATCTTGTATTTGTTTGTTTTCCTTATGTTAGTCATTGTTATGAAGTAGTGAGTATTTGCAAAAATTTCCAAATTTGTATCAATTGTCATGAATTGCAGAAATTTCAGAATTAGTAACATGATTGTTATGGTTTTCAATAAATATATTAGATTACACAAGTGAACTTAATAGTTTTTTCAATCCGAACAACTATTAATTAAGATAATTGTCGCACTATCAGAATTTTGGCTTCTCCGACGTCTTCTCGGGGTCTCTCTCATGAATGCTTGCAAATTCTCAATGTTTTGCTGGTACAAAGTATCTAGGTGAGCAAGACTGGCATCTCGGAAGGCCAACCAAGCGGGATGAAGTGGCGGCATAGGCAGACTCTCAGGGGGGGGGGGGGGGGGGGGCTCTAGAATGCAACCGCATCCAATGGCTATGGTGTAGTACAATCCACAAAATACCATACGGTAGTCGGCCTTCCGTTCGGGTCTTCAAAGGCATGATAGTTTTGCAACTTCCTTCCCAAACATTCTTCCCGTCTTTCCCTCGTGTATGACCAATCACACATATCGTCCAGTTGAAAAGCGTTGCAAAAACTAGCAAATTGTCACTACACCTCCAATGGTCCGGCCCACAACTAATCTGCTCAAAAAACTCAACTCTTCGAAGTCCTACCTCAAACCCTGTCATACCGGTGAATGGTGATCGATAAGCTCCAAAAACCTCTGTGTATATATCGTCGCTCCTCATCTCCCTCAAACACCATTCCCGGATAATATATAATCTGTCTCTTGGCCTCGTTGGGCGTGAGTATTACCCGGAACCCACAATGACCGTCATCTCCAACATCCACCCAACCATCGAAGTGGCCCCACAGAACCTCAGGAACACCCCACCGTTTGGCCTATGATGATATAAGGCCAATGGTAAAGTTCCTTCCCAAAGGAGCGCCGGGAGGTCCTGATTCAAAATCACCAAGTCTTTGTTGTGATTGATCTGCATTTGTTGAACCGTGAGTACTTGGTTTCCCGAACTTCCTTTCTGCATGCTCATTAATAGGGGGTGGCAAAATCTCTTGGTCCTCCGGGTGAGAGAAATCACGCAACAAGTCAATGACCGCCCTTAGTTTAACCGGGTCACTGTTTCTCACACCGTCAACTAATTCCTCAAATAAATCACCATCATTTTTCGGCATTTGTTGAGGAATATCATACACCAATGTCTTCCAAAAGACATGAATATCCTCGAGATGGACCCTCCTACCTCTTTTGTGCAAAGATACCAAATTGCATGCACAAGGTAATCCATGAGTCGTTCGTAGCACGTGTCGGCATCCATCCACCAACCCGATACCGAAACCAAGGCCTCTCAAAAGTTCTTTCTCCATTAACTCTATGGCCTTAGTAGACACGTTCCCTTGCAATAAGGAGAAAGTACGGGATGTTATCCTTAGTTTACCCATTTCATCTTCGAGTTCTTTCTTAATCTTTGAGTGTTGACCTTCTAGCATGCCGTGGATACGGGACCACATGGTGTCAAGTGTGAGATGACTTGATTTCAACCAAGCCTTCAATAGAGAATGTGCTGACTCAACACGGGAAGTTGTCGTGTTACCAAGATGGAAGACCTCGTTTGTATAGCATAAAACGAACTTCCCTGCGTGGTCACCCCAAGCTCTCCGTATATAATCGGACATACATCTCCACTTACGACAGAAACACTCCCAAGCGTGCTGAAACGCTTCCTCGGTAACTGCATTGGTCACCTTAATCCAACCGTCTTCTGGATTTGTGATGACATGTGACTTCATACCCTCAGTTTTGTATAATGTCAAGTCTTTTGCATTGATGGCTTTGTTCACATGCCATCGACACGACAAATGATCAACCCCGGGAAATACTGCCGCCTTAGCGCTAATCAAACCCAATTCCCGGTCGGTGGCAAAAACAGAAGGGGACGCTCCGGTGACATCTAAAATATCAGCTAACTTCTTCAACAGCCACTTGTAATTCTCCTCAGACTCGGTAGGAATCATCGAACATCCAATTAAGAAGGACGATCCCGTGGGTGTCACACCAACCATCTCAATGAGTGGATTCTTGTAAGTGTTGGTTTTATAAGTCGAATCCATGATGACCACGTAAGGATAAGCCCGGGACAACTTAATCGCTTCAGGATGTGCCATGAAAATGTGAGTCAACTCTTTTGACTCGGAATCAATCTCGTGCCAATGGACGTATTTCGCTTCTACCGCTAGAGCCAACATTTGCTGAGCGGTGTTTCTTTTACCCCTAACTTCTTTCCTAATTTTCCTTGTTTCATTATATAGTTGGGTGCTTGACGGTTGAGGTTTTAGGGGGTTTTCAAATGAAGACCATTTTTAATATCCCTCGGTAGAACCCCGACCATTGTTTGTTGCCTAACATATGCCTTCTCTTCCGCGTCTGATACGTGCATTTTATATAGTCTTATTAGCCTATTTTATGCACGTATTTCTATGCTTTTATCGTGGTTTTATGCTACGAAATGCCCCGAATATGCTACTTTGGTTTGTTTTGTCTTATTTGCAGGAATGAACCCAAAAGTAGTGAAATCAAGCCTTTTACCATCCTTTTAGCATGAATTTGGAGGAAGAGTGAATTTGGAGCGGGAATGAAGCTATTTTGAGATGCGCATTGGAGTAAGGAAGTTAGGCGAGCCAAGAGAGTGCTTCAATTTGCTAGTTCCTGCTTGTAAGAGCCATATCTCGAGTTCTACAACAGTTATTAAGGTGATTCAAGTTGGAGGTGAAAGCTTATCCTCTTAGCTTTCCAACGCCACCAACCACGCCCTATTTGTCCAAGTAACGAAGGAATGGCAGCCGTTTGAAGTTCAGTGCGCGAAGCAGGAATTACACGCTGAGAAGTGCTCGATCGAGAACTATTTCTATTCGATCGAGAGCTACTTCTTCTCGATCGAGTGATTAAAGGGAAAGAAGTCTTCGATCGAGAGGAATTGTTCTCGATCGAGAGGAATGCTGAGGAATTGTTCTCGATCGAGAGGAATGCTAAGGAATATCACTCGATCGAGAGTCTTAAGTGCTCGATCGAGCAACAATCTTTTACGGGCTTGGGCTTTTAGCTTAATTTCCGTCAATTAGGTTAATAAATCCTATTTTTCTTATAAATAGGATAGGAGGACGTCATTTGTAGGGGATCCGGGGCTTCTCCTCTCTAATTACTCTTAATACTCTGTCACTTTTACACTGTTGTTTTGCTCTTTCTTTTCCGGATTAAAATTCAGTAATTGTTTCTCTCCCTTTTCTCTTTCTTTTTAATGTTTATTTATTGTTCTTATTTCTATTATCCTTGTTTCCCTTTAATTATGCATAGCTAATTCCCCTAGTATGTTAGGATTAGGGAAGCCGTGGTAGCGATGTTTTAATTGACTTATATAGATTAGTCTTGCGATAGGAATTGTATTAGGCAATTTAATTGTTATCCGGTCGAATGAATGCATGCAGGAGACCATAAATTTAGTTAACCCCGACCTAGATCGAAAGATTGGAAGGGAAGGCTTGCTTAATTACAATAGGGTATTGCAGTGAGGGCGAAAGCTAAGCTATTTACGCTCTAGGGCGGTTTAAGGACCGAAAGGTGACGACCATAGCTCTTCTTATCAATAGTCTAATCGCCTTAGTATTCCCGATAGTATAAGATCTGATAGCTGCCACGGTAGACCGACTCCTAGCATACTTCCTTCTCTTACTGTTAATTCTTTTCCCTCACGCCCCCCCAGCATTGTGACATTAGACAGATAAATAGACAAATAGATAGTACACCGCCTCCCTGTGGAGATCGACCCTACTTACCGCTGACTTCTGTTAGTAGTATCTAGGTATTTTATTTTTGGTACGAAACGACAGTATCAAATTTTGGCGCCGTTGCCGGGGAGGCAATCTATTTATTTATTTGTTTAATTTTATCTGTTTTTAGCCTCAGGGGATTTTTCCCTTGAGGCTGTTTTAATCTTTTTCCTTGAGTGCTGTTTTGATAGGCCTTACAGGTACTACCTAGACAGCTCTAGGTGAAAGACCGTCAAAGGGAAGGCTTGAGTACCTTTGACCCGTCACCAATGTTCTATTATATGGAACAGCAGGTGATTTACTGCGGGAGATGTGGTGCTGCTGGGCATGATGCAGTTTGTTGTCTGACAGGGAATGACGAAGCTTACGCGTTCCAACAGCGTAGACGAGCTAGTCAAGCAGCTGTAGTTGTGCCGCCACAATCACCCTATCAATGGCCACCGCAACGAGATCCTCCCGATATGCAAGAAGAAGAATTCAAGGAGCTGAAATCTTTAATGGAGACAATTGCATCTCAATTGCAAGCTCAGCAAGATTATGATAGACAATTCTACTCGCGAGTTGATGAGCTCAAGTCTGTAGTTGCTCAGTTAGCAGCCGATATGCAAGAAGAAGAGGTATACCTTGCTGAGAGCGGTTTTTCCCCTGAGGAAACCGTATTGCCCAATGCTGAAGATGACCTCTATGACTCCGACGACGAGTTTCTATCGTATTTCCAGAGTTTACGCGAAGATTTCAGCCCCACCCAGGAATTATCACTCGATCGAGTGACTTATATTAGTCGATCGAGTGATTTGCCAGGAGAAACTGCTCGATCGAGTAATATCACTGCTCGATCGAGTGGAATTCGAGAGGAAATTGGTCGATCGAGTGACTATTTTGCTCGATCGATCGAGTTGGCCATTGGGAGCTATGATTCGTCATGTGGTTTAATTTAGATGACGATTTTGACGATGATAATTACGGTGAATCCCCTTTATTCAAAGTGAGTTAGATGCACTTGAGGCCGAGATTTACGGGACGAATTCCACCGAGGGCGACGAAAGGACAAAATGAGTCGGTATTTGCTCCTAGCATGGATGAGGTATTACATTCTTGTGTCAGTGATTCCATTGTTGAAAGCAACCAACCTGAGGTAGTAAACGATAATTTTATTATTGTTTGTTTTAATAGTATATTGCCTTGTTTGACTCGCGCTATCTCTTTTAATGCTATACCCCCTTCTATGTGGACGCGTAATTTGACGATTTTTCACCATCCTTATCGTCACAAAATTTTTAATCTGAAATGGAGCCCTAGACTATCATTACTTGCTCCCGAGTTCCTATATTTTGTGGATAAATTTAGGAGCTCCCATAGGAAATTTGTTAGACTTAAATGTTTACATACCTTCATTTCCTATTTCTCTATTATTCCACTTTGGTGCTACTTATGCTTCTTTGTAGCACATGCGCAGATGTACGATCTAATGCTGCGCGCTTTAAGCTGTTTTGATTGTAGCTGATTATAGAGCTCGAAGAAAAGAAGGTCGAGCTGGGACCTGACTGAAGCTAGCGCTACCCGGGAGGCAACCCGGCGATTTTATTTTACTTTTTATTCACTTTCAGTTGTAATAAATGGTTTTTATACCATAGACTTTCTCAGTATGCTTGTCTTGTTAGTTTGTGGGCTGTTTTTCATTGCATTTTGCAGGAACACGCTGAGAATCACTCGATCGAGTGGATTTTCTACTCGATCGAGCACTTTTACTGACGAATTCACTCGATCGAGTGAAACATTTACTCGATCGACCACCTGCAAGATGAGAAATTACTCGATCAACCACAATTCCCTTCGATCGAGCAGTTTTTGGATGCCCTTTCACGCTTTTGACTTGGATTAGCTTCCTGAGACGGTTTTCCGGGCCCTTAGCAACCTCCCATTTCATGGTCGGTTTGGGGAGGTCCCCTTATTCGCGCATTTTGTGAGTTTTCCGCTTTTACTCTCTTTCTCCTTTAGTTTGCATTTCCTTTCCATGTTTTGGTACAATGGGGGCATTGTACGGTTTGGTTTGGGGAGGTTATGCATCCATATCTGTGTCTGCATATTGTTTTTATTGCATTTCAGTTATCACATTTAATTTATGTTTGCATTGTTGTTTATTTTCGTTAAAATTCAATAAAAATCAGAAAATTGTTAAAAATTCAAAAAATTTCACGTTTAATTTAGCATATAGGTTGAGTCGGAACGGTAGATTTCAATGATGAAATTGCACTGCAACCGTCTTTTTGCTTAAGCCTTGCATTAAACTGTTATCTTTTAGCTTTGTCTTATTGCATATCTACGAGTTAATGTTTAATTTAGCTGAACGAATAGACTTGACCTGAAATTTTGGCAACGTACTTATAATTTCTAAGGAATTAGAGCCTTATAAACTGGTGTCATTTGTGACCAGTTTCATGTAGGATTGTGAGTAGTTACTCCTTGCATAACATGTATCATTAATTTGCACATATATGAAATTCAATTGCTTTTTGCCTACATACATTCGGGTTAGTGGTTGGTGTCACATGCAGGGAGGTGCTTACAATTTCCCTTTCTTTCATTTTTTTTTTACCCATTTAACTCCACATTAGCCAAATTTGCCTGTTGACCCTTAACTACATTCCAAATTTAGCCTGCCTTGTCACGCTAGTTTAGATTGTTTTTGCGGTATATTGTCTATTGTATCAAGTTTGGCTTGTGTATATTGATTCGGAGTTGGTAATTTATGAAGAAAAGGAGGATGATGAAAAAAGACGTGAAAAAGAAGAAAAAAAAAAGAGAAGTTGAAAAAAAAAGGAATTCGAAAAAAAAAAGAAGAAAAAAAAATTCGAAGAAAAAGAAGAAGAAACCGGAAAATAAAGAAAGAAAAGAAAAAAAAATTCGAAAAAAAATGTTGTTAGGTTGACGGTTTCTGCTCCTATGATCTATCTTACATCATATGAGGAGTATGTTTGGTTTGGTTTGGTGAGATTTTATGCCAAATGAAGGGGCATGTGCTTAATTCATAATTGAGTTGGAAATGGATATGTTTCATATGGTTTTGTTTAGGTACTAGCTTGATCACCTATACCTCCACATTCCCATAATTGTTTTGCCTTTTCTTACCCATTGCCTCACTTTACCATATTTTTGTAAGCCCTCGGCTGTGACAGGACCTTGTTTGGTTGGAATGTGTGTACGGTAGCTAGAATTGTCTATCATATTGGTTGCATGCATGTTTATGTGGGTCGTAGTCTAGGTGAGCGACTATTTTTCTTTCTCTCTTACATATATATGTTCACCCTTTGCTTCATGAGAGAAGAGTGACCCGTGAGAGTCCGATTTTAAAGGTCTTGCAAGGTCGACGGTTCAAATTTTATTATAGACATCTTACAACTCGTTTGCATTTGACTATTTGCTATAGGTGTTAGTTTGCTTGCATTAAATTGGCTTAAGTGGGCATTTGTAGCTAGCTCTGAGTTATCTTTTTCCGTTCCTTTAGTTGCATTTTAGTTTACTCGGGGACGAGTAAAGGTTTGGTTTGGGGAGATTTGATACGTGCATTTTATATAGTCTTATTAGCCTATTTTATGCACGTATTTCTATGCTTTTATCGTGGTTTTATGCTACGAAATGCCCCGAATATGCTACTTTGGTTTGTTTTGTCTTATTTGCAGGAATGAACCCAAAAGTAGTGAAATCAAGCCTTTTACCATCCTTTTAGCATGCATTTGGAGGAAGAGTGAATTTGGAGCGGGAATGAAGCTATTTTGAGATGCGCATTGGAGTAAGGAAGTTAGGCGAGCCAAGAGAGTGCTTCAATTTGCTAGTTCCTTCTTGTAAGAGCCATATCTCGAGTTATACAACAGTTATTAAGGTGATTCTAGTTGGAGGTGAAAGCTTATCCTCTTAGCTTTCCAACGCCACCAACCACGCCCTATTTGTCCAAGTAACGAAGGAATGACAGCCGTTTGAAGTTCAGTGCGCGAAGCAGGAATTACACGCTGAGAAGTGCTCGATCGAGAACTATTTCTATTCGATCGAGAGCTACTTCTTCTCGATCGAGTGATTAAAGGGAAAGAAGTCTTCGATCGAGAGGAATTGTTCTCGATCGAGAGGAATGCTGAGGAATTGTTCTCGATCGAGAGGAATGCTAAGGAATATCACTCGATCGAGAGTCTTAAGTGCTCGATCGAGCAACAATCTTTTACGGGCTTGGGCTTTTAGCTTAATTTCCGTCAATTAGGTTAATAAATCCTATTTTTCTTATAAATAGGATAGGAGGACGTCATTTGTAGGGGATCCGGGGCTTCTCCTCTCTAATTACTCTTAATACTCTGTCACTTTTACACTGTTGTTTTGCTCTTTCTTTTCCGGATTAAAATTCAGTAATTGTTTCTCTCCCTTTTCTCTTTCTTTTTAATGTTTATTTATTGTTCTTATTTCTATTATCCTTGTTTCCCTTTAATTATGCATAGCTAATTCCCCTAGTATGTTAGGATTAGGGAAGCCGTGGTAGCGATGTTTTAATTGACTTATATAGATTAGTCTTGCGATAGGAATTGTATTAGGCAATTTAATTGTTATCCGGTCGAATGAATGCATGCAGGAGACCATAAATTTAGTTAACCCCGACCTAGATCGAAAGATTGGAAGGGAAGGCTTGCTTAATTACAATAGGGTATTGCAGTGAGGGCGAAAGCTAAGCTATTTACGCTCTAGGGCGGTTTAAGGACCGAAAGGTGACGACCATAGCTCTTCTTATCAATAGTCTAATCGCCTTAGTATTCCTGATAGTATAAGATCTGATAGCTGCCACGGTAGACCGACTCCTAGCATACTTCCTTCTCTTACTGTTAATTCTTTTCCCTCACGCCCCCCCGCATTGTGACATTAGACAGATAAATAGACAAATAGATAGTACACCGCCTCCCTGTGGAGATCGACCCTACTTACCGCTGACTTCTGTTAGTAGTATCTAGGTATTTTATTTTTGGTACGAAACGACAGTATCAGCGTCCAATCCTGCAAAGTGCCGATCCGCGTCCTTATAAACGGCTACGTTGTGGTTGTGTAGTCCACCACCCTCGGAGGTTAAAATGTTCCACACTATCGTCACTTGATCATTTTTAGACACGAAATTTTGAAAGGCACGAATACGAAACTTGCATGAACACTTTTGCGACCTCCTTGGTTTTTCAAGATCATTCGATTCTTCTGGTAACCCATGTCTTTTACATCGAAAATAACTTGCCAATAACCCGTTCTTTTTTCTGTTTTTAGCTCCGTTATTAGCTTTAACCTAAGCAAACCCATTCTCGAATGCGACTTTATTAGCCCAACTAAAAGCATCGTCACGCGTTTCGAAATCTATAGTAGTCTCGAACAACGAGTTGTAATCAAATGAATTCTCGCCAAAAGTCTCCCACGAATCCTGTTACAAGCAATACGGGCTATAGTAAGACAATAATAAACACTCATAACCTAAATAAATTGCGTAAAACGAAAGGAAAACACAATAACACGAGCAATTCATGCCTAAAACATGAGACTCAACAATCGACCGTGGCCAAACATTATTTTCCAACGATCGACCATGGCCAAACAAGGAAAACCAACTTTCAACCATGGCCAAACAATGAAAATCAACGTTCAACCATGGCCAAACATTGATTTCCATTGTTCAACCATGGCCAAACAATGGATTCCAACGTTTGGACCATGGCAAAAGTGGAAATCCAACGTTTGGATCATGGCAAACGTGGAAATCCATCGTTTGGTCCATGGAAAACGTGGAAATCCATTGTTTGGTCCATGGCAAACGTGCATTTCCACCGTTTGGACCATGGTCTGAACGTTGGTTTCCAACTTTGGTCCATGGTTCAACTTTCGGGGGATAATTTTCAGATTTACGCACAAAAATCAAAATTTCGCTACTACTAAGTTAATACGTGAAGTAAATCAACTATCGAATAGAATTAACGATGCACAAAAAATATTGAAAATTAAGCAAATATTGAAGCGATTAAGTTGTTTACGTACCGGTGAATCAGAATCCGACATATTGTTAATTGTTGTTGTTGGTTTTTTTTTTTAATTTAGTTGAATTTGAGAGGAAATTTTTTTAGAGAGAGAAAGTCAAAAGGGCTGTTATCGTCTTTTTTATGAAAAACGTCGTCGATATTTACTAAAACGTCGTCGATATAAATCAGCCCTCCAAAGGGTCCCCATAAATTCACGGTGTAAATATGTACGAGGATACGCAATTTCTTTGCATTTGGAGTAAGCAAGTGGGCCCTACTTTATCAGATTAAAGCTGATGGAGGGGCATTTGGAGGGTATCTTTGTCATGTGATCAAAACCTCCGCGTAACAGTACATTTAGCCGTGTATTTATGGCCTAGGTTGCACCAAAACGGACACGGATACTGACACGACACGGACACGTGACACGGCATCCCATGAAATTTAGGACACGGGACACGTCATTTAAATTTAATAAAAAAGTATATTTTATAGTTATATTTGTGTGATTTTATTTTTGAAAAAGTATTGAATATTAAATTTAAATAACTGAAAGTAAAACTTACGTTAATTATAACTCATTCTCATTTCCAAAACCAAAAACCAACTTATAATCAATCTATTTCGACATTTCATTACTAGTCTAAAGAACATCATTTGTCTCCAATTCAGCTTATTTCCCCACCAAATTCAACCATATAACAATTCTCGCCATTTACCTTAAATTCAATTTGATTCCGTTTGGAGGTGTGTCCAAATACCATGGACACGGCTCAAAATACCATGGACACGTGTCGGACACGTGCCTAAATAAAAGATGAAAGTTAGACACGGCTTTACAAGTGTCCGACACGTTTTGACGTGTGTCCGACGAGTGTCGTGTCTGACACGGGAACGCTGATTAG
Organism: Silene latifolia; assembly: GCF_048544455.1. Classification (NCBI taxonomy): domain Eukaryota; kingdom Viridiplantae; phylum Streptophyta; class Magnoliopsida; order Caryophyllales; family Caryophyllaceae; genus Silene; species Silene latifolia. The sequence goes on along the minus strand of NC_133531.1, from coordinate 22,181,430 downwards.
GAGGAGTGTCCGTACAACCTAGTTTATGGCTACCCATTCTCAAGGCAATGCCGGTGAGGACTCTTATATTAAGTTCTACACAAGCAGACGATATGTAGAATGGAAAATTACTTTCTAAGAGTATCAAATCCGGTGGAATATAAACACGTATACGAGCGTTTTACATTACTAAATATACATTGTTAAATTGGTGTTTTGAAATTCATTTATAAAAAATAAATAAGTCTAATTATAAGTGAAGTCATAACCTTAAGGTATATTTTTTAATATACTCCCTCCTAGTCTGATTGTTGGTTCCTCTTTCCTTTTCGATGCTAGTCGAGTGTTGGTTCCCCTTTCCTTTTTTGGTATGTTTTGTGTGGTCTAAATTCAATTTTATGTGGGGTAAGGTGTTTTGTGTGGTCCAAATTCATTTCCTTAATTTTGATACCCAAAAGAAAGGGAACCAACAATTAGACTAGGAGGGAGTATCATTTTAAGGGAAGATAATTGGTGTTAAGAGGGGAAAAAAACAATAGTTGTTACTTAGATGGTCAAGCGATGCAAGCAGTCAAGCACGTACATAATTTGTCAATAAGCTTAACAAGAAGGTAACATCTACCTAGTATAAAAGCTAGGTTTTTTAAGGCTTTTTGATTGGCCAATAATTTTTAGGATTTGAAAAAATTTTATTTATGTGGGGCCCTCCATGTTCATCACAATTTTTAATTACTCTCTCTCTTTTTCTTTCTTTAATTACTCTTTCTCCTTTACTTTCATTAATTACACTTTATGAAAAAAAAATGGGTGAAATCTTCACATATTCATAAAAATACTTCACATTAACAGTAAAAAAAATAACTTATAAACATGCAAGTACCAAATCTCAATCTTTTCACTCATTAAAATCTGAAAATAAAAAAGTATTCTAAAAACAAATATTACTAACCATTGAAACAAAGGTTTGGGCACAATTATATTTTTTTTCATATGCTTTAATTTGCTTTATAAGGAAATTTTTGTAAAACAAGAAAAAAAATGAAAAAGAAAACATCCACCAAAAATATACTCCGTAACATAATTAGTAAGCAATATTAAATCTGGACAAAGTATTAAGTCCTTTTCAGGACCGGTATTATGGGAATTTTTTTTATAACGAATCAAGTTAAATTGGGTGAAAAGAATTAAGAAATGGACTAAGGATGATAATAGCAGTGAAATGAAGGGCAATAAGATGATGAGGAGTGGTATTATTATCAAGGGCTTTTTTCTATTATCAAAACAATTGAAATGAGTGTGTTTTATTGGTTATCTATAAGGTGGATCAACTAGGTTTTATAGGGTAAGTGCTGGCAAATTCGACCCATTGTTTTAGTGATGTTTCATTGTTTCGATTCTAGCCCATGACTAATCCGACTTAATTAACCCATTGTTTATTTTTAGAATGGACAAGTACATATGTTAGGGTTTTTACCTAAATATATAATTATTGCCTTAATGACGTTATATAGGTCAAGTGAAAGTATAAGTGAGATTATACGAGTTACGAGTCGAGTTAGGATTAGTGTACGGGTCGAAATGAGTTTTTGATACTATTTTTTGGATCGAATTTTAAAAGAAAATTGCACTAAATATAATATTAATAATTAAATCAGATTTATCGCTTACGTTTCTTTTAGTGAAACAAATATAAAAATTAAGTTTTTCTTATTTTCATTTATAAGATACATACTTATTTTGATTATCTCATAATAACCGCATTTGGTACATGGGGTTTGGGAGTTTTATTTTCAGGAATTGTTTGATTAGTCGGTACACTTATTAATTAAGAGAAATATACCGCCGAGTAATATGTGAAAAAAATATTATTTTCTAGCATTGTTTGATTAATCAGTACTCTTATTAATTTGATTTTTTAGAATTATCATAAAACTGAATTTTTAAGTGTATAATTTAAAGTATTATTATTAATATTTAATTATTATATAAATTAGATTATATAAATATTAGCTTTCTAAAAATTATATTAGTGACTTATATGTTTTACATTCACATTTAAGATACATTTATCTTTTATCCAGGGAGTCGGCGATGTTTCAACCTAAATTAACGTATTATTTCGGCCTAATTGGGTCCTAAGTCAGATTTGTCGGACGTGACCTACAAAATGACAGGTTGGGCTAGGTCAAACTTTAACAGGTATACACGGTTCAACGTTTACCAAATTTCAAATTTATTTTATTAACTTACTCGGTACTTATCTTTCGTACATATAACCCATATTAAATGCATTAATTTTTATATTAATAGTGATAGATTTAGGGACTCGTGTAGTTAGGTGTATAGTTTTAACTGGAGCCATGACGGTGATAGACTGTATATTGCCCGCATTACACTTATCCTTCAGATTCCAGTGAATTTTAAGTCCACTTCAATAAAAGGCAATCCCCATCGCTATTTGTTTTGCGATGACAATAAGCAAAAGTCATGGCCAGTTCTTACCTAAAGTGAGCATTTATATCCCAAAATCGGTCTTCAGTCATGAACACTTTTATGTGCCTATCTCCAGGGTTACAAACAAACAAGGCCTGAAGCTATTGATTTGCGACAATAATAAGCGTACATCGAGTATGACAACCATCGTAGTTTACAATGAAATTTCTGAGTATTTAATAAAGTTTTAAATTATTTATACATTTGTAGCACATAATTTGCATCGTATGGTAGTGATTAGTAAATAGTAACTGAAATTATATGTACGTCGAATTTCCAATAGTGAACTATTTATATTGTCACGACATTGCACATTTGATCACGCTTATTTTTATGCGCATGTATTTAATAATAGCAATTGATATACGATCCGTGCATTTTTTGCACGGGTTTAAAACTAGTTTTCAAGTATTGCTGAAGTATTTGGGATCAAAATCGTGGGAGGATTTGTTGATTTGTCGATTTTTATTTCTAATATTTATTAGATCATTAAAGGCGAGTTTCATATTTAACTCCTTCCAATCCAATTCAAACTACCCATTTGACTTTTTACGGTCTACGAGACGACATTTAGACCACGTTTTTCTTCATTTATATATTATTTTTTTGTGTCGAAATTATAATTTTCCGAAACCTCTTTTTATAACAAATGCAAATTTGTCAATTTTACGTATAAATTTTAAAAATTTGATTAAATATAATCGATGTCAAAATTTAACAAAGTTGACTTTAAAAAGTGATTGAGTAGTTAGGATTGGATTGGAGGAAGTATGTTTTTTGCATGTAGGAAAGTAATTGCCTAGTTATCATTCATAATCTTGAGAGTATATATACAAAGAATGGTACATGAACTTAGCCTAATTACAAGGAGATCATAAGATCTTTGCTAACAATATAATACACTAAACTAAGTAAATAATAAGAAATAATTAACATATTTACATATATTCTAACACACCCCCGCAGTCGTATCGGGAGGAACACGAACGTTAAGTCTGGCTCGGAAATCATCAAAGAGAACCGAAGGAAGACCCTTTGTGAAAATATCCGCTAGTTGATGTCGAGAGGGGACGTGATATACACGTATGTCACCTCGAGCTACCTTCTCACGAACAAAGTGAATGTCAAGCTTAATGTGCTTCGTACGTTGATGTTGTACGGGATTGCCGCGAGGTAGATGGCGTTTATATTATTGCAATAAACCAGTGTGGCCTTGGAGAGTGGGTGATGAAGCTCGAGTAATAAGTTACAGAGCCAACATGACTCAGAAACTACATTAACGACGCCTCTGTATTCGGCCTCAGCGCTGGACCGTGAGAGAGTGGGGTGTCGTTTTGAAGCCCAAGAGACGAGATTATCGCCTAGGAAAATGCAGTATCCACTTGTGGAGCGACGGGTGTCGAGGCAACCCGCCCAATCAGCATTCGTGTAGGACGTAAACCGAAGTGGAAAGTACCCTTAATGTACCGTAGGATTCGTTTGAGAGCATTCATATGAACCTCCATCGGTTGATGCATAAACAACCATACCTGTTGGATGGAATATGAGATGTCGGGACGAGTCAGCGTGAGATACTGCAAGGCACCAGTTAAGCTACGGTAGAGAGACGGTTCAGTACATGGCGGGCTTGAGTCCAAACTAAGCTTTGGTTTGGTGTCGACTGGTGCAGAGCATGGTTTACAAGAGGACATACCTGCACGTTCAAGCACTTCCATAACATATTAAGACTGGAATAAGAACATACCGTCTTTGTGACGCCTGACAGCAATGCCCAAGAAGTAACTAAGTGGACTGAGATCTTTCAATGCAAACTTTGTGTCAAGCTTAGCCATTATTGACTTTCGTAGAGAATCCGATAAAGCGGTAAGAATTATGTCATCCACATATAAAAGTAAATATGCAATATCCATACCGTTCTTGTAGATGAAAATAGAGTGGTCACATTTACTATGTGCAAAGCCGATGTCAGCAAAATAATTTGCAAATCGCTTGTACCAAGCACGAGGTGCTTGCTTGAGCCCATAAAGCGATTTACGGAGTAAGCATACATGGGACGGTCTGGTATTATCACGGTAGCCTACAGGCTGATGCATATAGACGGTTTCATTAAGAGAGCCATGAAGAAATGCATTCTTCACATCAAGTTGATGAATTGGCCATTTATGTGCGAGAGCCAAGCACAAGACCACACGAATAGAGGCCGGTTTTACCACCGAACTGAATGTCTCACCACAATTGATTCCCACCTGTTGTGTTTTACCGTCATCTACAAGACGAGCTCTGTGCCTTTCAAAAGAACCATTAGAGTGAAATTTATGACGAAAAATCCACATAGACCGAATAACATTCACATTAGGCGGTCGCGGGACTAATTCCCACGTTCCATTGCTAATAAGAGCACGATATTCGTCGTCCATAACTAACTTCCAAATAACATCGTTAAGGGCGGACACTGGGTTGCGAGGAATAGGGGAAATAGGGACGGTGGTGTTGAGGTCAAATATGGGTTTGGGTTTCCGTATTCCATGGTCTCCGCCTGTCACGGCTTTTACGATGGGAGGCTGTACCGTATTGGGTTCGTTGACTAATGGAGGAGCGGGTGAGTGCACAGGCTCGTTAGGAGAGGCAGGGGTGGGACTCGATGGTGGTGTACGTGGTGAAGTAGGCCCGGGAGATATAGGGTGGTCAATAGGGGTTTTGGTGTCTTAGTTTAACTGATGAAGGACATAAGGTGAAACAATGTGTAGATACCTCATTTCTGCACCTCCCGCCAACCACCCAGTAATGATTGGGCCGCATGTTTGGTACGCGGAGAGATTTATGACATTTTGTAAGTTTATAGACAAGTGATAGCTCAAACACTCGAGTCAACCTTATGGTTGTCATCTATGCGACGGTACGGTCGTTTTGACAGTAATTAGAGTTCATTTGGAGTTCGGGTCAGAAACCGCTTCATTTTCTAAAAAACGGTTTAAATACGGAGTCAGAATGTTCCGGAGTGTTCTAGAATTCTCTGGATATAAATTCCTTATTAAAATTAATATTTTCTAAAGAAATATCTTCCGCATATTGTGTTTTGAGAAATAAAGAAGTACATATCTACCGAAATTCCATAATAAAACGCGGAAATCTTGCTTGTAGAGGAGGAAACGTCTGGGGAAATGACGCAGTAGGTGCTGCGCCTCTTCCAAGGGTCGCAGTGGTTGCTGCGCTTCTTCCCCTGCCCTCTTTCCATGCTTTCCAGAATCTTTTCGAGATTTGTTTCCGTATCCGTACCATACCTAAACTCCTTCGTGTGTTTAGTATAAATAGAGACCTTAGGCCTCCATATTTGGCACGCGAGTGTTCCACCCTTTCTTTCTCTCTCTTTGCATTCTAGACCACGCTCTTCGCTTTCGACGCCTACGTGCTTGATCAATCGACCATGTAAGCTCAGATCATTCTGAGTCCCAGTCACGTTGCATAGACCGACCAACTTGATCAACTCCACCTTAATCAACTTAATCAACTAATCTAAATCATTTAACAAGGGCACTTTCCACGCATTATTCGAGTTGAGCAATCACTAAACGATAACTTAGTCAATCTCGTTTCGTCAAACATGTAAGTCTGAGAGTGTAAAATCCTATTTTGTTTATTTTACTTTTATTTTGTATCACGAATGTAAGGTTTATGTCAAAAGCACGCTCAAACCGTCTTAAAAACCATCTTTTAAAACCGTATTTACAAATCAGGGGAGTTCTGACGTCGAGAAGAAACGCAGCAGCAGGTGCGCCTCTTCGAAGAATCGCAGCATCTGCTGCGCCTCTTCCTGAGGCTGTCGTTGCTCCTGCTTTTCTTCTTCTTCCTCGACCTTCTGCAATTTTCCCTTTTCTCTTATTTCTTTCGTTTCTTTTGTAGTTTTTGGTATATAATCGTGTTTTAATTAATCCTTTTAAATTAGGGTTAATTGATAATCACTACCAACTTTAACAGTCTTTTTCATAATCACTACCAAGATAAAAAAAGTTTCAAAATCACTACCCTAAAATCATCTCCGATCCAAAAACACTACCAATTGGCCCTTTCCGTCAAATTTAAGAAAATAATGACCAGTTTGCCCCTTGCTTCTATGACTCTTCAACTCCATTTCTTATTCCTCTTTTTCATTACTCGTGTTACTTTGCTATTCCCAATCTACCAACATACCGACTTTTTTTCTATTCCTATTCTACAGCCGCCACTCCAAACCGCATCCCAGATCAAGCCGGCAATACACCAGACGCCTCGTCTGCACCACTTATCTTCGCCGTCGATCGTGATGCCCGCTTCTCCTCTCATATTTTTTTTTCCTTTCTTTTCACCATTGGGCAATGCCGAAGCTTCGTTTATGGTAATCGGAGGCGACGACGAGAAGTGTAATGGTGGAGTGTGGGCATTTCTGGTGGTGTATAGTGGTGGTCGGAGGCTCAAAGGATTCGTCGGCGAGATGTGCAGTAGGCAATGACGAACGCGGTTGGCTCGCCGGCATTAACTGTGTCGTTGCCAACGTATATTGGTGTGTCACCGACGACGCCTTATAATGTCGGGGGATAGATTTGGGAATAGAGATGGAAGCTTTAATTAACAAGGGGAGGGGTAGAATGGGAATAGAAAAGGAGTTTTTAGGCGGGAAATTTGAAAAACACGAGTTTAATGAGATTTTCCGGCTATTTGGTAATGTTTTTAGATCGGAGGTGATTTTAGGGTAGTGATTTTGAAACTTTTTTTTATCTTGGTAGTGATTATGAAAAAGAGTGTTAAAGTTGGTAGTGTTTATCAATTAACCCTTTAAACTATAATGTTTAAATTCGGCTTAAATCCCTTATAATTCGATATTTGCGGGTTTTTGTCATCTTATTCAAACCCGAATTTTTCACAGTCTCACTTTTTAATGTAACTAAATACAAATATTTTTAAATAACAAATAAGATTATAGAATACTAAAAAATACTATATTATAATATACTTATAATTTAAATTACTAAATAACATATAATTTAAAATAAATTTATATTTAAGTATAAAAATTATACTCGTAAAAAAAATTATGAACGAGCCTAAACAAGCTTATGAGCCGAGCCTTGCTGAGCTCGGGCTCGGCTCGTATTTAGCCAAGCTCGGCTCAAGCTCAATTTGATCGAGCACGAGCCGAGCTTTGATCGAGCAGATTCCAAGAGCTTGTCGAGCCAGCTCAGTATACCATTAATCTACGCTCCCTAACTTCATTTCTTACAAGTCACATAGATTTTTATTTCAATTAATACAATACATCCATTTTACAATTCACTCTTTACTAAATAAAATTTGAAAATGATTATTTAAGGTATCATAAAAGAAAAGAAAATATTAAATTAAACATTAATGACATCAATTTACGCGTAATTGTGTCATAAATTCCTAATTTAATTCCATTTTAGGAAGTAAATTAGTTCTTAAATACAGCCCTTAGGCTTGTATTTATCATTACCCAATAAAATTACATTACATATAATACAGAAAATTTATGCACCTTCCAATGTAACGATTTTATACATTAATGAATCAGAGGAAAAAAAAATGATATATAGTATTATTTTTAAATATAAATAAATTTAGAATAAACAAAAAATATTCTAATACCTGCAAATTTTGTAATGAAATAAAAAAAAATATGATTATTTTATAGGAATAATCCAGACAAAGAGTCATCTTCTCATAATAACTTGAACTTCAGTATAACTCAAAATAAATTACACTAATACCCTCCTCTTCTCTACACACGCCTAGGAAAGTAATTTTCCCGTAAAATTTATTTTGGCCTTAATCAAACTCCGTTACTCCTAATTTAACATGCATAACCCAATAAGGGTACCATTAACATAAATATTAAACCTCAAGGGTACCATAGACATGTTATTAAAAAGAGGGGTACAATAGAGAAGATGACAAACCACAGGGATACCATGGAAAAAATCTGTTATTTATATACCCGGTAACTTAGCTTATATTTAACGATATTTAATATTATAAGTTTTATAATTATATGCAATTTTGTTTTTAGTATTTAAGCATTTTGCTAAATAATTAAACATTTAATTCCGTTTGAAATATTGCACAGGTATAAAACTACTAGTATTGTTTAAAACAAAACAAAACTGGTAAAGTATGTATAAAGCTCAGATCTTACACAACCAGTTGTATTACAACTTGTTGCTAGTTGTATAGTCCATGAACCCATAGTTCTCTTTAAAAAAAAATGGCTATTTTCTATATCCAATGTTTCCTAAACTTTACTCCCTTTTATTCTAAGAAATTGCAACATTTGATTGTTTTGAAAATGTTAGAATTGAGACGGATTGATTTTGAATGTGATAATTTAATTGATTCAATAGATTACAATATTTGATTCAATAGATTACAATATTTATAGGATTACATGTATATGACTTATAGAAAATAAATAACCTATTTACCTAATGATTAACACGCCCCCGCAAGATGAACGATCTAGAGGAGAGACCAATCTTGGAACATAACGAGGCAAAGCGCGGACGAGGTAAGGACTTGGTAAGAAGGTCGGTAAGTTGATCAGAACCAGCAATATGTTGAACCCGTAATTTCTGAGAAAGAAACTCTCACGGACAAAATGAAAAGCTATAACAACATGCTTCATACGAGAGTGAAACACGGAATTAGCAGAGTAATGCGTGGCACTTAAGTTGTCACAGTAAAGCACAGAAGAATATGGTAGAGAAATGTCGAGGTCAGTGAGGAGAGTATGAACCCATTCAATATCAGCGGTCGTATCAGCTATGGCACGAAATTCAGCTTCAGTGGTAAAACGGGCCAAAGCACGTTGCTTGCGAGAGGACCAAGTGATAGCATTGCGACCAAGATAAATGATGTAACTAGAGGTGGAAATATAGTCATGCATCCTTGTCACCAGTATGATCCGCATCACAGAAAGCATGGAGAGTAACAGGAGAATTACGATATAGTTGTAAACCAATGTTGGACATACCTTGGAGGTGCCATAGAAGGCGTTTGGCAGAAGCCCAATGCAAATCACTCGGAGCGGACATGAACTAAGAAAGCTTATTAACAGTAAAAGAGCTATCGGGGTGAGTAAGAGCAAGGTACTAAAGGCCACCAACGATGGCACGATAATCTGAGACATTCGAAATTGGAGAGCCCTGTGAGCGCAGCAAAGAAGGACGATGAACAATAGGTGTTGGAAGAGGCTTGGCTTCGTGCATGTTGTGGCGTGCAAGAATATCAAGGATATACTTGGATTGAGTGAGAAGCAGACCTGCAGAATTAGGTGTAACCTCGACACCCAAAAAATAGGACAACGAACCTAAGTCCTTAAGCGAGAATCGTGCAGCAAGCGTGGAGATAAAGAAGGACAAAAGAGCAGTAGACGGACTTGTGATAAGAATATCATCAACATAAACCAAGAGATAAATAGGAGAAGAGAGAGTAGTACAAATAAAAAGAGACGGATCAGTAGGTGATAAACGAAAACCATATGTTAATAGGGCATACTTGAGCTCATTATACCAAGCTCGTGGCGCCTGTTTAAGACCGTAAATAGCTTTGGAGAGAAGACAGTGATGAGACGGAGAAGAAGCGTCAATAAAATCTGGAGGCTGCGACATGTATACTGTATCAGACAAAGAACCTTGCAGAAAAGCATTGTTAATATCTAACTGACGAATGGACCAATTATGTGAGACATCAAGAGACAAAAAGAGCCGAACTGTGGCCGGTTTTACAACCGGGCTAAAAGTTTCATCATAATCGAGACCGGTCGTTGATTAAATCCTTTTGCAACGAGCCGAGCTTTATATTTGTGAATCGTATTATCGGGATTGTATTTATTCCGAAAAACACATTTACAGCCAATTACGTTTCGGCCAGACTGAGGAGGAACAAGGGACCACGTTTTGTTGTTGGTTAAAGCGGTGAATTTTTCAGGCATTGCAGCTTGCCAATGGGGTATGGACAAGACTTCTTTTGTGGAGGTAGGGAGATGATGAGGGTCAGAAACAATAGCGGTTTTGGCATATTTAGGATTAGGTTTACGAATGTTGTTGAGAAGACGGGTTGTAACGATTCGAAGTGGTAGAGGTGGAGGTGAAGGAGATGCAGTAGAGGAAGCAGCACTTGAGGGTGTGGTTGCGGGACTGGTTGGATTAGAGGAAGGAGGTGTGGTTTTTGGACTGGTTGGGTTAGAAGAAGGGGGAGATGATGTCGATGCAGGGGAGTCTAAGGGAGCAGAGGATGGTGTCGAAGGTGTGGCAGAGGAGGTTGAGGGTGGGCTGTCAGGTGGTGTATCAGACGTAGCAGGGGAGGATGAAGGAGGCGGGGATGATTCAGAGAGAATAGGTAGAAGGACATTGTACCAGCGAGTTGATCCATAATCCTCAGTAGAAGAGGATTTGGTAATGGAGGGAAAAGAGAAGGTATCTTCGACAAATTTGACATGTCGAGAGGTATAGAGTCGCTTTGAGAGTGGATTGAGACATCGGTATGCACTTTGGGAGGCAGAGTAGCCTACAAAAATGCAAGGGGAGGAATGAGAGGCTAGTTTGTGAGGAGCATATGGTCGGAGCCATGGATAACATAAGCATCCAAAACTCCGTAGTTTAAGATAATTCGGTGGTTTTGCAAATAATTTAAGATAAGGTGAAGCATTAGAGAGGGATGGTGTAGGGAGACGATTTATTAGATAGACGGCAGTAGAGAATGCATGAGGCCAGAAATTGAGAGAGAGATGTGCGTGTGATATAAGAGAGAGCCCGGTTTCGAAAATATGACGGTGGCGACGCTCGGCATAGCCGTTGTGTTCCAGGGTGTGTGGAGGAGATGTAAGATGAGTGACACCATTCGTTGACAAGAACGGGGTAAGTTTAATGTATTCATCGCCATTGTCAGAGAAGAGTTGTTTTATAGAATGATTAAAAAAATTTCCACAAGAGTTTAAAACGTTGAAAAACAGAGAAGGTATCCGACTTTTTTTTTTAGAGGATAAAGGCAAATGTATTTTGTGAAGTGATAAACAGAAATAACGTAATATTTGAAATTATCATAAGAAAAGACAGGCGAAGTTCAGACATCATAAAATATCAAATCGAGGGGAGCACTGGAATGTAAAGAAGAATCATAAAAAGCGAGTTTGTGACTTTTATTAATATCGCAAGCATTACAATTTGAATAATCTAAAGACGGAATATTTAAAGAGTAATTGCTGAGTAGATAAGATAAAATAGACTTTGAAGGGTGTCCTAGTTTGTGATGCCAAGCACTAGATGGAGAGAGAAGACCGAGATGAGCTTGAGAAGACGGAGGATACCACAAATAGACGCCATCTTCAAGACTGCCTTGAAGGAGCACCTGACTCGTTGTGAGATCCTTGATTTGAAAAGCAGAAGAAAAAAACTCAATTTTAGCATTATTATCATGACAAAATTGAGAAACGGAAAATATTTTACGAGAGATGCGAGATACATGTAAAACGTTAAAAAATTTTAAGGAATTTGAGGAGGTATGAAAAGTGAAAGAACCAATAGCAGATATAAAAAGGGATGTACCATCACCGATTATAACATCATCTGAGCCATCATAAGGAGAGTGAAGGGAGAGGTTTGCTAGATCGTTGGTGATGTGGTGACTAGCACCACTGTCAACAATCCAAGGACGCGAGGTGGAGGGCATTGTGGTAGTAGTTGTGTGAACTTGTGGCTGAGCAGGAGTGCGGTTTGAGGACCGGGGAGGGGGAAAGGGTAAGTCAGGAAGGACGAGATTAGGAAAATCACACTTGAACTTTCGACATAAGGTGAGGTAATGACCGGGAAATTTGCAGTACTGGCAGCAGCCTTTGAAGGGTGTTTGGGGCTCTGTTGAGGAGTTGGGTATCGGTGTAGGAAGGAGAGGTGGATGTGTGGAAGGACGAGAGTTAGAGGGAGGGTAATTGGGACGGGTTTAAGCAGCCAAGGCGGTTATGGGGTAGGAGCAGGGAGGTGTAGTTTGTTTGATTGTGAGTTTGTGATTGATCAATTTCTCCTGAAGAGAGTCGAAGGAAATTGTAGTTTCGCGTGATCGAACGGAATCGATCACAGGTTGATAGGTCGAATAAAGGCCTCGAAGAACCTTGGCGATGATGTCTTCGACATCCATTGGCTTGCCGAGTGCTACAAGTTTGTTAGTATAAGTTTTGAGTTGGGTCATATAATCAGAAACGGAAAGATTGCCTTTTGAGAAGGAGTCAAGGGTGTCCTTGATTTGCAGGATATGACCCCTAGAGGGGTTGGCATATGTGTGAGCAAGAGTGAGCCATGCTTCACGAGAAGTAGTGGTGTTGGTGAGGAGGGATGCGATGTTGGTGGGTAGCGTGCCAATGAGAGCACCGAGAACAAGGCGATCTTGGCGCTGCCAAGTATGAAGGGCGGGGTTGGATTTGGTAGTTTTTGTGGTTTCATCAGTTAGGGTAACGAGAGGGGCGGGATGGGTGCCATCAACAAATTTGAGAAGGTCATATCCAAAGAGGATATTCGAGATTTGGGTTTTCCAGCTAAATAATGTAAGTGGGGTGAGTTATTTGCATTGAGATAGGTTGACATCGATGAAAAGTGTGTTAGGATCGTTAGGGTTGGGAATTAGATTGCCATGAGGAGCCATGGAAAGGGGGGATTACGGTTAGAAGGGGTGGGAAAGTCGAAAAAAAATTGGTTGTTAAAGGAGATTAATGGTTGAATTATATTGAATGAAATCATCAGATTATATACAAGTTATGAGCCTAATAATTAGCAACTAATTGCCTAATCTAATGCTACAAATAACGCACTAAATATTACAAAGAAGGTAACTAAATATTAAGCAAATAATTTACATTTGTACTAATATTCTATCACACCCCCGCAGTCGAAACGGGAGGCAAATGAATGTTGAGACTGGTGCAAAAATCATCAAAAAGAATCAACGGAAGACCCTTTGTGAAAATATCCGCAATTTGATAACGAGACGAGATGTCCTTAACCCGAACTTCACCATTTTCAACTTTCTCGCGCACAAAATAAATATCCATTTCTATATGCTTGGTGCGTTGGTGTTGGACAGGATTACCAGATAGATAAATTCCACTTACGTTATCACAGTAGACTAGAGTCGCTTTAGACATTGGGCAATGTAACTCGACTAGGAGGTTTTGAAGCCAACAGGATTCGGAAACAACGTTTGCCACTCCACGATATTCAGCCTCCGTGCTAGACCGGGATAGCATTGGCTGATGTTTAGAGGCCCAAGAGATGAGATTATCGCCGAGATAAACACAGTAACCGGAAGTAGATCGCCGTGTGTCCGGGCACCCGCCCTAGTCCGCATCCGTATAGGCAATGAGTTGCGTAGGGGCAGATTTATTTAACCAAAGGCCACGATCAGCACTACCACAAAGATAGCGAATTATCCGTTTCAGCGCCCCCATATGTCCGTCCATCGGATTATGCATAAACAAACACACTTGTTGGACGGCATAAGAAATATCTGGGCGCGTAAAAGTCAAATATTGCAATGCCCCAGCAAGACTACGATATAAACTCGGATCCAAGTATGGAGTAGATGAGGTCGTAGCACTTAGCTTAGGTTTCGTATCAACGGGTGACGCGGCTGACTTGCAAAAGGATATGCCTGCACGGTCAATGATGTCCTCCGCATATTTCTTTTGTGAGAGGAACCTACCTTGTTTGCTTTGTGTCACGGATATACCGAGAAAGAAGCTCAACGGACCGAGGTCTTTCATGGCAAATTCAGATTTCAGCCGGCTCATAATAGAAGTACGAAGTAACTCGGATGAACAAGTGAGAATTATATCGTCGACGTAAAGTAATAAATAAGCGATATTTGTACCTTGTCAAAGAATAAAAAGCGAGTGATCAACCTTGTTATGTGTAAATCCCAAGTGAGCAATAAAATCTGCAAACCATTTATACCAAGCACGCGAGGCTTGTTTAAGACCGTAGAGACACTTTTTAAGCAAACACACATGATCCGGCCGTTGCTTGTCACGATAACAAAGTGGTTGGTACATATACACTGCTTCATTAAGAGCACCGTGAAGGAAAGCATTTTTAACATCGAGTTGGTTGATAGACGAAGACTTGGATAAGGCAAGACAAAGAACGGTGCGAATTGTGGAAGGCTTAACCACCGGGCTAAATGTTTCGCCACAATCAACACCCACTTGTTGCGTTTTTCCGTCACCTACAAGACGAGCTTTATACCTTTCAAACGAACCATCAGAATGAAATTTGTGTATAAAAATCCACATAGAACGTATGACATTCACATCCGACGGACGAGGAACCAAATCCCACGTCTTATTATCAATAAGAGCATTATATTCATCGTCCATAGCCAGTTTCCAATTAGGGTCACGAATAGCTAACACAGGGCTTCGAGGAAGAGGTGATATGGCGGTATTGTGACTTAAATTGTAGTTAGGATTGGGTTTTGAATATTTGGGGTTGGGTTTTACAATTCCGTGGTCACCACGGGTTATAGGCTTAGAGGGAGGAGGGATGGGTTGTCTCGGGATGGGGTCAGGAGACGGGTCAGCCACGGTTGTGACAGGGGTTGTGACAGTAGGAGACGAAGTCATGAGCTGGTCACGAGGGGAAGGAGTCTAACTGAAGGTTCGAATAGGTGTAGTGGCTGGCTGAGACGGAGATTGACTCAAGTGCTGCTTATAGCAAGATGCATAATGAGAGAAGCCGTCATCCAAAAAATCATAGGTACTAGTGTGGGGTTGATGCAATTTAGCAAAGGGAAAATTGGACTCATCAAAAATAACATGTCTACTAATAAACATTTTATTAATTGAAACGTCAAGGCAGTTGTATCCACGATGATTAGAAGGGTAGCCTAGAAAGACACATGGGGTAGAGCGGGGTTGCAATTTGTGGATAGTAGTAGACGGGATAAGAGGAAAACACAAGCAACCAAACACTCGGAGATGGTTATATAGAGGGGTTCTATTGTATAGCAACGAGAGGGGGTGTCGTATTTAATTGGTTTGTTAGGCAGGATATTCATAAGATATGTGGCCATGTTAAACGCGTGATGCCAATAGCGGACTGGTATAGAGGCGTGAAATAAAAGGGTTTGGATGGTATTATTAATGGAACGGAGTTTTCGTTCAGCCTTGCCATTTTGGGACGAACTATGCGGACAAGAAAGTCTAAAGATTAATCCTTGAGTCGCACAAAAATCCTTAAAGAAACCGTTAACAAATTCTGTACCATTATCACATTGAATCGATTTTAATTTATGCTCAAATTGAGTTTGAACATAAGCATGAAATTTTAATAAAATGGAATTAACTTGGGAATTTTTTGGCTATAGGAAAAGACCACAAAAAATTGCTAAAATCATCCAAAATTATAAGATAATACTTATGGCCCGAAGAACTAAGGACGGGAGACATCCAAAGATCACAATGAATAATGTCAAAAGGCATAAAAGTACGCGTAGTAAATGTTGCAAACGGTAAACGAACATGTTTCCCAATCGAACACGAAAGACAAATAGAGTTTAAGGAATGCAAATTACAATCAATAAATAGGATATAGCTCCGGATGACCCAATCGGTCATGCCAAAGAGTGGATGCTAAGGCTGCAAAAGACGATGGTGGTGCGGCTGACACAGGCGTGGTGGAAATAGGATATAGATGCCCCCGACTGTCACATCTCATGAGACGACTCCCCGTCTGTGAGTCCTTCACACAAAAGCCAAAAGGGTCAAATTCGACACTGACCATGTTATCGGTTGTAAATTTTCTTACGGATACAAAATTTTTGACTAAGTGAGGTGCATATAAAACATGTTTTAGGATGAGAGGGGGATGTGGTTTCAGGAGTGTTGCATTACCATAACCTTTAACCGGAATAGACTGGCCATATACCATTACTAATGCTCGAATTAACAAAAGACGGGAGAATACCTTGATTTGAGGTCATATGAGACATGGCTCCGATGTCCATAACCCACGGCTCAGGTAGAGTAAGGCCAAGAGTGTACATGGCAGCCTCAATGTCCGTCTGAGACGGAGAAGAGCCATCTGCTGCGTAGGCTTGGGCAGGACGAGGACCCAATACCTCTTCTTGAGGACGAACAGACATTTGCCGAACCCATGGACTAGTGGGATAGGGACACGGAGGATAACCCCAAGGAAATAAGGGCCATTGTCACGGTCCATAACCCCCTGGCCACTGTATTGGAGCAACGGGTACGGGTGATGAAGGTACGAAAACAGAGGAACCACCACCATTTTTGTTGGTGCCATTGTTGCCCTTACCACCCTTGTTGCCATTCCCCTTCTTCTTTCCGCCGGACCCATTACCTCGCCCTCATTTGCCAACAACGGGACCTGATTGCTTCACCGAACAACCAGAACTACCATCATCAGACGATCCTTTCGCATACAGTGTCGTGGATGTAGCACTCTGTTTTGCCATGCCTTCTTCTTCCAATGTAAGCATGGAACGGGCTTGATAAAACTGAGGAAGAGGATTGACTTGACAGATAATCGTCCCGACACTGCTATAAGCCTCCGTGAGGCCTGAAACCAATTGGAGAACGAGGCGACTATTGGATACAGGAACCCCGACGTTTTTCAATTGATCCGCCAACGATTTGAGTCGTTGACAGTACGCTGAGGCAGACGGGAAATAACTCATCTCAACATGAGAAAATTCCTGCTCTAGTGTCACTGCTATTGAATTCCGATTGTCTTAGAAAATATCGGCAAGCCGGTTCCATGTTTCCATGGCTGTGGTGTCGGCCTCGACGATAGTTTCCAATAAATCAGTAGAAACCGTGGAGTATATCCATTGATGAACCGTAGCATCGAGGGTCTCCCATAATTCTTTCTCATCATCAGTTGCGGGTGGCTTAGGAAGGCCATTTTTGGGTTTGATGATGTGATGAAAGACGCGATTAGATTTCTGATGCGTATGGCGTAGCGACTATTTAATAACTACGCATCATAAAATCAAGTCAGATGTGGTGCTAACAATAGACAAGAGGTTTGCATGATCGCGACTCAAGGACCCAAAAATCCGCAAAGAAACTCCCTCCAAGCCGTGAAGGAGCCGTGGAAATGGTTCAATGAACCACCTAGTTTTCAGCATTCTAGTTTTTTATGCATTTGTCTAGTTTTCTACCAAGTCTAGCCTAGTTCTTTGTAAAGTCTTACCTAGTTTTTATTCCTAAGTCAAAGCTAAAAACTAGGCACCTAGGAACTCATGTAAACAATAAAGACTAGACTTGGAGGCCAAGGAGAATTTGGCTATATAAGGGCCGGTTCTCTCATTTGTAAAGCATGAAGTTTTGAGAAAAAAATTTCACTTGTGTGAAAAACTTGTCTTGTTATTTCGTGTGGCTTACACGAGTAAGAGGGCTACCAAAGGCTCGACGAGTTTTGAACCTTGCCTCAAACAAAGGACGCGATCCCGAGTTTGAGTTGGATTACTTGACGCGTATCGAGTAATTCACCCATTGGTCGATCTATAGGTCTAGATCGAGCAAATATCCTTCCCTTTCAGTTATTCTCGCTACAAGTACTCGGATTGATCGGGTTGCACCTAGTGCATTCGGATCCTTCGTTTATTTGATAGCTCAAATTAAGACTTCCGCTTGCGATACGCATCAATTGTCTAACGCTTCCGTGGGATACGCATCAATTGTGGTATCAGAGCTTCGGCTCTTGATTTCCTTAAATCCAGACGATTCTATGTTGGGACAAAAGATGGAACCCTACGATGATGCAACTTTGTTCATCTTGAGACGGTCACGAGAAATTGAGTGTCTAAGGATTGGAATAGAAGATTTGGCACGTTGTACTATGTGTCATGGGTTTGGACATTCATATATTTCTTGCCCTAATGAGGAATACATATCCTTTGAACAATATCGATGCTTTGAACGATTACGAATTCAAGGTAAACTTATGGAACCAAAGGTTGTTAGCACACTAAAATTGCAAGAAGAAAAGGTTGAATCTTATGATGCTCACGAAGAAGAAGCAGAAAAGCATGGAGAGACGCCACAGAACAGTCCAGACGACTGTCAGATTGTAGAGATGCCTGATCTTGTTGAAACGAACGGTGCGATGACTCCGTCGGATAGGCGATCATCGGTTTCAGGATGATGAACCAAAAGAAGAGGACGAGATTATCATAATAGATCCATTAAGTGATGATGATCAAATTAAAGATGTGATTGAAGATGACATATTTTAGTTTGAGGATGAATCTCATACAAAAGGTACTTCTTTATTTGATCCAAATCTACCAATTGTTTTTGATGAAGAATTTGAAAAAGTTTATGATGAAGCTCACGTGGAAGAAAGTGACAATACAAGTTATGACGAATGCAAATCAAGATAATCTTAATCTTATGCCAATCTTGGATGAGGAGTTTCTGGGCAATAACATTAATTTAGATTCTCAAGTTAAAGAACCGTATCAATCACCAATTGATAAATACATTGATAAGAAGCTATATGGTGGGAACTCTAAATTTTTATTGAAGTCAATTTTTATGGAAGCTCATGATGATCTTGTTGTTTCGATCAACTATTATTTGGATTTTGGTAGAATTGTGCATGGAGGGTGGTGGGGAGGAAATCACAAGAAAGTAAAGCAAAAGCAAAGATGGCACAAAATGGTTTTAATTTACAATACTCATTACAAATTCAAATCACTGGAGATGGATAAACATGAAGACTATATTGAAGATGATGAGTTGAAGAAGAGATGAACGGTGTGCGCAAATAGCTTCATGTTCTTAATCAAGTTTGAATCTAACTTTCCAGATTTGTTTTTGATCCCGGTGGCATCAAGTATTTCCAAGAATCGGGACGATTCTTTTTGAAGAAGAAGAGAATGATGCGTATGGCGTAGCGACTATTTAATAACTACGCATCATAAAATCAAGTCGAATGTGGTGCTAACAATAGACAAGAGGTTTGCATGATCACGACTCAAGGACCCAAAAATCCGCAAAGAAACTCCCTCCAAGCCATGAAGGAGCCGTGGAAATGGTTCAATGAACCACCTAGTTTTCAGCATTCTAGTTTTTATGCATTGTCTAGTTTTCTACCAAGCCTAGCCTAGTTCTTTGTAAAGTCTTACCTAGTTTTTATTCCTAAGTCAAAGCTAAAAACTAGGCACCTAGGAACTCATGTAAACAATAAAGACTAGACTTGGAGGTCAAGGAGAATTTGGCTATATAAGGGCCGGTTCTCTCATTTGTAAAGCATGAAGTTTTGAGAAAAAAATTCACTTGTGTGAAAAACTTGTCTTGTTATTTCGTGTGGCTTACACGAGTAAGAGGGCTACCAAAGGCTCGACGAGTTTCGAACCTTGCCTCAAACAAAGGACGCGATCCCGAGTTTGAGTTGGATTACTTGACGCGTATCGAGTAATTCACCCATTGGTCGATCTATAGGTCTAGATCGAGCAAATATCCTTTCCTTTCAGTTATTCTCGCTACAAGTACTCGGATTGATCGGGTTGCACCTACTGCATTCGGATGCTTCGTTTATTTGTTAGCTCAAATTAAGACTTCCGTTTGCGATACGCATCAATTTCGCGTGATTCGTGAATAAGGCGACCCATAAAGGGTATTGGTTGTTATCCATACCGAGGATGACGGTAATATGGTTTCGAATACTGTTGACAACCAAAGCCTGATGGAAGGTCGACTTGGAGATGGCGTCGTTAGTCATGGCAGTGAAGAGGGAAGAAGAAGAAAAAGAATAGAGGAAGAAGAAGAAGTCGTGAAACGACGGCTAGATTTGGAGCGGAAGCGATTTGAAGAATCGTAACCTAGCTGATATCATAAAGGAAATTAATGGTTGAATTATATTGAATGAAATCATCAGATTATATACAAGTTAGGAGCCTAATAATTAGTAACTAATTGCCTAATCTAATGCTACAAATAAGGCACTAAATATTACAAAGAAGGTAACTCAATATTAAGCAAATAATTTACATTTGTACTAATATTCTATCAGTTGTATTGGTAAGACGGATCTTACAAGCTTGATACCATGTTAGAATTGAGAAGGATTGATTTTGAATGTGATAATTCAATTGATTCAATAGGTTACAATATTTATAGGATTACATGTATATGACTTATAGAAAAGAAATTACCTATTTACCTAAACTATACACGAAAATAAAGAAAGAAATAATTACAATAGATATAGAAAGAGTAGCGAGCAAGACATAAAAGATATGGCAATAGACGAAGATATGCTAATGATTAACAGAAAGCACAAAGCAAGTTGTCTGCAGAAGTGATGAGAAGCTGATGACCAACACAACTGAGTCTAAATAATTTCCAACATTGATTTGAGTTTCGATGATTGTTTTGAGGATCGTCCAAGTTGATATCATTTATTTTTGTTTGTTGTCAGTTGTTGCTATGTACTAATTTGTAGTCATTTGTCCATGCAACTATTTTCAATTGTTTGCTTCTTGGCTGTGTGAAGCTTTTATATGGGCAATATCTTCCAAACACAACTTTCATGCGGCGATGCCGTAATTACTCGCTGCCTGGATTGCATTGGTGGAAAATGGGAGTATGTGTGCGAACTAGAACATAATCTTAAACGCTTGGAGACGTCAGCTCATGAATTGAGAAGTTTAGAGAACGACATGATAACAAGCATTAACATTGAAGAGAGACAAGGAAAAAGGTGTTTGGATCAAGTACAGCTGTGGCTTTCAAGGGTGGACCTTAAGATAGACAGAATTAAAGGGCTCTTGGAAAATCGTCAACAAGAAGAAAATGAAGCTCGCATTGCGAGTTGTTGTTCGACAAATTATGTTTCCAGTTACAAGTTCGGGAAAAAGGTGGTAAGAAGATTGAAGGAAGTAAATGATTTAATAAAACAAGGGAAAGAGTTCATGGTAGTAGCTACTATAGCACTTCCAAAAGCTTTGGTTGAGATCCCTTGTGAACCGACCCTGGGTTTGGAACTGAAATTAGACAGCATTTATAGCTACCTGTTGGATGAGGATGTTGGTATTGTGGGCTTATTTGGCGAGAGTGGAGTTGGTAAAACTGCTCTCTTGATGCAGATCAACAACAAGATATGCAATGAAACCAGTTTTGATTTAGTGAGTTGGGTCGCCGTATCAAAGCAATTGGAACTTGAAAACATCCAGAATCATATTGGAAAAAAGATCGGGTTTTTTGGGGACGTCTGGATGAGCAAAAGCCTTTCTGAGAAAGCAGTAGACATTTTGAATGTGCTAAAGACGAAGAAGTTTGTGCTTTTATTAGATGATATTTGTGAGTCAATTAACCTCACGGAAATAGGGGTTCCTCTGAGAAACTCAAACATGTCTAAGGTAGTATTTACGACAAACTTGGAGAAAATATGTAGCCAAATGCGTGCTCAAAAAATTGTTAAAGTTGAACCTCTAGGGCTTAAGGATTCTTGGAGACTATTCTCTGATATAACTGGCGAAGACACCTAGAATTCAAATCCTAAAATTTACCATCTTGCAAAAGAACTTGTTGCGGAATGTCGTGGTGTACCTTCTGTCCTTATCAAAATGGCTCATGACATGGCTGGCAAAATGACAGCTCTCGGGACTAATGTCTTTGTTAAATCTTTGAGGGGGCCTATGTCCAATTCACAAGGTATATATCTGCAGTTTGGAGTTATGTACTTTTAGTATGATCAGTTTGGAATAAAGAAAATGACTCGCTAAATTTGTTTCTGTTTTCTACAATGAAGTATTCCCTCCAATTTCATATTTTCTTCCCCTTGTTTGTGGGCACGGGAATTAAGGAGAGAAATAAAATAAGAGTAAAAAGTTGGGTGGGGTTTGGTTGTTGGAGAGAGGGATGAATAATTATGAGTTAAATAAGGAATTGTGGGGTCAAAACATTAAGGAAAGTAATAAAATATGGGTAAAAGAGTTGAGTGGGGTTTGGTGATAGGAGAGAGGGATGAATAAAATAAGAGTAAAAGTTTCCAGAATAAGAAAAGGGAAGAAAACCTAAATAATCCGTTTTAGGAAATAATGAAGAAAATATAGAATAGGAGGGAGTAACATTTGTTCCTCGATGCTATTTTCGACACAATTTTCAATGTGGAGAATACAAAAAAAATCTCTCTTTATCAAAACCGGATTAAGGTTGTTTAGAATGAATAATAATTCCGTGTTTTTATTAATATATTATCAAAACTGGATTAAGGTTGTTTAGAATGAATAATAATTCCGTGTTTTTATTAGGGGTAATGATAAATACAGCCCTAAGGGCTGTATTTAAGAATTAAATTATTTCCCAAAATGAATTAAATTAGGGATTTATAACACAATTACGCGTAAATTGATGTCATTAATGCTTAATTTAAGTTTTTCTTTCCTTTTTGGTACCTTAAGAGCAATAGCAATAGAAGAACTCTACATAAAGTTCTTATCTTGGCATGTCACATTTCATTAATTCCAGTTTTTAAGAACTTTTATTTATAATAGATAACATTTTTATAAAGTTCTTAAATGGAAAATAGTAAATATGTAATTGGTATTCACAATTTTCAAAGTCATGTTTATTGGTCCTCAAATTCTCATGTATAAACAACCAAGTTCTTATTTTAGAACTTAATTCTTATAATTAAGAACAACCTTGTAGTTGCAATAGAATAACTTTTTATTTTGGGTTCTTATTGATAACCCCAAGATTAAGAACCACTATCTTATTCTTTAAATAAATACAAATTTCCTAAATTGTATTTATCATTAATATATTGTTTCTTCTGAGGTTATATCTAAAATCTGTGTGCATCTTCATTACTGTTGTTGTGCACAGAAGAAATAATAGAAAACCAGATATCAATGGAAGACGAGGAGGAGGAATGTACAACCACTCTAAGAACTAAATTAGCTGATACAGATCTTGTATTTGGGAGTCCAATCACTGAAAAGACAGTAAGGAGATTGCCACAGTATGTGAGTAGAACACTAATAACAGTAAGAGATTTAGCAGTTGCAGCATTGGATAGAGAAACGGAAGGTGGCAAGGATGTTGAGGCTCGTGAATATGTGAATTGGCTAAAGACGAAACATGGGAATGGAGTTGTCACAATCTGTCTCTTTTACAATGCTACCGGGTCAACCCTCCATTTTTCGGGGCAAAAGGATTGGAATGGGCATCTCAGTGAAGAGTTACATCCTAAGACGGTTGAGAATGGGCAGTGGGGTGTGTTTGTTCACGTCCATGACAACTTTAATGTTGGTCGCGGTGGTTCAAGAGGAGCTATCGTTTACACTGGCAAAAATGCTTATGACAATGATTGTGACTGGATGCTTGCTTGGGACAATACATCAAACGACAATCAAGTACACGCCAAGGTTTTTACAGAAGTTAGATGGAAAGACCATTTCTACATACAGATGCCGTATATCTTCCACTTATTATCAGGCTCCGGTGCGCATCGTGAAGACACTCATGGTGGATGTGTCTCAAGTATTACCTTAGAGAATACCAGTGGACCCTTTTTCATAGCAAAACTCTCCTTGGATTTGGCTTATTGATCGCGGCCATGATACGAATTTTGTTTTGCGTGTTTTGTAACAATTGGATATGATTTCTAAATGGTTAATACAAGTTAAATCAAAAAACTGTTTGTCATTTTTAGTGCATCAACTTTGACGAGAAATAGGTCTTGCACAGTTACGCCAGCCATTACGAATTTGTGAGGGATACCCGATGGAAATAGGAGTTCAGGCTTTAAGCTATCCAACAATGATTCCGTATTTAATTGGTTTGAGGAAGAATGTGAGAAATGCGCATCTGAAATTCAATCGTTAGATTGACATTTGGTGGATTGTACTTTGGTTTTCTATCCATGCTCTGCAAATGCAAAGGGTGATAGGAGTATGTTGGAACGTTTTTATTATTTGTGATGAATGTGTCTACATAATACTAGTATCTAAGAGCAATGTCGTTGTTTCATGTAGCGGCTTTGCTGAGTTTGCAAGAGTCCATCTTTTGTTTGGTCCAGAACTCCAGACCGACCATCCGTATTCGCAACCAATCGGTTGACCTGGTTTAAAACTCGTCTGATTATCAAAAGTATTGAACTCGGGTATTGAAAATATAGAATTATCAAATAACAAGAGTTAGTTCTTCGAGTGAGGATAAAAGTTCTCTCACCCCAGCTGTGAAATTAGGGATTCGATTCTTATCCACAACATAATGCGCTCATTTAAAAAAAAAAAAAAATTATCAAACGTCATGAGATTTAATTCCTTAGACAGCAAGTCTCGTCTCCCGTGTGACGGGCATATTCGTTACAAGCTTGCGACGGGTCAAGTACTAACCATGTGGGTAGATAAGACAAAACAGATTGGTATTCCCTAGACATTTTGCTTTTGTCTTATCTACCCCATGTGGGTATACCTGATCCGTTGCAAGCTTGCGACGGATATGTCCATCACAAATGAGAATTTGTATTTTCCTTAGATTACTTTCATTCTGGACAAATTGTCATCTCGCTTTCGTGATCATTGAAGTTTCTTGCAAATAGTAAATTCCACCCTACACGTGAGGATGTGGTACTACACGACTATGTGACTACATGAGGCAATGAGTGTACTATATATGAATTGTTTCAATAATTCTCAAGGCAATGCGGTTGAGGACTCGTATTTGAAGTTCTAGAAACTTAAATAATGTGTATTAGGGAGATGAAATTATAGGCCTATTTAATTCACAATAATATTCATTTTAGGGTAAACGGAAAGCGGCTCTATGAATATTAAGTTAACTTGCACGAGTCACTTACGTTAAGTTGCATTTACGTATACCCACCCCGTCTAAATTACAAGTCTAAAATCACCTATAGTGTTCCATCATTTTGTAATTGAAAACTAAAAGAGAGAAATGAAACTCAAAGTACTCGTACAATGTACAATAATCATACTTTGAATGATATCTAAATTAAGTACCACCGGGTACCAGTCCAACAAGAGTTGACACGATTTCATTTTCCAAATCTGAATTGGCATCGTTGAGTCTCTCCCTTATGACAAGATTATCCGTTTTAAATCAAATTGGCCAAATGATCAAATATGCTTCAATTTGCATTGCGTGTGTATTTGAAAAACGTTTTTATCAATGCATATCCTCTTTTTATCTCATCTACTACACTTAACCCATTTTAAATTTAAAACAAATATTATCGTCTTAAATAAGAATTCGTACAAGTAATAAGTACTCGTTATAGAGAATATATCTTATTCCTAATTCTAGTTATTGTAATATATTTAGCTAGGTCGTTTATGGTAAATATTTCCTAGTTCTAGCGTCATATATTTTCCGTATCTTGTGTATATTTCGATTTCCATATTCTCTAATTATGTAACCCTAGAATCGTAGCCTTGTACTCTAGTATATAAGTTGTATTCATGAATCGTAAACAATGAAATGCAATTCAATAATATTCAACCGTTCATAATTCTATCACTCGTAAGTCGTTATACATACTCAACTTAACCCTACCTGCTGGAGCTTGTAGAGTATATGAGTTATAAGTGTAACAAACTAACAAACGGTAACCGACATAGAACATGATTAGTTAGGCAGTTAGGTTTGTTACACATGATGTATATATATACCAACTATCCCTGATGTAAAGATTGATTGCTCAAATAATAGAATCATATTACTCTCTTACATGATCTCTCTAACTACTTCTTCTTCTTCCTCTATTCTACAACTGTATCATTCATCACCATTAATGAATATCTTGGTGTTTATAGAGCTAAATAGGAGTATATGCCTATATGGCTATATCAATCGTCATTTTAACTAGCTCCTATATCGTGAGAAATAAATGTACCATTTACAAGGAATAACCTGCATTTAGTCTAATTCACTCCCCTTTTCAATTTAGTTTAATTTGTGTCCTAATTATGAGTATAACAAGAAAGCGATATATCATGCAATATTCCTTAGGTAAGAACTTTTAATGGGACTCTTTTGTCTCTAATAATTACTCGTACGTACTACGTATAATGTACATTCATCACTAAGTAAAATCCTATTTTTTTCGACTGAACTAGAATAAGTTAAAATTAAGTCAGAAAGAACATGACTTAAAACTTCCCACCTCAATATTATTCTCGCTATAAATACTTCCGTGATCCTCTCCATCATTCAACACACAATTAAATTTTTCACAATAATATAATCTCAAGAAATAATATACAATAATCATGGCTATTAACAACAAAATGACAATTGTTATGTTCCTAGCCATATTAATGGTGGTTGCACCTCATGTGACCCAAGCCTTGACATGTGGTGATGTGGTAAACTCATTGGTTCCATGCCTAGGCTACTTGAAGAATGGAATAGGGCCGTCCGTGGCTTGTTGCAATGGAGGTAGGAGCCTATACAACGCGGCTAACACGACACCAGTCCGTCGTGTGGCGTGTGCGTGCATCAAGCAGGCGGCTCAAACCTATCGTGTCAACTATGGCTATGCCAATGCTCTCCCTTCTAAGTGTGGTGTCCATGTCAATTATAAACTCAGTCCTAGCTTGGACTGTTCCAAGTATGTTATATGCTTCTCTATAGAGCTCTTGCACATTTTGGAGGGAAATAAAACTAACTCATGCATAAATGCATTGATAATCTTAAAATGAATATGTCAGTCTCACAGTCTGACTCAATAAAAATCATATGCTAATATTAAAGAAAAAAAATTATTTAATCAATAAATCGAGGATTTGAAGTTTAAGGTTATAAAAATAAATGTTAGATTGGGTGAGCTAATAATATAAAATAGATTCGGGTATAATAGAGTAACTTTGGTTACATATTATCCTAAATTTTGAAAGAAAAAAAATTCGGAAATTCATATTTGGTGATAAACCTGTTATAGACCACACACTTTGTAGATACCTCATTTCTGCACCTCCCGCAAGCCACCCGGTGATGATTGGGCCGGATGTTTGATACGCGGAACGATTTGTGACAGTTCGTAAGATTATCGTCAAAGTGATTGCTCAAATATTAAATGTCTACCTCTTAGTTGTCATCTACGTCCCGATACGGTCGTTTTTGCAGTAATTAGAGTACATTCGGAGTCCGGGTCAAAAACCGTCTCCATTTTCTGATAACTCGTTAAATCCCGAGTCGAATGTTCGGAATGTTCCGGATATTTCTATTCCATATTTCACAAATTTTATCTTTTGGCAAATAATATCCCGTAATATTCATAAGATATTCAAATTATTTCCGTCCTACCATAACTCAAACGCGAAATCTTTCTTCGCAGGGAGGAAATCTCACGGGAAAGACGCAAGAAGGGCCAAGCGCCTCTTCCAAGAGACGCAGTGGCTGCTGCGCCTCTTCCCAGGCCCTTTTCTGTATGTTTTACGAATCTTTTTCATATCTTTCCGAGATTCACTTCCAAAGAGTCTCCGAAACCCTAATTCCGTCGTGCGATTAGTATAAATAGGAGCCTTCGCTCCTCATATTTCTCACGCGAGTGTCCGCCCTTCTCTTCTCCCTTTGCATTCTAGACTTTGTTCTTACTTACTGGCGCCTACGTGCTTGAACTTTCGACCACGTAAGCTCGGATCTTTCCGGGTACCAGCCTCTCCGTTGCATGACCGACCAATTTGACCAACTACACTCAATCAATCTAATTAATCAATTTGTTTCAATCGTTTTCCTCTTACGAGGGCACTTTCTTTGCATTCGCGTCGAGCATCACTAATCGATATCTTAGTCCTTCTCGTTTCGTCAACATGTAAGTCTGAGGGTGTAATCTCTCCTTTTATTTATTGTCTTTTATTTATTGTATAATCAATTGTAAGGTTTACGTCGAAAATACCGTTAAAATCGATTTCTAAAACCCTTTGTTAAAATCTGTTTTTGCGGATTTCCAGTAAATAACCGTCGAGAAAGGACGCAGCAACTGCTGCGCCTCTTCGAAGGAGCGCAGCTCCTGCTGCGCCTCTTCGTGAGGCTGCCGCAATTCCTGCTTCCTTTCTTCTTCGTTTGTCCTCTGTAATTCGTATTTAAATCTTTCTTTTGCTTGTTTCGTCTGTTAATTCTTCGTCGTAATAGTATATAATCCACATGTATTGTAATCATTCATCATTAGTATGTTTTAATTCATCATAAATCCGACTTAAATCCCTTATAATCCATATTTACGGGTTTTCGTCATTGAATTCAAACCCGGATTTTAGAGATTCAATTTGTTCATATTGAGTTTCTGGAATTCGTCATTGATATAGTTTAATCTGTTTATTCGCATGTTCGTCACATATTCGTTGTATATCCGTCGTATTTAGTCTAATTGACTTATTTCAATAGAGGACTCATTAATATTTTCATCATAATTTCATGTAAATAATCCGTTTCCGGTTCGTCCTATCCATGTTTATCACTTTTATGACCATCATTCACATGTAATTAACCTGTTAATCACTTTCATCCGAGTAAATATTACCAATCAATCATTAAATTCACCAATCGACATTAACGATTTGCGCTTCGCTTCACGCCAGAACTCACCCTTGAATGACGCAAAGAATCGCCGCGCGCCTCTTCCGAGGGCGCGCCCTCTGCTGCGCTGTTGCCCAGGATGATTTCTGTCACTGAACTCCATTTCTGCCTTGACGTAGTTTAATTAGCTTACGTATTAATCTACTACTAATCGTATTATCACTTCTGTTCTGTTCGTAATTCCTTCTTTTATTTCTTTTTCTCAAATTATCCGTTTTAAAGGTATTTTCGTCATAAATCGCCTAATCCAATGTAATTAATGTAATTTTCATTATTGTATTTCTATTATTGTATTCCTTTCATTTGTATGTTTTCACATGTAAATCAACATTAAATCCAACTTCGACCCAATTGTTTGCTAAACTACGTGTCAACCGACTTAGTATTAATTCTCACATGTTAGGATTAAAACTTGGATGTTGCATTGCATGCATATAGCCGACGATATATCAAGTACGAATAACTTCCCTAATCATTAGTAGAGGCCGCTATCGAGGCGGGCGGGATTAGGTGTTCGATCAAAAGAGCTTCCTAATACGTACCCTCACCCCTTACTCCAGATCTCCGTGAGCACCCGTGTTCATTGGCATCCACGCGAGTCATTCTAGACATAGAATGCTAAGGGTAACGATTGCTTAGTGTTCATGTCACTACTTTGTGTCTTGACATGACACGAAGTATTCGAACGGTTCCAATTTCCCATAAAAATTGGTGGCGACTCCATACAAAATGCAAACGCTTGTTTTCGACCATCACCAAGCGCCCCCGTGGGCGGCCCGCTGTCCACACACTTAAGCACAATTAAACTTGTATTTGTACGTAAAACTCATGGTCGCCCTATGTGACAGAGTAGAACGAGTTTATAGACATCCTTAAATTCCTTACGCGTTGCATACATAGGTACCGAAGAATGTTGTACTAGGAGCATCAAATTAGAGAGACTGTTTGGGCTAAAAATAGCGTAATAAAGAAAACCCGCTTAGTAAAATAAAGATTATAAAGAAGAGGGAAGGAGGAAGGGAGCCCGCGGTCAGGAAAAGGGGAGATGGGCTTGAGAAGGATCAAGAGCCCACCGTGGAAGGTGCCCGCGTTAAAGAAAAGGGTGTCAGGGAGAAGTTAGGGAGAAGTCAGGGAGAAGTTAGGGAGATCGGGGAGAATTGGTAAGGGAATTCGGATTTGGAAAGAAGTCCTTATGGAAGTAATATTCCCTTTCCATATTCAAGGTAGGACATATCTAGGGTTCTCACCCTATAAATAGCAAAGGAAGGAAATCAAGAAGGGTATTCATTCACTCATCCATATATTCATTCAAGATTATATTCAAGACAATCACATCACGACATACCATTCACAAATATACTCCATACGTGATCTTGCAGGGCGATACCTAACGCCAAAGAAGATTAGCATAAACGTTATCATTGTAATCATCCTCCTATTCATATAGTGCAACACTTGGCGGTACCGTCCCTCCTCCATGGTTGTTCCCACATTGGGTTTTCCGCGTCACCAAAATCTTACGTGTCAATTTACATTGCGCACTTTATTTCCCGTTTACTTATTGACATATAAATCATCATACAATCAACCAACGAATATAGACTACATTGGCCCTAAATCGACTTAGGTAAAAAAGACCTAAACAGTTTGGCGCCCACCGTGGGGCATTGTGGTCGTCAATCGTTGATATTCGAATATACAATGGAAAAGCAAGTATCCGAAGCCATGTCGGGAGCAGCGACCATCGCCACCACCATCGTCTACCCAAAGTCCAACATCGACGGTGGCCACGCAGCTCCGGACATACCCCAAGAATCATACCGACAACAAAAGCCTCTCTACCTCCCAGACCCATGTTGTCTCGGCCCGCACTGGATCGGACAAAGGAACATCAAGCTCGGGCGTCACTCCGCCGCCAGGGCCCCACGCAGATTCTCGCACGGCGTGGAAAATCTTCAGAAAGCTATGGAAAACATGAGAGAAGATCAAAGGAGAGCAGATCTTTGAGGTAAGAAGGAGAGACAGAGAGCTCGGGCACAAATTGATCTCCGACGAGATCAAAGACTCCAGAAACAAGACAGTGAAGGAAGATTTCCTTTGGTAGATCCGACGCAAGGAGTGGCAAAGGGCAGCGATACCACCTGAAATAATTACAAGATTGGATTTGGCTACGACACCATCGGATGGAAGGATAACCCCACGAGGGTTAGGATACCTCACGCCAGATAGGCCGGCAGCGACCAATGCGTGGGGATACAAACAGTGGCCTCCCATTAGCAAATCCCCGCAAAGAATCGATCGACACCAGTAGCAGATCCGAGTCAAACCAAAAAGTGAACCGGCAGCAGGGACAATCGTTACCGCAACCCCCCCCGCTGCCGGAGCTTATCGTAACCTTCAAGAAACCGGATCGGGAGGAAATATGCAGACAACACGGAGGACCCCGTTTCACCAATATAACTAATCGGCGGTATTTGGAACTAAAGGAGATGCTAAGTAGGGTTCCAGGGCTACCACCCCTACTGGAGAAAGCAACTCTGGACAGTTATGCCGACTCGCCATTCGTGGACACCATATCCGTCACAGCCATGCCAAAGGGGTTCACAAACCCAAATATGCCTCTCTTCGACGGCAC
The DNA here is from genome assembly GCF_048544455.1 of Silene latifolia. NCBI lineage: Eukaryota > Viridiplantae > Streptophyta > Magnoliopsida > Caryophyllales > Caryophyllaceae > Silene > Silene latifolia. Next base: position 22,149,709 of record NC_133531.1, on the reverse strand, counting down.
AGCAGACCCTTTTGATCATATCAGCCAAGATAAACGAAAAATGATGACGGTAACACCATAGGACAAGTTAAGGAAGCTGCGTATGTGCAAAGGATTCGGGTCCACCCTAACAGACTAGCACTTCGATGGTTTGTAAGCCTCCAAACAGGTCGATATCTACATTTACTCAATTGGTAAACGCATTTACTCAACAGTTCATGCGGCAGAAAGCCACGAAGCACGCAGGGGGACCTTTACGGAATCGTCCGGGGGCGGGAGAGAGCATTGGAGAATACAATACCGATTTAACAATGAGAAGATAGCAGACGAGAGTGTGATATCTCAACAAAGCAGAGAAGCCTTCGAAGAGGCCTCCACCATGACTCGATCTATACAAGCGGTGACTATGCATCTTTGCCATAGTTTCGAAGCATCGGGAGAGAAGGCAACCGCCACGATCGGACCGGAGGAAGATATCCTAGCCGACCATACGAGCACGCCAAGTATTTCTAGTACTTCAGCCGTGGAGAAATCCGGAAGAAAGCAAACCACCAACAAGAAGGACGAGAGATACAGGCCATATGGGAGGGGAGTCAACGTAGATCGAGGAAAACCAACTACTCCCCACCTTGGCGAGAATATGGGTTCACTACCATGGTATCGGAGGAATCTTGAAGGCACTTAGAGAGATGGAAGACGGAGTCGGTGGCCTAACCCACCGCAGGGGAGAGCAAGCCCGGAGAAAAGATAGCAAGAAGAAGTGCGAATTTCATCGTGATATTGGGCACAATATCGAGGACTGCTATACATTGAGAAGAGAGATCAAGCGCCGTACGAACAAGGAAAGGCGAGCCACCCGTTACCACGTGGGGGCAAGCAGCAGGATAAGGTAGGCTCCGCCAAGCCGGCGGACCCACCCACATGCACTAAAATTATAAACGTGATAACAAAGCGGCTCAAACTTAAGCGGCCCGACATACTCAAAGCAGCTATAAGGCATGCCACCGAGACCAAAGGAGACAGACCAGCCAATTCTTGCGGAATATCTCACGGTGATCTCACGGAATCGGCGGCTTCGATGAGGGAGATACATACGATGAAAGAGAACACCATGATGCACTTATTATCACCTTGTCAATAGCCAACCGCACAAAGAAGAAAGGTCTTGGTAGATACAAGAAGCTCGGTCAACTTAATCATGCTGAAAACCATAGAAAACATGGGATTCAAATGAGAAGGATTTACTGAGAAGAAGACTATTCCGCTAGTAGGCTTCAGGCGGGAAACAACCGCTAGCTAGGTGAGATAGTCATCCCAACTTATGTGGGAGGAGTCGACAAGCAAGTCAGTGCACTGGTTATAGATGGCCCTCTACTTACAACGTCATCCTAGGAAGACCATGGCTGCACCAGATGAAACTAGTCCCTTCAACATATCACCAGTGCATAAAGTTCCCCACCCCATGGGGAGTAGAAACGATAAGAGGAGATCAGGAGGAAGCTAGAGGCTGCTACATGAAGGCACTCAAGGGCACTGCCAGCCCTCCCGCATAACAATTACAGACGACCTATCCAGACGAATACACCGAGCCCTCGGAAAGAGCCGGACCGTGACAACCTGGATAAGTTGCACCCAGAGAGAACCGTGCTCATTGGAGCGGAGAATGTACAGGAGCTTACGACAAAGACTAGTCAAATTCTTACAAGATAACATGGATTGCTTTGCATGGTCACACGATGATATGGTAGGCATAGATCCATCCATCATAACACACAAGCTCAGCGTAGACCCAAAGTGTAACTCCATCCAGCAGAGAAGGAGAAAGTTTGCAGCAGAGAGAAATAAGGTAATTAACCAGGAAGTAGACAGCCTGCAAAAGAAAGAAGATAAGAGAAGTGAAATACCCAGAATGGTTGTCTAATGTAGTGGTGGTGCCTAAAAAGAATGGGAAGTGGAGAGTATGTGTGGACTTCACCGATCTCAACAAAGCGTGTCCCAAAGATCCATTCCCGCTGCCTCATATTGATGCAATGGTAGACGCAACAGCTGGACACGAGATGCTAACATTTCTGGACGCATGGAGTGGATACAATCAGATCAAGATGGATCCTGCAGATCAGGAGAAGACAACATTTATGTCCGAGAGAGGAATATATTGCTACAACGTCATGCCATTCGGCCTAAAGAACGCAGGCTCCACGTATCAAAGGTCAAGTTAACCGCATGTTCAAAGAGCAAATAGGAAGAACCATGGAGGTGTACATTGATGACATGGTGGTGAAGTCGAAAAAAGCCAAAGATCATATGCGGCATCTAGCAGAAATATTCAAGACCCTCGGGAATACAAGATGAAACTAAACCCATCTAAATGCACCTTCGGGTATCTTCCGGCAAGTTCTTGGGCTATATTGTGACTCAAAGAGGAATAGAAGCCAAGATCGAAGCGAGATCAAAGTTGTCTTACAAATGGAATCACCCGAAAAGCCTAAAGATGTTCAGAGATTAGCTGGAAAGGTAGCAGCCCTGAACAGGTTCATTTCAAGATCTTCGACAAATGCAAAGCTATTTTACGACGTGCTAAGGAAAAGCCAAGTTTGAGTGGACCGCGAACACGAGCAAGCCTTCGAGAGACCTGAAGCACTATCTCAAGAGACCCGCCACCGCCACAAAAACCAAAGCCAGGAGAACCATTATTCCTATACCTAGCCGTCACAGAAGTAGCAGTGAGTGCTTTGTCACCGGTCGAGAGCAAGAAAAGGAACAGGCTGCCAGATACTACGTGAGCAAGTCTCTGCTTTGCCAAAGAAAGACCAGGTACACATCCCTTGAAAAGTTAGTACTAGCATTGGTAGTAGCATCTCGCAAACTGCGTCCCTATTTTGAGTCACACATCATACATGGTGTGATAAACTACCCGCTAAAAGCTATCATGAGGAAGCCTGAACTGTCAGGAAGAATGTCTAAATGGTCAGTACACCTCAGTGGATACGACATCCAATACGACCCTAGAACAGCAATTAAATCACAGGCACTGGCCGACTTCGTGTCAGACTTCAGTCCAGCCATCCAGAATCTGGCAGATACCGAGATCCTCACTTTAGAAGAAAGTAAGCAGGCAGAGGTCTGGCAGATGCATATAGACGGAGCCTCCAACCAAAGGGGGGCAGGTGTAGGATTAATTCTGCGATCACCACAGGGAGATCTGATAGCACAAGCTATAAGATGTGAATTCAAGGCAACCAACAATGAAACGGAATACGAAGCCTTGATATTGGGAATGAAGCTAGCTCTGGAGCTAGGGGTCAGACACCTGCTCATATCCAGTGACTCTTTGTTAATAGTCAACCACGTGAATGATGAGTTTATAGCCAGAGATTCGAAGATGATTGCATACGTGAAAGTAGCAAAGGAATTAAAACAAAAATTCGAAACTTGCAAGCTTAAACAGGTTCCCAGAGACCGAACGTGGAAGCGACGCCCAGCAACCCCGGGAGCAACATTCAAACCAACGAGCTATCCAAAGATTCCAATAGCACATATGCTTTGGAACCTTCTATCCGAAGGCGGACGAAATAGACAGAGGTGAACTGGAGGATCCACAAAGCAAAAAAGCAAATCCAAGCAGTTACAGAGGAAGGTGAGAGCTCTCGGCCAAACAGGCGGGCGCCTGGCCAAGTAGCCGACCCGGCCGGACGACGCACACTTTACCTAGATTGGCTGCGCCATAACAAGCTACCAGACGATAAGAAGGAAGTGAGAGCTTTTAAAATAAAGGCTTCCAGTTCATACTCATTGATGATACACTATACGTAAAATCGCTAGCAGTCCCTACCTACGGTGCTGGACAAGGAAGAAGCACAGATCGTGTTGCATGCTCTCCACAAAGGGCGAATGTGGAAACCATGCAAAGGGCAGAGTCCGGGCAAATAAAGCCCTCGAGACAGGGATACTATTGGCTTACAATGAAGGCGGATCAACGGAGTACGCACGAAAATGTGACGCCCGCCAAATGGCGTTCAAAGACCAATGATTCACCACCAGTGAGAACCTCTCGCACCCTATTATTTCTCCCCTGGCCATTCATGGCATGGGGCATGGACATAGTAGGCCCTCTACCACGGGCCACAGAAACGAACCTGGATGCTAATAATGACAGATTATTTCTCCAAGTGGATAGAGGCGAAGCATTCACGGAAGTAAAGGACAAACAGTCATCTCATTCGTAAACGAAACATCATCTCGTGATTTGGTATCCCATCCGAAATCATATGTGACAATGGCTCACAATTCATCTCAAACGATATCAAGGATACTTGTGCCGGGTGGAACATCACCTTAAAAAAGTCAAGACCAGGACTCCAAAGTCCAATGGACAAGTGAATCCAAAGAATAAAATCATTATGGACAATCTGAGAAGGAGGTTACAGGAGTTAGGAGGAAAGTGGGCGGATGAATTGCCACTAGTATTGTGGTCGAACGAACAACACCAAAGATAGCAACAGGTCAAACACCCTTCAAAGATGGTGTTTGGCGCGGAAGCGTCATTCCATCGAAGTTCTAGTTCCCACTCACAAAAATGAAAATATGACGAGGAACTGAACAATGCGAGATGACCGAAGCCCTTTGAACACAATTGACGAGTTGCGAGCAAGCGCAAAAATCCGTCTGGCTGCCTACAAACAAACAAGTGGCCGGAGTTATAACAAGAACGTAAAAATCGGGCTCCTGGAGGTAGGAGACCTGGTTCTCCGAGAGGTGTTCCAACACCAAGAATCGAAAAGGTGCAAATTAGCCTACAAATGGGAAGGACCATACCAGGTAGAAGGAGTTGTTGGCCATGGTGCATACAGACTGATGACTATGGACGGTCAAATCATTCAACGCCCATGGAACATACTTCACCTGAAGAGATATTACTTTTAATAATAAGTAGACTCTAGTTTTCAGAATAATGTACTATGAGAAGCCAAATCATTTTTAAAGATAAAATAAATAAATAAAAAATCGATAGTAGGCATACTGCCAGTTTCACTCTTATTTCTGGTGTCTTTAGTTTTTTTTTTTAAACTTTAAATTACTATTGGATGGTGTGGTCTGGCAGCGGCGTCCTGGGACCACAATTGCTCTGTACCCCATGAGATGGCGGCAGTACTTCACACCATTCTCGATATATTTTTTCTATTTTCGTGCTTCTCTAAGTACATCACTTTGAATTCGGTATCTATGGTACTTTGAAAGGATGTCTAGCAGACCGGCAACCGCCAATGCGGGGTGACAAGGCACATGGCACTCCAACATGCCTAACCTACTTTCTCCACAAGGAGCACCCTCACCAAAGTGGACCGTGGAACATACGAAAGGGAGCCTGGGCCGACAGTTTGAATACGCTTATCCGGCTACCCCGATACCACCCCCGGACGTAGCTCGCACTAATCGCACTTAATCGGGGCCCATGATGCATGCAAAACGAACATGGAACGTAGGGATATCTGCGCTACCAGAATCCTGCAACGTCTCCATTTGGTCCTAGAATGACGATAAACTTGCCTCAATGACGCCACCTGCTGGCATAAAACGAGACGAACACATCTTGCGTCATGAACAAGGTTAAGTAGTCCACAAACTGCGGCATACGCCTAAATCGGCCCGGCCGGTGACACGGCCTAGCTTGGTCCGGATCGGTCTCTTCAGGGCCAGTGGGTAAATCGACCCCCTAGGTTGACACGGCCACTCCTCCTTACATTGCGGCATACGCCTAAATCACCATCGGTGACACGGCAGCCTAATGAGTCGAATGTTAGCCTTCTCAAGGTGACAAGACTCGCCTAAATCGCCAAACGATCGACACGGCATGACTTCCTAAAAACAGGGAGAATAAACAAACAAACACATGATATGTAAACTAAAACCTTGCCAAACTATGACAAGGGGCATTTCAAAATATGGCCAAAATACGGCCCCAAGTTTAAACCGCCACCCTGGCGGAGCAAGCACAAAAACAAGTTTAAAAACTTACAAAGTCTGCCACCTCTGGGCCAGACTGCCAAAAAGTTTATCAAAACATAAAAACTTAATTGTCGGTCACATTAATGACCTCCACCTCTCGTACCTCCTCTCGCCGACCACCACTCATTTCGTCTCGCACCGGCTTGCATATCCTCGGCCGCCATAGCTCCCTCGAGCTCACAAGATCCTGGGACATTCCAAAGATCATCACCCCAAGAGCACTGCTCGGCCAACGCAGAGAATTCACCTCACCAACCTCGGGCATCAAAGACGCTTAAATCGGGTTGGGTGGGGTAAAGCATCTCCACTGATTCTCCTCTTCCTCTATGGCCTCCGAGTAGGAGCCTCCTCGAGTGCGGCAAGACGATTCCGCCGATTTTTCCCGCCAGGTGGCATATGCAACAACGTTGGTGGCCGGCAGGAGATCACTCGGTGATCTTCTCCTCGGACGCTTCGAGAGTCGAAAAAGTCTTTGCGACACCGCCCGGGTTCGAGCCACCTGATCGGCTCCTCCTTCAACTTCTTCTTGGTGACAACAAGCTCGGTCTTCACTCCACCACACACTCCTTCAATCAACCCGCTCTTTGTGCCAGATCTGCAATCGTTTCCTTGACTCCTGGTTCTTGGCGCTGGTAGCACGACCGGTGGTCTCGCACTATGTTGATCATCTTCCTGTTGTAGAGTGCATCAAGAGTCTCTGGGCATAGGTGATCGAAGTCGGCAAAAAGAGTTGGGAGGCAGAATTTAAGCAAGAAACAGGCGGAGGCAGACGGGTAGAAAATGAAGAATATTTACCATGAAGGCGTTGTGCACGTCATTTTCACCATCTCCTCCGGGAGAACTCCGAAAACGTTTCCTCAACGGGAGGGAAGAGCGGTGATCGATCTCCGGCCAAGACGGCACCTTGTCCACATTCCCAAAGCCTTCTGGGAAATGAGCAATGATGCCCCCACTAGTAGAAGCACGGGACCGGGCGGGAGGAGTAGGCGGATGGCGAGATAACGGATCGACCTCCAAGGGCACGCGAGCAAAGAGAACTAGAAATCGAAGGAGGAGTCTCGAAAAGAGGCGGCGGAGCGCTCTTCTTGGAGGCGGAGGCCACATCGGGGCTGGCGAAGGTCTCTTTCTTTTAGCACTTTGGAGGATGAGTTCCAGTTGATCGACTTTTGAACCTGCAAGCATACACAGTCTCAGACGGCAGAATGCTTAAAACATCAGCAGCAACGGCATGCAAACAGAAGTGGTTACAGAAACCTTACCAGAAGACATGCTGTGGGCTGATTGAGGAGGATTGGAGGAAGAAGCAGGTGAAAAACCAGGAAGCAGGTCTGGGAATTTTCTCTCAGACTCAGAAATACTGAATAGCTTGCCGCAAGCAGGGATCTTGGAGCCGATACGGGTGAGGTCGCAGGGGCTTGCACGAAGATGACGAAGTAAGCTAGTAAGCAGCGAGATAAAACAAATCGGGTAGCAGAAAGCTACTTACTCAAGTCGAACCCATTTCTCGAAAATATAATCGGCAGGAGGCTGGATGGAGTCCTTCCACACATAGAAGAAGTCCTCGAACCATTTCTCATCGCGAGATTTTGACACATGTTTGAAGGGAGCCTCTCCACGGCCCCGGAAGGAGAATTGACCCCTGCCCAGGGACCTGATATTGTACATATAGGCCAGATCGCCCAGAGTGACAGCTTTGCCGTTCGACCCGGCGGCCGAGAGTAGAGAAGAACTCTCCAAATGGCGGCAGAGATTTGTGCCATGGCGAAATTGTTGGTAAAAATGAAATCTTGGACGAGTTTAGGGAAAGGAAAATGAAGGTCATATCTAAACGGGTACAAGTAGAAGCAAACCCACCCCGGACGGAGGGCGTCGGCTTTCCCCCGTTCGAGGACAATATCTCAACCCCATCGCCAAGACCAAGCAAGTTCTTGATCGTCGGAATGTCGGCCGGAGTTAGGGCGGAGTCACAATCGTGTGGGTATTTGAAAAATCCCCGAGAAGGGAAAGTAGGGTCGAGATTACGGTCGAAGGGCGTCGAGGTTGACGAAGACTGTCGAGTTTTGCCCATAATGGAGAGAGAAAATGAAGATTAAAAGGAGGGAAGGAGATAGATTACCTGGTGATGAAGACGGGAAAGGGAACAGTGAAGCTGATGAAGATTAAAGGGAAGAAGATTGAGGGTTTGAGAGAAGAGAGTTTTTTGAAATGATTTGGAGTGATTAATGAGAGTGGAAGAGAGACGTTGGGGTTATAAAGAGGAGAGAGGGAGTTGGGTGCGGAGAAAGAGGAGAAAGGCGGCTTGCATGGGAAGGAGTAAAAAGGCGGCGTATGGTTTTAAACATTTAGTTACGTAAATTCCTTGTTCGATACTAGAAAGCGTACTTCACAAGAAATTTGGGGCAAACTGTTTGAGCTAAAAATAGCGTAATAAAGAAAGCCCACTTAGTAAAATAAAGATTATAAAGAACAGGGAAGGAGGAAGGGAGCCCGCGGTCAGGAAAAGGGGATATGGGCTTGAGAAGGATCAAGAGCCCACCGTGGAAGGTGCCCGCGTTAAAGAAAAGGGTGTCAGGGAGAAGTTAGGGAGAAGTCAGGGAGAAGTTAGGGAGATCGAGGAGAATTGGTAAGGGAATTCGGATTTGGAAAGAAGTCCTTATGGAAGTAATATTCCCTTTCCATATTCAAGGTAGGACATATCTAGGGTTCTCACCCTATAAATAGCAAAGGAAGGAAATCAAGAAGGGTATTCATTCACTCATCCATATATTCATTCAAGATTATATTCAAGACAATCACATCACGACATACCATTCACAAATATACTCCATACGTGATCTTGCAGGCCTGATACCTAACGCCAGCAAGATTAGCATAAACGTTATCATTGTAATCATCCTCCTATTTATATAGTGCAACACTTGGCAGGGTACCGTCCCTCCCGCGGTTGTTCCCACATTGGGTTTTCCGCGTCACCAAAATCTTACGTGTCAATTTACATTGCGCACTTTATTTCCCGTTTACTTATTGACATATAAATCATCATACAATCAACCAACGAATATAGACTACATTGACCCTAAATCGACTTAGGTAAAAAAGACCTAAACAGAGACTGTTTTGGTAAATTTCTACCAATTTAGGGTTAAAGCGGTCTTAGAGTTAGGTCTATGTTATGATTTGAATGATGGTCGTGCGTTATCCTGTATGAGCAATATAAACAAAGAACACAAACAATTTTGGTGACGCGGAAAACCCGATGTGGGAAACAACCACGGGAGGAGACGAAATCCCACCAATATTTTCACTATAATTCGAGAGGAAAATACAGTTCGTATGCTTGCTATGAATGCTAGGGTGTAGTTCTTGTATTTTCTGATGATCTTTCTTCTTTGCATTGAGACTCTTTATATAGGGGAGCTCGTTGGGCTAGGGTTTCTTGCTTTCCCTCCAAGTTATCCCTAATTTGACATTGAGTAGGACTTTCCTTCCTCGGATCTCGCAAGATGTTGGACTCTCTCAAGCTTCTTCCGTGTGGACCAAAGCCCATATCCCGTGCTGCTTGCTGACGCTGGTACCTTGGTTCCCTGATATCCTGCATCCCGTAACGCTTCCAGGCCTGCTGCCTCAAGTCAGCCCATATCCAGATTTTGGGCCTAACAGTTTGCCCCCAATTTTCTGCGAAAAGGGCAACCCTAATTATTTGAGCGGGAAATTGCAGTGTATCGTTGAGTGACTTCTCGCATACTCCATTTCAATTTACATTTCTGAAAACCCCAACTACCCTCTCCTATTTATTCTCACCCGTCCACCTTTTTATCTTTCATCATCATTTCGCCTCCTCAAAACCTTCAACTTTCCGTCTCCCCAAATCCCTTCTTCGTCAACGTCCTTTCACTGCCAGCGCCGCCTTCATCCGCCCTCTCAGGTACTTTCACTTCTCTCTCTCCTCGTTTACTATGGCTAAGACTCGATTAACATCATCCTCTTCCACCGCTATCGACCTCGAAAACGATGACTTCCCTTCACAGGGAGTCCTCAAAAGACCACATTCTGGCGACTCCCACCTAACCCAGGAGGATATACCTAGGATCAAAGCTCTGTTGGGGCTGGGTGATGACGTGGTGATCCTCATCCCCAAACCTGGTCAGAAAGCAGATGCCTTCCGCGTTGGGTGGATCTGTCTGTACACTTATCCCTTCGCCCTTGGCCTTAGATTCCCTTTTCCCCCGATGATTCAGGAGTTCATTCGCTTGAACTCCCTACCCATGGCCCAAATCACCCCTTATGCATGGAGGATCCTTTTGTCTACCGTGGCCCTGAACAACAGCCTGGGCACTGAGATAGGGTTATCAGATCTGACCCATAGGTTTGAGTGTCGGTCACTGGGGCACGGCCAATACACTTTCAGGGCCGTGGATAAGACCGAAAACTTCCTCCAATCGCCTGCTAAAGGGAAGGACGACGGGTGGTACAAAGACTTTTTCTATGTCAAGCTTGATTCTCTCCCCATTCATGCTGATTATTTGTTCGAGCGCTGGATTTTTGCCAAGAGTAAGTATACTTTGCATATCCATTTTTGATTGCCCTTGTCACTTACTGTTCTTACTCTTTGATCTGATGCAGAACTCACGAACCCCGACAAATCCGAGGACGAGGATATTTCTGTTGCCAAGCTCTTTTCCATCCCCGAGGACCGCAGGCTTTTTCCCCTTTTTCTCTCTGGCCTAGCCGACTCTATTACCGAGGAAACTATGTCTTCTGGTAAACACCCTTCAATCTCTTGGAATTTCCTGCCCCCACTGATTCTCTATTCTGACCCCCTGCGTTCTTGTGCCCCTGCAGAAGTGCCGGACAAATCCGCCTCCGAGATCCGATGCGCCATGCCGGGAAGAGAACTGGCGATTCCTCTCACTCCCCGCCTCCTCAAGAAGAAGGTCCTCCTCTGGCTGCTCCGAACCCATTGAAGTCACCCCAATATCACGCGCACTGGGTCCCCGTTCATACTTGACGAGCCGCTTCTACGCCTCCTGCTGAGTTTGGGGACGCTGACCGTGCCAATTACTGGCCTGCACTGGAAAGGCTTCTGACCCCAGCTTGCTCAAAGGCATTTGACTCGACTGCCCCCCAGGAAATGACCGACCTGGCTGCAGAACACTGCTTCCTGGTGAGCCTCCTTTCACTGCTTTTCTTCTTCCTTTGCCCCTGTGCTTTCATGACTAACGTGCTTTTTACTCCAGGCTCTCCAATCTTCCCTCTACCTTCGTAAGATTCTGCAGAGAGCCAAGCTTGAATGTCTGGTCTCCGTGGGGAAGAACAAGGAGCTCACAGCTACCTGTGCTAAGTTGAAGGAGCAGCTCCAGGCGGCTCTAAAAGAGAAGGAGGTAGCTAAAGATCAGCTGGCGAGGACCCAGGAGGCCAACTGTGTTCTGACTGCCGGGTTGACTAAGGCAGAGGCCCGTGCTGAAGAGATGGCTGAGCTAGCCAAAAATGTGGGTGCCTACACTGCTTTTGAGAGGCGGATCGACTGCATCTGTACTTATACTGAGGGGAGGCACACGTCCTGGAACATGGAGGAGGAGCTAGCAGAGTTTGCTCGTGCATTTCCCAATGGCATGGACCTGAGCGCCTGTTCCCTCCTGGTCCGGGCCGCAATCCGGAGCCCGATTACACGACCATGGATATTTCTGGAACAATATTTGGGACTGTCAAGGAGATACTGGCTGGGGAGGCTGGTGATGGCGCCTCTGCAACTCCTGAGGCTGTTCAGGCACCTGCAACGAAGAAGCAAACAGAGCATGGGGAGCAGAGCAATGGTCGGGAGCGATTATCGAGAGGATTGACCTCTCTTAAATTTTATTTCAAATTATCCTGGGGACTTGACCTGTGTGGCGCAAGTTTTGTAAAAAACTATTTTCTTTCTTGTTTTGGTCCGTTTTGTGCTGCCCGGTGTGCAGGTTTTGAACTTTTGATGGCGCCTGCTAATGGTAGCAGGTGCCCTAACTTAAAGTAGCTCCGGGCCCTTGTTTCTAGGCCCTACGTTTGTTACACTTGCGTTTTTGCCACTGATTTCTGGAGTTTTGATTCCATATAGACATACCCGGAAGTGACACTGGCTCCGTGCACGCTCCTCATTTTACGCGACAGATTTTTGATAACATATTTTACCCATGACGTAAAATATCTTATCACAAGGGTTGGCTGACTTAGAGCTTACCTCCATTGAATGTTTCTGACTAACAAGGAATGTTGCGTTCCTTGTGGTTCCAGACGTTTGAAATCCGTGCGTGCACCCATTGATCTACGACATAGCTAGCTAAGGAATTACCGAGTTAACGTTAAGGTATGGGTGGTCTTAGTATGCCGAACCCTGCGCGCTACCTTGGCGTATGCTCTACATGTGGCTTGACTTAAGATAAACGTCTTCGTAGCCTCACATGGCAGGGGCTGGACCCTCAAAGTGTGCCTCATCTGATAAGTAACCAACATTAGTACCAAAGCCTTTCTTCGTAGAAGCGTTATAAAGTCCAAAGTAGTGCAAATTACCTGGTGCTATCTCTGTAGGGTAATATCCGTATAAAACCCTTAAAATTTAGGACTATAACATAAATTTAACATGCGATATATGGTCATAAACGAAAAACAATAGAGAAACGATAAAGAACAAGAATCAACCTCGGGTCCTTTGAAATGCGGCCTAAGAACAGAAATCAAAGTAGATTTCATCCTAATCGTTGCACCCAAGACCGTCTGAGACTATGCCCCTTGTGCTAGAAATACTCTCTAATTGACTTGCAATATTGAGAGAGTTGTTGTGAGGTTTTTCGATGTGAGATCTAGAAATTTCGGAGAAAAATTGCCCAAAACCCTAATTGTTTTGCAAATGAGATGATTAGGTCACAAAAGGAGAGTCCCCTTCCTTTTGTTCCATTCGGCCGTGGGTTATAGAAGGAGAGAGTGGGCTTTCCACTTTCTCCTTATTTTTAACTCGTGGTCCGACTCGATTATCGCTAAATGCATATGACGGGATTTTATTATAAATCGTCATCGGTTATCGGTTATTAAAATATCAACTAGTAACATGACTCAGTCGATATATTAATACATGTCCGACAGTGACAATATTGTATAATTAATTAATTCAATATACATTAATTAAATATAATCGTTTATATTTAATTTACGAATTAACCGCTTAATTCGTCTTAGCCATTATTATTTAATCCGTATTAAATAATTATCTCAACATCGCGTTTGACTAATTATTAGTCAATAACTCCGACTAACTGTTTAGTCAAATTAGGCATCAACATGACTGTATTTTCATACCGTCACATCTCTCAAACGTATCCTATAGGTGTGACTTTTAGGGACCAGTTGATCACCGCCATCAGTATGACAATAACGTCAAACTTTTCTAGCAAGCCAACCGTTATTGATAAACGTGGACCAACTGATAATAATACAAAAATATACCCTTTGATCCTTTTAGATATTTAAATGTTATTGCACTAACTGTAGAGGACACCAGCCCCAACAAGCTCCCACTTGTCCGTATAAGTGTATGTGTAATAACGTTATCCGCACTAACGGAGGACACACTCAACAAACTCCCACTTGTCCGTACAAGTGTATGTGCGATAACCGATTCTCATATTCATTTAAAATTTCTCCCACTCAATGTAAAACAATTTGCAGATCCGGATCCGCAAAGGTCGTATTTTACAATCGATCTGTATCAAGAGTGGTTTCCCCGACTAGAGAGTAACTTAACTGATAAAACGAATTCGTATTCGAGCATGGCCATGCATTTCGATTCTGACTCCTCGAGTGGCCCCGAGAAATATCGAGTAACGATAAAAGCTGAATATTTCCTTCAACTCGACTCCTTCCGATCTAAGCACAGCATGAAATGACCCAGAAAAAATCTACTTGGCCCCCTGTTACGGATGACCGTGAGAAAGAAACCAAAGTCACCCAAAATCTGCCTTAGTCTCAAGAGACAGTCGATAGTCAAAAGAATCGACTCTTAGGATCACCATGGAGGTCCTATCCACGACCGGGCACCGAATGTTATAAAACATTTAGGACTCCACGTCGATGTCACAATTGTGTCCTACGAGATATCCGTATAACTCGCCTCTGTGATTGGTCAGTCAACCGTTTGACTTATGGCTCGTTGAACCCACCATCAACCAACGTCGCAAAATAATTGCCAGAGTTATCAGCTCATGTGGGCAATTAAGGACCAAAATATAATGTTTGTTCAGTTCACTTTGTGGTGTTCAAAAATTGTCGTACAATTCCACATGAAAAACAAAATATATAAATATCAAAACGATGATGTCGTATAGAATACAAAAGAGAATGAATCTAATCCATAAAAGAGTACTACAACTCAGAAACACGTTTAATTCCCATGGAATTAACATGCCCTTCATGCTTATCTTGTCGTAATGGTTTAGTGAGAGGATCTGCTATATTATCATCTGTAGCAATCTTTTCTATCACTACTTCCTTTTGCTCCACGTAATCTCGGATTAGATGAGCTTTCCGTTGTACATGTCTAGACTTGTTGCTAGACTTAGGCTCCTTAGCTTGGAAGATGGCACCTCTATTGTCGCAATAGATGGTGATCGGGTCATTCGAACTAGGCACTACAGATAGTCCTTGTAAGAATTGACGCATCCATATCGCTTCCTTTGCGGCCTTCGACGCGCATAGTACTCGGACTCAGTCGTAGAATCTGCTGTAACACTTTGTTTGGAACTCTTCCAGCTGACTGCAGCGCCATTAAGAGTAAAAACGAATCCAGACTGAGATTTCGAGTCATCTCGATCCGTTTGGAAGCTAGCATCTGCGTAACCGATTGCGCATAGCTTTTGATCGCCTCCATAAGTCAATGCCCAATCTTTAGTCCTCCGTAGGTACTTAAGAATGTTCTTGACAGCCATCCAATGTGATTCACCTGGATGCAGTTGGAATCGACTCGTCATACTCAATGCATATGCCACGTCCGGACGTGTGCATATCATGGCATACATGATTGATCCTATTTCCGAGGCATAAGGAATCCGTGTCATGCGCTCTTTCTCTTCCGGTGTCTCTGGTGCCTGAGACTTGCTCAAATGCACCCCTGGAGCCATAGGAAGAAATCCCTTTTTGGAGTTAGTCATGCTGAATCTCTCTAGGATTTTGTCTATGTAAGACTCTGACGAGAGAGATAACATCCGACGTGATCTATCTCGATGGATACGGATGCCCAAAATTCTTTGTGCCTCACCCAGATCTTTCATCTGGAAATGGTTCTTCAACCATACTTTTACTGAAGTTAAGAGAGGTATGTCATTCCCAATCAGGAGTATGTCATCAACATACAATATTAGGAAGACAATCTTGCTCCCACTCGACTTGATATATAGACATGGTTCCTCGACCGATCGAGTAAATCCATTTTCTTTTATCACTTGGTCGAATCGATGATTCCAACTCCGAGAAGCTTGCTTAAGTCCATAAATGGAACGCTTAAGCTTGCATACTTTCTTAGGATGTATAGGATCGATGAAACCTTCGGGTTGTACCATGTACAACTCTTCCTCCAAAAAACCGTTTAAGAAGGCGGTTTTCACATCCATCTGCCAAATTTCATAGTCATGAAAAGCGGCAATCGCTAAGATAATCCGAATGGAACGCAGCATGACTACGGGTGCAAAAATTTCATCGTAGTGCAAACCTGGCACTTGGGTGAAACCTTTAGCCACTAGCCGTGCTTTATAGATATCTTGTTGACCTTCCACAGAATGCTTTATCTTGTAAAGCCATTTGCATTGAAGGGGACGAACCTTAGCAGGTAAGTCAACAAGGTCCCATACGTTGTTCTCATACATAGAGTCCATCTCGGATTGCATGGCCTCAAGCCATAGCTTTGAGTCGGAACTAGTCATGGCACCTTTATAGGTTGCGGGTTCACTACTCGTTAAGAGCAGAATGTCATCTATGTCATGTTCCTCGACCATATCAATGTATCTGTCCGGAGGAATAGAGACTCTACCCGACCTTCTAGGTTCCTCAGGAATATTGACCGCAGCCGGGATTGAAGGAACTGGTTCCTCCAATGGTTGCTCGGTATTTGGTTCTGGAATCTCCGATAGCTCGAAGGTTCTATCACTCTTTGCATTCTCGAGAAACTCCTTCTCTAACAATGTCGCACTAGCCGCAACAAATACACGTTGTTCGGTTGGCGAATAAAAGTAATGACCAAGTGTTCCTTTAGGATAACCTATAAAGTATGTCTTGACCGATCGCGGGCCGAGCTTATCCTCGTGTCTCCACTTGACATAAGCCTCGCAGCCCCAAACCCGTATAAAGGACAAGTTAGGGACCGTTCCCTTCCATAGTTCATATGGAGTCTTGTCAACAGATTTAGACGGACTTGGTTAAGTATTAGAGCAAAATGGCGAAGAGCATAACCCCCACAATGAGTCAGGCAACACGGTGTGACTCATCATGGATTGAACCATATCAAGTAGTGTTCGATTTCTCCGTTCGGACACACCATTCAACCGAGGTGTTCCGGTGGAGTTAAGCTGCAAGGCAATCCCACGATCTTTGAGGTGTTGATCAAACTCGTGAGATAGATACTCGCCACCACGGTCCGATCGTAGTGTTTTAATCTTTCTTCCCAAGAGGGTTAAGTACCCGATTCTGGTATTCCTTGAATTTCTCAAAGGATTCACTTTTGTGCTTCATTAAGTAGACATAGCCATATCTACTTAAATCGTCCGTGAAAGTGATGAAATACCTACAGCCTTCTCGTGCGGTGATTGACATAGGTCCACACACATCCGTATGTATGAGTCCTAATAGGTCAGCAGCAGCATTCCAACACCTTTGAAGGAAATTCGAGTCATCTTACCAATGAGACATGATTCACACGTGCCAAATGATTGAAAATCAAAGGCCGAGATAGCTCCATTCTTTATGAGCTGTTTTACGCGTTTCTCATTAATGTGTCCCATACGGCAATGCCATAGATACGTTTGATCTTTGTCACCAACCTTTAACTTCTTATTCATTACGTGTAATATTTCGGTGGTCTGATCTAAAACATAAATTCCATTCATGGAGACTGCCTTGCCATAAATCATATCGTGTAATGAGAAAATGCAAGTATTATTCTCTATTACAAATGAAAAACCAAGTTTGTCAAGTGCAGAAACTGAAATAATGTTTTTAGAAAGACTGGGTACATAATAGCAGTTATATAAAAATAACTCAAATCCGCTAGGAAGCTGGATCACGTATGTTCCCCTCGAGACGGCTGCCACTCGTGCTCCATTCCCGACACGCAGTCCACCTCACCCTTTACGAGGGGTTCGATGTTTGGAGCCCCCGCACATGATTACACTGATGAGAACCACAACCAATATCTAGTACCCAAGTTCCGTAACTTGCGTGGTTAATCTCAATCATATGAATAAAAGTAGAAGAGGAAGAAGACATACCAACAAAGGGTTTAACGCGACTGCTTTTATGTCCTCATGGTAAACAGGACATGTACGCCTCCAATGCCCGATCTTGTGGCGGTGATGGCATTCCATGTTTTCGGTCTTGCTCTTTGTCGCGTCTGATGAGTTGCTCGACTCACCAGGCCCACTCTTACCTGATCCCGACTTCTTAAACTTCGGTTTACCTCATCTTCTACGTCCGCACGAGCTTTGCCCTTACCCTTGCTCTTGTTTGACACAACGAGAACATCCTGTTTCATGCTCCCACTAACCTTCATGTCCTTCTCGGTCTGTACGAGAAGGGAGTGTAGTGCATGAGGACTTTTCTTCAAATCATTCATATAGTAATTGGCTCTAAAGAGCGCAAAACCATCGTGGAGTGAGTGAAGCATGCGGTCAATCACGATGTTCTCGCTGATTTTACAATCAAGCGCCTCCAGTTTCTCGACATTCTCAATCATCTTTGAGAATGTGTGGGCTAACCGGTTGGCCCTTCTGGAGTTTCGCATCAAAAAAGCGAGTGGTATGCTCATAGGTCACGATTCTCGGTGCTTTCGAGAATTCCTTAGTGAGCGTGGTGAAAATCTTGTTTGCACCTTGGGCTATGAAGCGTTTCTGCAAATTGGATTCCATTGCAAAAATGAGTACGTTTTTAATCGCACCCGCTTCCATGGCGAAATCGCTATACTTGCGATCTCGTTAGCGTCGGCGATGGGGCCTGGGCTTGGCGGGATGGGCTCAGTCAGATATTTGAGCTTCCCGTCAGCAATGGCAGCATTCCGTAATGCCGCCTCTCATTCCGCGAAGTTTGATCCATCATTCTTCAGTCGAGTAGATTGATTCATCTGATTCATGAAGATCCGAAGCCAGGACTCACGGTCCAATGTGGCACTTGGCATTGGGTCGTCAGCACGGCCAGCCATTTTGTTATTAGCAGTTTAAGTGATCGTGATCTACACTGAAAAAGAAAGGAAAAACAAAACGAAATAAGCAACTCGTCGAGGTGATTTAAGTCTATTTAAAATTCATTTTAATCGTGTAGACTCATTGCACTTGCATAATTGATCTCCCTCAAGAATAATACAAGTGATCCCAAGATTCAATTTCCGTAAATTGATAAGCCAACTGTTTAGCTAGTTCTACCGTTAGAACTCTCGGTCGATAGATTTCCGTAAATCCTATCTATAGTCCACCATAATCACAGGATCGTACGAGTGACCATAGTGTTGAGATAAAATAGGTCAATCAGTTCCAACTTACCCGACGTACAAGGGGTCATATTATGCCTACCGACGAAGAAGGGATTCATTGGAGTTTGACCTATAAAGACTATTCTCAATTTTTGGTTGTACGAGGAAGATCCCATCAACTTAGTTTTAATTCATTTTAAGTGAACGAAAAACTAGCATTGCGTGAATGAATTAATTTAGGTGATGGCTTAAAAACGTGTGATATCTGTATATCATAGAAAACTAACGCGTGACCTCTATATGAGTCAGTTTTCATGCAATTATTAGGTGGTTTGGTTTTAGGCGGAATATGATGCAAATTATCGTTATAATAAAAATAAAAGAATGCAAAACGTAAATAAAAATTCCTAGTGTGGCCTATCCTAGTAAAAAGAACATAATACAACTTTGGAATCAGTCGTTGGACCCGAGAAGCTTGTCTTGATGTTCCATCTTTGTCCATGCAGCGGGAGTGAGCATCCGATCTCCATCTTTGGTCTTCTCAAAATTACAATTTAAAATTACAAAAATAAACCTATTTACATTCTAAATAAAAACTGTAATTACAAGGAAAAACCAAAACGGAGATTCAAGATCTCAAAATACAACCAAGACCGTGTTCCATCATTACGGTAACACGTTCTACTAAGGCCACACTAAGTTACAACCGTTTGTAAAAATTAAATACGTAATAAAACATTCAAGGCATTCAAAATAACGATAAATAAAAATACATCAACTAAAAAAAAATTATTCGTGACATAATTCCGTAATTATGTTAAATTTATCCAAACCACCTTTAATGATTAAAATTATGTGACAAAACCGCTTTAATCAACTTAATTTTAATCCATGATAATCCGTTACTTTAAATTGCTTTAAAATAACTAAATGGTACGTGAGTGAACCGTTTCACTATCAAGCGAATGCATAAAATCCGTATTATGCACAAAACATGGCCGAGAAAAAAAATTGAAACATGAAAATTTTTTTTTTTTCTTTTTCACGGTTAAACCGTGACAAACAGCCAATTTTTTTTTTTTTTTTTTAAAATTCCAGCAGCAATGCCGAGACCAAAAAAGGAAAAAAAAATTTCAGCAGCTAAACCGTGAGCCACAACAGTCCCAAACAAAAAAAACGATTTGATAAAATCAATTGCAAATTAAACCTAATCCGTATAGAAATGAATTTACAATTGATAAAACATAAACATATTGCAATAATAATCGTTTAAAATAACAATATGCAAAGAACAAATCGAAAACAAAAGACCGTCTGAACAGACGTAAACCGTAGGGCACGGTTTCCAAAGCAAAAAACGCAACAGCCAAAAAAAATTTCTGCCGTGACAAAATTGCTGCTGCCGCACGGTTTTTTATGCAAAAAAAAATTATCGATTCAATTCGTTTGATGAAAATCACAAAGAAAAATTTACGTGGCCTCGCTCTGATACCACTTGTAGGGTAATATCCGTATAAAACCCTTAAAATTTAGGACTATAACGTAAATTTAACATGCGATATATGGTCATAAACGAAAAACAATAGAGAAACGATAAAGAACAAGAATCAACCTCGGGTCCTTTGAAATGCGGCCAAAGAACAGAAATCAAAGTAGATTTCCTCCTAATCGTTGCACCCAAGACCGTCTGAGACTATGCCCCTTGTGCTAGAAATACTCTCTAATTGACATGCAATATTGAGAGAGTTGTTGTGAGGTTTTTCGATGTGAGATTTAGAAATTTCAGAGAAAATTGCCCCGAAACCCTAATTGTTTTGCAAATGAGATGATTAGGTCACAAAAGGAGAGTCCCCTTCCTTTTGTTCCATTCGGCCGTGGGTTATAGAAGGAGAGAGTGGGCTTTCCACTTTCTCCTTATTTTTAACTCGTGGTCCGACTCGATTATCGCTAAATGCATATGACGGGATTTTATTATAAATCGTCATCGGTTATCGGTTATTAAAATATCAACTAGTAACATGACTCAGTCGATATATTAATACATGTCCGACAGTGACAATATTGTATAATTAATTAATTCAATATAAATTAATTAAATATAATCGTTTATATTTAATTTACGAATTAACCGCTTAATTCGTCTTAGCCATTATTATTTAATCCGTATTAAATAATTATCTCAACATCGCGTTTGACTAATTATTAGTCAATAACTCCGACTAACTGTTTAGTCAAATTAGGCATCAACATGACTGTATTTTCATACCGTCGCATCTCTCAAACGTATCCTATAGGTGTGACCTTTAGGGACCAGTTGATCACCGCCATCAGTATGACAATAACGTCAAACTTATCTAGCAAGCCAACCGTTATTGATAAACGTGGACCAACTGATAATAATACAAAAGTATACCCTTTGATCCTTTTAGAGATTTAAATGTTAATGTACTAACTGTAGAGGACACCAGCCCCAACAGTCTCATGGTGTTCCAGGGCAACACCTGGATCCAGGAAGCCACAGCCTGTACTACTTGGTTTAAAAACGACTCTTTCTGACTAAAAAAAGAAAAACTAAAAGGAAACTAAGTTTGTGTAAAATACTAATACCTAAAGCATATACTAACCTCCACCCTTTTTTTTTTTTTTTTTGAAAACTCTTTTTTTTTTATTTTTTTTTGCTTCACGGACTTTCGAAAGGTCCTTTGTACACTAAAGTTTTGGCACTTTGTCAGACAAAGTACCGTTTCAAGTGACGGATGTTCCAGGGTTTATCCAGGATTTGACCGTTCATGGTCATCAACTTGTATGCCCCATTCTTGACAACACTTTCGACCTGATATGGCCCTTCCCATTTGTAGGCAAATTTGCCTGCTTTGTGGTTCTTGGTATTTTCGAATACCCTTCTGAGTACAAGGTCCCCCACTTCAAGGGTCCTTATCTTGACATTTTTGTTGTACGTCCTTGCGACAGATTGCTTATACGATGCCATACGTATATAGGCACTTTCTCGTAGCTCATCAACTGTATCCAGACTTCTGGCCATTTCGACTTTGTTCTGCTCTGCCGTCTGACAGCCGTATCTATGCGTGGGTACCAGAACTTCTGAGGGTATTACTGCCTCTGCTCCTTATACAAGGCTAAACGGAGTCTGACCTGTTGCCATCTTAGGCGTTGTTCTATCCGACCATAGTACCAGTGGTAGTTCATCTGCCCACTTTCCCCCCAACTCCTCCAGCCGTTTTCTGAGGTTCTCCACAATGATTTTATTGCTGGACTCGGCTTGGCCGTTGGTTTGTGGATATCTGGGGGCTGATTTTCTCAGTGTTATGTTCCATCTTGCACAGAAGCCCTCGGTATTATCCTGTATGAATCGGGACCCATTATCGCATATGATCTCGGATGGTATCCCAAATCTGCTTATGATGTTGCGTTTGATGAAAGAGATCACCTGTTGCTCCTTTACCTCTGTCATTGCTTCTGCTTCAATCCATTTTGAGAAGTAATCGGTCATAGCTAGCATATACACTCTGTTTCCTGGAGCCCTGGGCAGCTTACCCACTATGTCCATGCCCCACATCATAAATGGCCATGGAGAGATAATCGGATGCATTGGTTCTGCTGGCTGGTGGATTGCTGGAGCCGCCTTTTGACACGACTCGCAGCGTTTAGCATGATTCACTGCGTCTGCGCGCATGGTGGGCCAGAAATACCCTTGTCTTAAAATTTTGTTTGACAGACTTCGTCCTCCAGCGTGATTCCCGTACTCTCCGCTGTGCACATCTTTCAGTACCGTTTCAGCTTCCTCTTTGCCTAAGCACCTGAGGCATGGTCCTGCCAATGATTTCCTGAAGAGAATATTATCAATCATGATGTATCTGGAAGCATTTATCCTGAAACTTTGCGCTTCCTTTCTGTCTTCAGGGAGTGTCCCATCCCTTAGTCAATTTAGGTATGGAACCCTCCAATCTGCATCCTGCAGTCCTACTGCGGAAACCAGCGTCCTGGCTCCTTGTGCACACTGCATGTGTACATCCTCTTTCGTTGGTTTCTGATCTGGCTCTCCCTGGATGGCTGGGGTCAACACATGAGTAATCGGTATGTTTGACAATTCTGCGGGCTGGAAGGTGAATCCCAATGTGGCGGGCGTCGCCTCCACGTTACGGTCCCGGCACCGAGTTATCTTGAAGGTTCTGAATTTTGACTTTCGTTCTGTGGCTATTTTCAAGTAAGCTATCATCTTTGGATCACGCGCTACATACTCATTGTTTACATGATTTACCACAAGTAAGGAGTCACTGTATACCCTCAGGTTTCTCACCTTGAGCCCTGACGCCATCTGCATCCCAAGTATAAGAGCTTCATACTCGGCTTCGTTGTTGGTTGCCTTGAACTCACACCTAATGGCTTGCACTATCATGTCTCCTTTAGGAGATCGAAGGACCAGACCTACGCCAGCCCCTCTTGCATTTGAGGCTCCATCAATGTATAAGGTCCAAATTTCACCATCCTGATTTCCTGTTATTGCCAGCATTCCTTCTTCTGCCTCCCTACGGGTGGCGGGGCAGAAGTCAGAGACGAAATCTGCCAGGGCTTGGGATTTTATCGCCGTTCTGGGTTCAAATTGCAAGTCATAGCCACTAAGATGTACTGACCACTTAGTCATTCTACCTGAAAGTTCATGCTTCCTCATAATAGTCTTTAGCGGGTAATTGGTTATGACATGGATGGTGTGAGATTCAAAGTACGGCCGCAGTTTATAAGAAGCGGTAACCAAAGCCAATGCTAGTTTTTCAAAGGAAGTGTACCTGGTCTCTGCAGGGAGCAGAGACTTGCTAATGTAATACATAGGATGCTGCACTCCTTCCTGTTCTTTGACGAGGACTGCGCTTACGGCTGCTTCCGTGACTGACAGATACAAAAATAGCGGTTCCCCTTGCTCAGGTTTCGCGAGTAGTGGTGGCGTGCTTAGGTAGTTTTTGAGTTCTGCGAATGCTTTTTCATGCTCTTCAGTCCATTCGAATTTATGACTCTTCCTCAATATATCATAGAACAGTTTGCACCTATCCGAGGCCCTTGATATGAACCTATTTAGGGCCGCCACCTTCCCTGCTAGCCTCTGCACATCTTTTGGCTTCTGGGGTGATTCCAGCTGGAGTATTGCTCTTATCTGCTCCTTGCTTGCCTCAATTCCCCTCTGGGTCACCATATACCCTAGGAATTTTCCTGAAGATACCCCAAATGAGCACTTGGATGGATTAAGTTTCATTTTAAATTCCTTAACGTCCTGGAAGGTATCTCGCCAAGTGCTCCATGTGCATTTACGCTTTTTAGATTTCACCACCATGTCGTCAATGTATACTTCCATGGTCTTTCCTATTTGTTGTTTGAACATTTTATTTACCAACCGTTGATAAGTGGACCCGGCGTTCTTTAGGCCAAAGGGCATGACCTTGTAACAATATATGCCTCTTTCCGACATGAATGCTGTTTTCTCTTGATCTTGTGGATGCATCTTGATTTGATTGTAACCGCTCCATGCATCGAGGAAAGTGAGTACCTCGTGTCCTGCAGTAGCGTCCACCATTGCATCGATATGTGGTAGTGGGAAGGGATCTTTGGGACAAGCTTTGTTTAGATCAGTGAAGTCTACGCACACCCTCCATTTGCCGTTCTTCTTGGGCACCACTACTACGTTAGAGAGCCACTCAGGGTAACTGACTTCTCTAATTTTATCTCTTTGCCAGAGACCTGTCTACTTCTTTGTTAATGACCTCATTTCTTTCTGCCGCGAATTTTCTTCTCTTCTGCTGTACTGGGGTGCAGCTTGGGTTCACGCTTAATTTATGCGAAATAACGGATGGGTCTATGCCTACCATATCATTGTGGGACCAGGCGAAGCAGTCCATGTTGTTCTTGAGAAATTGAATCAGCCGATTGCGCAGCTCCTCATTGCAAGTTGCCCCAATCAACACTGTCCTATTCGGGTGTTCCTCGTCCAGGTGTATCTGGTCCAGCTCCTCCGAGGGAGGCTGCTTGTATTCTGTCGAGGTGCCCCGGTCCTGTAATTGCTATGAGGGGAGCTTGGTTGTAGCCTTGAGGGCTTGGGTATAGCAGTTTCTGGACTCCTCTTGATCTCCTTTTACCGTAACCGTGCCCCATGGTGTTGAGAACTTGAGACACTGATGATATGTTGAAGGCACTGCCTTCATCTGATGCAGCCACGGTCTTCCTAGTATCACGTTGTAGGTGGTTGGTCCTTTGATGACTAGGTATCTCACTAGTTTATTAACTCCTTCAATATACGTTGGGATGGTTATCTCGCCCACCGAATGCGAGGTCTCCCCACTGAATCCCACCAGGGGCACAGATTTCTTTATCAGGTGTTCTTTGTCAAAACCCATGGTCTTGAAGGTTTCGAGCATGATAAGGTTCACAGAGCTCCCTGTATCTACCAATGCTTTCCGCACGGTGCAATTGCCAATGGATAACGTTATAGTTAGGGCATCGTCGTGCTCGCTCTGCGCGCCGCTTTCTATGTCGGGCTCATCGAAAGTTACCGGGTAAATTGCTCGCTTACTCGTACAAAGTTTCGGATTATCCCCTTTACTTCCGGTGGCTTTCCTTTTGGCAGCGGAATATGTCAGACCTGATAGCTCGGATCCGCCTGTTATCACGTTAATAATTTTCGTGCATATGGGTGGAGCAAAAGGAAGCACCTGATTTGCTGCTTCTCTTCTATCCTGCTTGCCCCCACGTGATAACGGGTGGTCCAAGTTTCCCTTGCGTACTGAACCTCACCTCCCTCCGCAACTTGTAGCAATCTTACGTTACATGACCTATATCCAAAAGTGCCATTCGCATCTTTTGTCATTGTCTCTCGTCGTCGTTGGGTCGGTCTGAGTGGGGGTTTTGGCCACCTTACCCGATCACCCAGGTTCCTCGGTGCTTTCAACGGTCCTTTTATTCCTGTTGAATCCGTATTCGATAGCTTAGGAGGATGCGAAGAATCGTCAATTTGCTTGAGTTTTTTCGCTATTCTCGCTCGACATCGGTCTGCTGTGCGGCTTAGCTCTGTCGTCTTTCTTTTAAGTGCGAATTTCTGCTTGTCTTGTCGAAGTTTGTTATACCCTTTCTAGCCAGTATATCTTCTTCCAACCTTAACGCCGCAGTAGCTCTCTGCTGGACTTCCTCAAATCTCTCACAAGGATACATCGTTAATTCTTTGTAAAGGTTTGACTCCTTATCCAAGCCCTGCCTGAAGGCGTTGATGGCAGTGGACATATCACAGCCTTGTATTGAGACTTTTTCCGCATTGAACCTAGTGACGTAGTCCTTGATTGACTCACCTATCTCCTGGACGATTCTGTATAGATCACTTGGCTGCTTGGGTGTTCTCCAACTTCTGGAGAACTGTTGGTTGAAAGCGTTGACCAAATCGGCGAATGAACTTATGGTCCCGTTAGGCAGGCCAACGAACCATTGTAACACTGCTCCGGTTAAGGTTGAACCGAATCCTTTACACATACATGCCTCCTTTGAGGCTCCTGTGGCGGTAGTAACCATCATCTTCTGCTTGAATTGACTGATATGATCACAGGGGTCTGTGGTTCCATCGAAGAGGGTCATCGTTGGGACGCTAAATCCTTTTGGTAAGGCCACCATAGCTATATCGTCAGTGAATGGTGAGTCAGCATAGCTTTCTGGTGCAGCCATCTCCATAGGCAGAGGCATTCCTGGGACCCTCCGGAGGAGTAGAGATGGCAACGGATCCTGGACCCTATCCAGATTCGCGGATCCGGACCCTGATGGGTAGGATATGGATCCTAATTTTTCGGACCCCGTGGATATGGGTAGGATATGAATCCACTTATTTGAAAATGGATCTGGATATGGATCTGGAAAATTTGGATCCGACGGATATGGGTCGGATATGGATCCAACGTTGGTGTGGCGGATATGGATCTGGATCCTATCAGACCCTACCCAGATCCGGTCCATTGTCATCCCTACTAACATTACACAAACACAGTACACAAGTTGTAAGTTAGAGATGCAACCGATCCTGGACCCTGTTCAGATCCGCGGATCCGGACCCTGATGGGTAGGATATGGATCCTAATTTTTCGGACCCCGTGGATATGGGTTGGATATGGATCCACTTATTTGAAAATGGATCTGGATATGGATCTGGAAAATTTGGATCCACCGGATATGGGTCGGATATGGATCCAACGTTAGTGTGGCGGATATGGATCTGGATCCTATCGGACCCTACCCAGATCCGGTCCATTGCCATCCCTACGGAGGAGGCTCCGTAGTTCCTGGTACTGCTGTTCTATGTATGTCTCTCTCCCGGTGGGTCGCAGATGCCCCTGTGACTGACGTTCTGCTCCTCGTGCGAAGTTCTGCTGTTCCAGGGCTTCTGTTTGACGTGTCGGCGATGTCGCTGCCGCCGGAGTGCCTTCCCAGGTATATTCAACTTGATTCGTAACTGGCATCCTGGTTATTGGGACCGCAACTGTGGCCCTACTTCTCTGTTGTCCCATCGCGCCTGATGTGGGTGTAGGCTCTTGGCGTGCTGGTTCCTCGCCTGGCGTTAATGCCCCCAATCCTGTTGGGATCAGGCCTCCTCTTGGCTGTGGTGTTCCATCCATGTCTAGCCTGAGTGCTACTTCGCGTGTAATACCGTGGTCCGCCGATCCTCGCTTTCTTCCTGGCGGCTCTCCGGATCTATCTTCTTGCATCCAAGGGGTTGAACTAGCGGCCTGGTTCTTTAACTCGTTGATCTGAGCTCGGAGGAGATTGTTGTCCTCTTCCATCCGGATCTCATGCTTCTATTTTCGCTCTGCATAGTCCGATGGTCTGGCTAACGTGTCCAACCCGCTTATCATGATCTTGGTGGGACTCGGAGGAGCTGAATCATTGCACAGCCGTGCTCCTCTTTCGACCGAATGACTCCTGCTGTCCCTGAGCGACCCCTGGATCTCTAGTCTGAGCCCTTCCCGAAGATGGGCTTGCTGCTACCTGGGAACTCTGACTTTGCTTGGCTGCTGGTATCTGAGCAGCAGTGGTGATTTTACCCGAAGTTGTACGTGTTGCTTGCTATTTTGCCGAGGGAGATGGTATACGTATTCTTCTTTGAAGGGCGGCTTTGTGTTCTTTAGTGAAGGGGCGCACTGTGTTCTTCAGTGCACGCCGGCGTTACGAGGTTGTTTCTTTGTGTCCGGACATGTTTTGATTGTTGAGTAGACTGACTAACGAAGACGACCACTATGCCCCACGGTGGGCGCCAAACTGTTTTGGTAAATTTCTACCAATTTAGGGTTAAAGCGGTCTTAGAGTTAGGTCTATGTTATGATTTGAATGATGGTCGTGCGTTATCCTGTATGAGCAATATAAACAAAGAACACAAACAATTTTGGTGACGCGGAAAACCCGATGTGGGAAACAACCGCGGGGGGAGACGGAATCCCACCAATATTTTCACTATAATTCGAGAGGAAAATACAGTTCGTATGCTTGCTATGAATGCTAGGGTGTAGTTCTTGTATTTTCTGATGATCTTTCTTCTTTGCATTGAGACTCTTTATATAGGGGAGCTCGTTGGGCTAGGGTTTCTTGCTTTCCCTCCAAGTTATCCCTAATTTGACATTGAGTAGGACTTTCCTTCCTCGGATCTCGCAAGATGTTGGACTCTCTCAAGCTTCTTCCGTGTGGACCAAAGCCCATATCCCGTGCTGCTTGCTGACGCTGGTACCCTGGTTCCCTGATATCCTGCATCCCGTAACGCTTCCAGGCCTGCTGCCCCAAGTCAGCCCATATCCAGATTTTGGGCCTAACAGAGACCCTTCTTAAAATTTAAGAAGGGTGCTCAGTCTTAAGTAGGACTTACTGTTACATAATTTACATGCATGATGCATGCATGCATAAAATGTACTTAGTATGCATTTGGTGATTAAATTTGTTGTTGGTACAGGATAAACTGAAGTTGGTGTACGTGAAGAGATGCATATCACAGTGATGATTATCGTTCATCTTGTCAATATTATCAAGAAATTATAAGTGGACGTACGACATGTCATTTCATAAATTACAATAATGTTGAATCATATCTATGTTCTATTTTCTTGGTGTGTGTGTTATTATAGGTGTGTATATTAAGTTCCTCGAGTAAGGAAGTCGCATTTGATGAATAAGATGTTATGAGTGTGTAATTGTGTGCGTAGTGTGCTTCTAGAAACTCAGTGTTCTAAAAATACTGTAAAAGATTTCGTTTCGTACCAGTATGTTGTAATAACAATAGTGACGCGTTATAATAAAGCTTGTATTTATAATCGGTTAAAACTAAAGAAGAGGTACTTGTGAGATATCACAAATCATTTTTCGTCATAAACAAGAGAATAGTTGTATGAATTAAGTTATTACACACTTCAATCCAGTCAATCTACAACGATTTCCAATTTTCAGTCAATATCGAAATTTCTAAATGAATAAAACCCGAGCTTAAAAAAATTAATTATTTAGATTATTAGAGTATTCACCCCGCGCAATAAATACGCGGTATTTATAGAGTTTTTACTTTTATATTACTTAATAATGCTAAATTAATGCCTCACTAATTTTTCATATTTCATGTCATTATATTTTAATATGAGAAAAAAAAAATTGAACTGTAAAATTATTCAAGAAAACCGAGTGAAATTGAACTGCAAAATAATAGTGGTATCTAATTAATTGTTCATTTTTTTCGTTATTGAATATTTTTTCGAGAAAAAAAAAAACTGAAATCTATTTTTAAAAACTATTTTTTATACCACAAAGCTAATGATTTCAATTTATTAATTCTCTCATTTGTTTTTGTCATGAAAGTAATCAAAACGATTTATAATTTTGTTTATACATAGTATGAGTCAAGTCATTCTCAAATAATAGCATCAATAAAAGATTTAATAGTTTATAGTTTTATATTATTTATATTTTTATTAAAATACTATAGTTTAGTGTTTAGTGAAAATTATAAAATTTGATGAAAAAGTTAATATTTAATGAAAAACATTATATAATGAAAAACATTATAATTATTAATTACCTTATTTAGTGAATACAATTAAATTATCAATAGTTTCCTTATTTATAAAGATGCTTTTTGGAGGGAAAATTTTGGAGTTCACCTATTCATTTAGTAAATAGGAGATGCAATTGTGATTAGAAATAATCTCAACTTCAATCATTTTTTCTTTGTATGAAAATATAAAAAATAGCGATTAATACATCAAACAAAATGAAAAATTGAAAATACTATAAATTTGAAGACTTTTAGTAAATATCGAAATGCAATGAAGTTTTGACCTTAAAAACTAGCTAATTATATAGGATGGCGATAGGGCGCCACCCGGTAGCGCTAAATCTCAGCGCCACCTTAATTAAATAAAAAAATATATGTTTATGGTCTCCGTTGGAGGTTGTTGTTCCAAAAATAGCGAAATTGTGCAATGGAGGTTGTTGTTCCATAAATTGTATCTCTAGTTACAAGTTTGGGAAAAAGGTGGATCGAAAGTTGAAGCAGGTAAATGATCTTGTAAACCAAGCAAAAGAGTTCAAGGAAATAGCGGCAGTAGCACCTCCGGAACCAATGTTTTATGGTCCCTGTTGAGCCAACAGTGGGTTTGATATCGAAATTAGACAGCATTAATAGCTATCTGTTGGATAAGGATGTTTATATTGTGGGCATACTTGGAGAGGGGGAAGTCGGTAAAACTACACTTTTGATAGAAGTCAACAACATTATATGCACTAAAACTAGTAGTTTTGAACTGGTGATTTTGGTTGATGTGGCAGAGCAATCTATGCTTGAAAGCATTCAAAATCATATTGGAGAAAAAGTCGGATATTCTGGGGAATGGACGAGAAAAAGCATTGATGATAAAGCCGGTGATATTTTAAATGCGCTAAAGGGGAAAAAGTTTGTGCTTTTATTAGATACTCCCTCTATTTTTCTATATATGACTTTCTCACATTTCGAGACACGCACTTCTCTCTTGAATATCTTTCAAATTATATGTTTAAATATAGTGATATGTATACTCATATGAAAGAGTTTTTCATAAGGAATTTAATAGTATAATTTTTATAATTTTTTACCAAATATATTTTTGTAAATATTAAAGTCAAAGGCTCACCTTGAAAAAGCAAAACGTCATATATTAAAAAATGGAAGAAGTAATATTTTTGAGAAAGTTAAACTCACAAAAATTGGGATTCCTCCAAGAAAGGTAAACATGGATTATAAAGTAGTATTCACGACACACTTGGAGAGAATATGCAGTCAAATGCGTGCACAAAAAATTGTTAAAGTGGAACCTCTGGGGTTAGTGGATTCTTGGGAACTATTCTCTGATAGAATTGGCGAGGGATTCCCGAATGGTAATCTTGAAATTCAGGATCTTGCAAAAAAACTTGTAGGGGAATGTGGCGGTCTACCCAAAATTCTGATCAAATGGGCTGACGAAATGGCTTCCAAGACTACAACTCAAGAGTGGACTAATGCCTTGGTATCTTTGAGGAGCCCTCTGATCGATTTGCAAGGTATGTGAGGTTAGGACTTGGAGTCTATGTTTTCTAAGTTTGTTTAATCAAAACTATTAATAGTACATAGTGTTTTTCAATTTGAATGATTGTACAACACTGTTTTTATGAAATCATATATATCATCGTTGTTCTTGTTGCTATGCAAAGAAGGAATAATAGACAACAAGCCTGCAATTGAAAAAAGAGGTAAAGTAGTACCTACGAATGTATTTGGGAATCCCATAACCGACAAGACTGTAAGAGAACTGCCACAATACGTTGGTAGAAGATGGATAACAAGCAAAGATAGAGCAGTTGCAGCATTTGACAGGGAAGCAGCAGATGGTAAAGATATCAAGGCTCGTGAATATGTAAATTGGCTAAAGACCAAATATGGGGATGAACATTCCACAATCGGTCTCTTTTACAATGCGACTGGGTGTACCCTCAAGTTTTCGGTGTACAAGGATTGGCATGGGTACTTTAATGAAGGACTATATCCTAAGACAGTTGAGAATGGACAATGGGGTGTGTTTGTTCACCTGCATGAAGAGACTACAGTTGGTCGTGGTGGTTCAAGTGGAGCTATCGTTTACAATGGTAAAAACGCCTTTGGAGATGAATGTGATTTGATGCTTGCTTGGGACAACTCATCAGTCGGTAATCAGGCACGCACCAAGGTAATGAATTTGTTTATGATTTAGTCTTTTTACTAAGCTATAAATGTGGAGTTTTTTCCATAGATAACCAGAAAACAAAGTGCACTTTTTTTATATGAGTAATACTTTCAATCACTTTAAACACTAGTCAGATTTTAAGCCTATCAATGTACCTCTTCAAAGGGGTACCACACCCGAATAACGTCTTCGGTTGGAGTATTACAGGGCGAGCCGTGTAGGGTGGCGCGCTGGCCCGTGCTGTTGGCTCGTTCTATGTAACCATAGCGTAATCATGATGACCATTTTCTGGAGTAATGGGAGTCAATATGAAATTTTGTGAATGTTGAAATAGGAGTACTATGAGGTGATCCTAGGGGGTGTTTGGTTCACTCAATATAGGTATGAGGTATGGATTTGGAATGAACCAAATTCATACCATGTGTTTGTTTGACAAAAATGAAGGTTTAATACTCATACCTCAAACCCATGAGGTATGGGTTTCTCATACCCAGGGAGGGGGGTGGGTATGAGATTCATACCCATGGTATCAAATTAGAAATATTTAAAAGTGATAAAAACAATTGTAAAAAAATCTTTTTATATATTTATTTGATTAAATTTTCTCTGCATGATTTAATAATATAAAAATTATTATTAAAAATATTGTATTTTGAAGATTTTTAGCTTTGATTGATTTCTAACCTCATACCCTTCAAAATTGAACCAAACACAAGGTATGAGGTATCAAGTTCTAACCCGATACCACCCAAGTATGATCCCCGATTCCAAACTCATACCCACGCGTGAACCAAACACCCCCTAAATGGTGTAAAAATGGTCGTGAATAGGGCTTGGTCCTGCACTCTGTTTTCGTGAAAAAAAAAAACATGGGCAGTTTCGTGGTGTTTTGCGGGTCTAATTTGGACACGATTTCCTAAGGTTTAGGTTAATATTTCAGGTTAGTATGAAATTTGCAGTCTCAGAATTCCAAAACATCCAACAACTCGTATTTTAGTTATCGTTTGACCATACAACTACATCAACAAACACCGTCGTAAACAAGCATCTTTTTCTCGAAAAATGGATAACTGGGAATGGATTTTTGTAGCAAGTTTTAATTAAAGTAAATATTAAGGTAATATTTTTTAAAGTTTGTTTTAAATAGGAAGCAATTAAAAAAAAAAAATAGATGGGAGTACTTACCAAAAAAAAGTCCTTGATACTATGAAAAGTCAAAGTAATTGAAGAATCAAAATGAAACCCTTTACCCAGCCCAACTCAACCCAACAAACCCCATTACCTAACCCAGCAATAGCCCACTTTAATTAGTCGGCTGTGCTCGCCTCTTCATCAACATATTATCATCACCTCTGCAAATCTACATCTCCATTTTTGTCTAGTTAAAGCTCTATTGAAGTCTATGGTAGATTTATGGCGAAATGATCCATTTAAAATTTAATTACTTTCTCATAACTTCGAATGTACAATAACATTAATAATGAATTTCATTAATCAAACAGAGTACAAATTTCTGTATGACCCAAAAGTAAATTATGCAAAGATTCAACAAATTAATAAAAAGTTTCAACTAATTTTAATACAAAATTAATAAAGTAGCTTTTTTTTAACTAAAATAAATATAGATTAGACATAACTGTTCCGGGTATGAATTCCGAAGTAGGTTTGTTTACCACGCTAGCTTTGTCGAATAATGCCTCTTCTAGCCTTGACTGCTCTCCTCGGCCTCTCCTGCAACAGTGAGCAAACTGAGGGCTTGGCTTTGTGCCAAGCGTACTCACTCCGACGCTCAAGTCAGTGAACTTATTGTGGTTAAGTAGAATGTTGCTTGATGACGTGTATTGTAGAGAGATGAGAGAGATAATACCAATTTAAGTGGTTCTTAGGTTAGATTCTGGATCCCTTCCTCAATGAGGATTGAGGAGTATTTATAGACTTTCACCTTTTGTCACGTAGTGGCCAAGTGGGCCAAGTGGCATAGCAGGTGGAAAGACTGATCTACCCTCGGCCGAGGGACCTATGGCAGGCCGGCGAGCCTGGTTGACTCCATGCCGAGGGTTCTTGGATATGAGTACGCAGGTATGTGCCCCGGCTGGTAGGTTGCCATGCCGAGACCCAGGCTGGCAGGCCGAAAGGCTGCATCGGCTGGGATGTCTAAGTCATTGGTTTGCTGTGGATATCTTTGACCTCGCTCAATATGTTGACTTGGTCAGCGGGTGCAGAATATGCCCCATCAATTTGCCCCCAGCGTAGTCTATGCCGTGGTATGGGCTCCGATGTATGTTGAGCGTATATTCTGCGCAAGTGAAAATTTTACGCCTCTTCTTCTTCTTCCTCGGCTTACTCAGACAAAGCCGTATCCCCCCCCTCCACATGGATGTGTAATGGACATCAAAATGTGGAAGAGAAGGTCTTCTTGGCGGACCCAAGGTTGAGAGTGCCGGTGTATTTTTGATTGCCCCCGGCCGGTGCTGCCTAGCTTGGTTAGTCGTGTTGCCGGCGGAGAATAGATACTTTAGGAGTTTTGCTGAGGAAGATGAATAGGCTAAGGGATATGAAGGGGCGTGTTGAAGACGCTTGGTTACTGTTGCTTTGATTGATATTCAACTGTTGCGTCGATTGACATTCCGTGTACGCATGCCTGACATGTGTCTCTTCGTTGATTGGCTGACGCTTTATGGGCTGCGTTTTGATTGGTCCTCCTTTATGGGCCTTTGCCTATAAATACCAGATCAATGAATGAAATTGGTTAATAATTTCATTCATTCTAAAAAAAATTTTCTTCTTTCCAAAATTCCAAGTCTTTCCCTCTCTTCCGATCTTCAGAATTTTTACGTCGGCGTAGCACTTTTCTTCAAGGTAAACCGAAAAACCTTTTCAACTTTTTGTTTTGTTTAAGTAATTGTTGTGAACCATGTCTTCTCGATGCCGGTCCCGATGCCGTGCGCCGGGGGGTTCCCCGTCGCGTTTTGATGAGGAGGAGGCGGTAGCCGCAATTCCGTTAAGGTCGAGGGGCCCTAGGTCTCCTTCCCCTGAAGTTGACCGCAGAGTTCTGGAGCAGTGGGAAGATGATGTCGATGATGAGGAAAGGAATCCTTCCGGTGCGAAGAGGGCGGCATCTTGCATCATTACGATGTTCCACCATTGGCCCCAATCGTGCTTGGACCGATGGGCTCGCCACGCTGCTCGCTCTGAATTTTTCAAGAGCACTTCTTTTTGGCAAGGGGTACAACATTGTTATCCCTGGAGAGGGTCAGGCCGTCTGTTGCCCTCCCCCTGGTCACATCGGCGTATATATGAGGCACTTGGAGTATGGTCTCCGGTTTCCTCTCAATATGTACGTCTCTTCCATAATTCAGGCGATGAACGTTGCAGCGGCGCAGCTTCACCCTTTGGCCGTTAGAACTATAGTCGGCTTCGTGTGGCTGTGTCGCTTCAGGGGGGTGATCCCAACGGTAAACCTATTCCGCCGAATTCATTTTCTTCGAATGAATGTTCAAGGTGGCCGGGGTGGTATAGCGTCCCGTGACCGAGCCAGGCTATCTCACCGTGCCTAAGCTCACCTCTTGCAAGGGCCGGAAGGAACGGTGGGTGTATGTCGAGGTCCCGAGATGATTATCCGTTGCCTCGGTCTTTTTTCAAAGACCACGTTAACTTGCGGTGCGAGAGCAAAGGGGAGCGTGAGAAGATGATCCCCAAGGGCAAGAATAAGATGGACGCCGGAATGTCTATCTTAATGAGGACGAGAAGCGAATCGAAGCTTTTCGAGGTCGATGATGATGGGGCGCCGAAGGTTTGGTTGCCCCCGACGCAAGTCATCTTGATGGACGAGCCGCTTTGCTATGTCGGCCTCATACCGGCCCTAGCACAGGGTGAGTGGGGTCGGTGTGAGGCCCATTTCTGCTTTAATGTTTTTCGTTGTTTGTTTCTTGACATGTCCCTTTGTCTAAGTTTTACTTTGTTTCTTTTACGAGCACTTTGGTCCCGTCTGTCGAGCAACTCCTCGAGAAGATGGGGCTGGACAAAGACGGAAACGTTAAGGAGAAAAATCCGAAGGTCGATGTGCATGACCGCCGTCCGTCGCCATCGACCTCCTGAAGGGCTTGGACGAGACGGCGGCCCAGGCCAAGGTAGTGCCGCCTTGCCTCGCCGGTCCGGTGCCAAGTCTACGGCGGCGACGGTGTCAACCTTCTGTTCCGCCTCCACCGGAGGTGGAGGTCGTTGACATTGTCGATGGAGAGGATTCGATCTTTGAGGGATCTCCGCTTAGGCGTAAGAGGAAAAGATCTACCCATGCCACCGATGCTTCGCTTCCGTCGCTCATGTTAATGCCGGTAGCCGAGAAACGGGTCAACCGCCAAGAAGAGCAAGCCCTCCGATGTGTCTAACTTGCGGCTCAGATTTAGCCGGCTCATTAGATATACCCGATGACCGGCTCTCTGGTATGTCCATGAACGTTGACGTGGACTCTTTGGTTGAATTTTTGTAGATCAACCGGCGCGATCTGTCCCACCATGCGGCGGCGAGTTGAGAAGAGGCCTATGCGACGGCGGGAAAAATGCCGACTCCGTGCTCGCGTCGATATCCAACGACCAGCTCACGGGGAGGGTACAAGGTGAGCAAGAGGATTGGGATTTGGTCCGATCCGGCCGCTCTCGTATTAGGGAGCAAGAAAAGGCCTTGGCCGAGACGGGACCGTTGATAGAGCAGCTGAGGCTCGATGTTGTTGCCGCAAAGGGGGTGGCCGGGAAGGCTAAGCTTGACCTCCTTGCCGCACAAGCGCGGGTCGAGGAATTTGAGAAGCTGCTGTCGGCCGAGAAGGCCAAGGTAGAGGCTGCTGATTCTGCCGCCGCCAAGTTGAAGGAGGAACGGGACAGGTACAAGGGCGGCTACGACGTTGTTGTCGCCCAAAGGGAGGAGTCGAAAAAGGCGTATCGGCTCCAAGCGGAGTCGCATAGGGAGACTAGTGCTATCCTTGCCCAAAGGGAGAAGGATATTGAGACACTTCAAAGCACGATTCTCCCTCGCATGTGTGCTCAGTATAGGGACCTGACCGAAGAAGCTTTCAGGGAGGTGATAGATGAGGTCTATCCGGACGGCTCCTTTCTGTGGACAAAATTTGACGAGCTGTTCGACGATAGGCTCGAAGCTAAAGAGAAGGTTGTGGCGGATAAGGCTGCCGAGGATGCGAAGGCCAAGAAGGAGGAGGAGGCGACCGCTGCAAAGGCGGCCCTTGCAGAGAAGACGAGGGCGGCCAAGGAGGAGTCCGCCAGATCAAGGCAAATGAGGATGCTAAGGTCGCTAAGAAAGCTGCGGCGGATAAGGCACCGAGGATGCTAAGGCCGCCAAGAAAGCCGAGGATGCTAAAGCGCCCGGTTGCATCTAAGTCGCTCACCGAGGGTAACGCTGCGATGGCGGTAAGGGCAAGCAAAGAACAGGCATAGGGAGACGGGCGGTCGTCACCAGGCTCACCCGGCGTCTCGGATAGCTTCACTATTCGGGGCCAACTATTAAGCCTTTTCTCCCGCCATCCTTTTGGCGCTTCAAAGATCCAAATCCAAACCTTTTGCTTTTTCTTTTCCTTGTATTTTGTAAGACCTTGGTAGGTAGAGTCTTGGCTTATCCCAAAGGGGACGGCCGTCGTCTGTGTTTCTCCTTCTCGTAACTCGTTATCTTTTCCTTAATGAGATTTTGCTTGCTTTGCCTCTGGCTTGGCCGAGGCCTTTTGATTTATTCCTTCACTTGTCTTCTTGCGTTAATTAATTGAGCGCTTTTCGTTTTTACCTTTGGCTTTAGCCGAGGCAGTTTAGGATGCGTATCTCAACTGTGTTTAACGTCTTTAAGCTCGGTCTTAATTTGCCGAGGCGATTCGTTAATTAATTGAGCGCTTTTTCGTTTTTACCTTCGGCTTGGCCGAGGCAGTTAGAATGCGTATCTCAACTGTGTTTAACGTCTTTAAACTCGGTCTTAATTTGCCGAGGGCAGTCGCGTTTCACTCGTCTCTTCCCGGCTAGTTACCGGGGCAACGGAGTTTACGTTTTGACCGCCGTTGAACATATGTTAGCATATCGGCTCGTCCCCCCGTCACTCCCGTTAAAGGCCGGGATGATCGAGGTTTTGGCTCTGTCTGCTGTGTACATATGTTAGTATGCCTTCTGATTGGGGTGGATTAACACTTTGATGAAAAACTTGGATGACTCCTCATTAGATATAAATATGTATTGGGGTGCCTCGGCCAAGTTTTTTTGGCAACTCCGCTGTTATACAAAGTATTTTCTGAGATTGTCGGTGTTCCAATGGCTCATCAAAGGTACATCTCCCATGTCCGTCAGCCGGTATGTACCGGCCTCATTTCTTCAACTACCTTGTAGGACCCTCCCGATTGGCCGTCAACTTGCCATGGATGTTTCCTTTGTTGGTGGCAAATGACTTCCTTAGGACCAGATCT
Source organism: Silene latifolia (assembly GCF_048544455.1). NCBI lineage: Eukaryota > Viridiplantae > Streptophyta > Magnoliopsida > Caryophyllales > Caryophyllaceae > Silene > Silene latifolia. The sequence continues at coordinate 22,111,338 of NC_133531.1, read as the reverse complement.
CCTACTTTTAAGTCCCTTTTGTGGACTCTTCGGTTGTAGGCCCTTTTCATTCGGCTCGATATCTTTGCTAAGTTGAGGCGTGCCGCATCTCGGCTTTCTTCGACCAGGTCCAGGGAGGTTCTTAGGCCTTCCTCGTTTTCATCTGGGTTAAAAGTGGCCGTTCTGAATGTTGGCACCGTCGCTTCAATCGGCAGGACTGCTTCGGACCCGTAGACTAGGTGAAAAGGACTGTACCCCGTTGCTTCTTTCTCCGTGGTCCGGAGGGACCATAGAACGCCAGGTAGCTCATCGGCCCATCTTCCCTTGAGGTCTTCAACTGTCTTTTTCAAGCCGTTGAGGATCGTTTTATTGGTCCTCCGCTTTGTCCGTTGCTCAGGGGGTGGCAGACGGAGGAGTATGCAAATTTGATGCCGAGTTCTTCCAACCAGCTCATTATTGTGTCACTCCAAAATTCTCGGCCATGGTCGAACACCATGACTTGGGGTAACCCAAAACGAGTTATGACATTTTCCCAGATCACCTTTCTTACGGCCGCCGCGCTTTTGCAGTTTCGCACGCCACTACCTCAACCCATTTGGTGAAGTAGTCGACGGCGACGATTAGGAACTTTCTTCCTCCGGATGCCGTTGGAAATGGCCCTAGTAGATCCATTCCCCACTGTGCAAAGGGAAGGGGATTAAGCACTTTGTTGCGAGTCTCGGGAAGGTGCGTGTATCACCGGAGCGTGCATCTGACAGCTGTTGCATTTTCTGGTTTTGTTTCTGGAATCTTCAAGCATGGTGGGCCAGAAGTAGCCGGCTCGGAGAGCTTTGTGGGCTAGTGTTCTTGCCCCCATGTGATGACCACAGATGCCTTCGTGTATTTCTGTCAGTATTAGCTCTGCATCGGTTGGACCGACACACTTCGAGTGGCACTGTCACGGACCTCTGTATAACTCTCCTTCGAATACCAAGTACCTTGCTGCGATCCTCTTTATCTTTTGTGAGAGGTTGCGGTCCTCTGGTAATTCATTTGACAGTTTATACCCCTTTATCGGAGTCATCCATGTCGTCTCGGTTTCCACGTCGCACACCATGCCGATGGTTTCGTCAATGCTTTTAGCGTTCCTGATGTCCACCAGCACGGTTCGGCTGATATTCTTTATGGTTGAACTGGCCAGCTTTGAGAGAGCGTCGGCCCGGTTGTTTTCGGACACTGGGATGTGTCGCATTTTGAATGACTTCAATTTTGAGGTCTCGGCTTTTACCTTTTCCAGGTATCTTACCATCCCATCGTCCCGAGCTTCGTACTCTCCTTCGTATTGGTTAGTCACCAAGAGAGAGTCTGTTTTCAAAATGATGTGTTCTGCCCCGGCGGCTCTGGCTAACTCAACTCCGGTTATCACTGCCTCATATTCGGATTCGTTGTTTGAGGTCGAGAAGGTAAATTTCAAAGCGTACTCGAACTCGTCCCGTTTGGGCGATGATAAGGATGCCGGCTCCCGAGCCGTTCGTTGTGGAGGATCCATCGGTATATACCTCCCACATGCCGGACACGATTCTTCCCGATACGTGCACTCGGCCAAGAAGTCTGCCAAAATACGCCCTTTTATCGAAGGCCTTGGTTTGTATTGAATGCCGCCGGATAGCTCCACGCCCACTTGATAAGTCTCGCTTGATTGTTCGAATTTTTCCAGTGTTTTCTCCAACGGCTGGTCGGTTAAGACCGTCATGGGATGTGCGTCGAAGTAGGGTTTCAACTTCCTTGCGGCAACAACCACGGCAAAGGCTGCTTTTTCAATCGGGGTAGTTTCTCTCGGCGAACAACGATGTATGGCGATAAAGTATATTGGGTCTTCTTTGCTTGTTTTCTTCTCTCGACGATTACGATCGACCGTGGCCGAGGTTCTTGCTAAATATAGATATAGCGTTTCCCCAAATCGGTCCGACAGGGTCGGGAGAGTTTGCGAGATGGGCCTTCGATTGTTTGAAAGCCGTGCTCTGTTCCTCCCCCAAGAGAAGTCTTTATTCCCTTTTAGCACTTTGAAGAATGGGGTGCTCTTGTCGGGTGACCGAGAGATAAACGGGCAAGGGCCGCCATCCTCCCGGTCGAGATCATAACCTCTTTGCGATTCCTCGGCTCCGGCAGGTCTAGAATTGCTTGGACTTTCTCTGGATTGGCATCAATTCCCCCGCGCTAACAAGCACGCCGAGGAATTTGCCGCCCGGACAATCGGTTGCACTTTGTAGGGTTAAGCTTCATCTTGTATTTCCTTAGTGAACAAAATGTCTCGTGTAAATCGGCTAGGTGCTCGCCGTCGGACTTGCTCTTGACAATAGCATCGTCGACGTAGGCCTCAATGTTTCGCCCTTTTTGATTTTGGAATATTTTGTCCACCAGTCTTGTGTAAGTCGCGCCGGCATTTTTCAAACCAAACGGCATCATTTTGTACATGTAGGTGCCGTGTATGGTGATGAATGCGCATTTAGGCATGTCTTCCTCTGCCATGAATACCGATGGTATCCTGAAAAGGCGTCGAAAGCGGGCTCGGCATTGTGTAGCCTGCCGTTGCGTCTATTAAGCTATCTATCCGAGGCAAGGGGTAGCAATCTTTCGGGCATGCTTTATTAAGTTGCGTAAAATCAACACACATCCTCCACCCCCCCGATGACTTTTTAACCATTACAACATTAGCTAGCCATTCGGGGTATGTACAAGGGATGATAAAGCCTGCATCTAACAACTTATCAACCTCGGCCTTGATGGCATCTTCCTTTTCGGCCGAGGAGTTTCTCACCCTCTGCTTCACAGGCGGCGCGCTGGGGAGTACGTTCGCTCACCTTGTGAACGATGACTTCTCGGCTTACACTGCATCTCGGCGGTGAGTACGCAAAGACGTCTTTGTTCTTTCTCAGCAGTCTAGGAGATCGGCCCGAATTTTGGTTCCAGGCCGACACCGACAATCGCGGTGCGTCTGGATCAATCTCTATCTCTGTTCGGTCTCCGCCCCTTCGACCATGGCGACGTGGTTGGTGCTCATCGGTTCGTCCTCCTGTCTTAAAGATGGGTTCTTCCCTTTTTCCTCTTTCTTTGCCACTTTGAAGGATTGCATGTTGCATCCTCTGGCCGATATTTGGACGTTGACCACCTCGTCTTTTTCGTTCTTTGAGACGAGTTTATGAACCTCCCCGCGGTCCGAGACATACATCGTTGTCGTGGGCCGGATGGACATTGCAAAGATCGACCTCACTCAGGGTGACACGACCGATGAGAACGTTGTATGCGGATGAGCCGTCGATGACCACGAACTCGGACATCACATTCTTGGCCGCGTCGGATCGCCGAACATCACTGTAACTTGATAGTCCCCGGGGGACCAAGCTGCCCGGAGAAGTCGTACAATGGGTTGGTGCATGGGCTAAGGTCCGCAATTTTCAGGCCGAGCCCTTAAAGCACTCCCCGAACATGATGTTCGTGTAAGCACCGTGTCAATCGGGCATCTCATGACCAGGTGGTTAGCTATGTCTAAGTGGACTACGAGTGGGTCGCTATGTGGGGCGATGACTCCTTCGTAGTCCTTCTTCCCAATAGTTATGTTCGGGATGTTGGAAGCGCGGCAGCCGTAGTGGGCACGAAGTTGACGGCCTGATACGATTCGTTCAGTGCCGCTTGTGCCCGTGAGCGGATCCGCCGTTCTCGTTTCCCCCGATGACAACATGAATTGTTCCTATTCGTTGAAAGACGGATTTTTTTGTCCGAGCCACCGGTGTTAGTCTTTTGGCCTCCCGGCAATATACTTCCGAGGCTCCCTTTCGGATCGCTCTTCAATGGCATTCTTCGGATGCGGCGATCGTTGGTTAAGTGACCGGTGTGGCCGTGGTACTCACGATGATACGGCTCGTGTCACCGTCCCCCCTAGGTTTGGGGGCCTTTCCCACTTCGCCCCTCGTTTACTCCTCGGGAGAAGACCTCGGCGGCCGATACGACCAGGGGGGGTGTGATCTTTGTACTTCTTATGGTAGTACGGACTGAACTCCCCGGCGTCCGCCGGGTTCTGCTTCCTGGCGGGCTGTCGGTCCCGCGACCTATTATTGTCACGGCGCGCTTCATCCCGCTTGTCCTCCCGGTGGCTCTTTTTTTCGAGTGCCCGGCCTCGCCGTGGCCTATCCATATTTTGTGATAGTCTTCGACCTTAATGGCCTGGTCGGCCAATTTCTGGCGGACTCAAGGCTCGAGCCACCGCACTTGATGAGCTCGTTTTCAAGTCCCCTGCGGGAGGCCTTTCATCGGTCTGAAGGCCGCTAGTTCGCTGTTCAGCTCCCTAATCTGCTGAACCCCGGCATCGAACCTCTTCACATAGCTTCGGAGTGACTCGCCTCCCTCCTCGCCGATGGTCGGGAGATCCGACGTCTCTCGACGGCTCTCCTTTATTGGTAGAGTCTTTGGGCCAAAAACGCGTCTCTTAGGTCGGAATAGGAGTATACCGACCCATCGGTAGCCCTTGTACCATGCTCTGCGCCATTCCAACCAAGGTCGTTGGGAAAATTCGGCACTGACCTCGTCGGTTGCTCCCACACCGACATGTGAGACTCGAAAGCCTCGGCATGATCGGTTGGGTCGCCCTCTCCTTTGTATGATATAGACGGTAGCTTTAGCTTTGGCGGCACTGGGTCTCTAGGACGTGGCACCGAGGGGTCTGTCGACCACGTGTCTAATGACACGCGGCGATCGGCTCCTCGCATCCCTAGTCCGGCCCCTCTCCCCGTGGCGGGAAGGGCTTCTTCTCCGACTCGGTGAGTCGACTCCTTCTTCGACTCGTTGAGTCGGACTCCTTCTCCGACTCGGTGAGTCGGACTCCTTCTCCGACTGCGGTGAGTCGGACTCCTTTCGCTCGTCTGGGGCATGCCTCGTGGGCGTCGCGGCGACATCGTCCTTCCGCGAGTGCGGGAAGGGCTTAGTTCTACCACCGACACTCTGGCTCCCCGGCGTCTTGGTAGGCTCGGCCTCTCTTAGTGCTTCGTTCGGGTTTCTCGAGTCACCTTTTGGGCCCTAGCTTCCTCGGACGGGTCCCGCCGCTCTTGTCGGTGTGACATGTGAGCCGCCACGGACAATCGAGTCCAGAGAGTCGCTTTGGCTTTCTTTGCATCAACCACACGCCCCATGATGGTGACCTGGTCGGCGGCGGCGGCGTATCGGCATTATTGGCATCCCGAACTCCGGTTGAATTATCCCAGGTGGTGGAGGGGCTGCAAACCTCAATGTGGACGGTATCCTCCGGTGGAGGGGCTCTTGATTCGAACACCTCTTGTTCTTTTGACATTTTCTTAGCTTTTTGGGTGGGTTTTTTTTTTTTTTTTTTTTTTTGTTTGGGAATGACTAGCTTCTAGTATCTGTCTTCCCACACGACGCGCCAATTGTTCCGGTATGAATTCAAAGTAGGTTTGTTTACCACGCTAGCTTTGTCGAATAATGCCTCTTCTAGCCTTATTTGCTCTCCTCGGCCTCTCCCCGCAACATGAGAGCAACCGAGGGCTTGGCTTTGTGCCAAGCGTACTCACTCCGACGCTCAAGTCAGTGAACTTATTGTGGTTAAGTAGAATGTTGCTTGATGACGTGTATTGTAGAGAGATGAGAGAGATAATACCAATTTAAGTGGTTCTTAGGTTAGATTCTGGATCCCTTCCTCAATGAGGATTGAGGAGTATTTATAGACTTTTCACCTTTTGTCACGTAGTGGCCAAGTGGGCCAAGTGGCATAGCGGTGGAAAGATCGATCTACCCTCGTGAGGGACCTATGGCAGCGGCGAGCCTGGTTGACTCCATGCCGAGGGGTTCTTGGATATGAGTACGCGGTATGTGCCCCTACCGTAGGTTGCCATCCGAGACCAGTAGCGAGGCGAAAGGTCGCATCGATCGGGATGTCTAAGTCATTGGTTTGCTGTGGATATCTTTGACCTCGCTCAATATGTTGACTTGGTCAGCGGGTGCAGAATATGCCCCATCAATAACATTACCTGCAATTATTATTAATCCTAGAATTCTCAACTTTCGATCAACAAAGAATTGAAAATAAAAGTTTCACAATTTTTTTCATTACGGTTCTTGTTTTTTACTTAATTTTCGAGTAAAACGTAAACTACCCATAGTCTGACTGACAGTTGGACATTTTGTGTTAGGTTTTCACAGAAATTCGGGAAAAGGACCACTTTCAACAATGGTGGCTCCTCATATATGACCTTTTGTCAAAATCAGGACGACAATGTCGGGATCCTTGGGGTGGCAGTCTCTCAGATATTTCCGTAGAGGATACCGATGGACCCTTTTTCAAAGCAACATTATCCTTGGATTTTGCTAATTGAGTCCTGGTATGCAAATGAGCCAGGATCCTATTTTTAGGGCTAATCCTAGAAAGTCTCTTGTAAAAGGAAAATGAGATATTATGGCCGAATTGTGACCCGTTGGCCTTTTAGAAAAACCAAAATCTCGAATAAGACTTTTATACAGTGTACAATGGTCTCATCACTTTGTATACACCTCATTTATAAGTAATCTTAGATATTCCCTCTCATCCACTCCAAAGATAATATGAACCCATTTTTAACCTTTAGGGTGGATGGGAGGCAGTATGTTGTATTGTACTATGGTCTTATACAAAACTACCGCATCCTTGTACAATATCTATATTCGAAAATGTTCTATGATTGGATTGTTCATTGTTGAATTACTTTATCAATAGGTCTTGGTATAAACGGGTGGGGCGAACAGACGGGTAAAAACCTCTAATAAAATGGGTAGGGGAGACAAGGTGGGGCACCCCCCATGTGCTTCCCACTTTATGGCAAATGGATATTTTGTGAGGGGAAATGGTATCCGTCTATACGTATAGACGGATAGTGTCCGTCTATAATGAGAATTTGTGTTACTTTATATAGGGCACCTGACTACATTTTACCCTCTCCGTTTCGTGCCACTCTGACAGAAAATGGAGCCACGACAAACCAATTTTTGACCATCTAGCCCATTTGCAAGCAAACTCTTCTTTTTCACAATACTATGGAATCATACTCTCAATTTTTTGCAAGTATTTTTGGGTTTAAGCCAAGATAGAGTTAGGTTGTTGATGGAGGCTATGCTAGTGAGTAGTGACGGAAAGAGAAGAAGGTAAAGAGTATGATGAGTGAGGTCAGCAAATGGATAATTATGGGAGAGAGATGAAGGGTAACTAACCGACTTTTTGACGAAAAAAAGTCATTAAGGTCATGTTTCGGACTAGTAAGATAATAGAAGGGTATTGCTGGGAATAAAGAAAACGGGAGGGTTCAAGTGAGCAAACGTAATAACTTAAGGGTACAAACGAGAAAAACTCAAATTATAAGGTGATATTTTTAATGTATTCTTACGAATCAAATAAGATCTCACATGGATATATTTTCTCTTATAAATTGTCGAGAATATTGCAGATTGTGCTCATCTATGAATAGTGTCCAAAAGAGGAAGGGGAAACTGGTAGGGGTGTTCATTCGACGACGGTCCGGACCAAAGACCAGACCGGACCATACTTTATTTGGTCCGGTCCACGGTCCACCTATCTACGTTAGTTTGGTCTTTGGTCCGGTCCTGGACCAAACCGAATGAACCGTGGACCAAACTTATGTAACGAAAATCATTAAAAATGTATGATTAACAAATATTTATCTTAATATGACAATAGTATTTTGTTATCTATTTTATTGACATATTCTATTATCATGTGGATTAACAAACTAAACTCTAACTCCTTAATATAAATTAAATTCATCGTAGAAATAAAAAAAAAAAAAAAAAAAAAAAAAAAAAAAAAAAAAAAACTCAATCCATTGTTTGGTCCATATGGTCCGGTCCATGCATTTATTTGATCCTGACAGGATCAGACCAATAAAAGTATGGTCCGGTCCACGGTTCAACATTTTACCCTTGTTTGGTCTTCGGTCCACAAACCGGGGTCCGGTCCGGTCCGGTTCCGAACCGATAAACACCCCTAGAAACTGGATTTGAATAGAGAAAGTATGATACTTGACTAGACCTGTCAAAACCAACCCGACCTGATTGACCCGACCGAAAAAGCTAACTCGAGACCCGAAATTGACTTGGACTACAACTCTGAACTGTGACCCGAAACCCGAATTGACCCGACCCGACCCGAACATGACCGGAACTTTGTTGACCCAGAACAGACCCCACCCAAAATGGCCCGATCTGAAACCACCTGACTCGAAAACGACCTAACAAAACACAACACTAATTGGATAAAAAAAAAACACTTAAAATGCTTAATTTAAAAGCACACTTAATATTGTTAATGTTAAAATAAAGAATCAAATATCAAAACTAAACTAAAAAATAGATAATAATATTAACGTACTTTTTTCGGTCTTAATCGTTGACCCGAAAATGACCGAACCTGAAATAACCCGCCCCGCTTTTACCCGAAAATAACCCGACCAGCATACCCGAAAATACCCGAAACCCGAAAAGACCCGACCCGACCCAAAATAACCCGACATTATGAGAGACCCGAACTGACCCGACCCAAACCCGACCCGTTAGCCCGTTTTGCCAGGCCCATACTTGACTTATCTTACTTAGACGAAAATTTGTGATTATTGAAATACAATTATGCAAAGTTCACTAGGCAAGAATGGCACAAATAGGATTATACATCCAGTTATATATAGAGCATCGTTTAACCAAGGTATAAGAATCCGAGCTTATATGTATGTATTTTTTTTTTTGAGCTAATTCAAAGTTCATATTTTTAATGTGTGAATGGATGATTTCCGATACTTTCTAATAAAGCTCATATTCTTTGGGGTTGTTTGGTTGCCTTCCAAATTCATAGGAATTGGAAAATCATGTGAAGTAGCTAAATGAAGGTTTGTTTGGTTGCCCAATTCATGGGAAGTAGAACTTCCTATGGAACTTCAATTCCTACATAATGTAGTAAGTCATTTACCTAGCCCCCCTAGGTAAGTGGGGGTTCCCACATGAATTCAAGTTCCCACATCCAACCAAACAAGATTTCTACAATTCACATGATTTTCAACTTCATATGAATTTAATCTTCCCGGTAATTGTATCTTCTCATGGTGAACCAAACAACTCCTTTAACATAAAGCTCGAATATTTTATTACAAAGCTCGGATTCTATACAATACAACGGGTACAACTGGTTGTATAATCCATGAATTGCAAGAATGGTCCCAAAGTCGGAATCCACATTTATTTGGTGGTTGGCCCATAATTATCGAATTAATTACATATTTATTAGACAAGTTGCCTTTGCTATGGAAAATAATACTACAATTTTTTCTCGTGTCAACTTGGAAAATAATACAGAGTATTGTTAGATTGGATTGCCGTGTAAGGGTCATAAATCTTTGTTAAATTCATTTTTTGCTACAAGACTCGAACTAAAGTCTATTGTTTTAAGGTATGTCATCGACTCATTGTTTATTCATCTTCTCCACGAACTAGAGTTTCATCTCGCCACATTGTCCGTTTGTTATTTAGCTTTTACGTATTTTAAAGAAATTAGTGAAAAATTAAAATTTTATATTTTTCTCGTTATACTGGTACGAATACTTAGTGATGAAGTTGGATATAAGCGTATCGTGTTAATAGTTTTCATTAAATTTACAGCAATTTAATTAATTGGGTTGTTAAAAAACATAAATGAGCTGAAGAAGGCATTGGTTAATCACTGCTTGGCTGCTTGCTAGTTGTATTGTTTAGCTTAAAGAGCAAACTAGTTCGCGAAGGATTCACCCATTGTGTTAATGTGTTTACCTATTAATTCTCATTGCAGACGGATAACTAGTTCTTGTCTTGTGCAACTTGACTAAGAAGTCGGGGCTAGGGGTGTTAATGAGTCGAGCCCAGCCCGATCTTGACCTTGCTCGGTTTGTGCTCATAAAGTAAAACTCGAGCTCGAGCCAATCTCCAGCTTACACGAGCTTGAAAAAATTGTGCTCGTTATCAAGCTTACGAGATTTAACACGAGCTCGAGCCTATATATAATTGTTGAATTTTCGTTTTTTCTCTCTCAATATTTTTAATAATAAGGCTTGAAAGTTTTATATACAAATATTGGAAAATCAATGAGATATCTTTGATATGTGTGATACAAACATATAATCATGACAAAATGAGTAATATCTTATTTAATTACACAAGTTCGAGCCGCTCATGAGCTTTCGAGTCGAGCCAACATTAGCTCGGCTTGACTCGTTAAACTCTCGAGCCGAGTCCGAGCTCGAGCTCGAGCTGAGCTTTGACCGAGCCGAACTCGAGTTGCTCGCGAGCTGTATCCTCTCATTAACAGCCCTTAGCCGGGCGGAGGGAGCTAGTAACATGGGGTTGCACATGTCACCCAACTCCAAAAAGTTTAAACATGCGAATATTTTTTTGTTACTCTGTTAATAAGTTTGTGACGAGTTAAATAAAATTCATTATTGATAAAAAAAACAAGTTATTTGTGATTATTTAGACAGTATGATTTTTGTCTTATCTATTCAAATAAGTGATATTTTACCCGTCAGAAATAAGTTTAATACGGATATACCCTGACAAAGAACACTTACGGTAAAAATATAGGCCTACTAAAGAATCAAAACACGAAAAGTAATAAGGGACAAAATGCTCACTTATAGACATACTGATCAACTTGAGATTATTGGATATGCTGACTCAGATTTTGGAGGATGTGTGGACTCAAGGAAAAGCACCTTTGGTTATGTGTTTGCTTTAGCTGGGGGGTAAATCTCCTGGAAGAGTGCTAAACAGACAATTATTGCCTCATCCACTATGGAAGCTGAATTTGTAGCGTGCTTTGAGGCTACTATTCAAGCTTTATGGTTGCGGAACTTTCTTTCAGGGATTAGCATTATGAATTCTGTTGCAAGGCCGCTGAAAATTTACTGTGATAATGTCGCAGCTGTCTTCTTTTCGAAGAAGGATAGATATTCTAAAGGTATAAAACACATGGAAATGAAATACCTATCAGTTAAGGAGGAGGTTCGGAAAAACACTGTGTCAATTGAGCACATCACGATTAGTGCCAATATAGGAGATCCTTTAACTAAGGGGTTACCTCCATTAGTGTTGCAAATTTGACGTTTTCTAATGTTTTCTGCGTGCTTCCTAGAAAAAGTCAAGAATTTGTGATTATTCAATTGTTTTTTTTTTTTAGACAACGGTTATTCAATTGTTTTTACCTTCTCAATTCTCAATTATTCATATGTGAAAATTTAAATTTCCCATTTCATCCCTCTTAATTCTTGCACATTAGTTTACCATCATTCTTCTTTGCTATTGGTGCCCACTATATTTTGAGGTAATCATGTATTTATTTTATGCATTACTTATTAGTTTGCTTTTAATTTTTTTTGCCAACCCATTAATCATAACTTCAGGTTCTTATGCTTTAATCCTTCATTCAATTTGTACAATTTATGCTTTATGTTTAAGTTAATTGGTAACTAGTATTAATGGTTTAGGATTTAGTCATGACGATTTTTGAAAATTAAGTTGTTTTAATGTGGTTCTTTGTCTATTTAATTATGTTTTCAGAATATTAAATCGAAATCAACTTATCTCCTTCTAATGTACCATTAAATAATTAAATTTAGAGTAAATTAATAACTTATACCTTGAATAAGTCATTTTTTTAAATCTTATACTTAAGATAACTTTTTTTCAAAACTTATACCAAAAATCCTATTTTCTTTCAAACTTAATACCGAATCTCAAAAAAAGGATAAAAAAGACAATTTTGCCCTCACTAATTAAGGCAACCACCCTTTCTCTACCACATTAAACCTCTTAGGGGGCGTTTGTTTCGCGCATGGGTATGGGTTTGGAATGAGGAATCATACCTGGGTGGTATGAGGTTGGAACTCCATACCTCATTCCATGTGTTTGTTTCAATTTCGAGTGGTATGGGTTTGAAACTCAATTAAAGCCAAAATATGTAAAATATAATATTTTAAATATTATTTTTTAATATTATAAAATCATGAAAATAAATATTTAATCTAATAACTATATAAAAGCTCATTTACAATATTGGCATAATTTTTATTTTCACATTTTTGTTTCTTTTAATTTGATACCTATGGGTATCAATCTCATACCCACCCAGGGGCGGATCTGGGGGGGGATAGGGAGGGCAAGTGCCCTCACGTGACAAAAAAATTTTTTTAAAAAAAAAAAAAAAAAAAAAAAATTTTTAAAAAAAAAAAAAAAAAAAGACGATAAACACAACACAGAGACAGAAATAACATAAACACAAACACAAAAATCAAAATAGAACCATAAAATCAAGACGATATTTGAATTTTAATGTATAAATGTTGTCCGCAAAATTTTTTTTTTTTAACTGTGCCCCCCCTTTACCCAAATCCTGGATACGCCGCTGTACCCACCCCCCTCCTTGGGTATGAGAAACTCATACCTCATGGGTTTGAGGTATGGGTATGAAACCCTTATGTTTGACAAACAAACACATGGTATGGGTTTGGCTCATTGCAAACCCATACCTCATACCTTTTGTGTTTGAACCAAACACCCCCTTAACCCACACATCCACAATAACCATCATCAAGAACCACATCTCCCCCGCTGGTAGCCTGACACCACCATCGATGCTAGCGCCACTGCCCCTTTGCTATCCTACTGTCGACGCCCTATTTTAGCCCCACTTTCAACCCGTCGAACATCACAGCCAACAAAAAAAATCCAATCCATATTTAGCGCACACACTTCTTCTTATCCTCTCAAGATAAATCAATCCATCATCGTCGCTATCATCACCTCTCCGCTGTCGCTGCCCCATTGTGTTTTTTTTTTATAGTGTGGTGGTTGGAATGGGAAAGGTAATGAACTCTCCGGATCTGATTTCTAAAGAGGGATTAAAGACGTCTGAACCAGTTGACAAGGCTACTAACATATGGGATTTTGAAGGGAGCCCAAAAGATTTGGGGAACAAAAATACAACTCCTCATGTGAAAAAATCAATCAAACCACAGTTATTTTGTGCAAGTGGGCCTCCCATAGTTATTCTGTTCAAGAGAACAGCATACCCACATTTGACCAATATTTTGTCCAAGTTGATCAAATGTATAAGTTTTGTTTGATGTGATTGAATAAACATGGTGACCTTTTTCCACTTGGGTGAAAAGAGATGAGACATGGTGTTAATCGTTATAGGTTAGGGGTGGCAGTATGCGAGTCCACCGGTAGAAGGACATTTGTGGGTGGACCGATGGTGGTGCTGATGGTTTGGAGTGGTGGTTATAGTGGATGTTTGGTTAATGGTTTAATGGAGGTGAGGAAAGGGTGGTCATGTTTAATTAGTAAGGGCAAAACTGTCATTTTTTGTCTTTTTTGAGATTTTGGTATTAAGTTTGGAAGAAAATAGTATTTTTGGTATAAGTTTTGAAAAAAAAGTTATCTTAGGTATAAGATTTGAAATAATGACTTATTCAAGGTATAAGTTATCAATTTACCCTTAAATTTATTACGATTAAATTAGTGTTGTGTGTCAAGTTTGTAATTTGAAATTCTACGACTTATATTATTATCTTATGTTATACGGCATTCGGCTACCCCATTTTTGAAATTTTGGCTCCATCCTTGCATGGAAGTAATGTTTTTTTTAATCAATTGGTCTTCCTTGTGACGGGTTACCATTTGTGGCGGATATTTTGTGAGATAAAATAGTAATAAAATGGGTTAGTGGAGAAAGGGGGCCACATAAATAGTGTTGCAGAGAGAGAAAAAGCAATTAGTCTCATTATAGACGGGTATATCCGTCTAAAGATGTAGATGGGTCAAATAATCTCATTTTTGCATGAATAGTAACCCCCACCATTCAACTTTGTTTGTCTTATTAAGTGGTCACATATTTGACTCATCTACAACTTTAGATGGATAGTGTCGGTCTAAAGTGAGATTTTGTTTTGAGTATCATCCAAGTTGTCAGCTGTTGCTGTGTACTAATTATAAGAGTTGTATTGAGATGAGTGAATAATTGTATATTAACAGAGGTAAGTTACATGAGTATATATACTAGAATACAATGAATTAACTAGAGTAAGTAAATAACTAAAAGATGGCAAATCCCATGGATTGAGGAATGTATACGACTAACATACAATTGTAGAGCTAATAGGATAATTTGTTTCCTAAGTTGGTGGAGAAGTAGTGAGTCGTGCTAAGGTTGTCACAATAGATGGTGGAAGCTTGACGAGCAGTGACACCTAGTTCAAGAAGCAACGATTGCAGCCACATGATTTCAGACGTGGTGTCGGCTACGCCTCGGAACTCAGCTTCAGTTGAGGACAGTGAAACACCCCGCTGTTTGCGTGATGACCATGAAATGGGATTGGACCCAAGATATACAATAATTCCAGTGGTGGAGACACCATCTTCAAGGTCACCTCCCCAATCAGCATCACAAAAACCGTGTAAGCATAGGGGTGAGTCGGCTTTGATTTGTATGCCCAGATGTAGCGTACCCGCGAGGTAACGAAGCAGCCTTTTTAAGGCTATCCAGTGAGTCGTGGTGGGATGGGTAAGGAATTGGGCTAGGCGATTTACAGGGAAGGCGATGTCGGGACGGGTTAACGATAAGTATTGTAGGCTACCAACCAAGGCACGATAGTCACTTTCATTTTCAATTGGTAAGTCGGGTTGTTTAACTAGAGGTGGATGAGGGAGCATGGGAGTTGAGGCAGGTTTTGTTGTGTGCATGTTAAATTTAGAAAGGAGGTCATATAGGTATTTGGATTGGTTCAGGTGTAACCCGGTTTTGGTGGGAGTGACTTCAACTCCAAGGAAATATGAGAGGGGTCCTAAGTCTTTAAGGGAAAATTTTGTAGAAATTTGGTGAATAAAGTCAGTAATGTGGGTTGTGTTCGGTCCGGTGACGATAATGTCATCGACATAAACTAAAACAAATAAGGTTTTGGAAGTGGATTTGCAAATGAACAGGGACGGGTCGGCAAGGGAGTTTTTGAACCCATTAGTGACGAGATAATTCTTTAGTTCCGTGTACCATGCGCGTGGTGCTTGCTTAAGACCATAAATAGCTTTGGATAATTGGCAAACATAGTCGGGTTTGTCGGGGTTCACGAAGCCGGGAGGTTGACACATAAATACTTTTTCTTCAAGGCGACCTTGAAGGAATGCGTTGTTGACATCGAGTTGGTGAAGATGCCAATGATTTGTAACAGCGAGGGTGAGGATAAGACGGATGGTGGTAGGTTTTATGACGGGACTAAACGTTTCGGAATAATCAATTCCGGGTCTTTGGTGGAAGCCTTTAGCAACTAAGCGAGATTTGTGTTGCTTGAGGCTACCGTCTGGATTATATTTGACACGATACACCCATTTGCATCCAACAACGTTTTGGGCTAAGGTTTTAGGGACAAGGGACCATGTGTTATTACGAATAAGGGCTTGGTACTCATCGAGCATGGCGTTGCGCCAACGTGGGTCGATAAGAGCTTGTTTGGTGGTAGTTGGGGTGGTATGAGGGGTTGGTAATGTTGCTGTTTTGGCGTACCTGGGATTGGGTTTAATGATGTTGTTGCTAAGACGGGTGGCATGGCGTGGAGGTGGTGGCGGTGGGGGCGGGGGGGGAGGGGAAGGGGAGGGTGATTGTTGTGGGGTGGAGGAAGGTGAGGAGGTGGGACTGTCGAGGGGTTGGGCAGAGGGAGTGGAGGCAGGGGTTTCGGGACTGGTAGGAGGGGTCTGGTTAGGGGGGTAGGCGAAGGGGAATCAGGAATGGTGGGTTCGGGTAAGGATGTGGTGATGGGTAGGTTGGGTATAGACGGTGGGAGGAGGGGAATGGTGAGGCTACACCAACGGTCGGGGGAGGGGATAGGAGTGGCAGTGAGTTTAGTGAGTTCAAGGGAAGGAAAGGAAGTTTCGACAAATCTGACATGTCGAGAGGTATAGGTTTTAGTGGAGATCGGGTCATAACAGAGGTAGGCACTTTGGGTCATGGAGTAACCAACGAAGATACACGGGGTTGATTTAGGGTCGAGTTTGTGGGTTGTGTAGGGTTTGAGCCACGGAAAACAGAGACATCCGAAGGGACGTAGTTTGTGATAATTTGGTGATTTATTGAAGAGTTTTTCATAAGGAGAACTGTTTTGGAGAGTTGGTGTAGGAAGCCTATTGATAAGGTAGGTTGTTGTGGATAGGGCGTGTGGCCAGAATGTCGTGGGTAGCTGTGCTTGGGTTAGTAGAGCAAGACCCGTCTCAACAATGTGGCGGTGTCGTCGCTCCGCGAACCCGTTGTGCTCGGGAGTGTGAGGAGGTGAAGTGAGGTGGGATATTCCGGAGTCAAGGAGAGACGGGTTTAACTTAACGTATTCTCCCCCATTATCAGAATAGAAACATTTAATTTTGGTGTTGAAATAGTTTTCTATAATTGCTTTGAATCGAGTGAAAATGGTGACGGTATCGGATTTATTTCGAGTTGGATATAACCAAAAATAGTGAGTGAAGTGGTCAACAAATAAAACATAGTATTTGAGGTTATTGTTAGACAGTATTGGTGAGGTCCAAACATCGGAATAAACAAAATCAAACGGAGCTTTAGACGTAATAGTGGAAACGGAAAAGGGGAGTTTGTGACTTTTATTAATGAGACAAGCAGAACAATGAGTAAAATTTGAAATGCATAAATTCAAAGAACGATTTAAATGTTGAAGTGTGGCGTTGGAGGGGTGGCCTAGTCGATGATGCCAAAGGTTGAATTTTGAAGTGCTAGCCGAGAAAGCTTGAGGCTGGTGAGTCGGTCGCCCAGGTAGGTGCCATGGTGTCGGCCCTGAAGAAGTACTCGCCCCGTCGAAGTTTCCTTAAAACAGAAAGAGTCGGGTGAGAAAATAGCATAAGCAGAATTATCTTTGCAAAATTGAGCAACTGAAAGAAGGTTACGCGAAATAGTAGGAACAACTAAGACATTAGTAAAAGAAAGGGAGTTTATTGAAAATGAACCAATATGAGTGATAGGGAGCGAGGAGCCATCGCCAATGACGAGATCGTCTGGACCTTCATAAGGAGCGTGAAGAGCAAGTGTGTGCAGGTCATTGGTGATGTGGTGAGACGCTCCACTATCAATGAGATAGTTGTGAGACGGGGCAGTGGTGGTTGTTGCCGTGTGGGCATGGGGTCGTTGGTGCCTAGGGGTGGGAGGAGGGAAAATAACAGTAGGATACAAACGCCTAAAGTCGGGACATGCGGAGATTACATGACCCGTGGTGCGACAGAATTGGCATTTTCCACGAAATGGGTTGGGTGGGTTGTTGGTGTTCTGGTTGTCGACAGGTGGGATAGGTGGGTTATAGGATTGACGAGTTTGGTTGGTGTTGGTGTATTGGCGAGGCTGATATGGTCGGTGTTGGGCAGCGTGGGCAGACGGGTTGAAGACAGTGGGTGATGGTTGTCGCTTTACTGTTAATTCTTGGTGAATTAATTTTTCGTGTAGGGCAGTAAAGGTGATTGGAACATCACGAGCGCGTACTGCATCAATGACGGGCTTGTATAAATCTTGGTCAAGACCGTTAATGATGTAGGACGTGATATCCTCGGGATCCATCGGCTTGCCAAGTTAGGCTAATTGGTCGGTGCAGGACTTGATTGCTAGGAGATAGTCGGTGACGGATTTATCTCCGAGAGTAATGTGTTTAAGGCGGTCCTTAATTTGTAGGATATGGCCTCGGGATGGGTTAGCGTAAAGGGCGCTAGGGTTTGCCAGGCTTCATGGGTGGTCTTGGCATCGAGTATGAGTGGACCGACAGAGTCGTCGAGGGTGGCAGAGAGGGCACCTAAGATTAGTTTATATTGACGGTACCATGTGTTATAGGCTGGGTTTGGGATGGGGTCGGGGTTGGGTTTGGCTTCTGTGGCGGCTGGTGTGATGGTGGAGGGTGGTGGAGAGGTGGTTCCATCTATGAAACCAACCAGGCCGTAGCCTTCAAGTAGGCGGGTCAGTTGGAATTTCCAGGTTCGGTAGGTTTGTTCGGTGAGTTTGGTGCACGACGGGAAGTGAAGTGAGAGTAGGGGTTTGGATGGTTCGTCGAGATTGGGAATAAGTTGGTTGTTGGATGACGCCATGGGTGTTTCGGTGGTGGCGGAAGCGTGAAAGAGAAGGGTTAGTATTAGGATCGATATGAACCTTGATACCATATAAGAGTTGTATTGAGATGAGTGAATAATTGTATATTAACAGAGGTAAGTTACATGAGTATATATACTAGAATACAATGAATTAACTAGAGTAAGTAAATAACTAAAAGATGGCAAATCCCATGGATTGAGTGATGTATACGACTAACATACAATTGTAGAGCTAATAGGATAATTTGTTTCCTAAGTTGGTGGAGAAGAGTTAGGTAGAATATCTTTGACTTGGCTTGATTGATTACTAGAATGATTATCTTTGACACTAATTTGTAGTCATTTATCATTGCAACTATTTTCAATTGTTTGCTTCTTGCTTTTGTGAAGCTTTTATATGGGCAATATCTTCCAAACACAGCTTTCATGCGGCGATGCCGTAATCACTCGCTGCCTGGATTGCATTGGTGGAAAATGGGAGTACGTGAGTGACCTAGAACATAATCTTAAACGCTTGGAGACGTTAGCTCATGAATTAAGAAGTTTAGAGAACGACATGATAACATGCATTAACATTGAAGAGAGACAAGGAAAAAAGTGTTTGGATCAAGTACAACTGTGGCTTTCAAGGGTGGATCTTAAGATAGACAGAATTAAAGGGCTCTTGGAAAATCGTCAACAAGAAACAAATAAGCTCTGCATTGCATGTTGTTCGACAAATTATGTTTCCGATTACAAGTTCGGGAAAAAGGTGGTGAGAAGATTGAAGGAAGTAAATGATTTAATACAACAAGGGAAAGAGTTCAAGGTAGTAGCTACTATAGCACTTCCGAAGCTTTGGTTGAGATCCCTTGTGAACCGACAGTGGGTTTGGAACCGAAATTAGACAGCATTTATAGCTACCTGTTGGATGAGGAGGTTGGTATTGTGGGCTTATTTGGCGACAGTGGAGTTGGTAAAACTGCTCTCTTGATGCAGATCAACAACAAAATATGCAATGAAACCAGTTTTGATTTGGTGATTTGGGTGGCTGTTTCAAAACAATTGAAGCTTGAAAACATCCAGAATCATATTGGAAAAAAGATCGGGTTTTCTGGGGATGTGTGGATTAGCAAAAGCCTTTCTGAGAAAGCAGTAGACATTTTGAATGTGCTAAAGACGAAGAAGTTTGTGCTTTTATTAGATGATATTTGTGAGTCAATTAACCTCACGGAAATAGGGGTTCCTCTGAGAAACTCAAACATGTCTAAGGTAGTATTTACGACAAACTTGGAGAAAATATGTACTCAAATGCGTGCTCAAAAAATTATTAAAGTTGAACCTCTGGGGCTTAAGGATTCTTGGAGACTATTCTCTGATATAACTGGCGAAGACACCTTGAATTCAAATCCTAAAATTTACCATCTTGCAAAAGAACTTGTTGCAGAATGTCGTGGTGTACCTTCTATCCTTATCAAAATGGCTCACGACATGGCTGGCAAAATGACACCTCTAGACTGGACTAATGCTGTTAAATCTTTGAGGAGGCCTATGGCTATGTCCAATACACAAGGTATATATCTGCAGTTTGGAGTTATTTTAAAATGATGGAATAAATTAAGAAAATGACTCACTAAATTTGTTTCTGTTTTCTACAATGAAGTAACATTTTTTTCTCGATGCTATTTTCGACACAATTTTCAATGTGGAGAATACAAAAAAGTCTCTTTCTTTATCAAAACCGGATTAAGGTTGTCTAGAATGAATAATAATTCCGTGTTTTTATTAATATCTAAAATCTTTGTGTATCTTGATTACTGTTACTGTGCACAGAAGAAATAATAGAAAACCTGATATCAATGGAAGACGAGGAGGAGGAGGAGGAATGTACAACCAGTACTGTAAGAGCTAAATTAGGAGAAAATATGTACCCAAATGCGTGCACAAAAAATTATTAAAGTTGAACCTCTGGGGCTTAAGGATTCTTGGAGACTATTCTCTGATATAACTGGCGAAGACACCTTGAATTCAAATCCTGAAATTTACCATCTTGCCAAAGAACTTGTTGCGGAATGTATTGGTGTAGCTTCTATCCTTATCAAAATGGCTCACGACATGGTGGCAAAATGACAACTCTAGACCGGACTAATGCTGTTAAATCTTTGAGGAGGCCTATGTCCAATTCACAAGGTATATATGTGCAGTTTGGAGTTATTTTAAAATATTGGAATAAATTAAGAAAATGACTCGCTAAATTTGTTTCTGTTTTCTTCAACGAAGTAACATTTGTTCCTCGATGCTATTTTCGACACAATTTTCAATGTGGAGAATACAAAAAAGTCTCTTTCTTTATCAAAACCGGATTAAGGTTGTTTAGAATGAATAATAATTCCGTGATCTTATTAATATTGTTTGTGCATCTTGATTACTGTTGCTGTGCACAGAAGAAATAATAGAAAACCTGATATCAATGGAAGGCGAGGAGGAGGAGGAGGAATGTACAACCACTGTAAGAGCTAAATTAGGTGATACAGATCTTGTATTTGGGAGTCCAATCACTGAAAAGACAGTAAGGAGATTGCCACAGTATGTGACTAGAACACGGATAACAGTAAGAGATTTAGCAGTTGCAGCATTGGATAGAGAAACGGAAGGTGGCAAGGATGTTGAGGCTCGTGAATATGTGAATTGGCTAAAGACGAAACATGGGAATGGAGTTGTCACAATCTGTCTCTTTTACAATGCTACCGGGTCAACCCTCCATTTTTCGGGGCAAAAGGATTGGAATGGGCATCTCAGTGAAGAGTTACATCCTAAGACGGTTGAGAATGGGCAGTGGGGTGTGTTTGTTCACGTCCATGACAGCTTTAATGTTGGTCGCGGTGGTTCAAGAGGAGCTATCGTTTACACTGGCGAAAATGCTTATGACAATGGTTGTGACTGGATGCTTGCTTGGGACAATACATCATACGACAATCAAGTACACGCCAAGGTTTTTACAGAAGTTAGATGGAAAGACCATTTCTTCATACAGATGCCATATATCTTCCACTTATTATCAGGCTCCGGTGCGCATCGTGAAGACAATCATGGTGGATGTGTCTCAAGTATTACCTTAGAGAATACCAGTGGACCCTTTTTCATAGCAAAACTCTCCTAGGATTTGGCTTATTGATCGCGGCCATGATACGAATTTTGTTTTGCGTGTTTTGTAACAATTGGATATGATTTCGAAATGGTTAATACAAGTTAAATCAAAAAACTGGTTGACCTGGTTTAAAACTCGTCTAATTATCAAAAGTATTGAACTCGGGTCTTGAAAATATAGAATTATCAATTAACAACAGTTAGTTCAAGTGATGGTAAAAGTTCTCTCACTCCAGCTGTGAAATTAGGGCTTCGATTCTTATCCACAACATAGTCATTCATTTTTTTTTTTTAAAAAAAATTTAGCAAACATCATGAGATTTAATTCCTTGGATTACTTTCATTCTGCACAAATTGTCATCTCGCTTTCGTGATCATTGAAGTTTCTTGCAAATAGTAAACTCCACCCTACACGTGAGGATGAGGTACTACACGACTATGTGACTACATGAAGCAATGAGTGTACTATGAATTGTTTCAATAATTCTCAAGGCAATGCGGTTGAGGACTCGTATTTGAAGTTCTAGAAACTTAAATGATGTGACTCGGATTTGGAATATGAACTCATATACGAGCGTCTCACATTACTTAGAGTTGGAGTAAAGGGATTGTATCATTTTATAAATTAAAGGGACTACACACCGTTTCTCTTATTATTATCAATTAGTTCTACTAGAACTTTCCTAGTAGTCGCCAAGTGGTCTGGTTGATTGTATCTACCCTGTTCGAGTAAAAGACCTATTCCCATATAAAGTGTAAAATTTTTGGGGTAAAAAGTTGCAACTTAGAATAAGATCCAAATTGAACAAATATTACTGTATATTATGAACATGAATTCGTAGAAAATTTGGAAGAACATGAGATTGAGATAGAATAAATCAAGGGACAGATGATAACTTGATGTATTAGGCAACTTTCATCCTCCAAAACAGGAAAAGAGAAGAAATTATAGGCCTATTTAATTCACAATAATCTTCATTTTAGGGTAAACGGAAAGCGGCTCTATGAATATTAAGTTAACTTGCACGAGTCACTTACGTTAAGTTGCATTTACGTATACCCACCCCGTCTAAATTACAAGTCTAAAATCACCTATAGTGTTTCATCATTTTGTAATTGAAAACTATAAGAGAGAAATGAAACTCAAAGTACTCCTACAATATACAAAAATCATACTTTGAATGATATCTAAATTAAGCATCACCGGGTACCAGTCCAACAAGAGTTGACACAATTTCATTTTTCAAATCTGAATTGGCATCGTTGAGTCTCTCCCTTACGACAAGATTATCCGTTTTAAATCCAATTGGCCAAATGATCAAATATGCTTCAATTTGCATTGCGTGTGTATTTGAAAAACGTTTTTATCAATGCATATCCTCTTTTTATCTCATCTACTACACTTAACCCATTTTAAATTTAAAACAAGGGTTGTGCTTTTTCACATACGAAAATTACTCTTTCACATACAATTTGTACATTTTTACCCTTGTCATTTTTTATCTCCCTCACCCTAAACCCACAATACAACTCACCCATCCATCAAAAACCACCCACCACTCCGTCCCTCCTCAGCCCCGCCTGACCCCACCACCGGCATCCCCTCCCTTTCTCCGGCGTTCCCTCCAACCCACAAGACCATCTGGGCCCCAGCACCGCACCACACCACCTGACCACGCAGCCTAACTAATAGTTTCAGATTTTTATTGTTCCATATTAATACAACTTTCTACGTGAACTGTCAGAAATTAGCATACCATTTAGGATGAGAAATGCAAAGAACAATCATTACTAGTAACAAGAAAAACAAGACATGGTGCAATTTCATAAGGCTGGAAAGTATAATCCATAAGCACCTTGTGCACCGAATTTGACAACTTCTTTGACACACTGCACAGTTTCTCCCTCGCGCACAAGCCATATCACCATCATCACCACCCCGTAACAATTATCTTATAAAAACCCTAATTTCAACGATTACAATTGAATTAACAAACAAAAAAGTTCTAAACAATTGATGAAAAAATTATAACAATTAATGATAACAATTGATAAACAAATAAATTACTTAGTTGATTAGTGACTTAAATCCATTGTTAAAATAATTTGAGCAATTAGATTTGGTTTTAGGAAAATGCTAGAAGTAAGAGCTTATTTGATAAAGTTCAAGGTTTGAAGGGTATTAAATGGAAAGTTAATGGTAAAGTGTGTGTGAAAGAGTAAAATCCGTATGTGAAAAAGTAATTCCGTAAAATAAATATTATCGTCTTAAATAAGAATTAGTACAAGTAATAAGGGGTCGTTTGGTTGCCACTAGAGCTGATCATGGGCCGGGCCTATGCGGGCTTGGGCCGGGCCAAGATAATAAAAATGGCCCACGTTTGCGGGTTGGGCCGCACCGGGCCAAATGAGAGGGCTTATTTAGCGAGCCCAAGCCCGGCCCTTATGGGCTAAATCGGGCTTTTGGGCCTATATGGGCTTTTCGGGCCCTAATATTTACGACTTACCGAACGAGATAAGTAGTATAATACCTTCAACTTTTACTTTAAATGTGCACTTAGTATAAAAAATCGTACAAAGTATGATGAAATACATATGAATTAATCTCCAAAAATAGAATAAAAGACAATCATCGACACATTATAATGCTTAATCATATCTAGTAGATATGATTTATGTTACGGGAACATCGCTTTTAAATCTCAATAAATATATACATGAGTTTATAAGGAATTATATATAAAATTTACGCTACTTAAACAAATTTTATAAGAAAAATATTCCTTAATTAATAAGTATGGGCGGGTCAAGCCAAAATTTGGGCCAAACGCTTGGCCCAAACCCGGCCCAAAAGTACATTGGGCTTTTTTGGGCCGGCCCATGGGCTTTTTTGGGCCAAAATAAAAGGTCCAAGCCCTTCAAAAAAGCGGGCTGGGCCGGGTCGGGCCAATGGGCTTGGGCCATTTGATCACCTCTAGTTGCCACTTAGAAAACATAGGCATTTGAAAATCCCATGATTTTGAAAAACATGGGTTGTTTGGTTGCCATAAATTTTACAAAATGTAGGAATTAGAACTTCCCAGGAACTTTCAATGCCTACATGATGTGGGAAGTTGCTTACCTACTCCCCCCTTGGTCATTGCAAGTTCCTGTGGAATTTAATTCCTACATGAGCAACCAAACACTTTTCCGAAATTCACCTGAATTGGATGAGGGAACTTAATTCCCATGAATTGCATTTTTCTAGGAAAATTAAGTTCCTTGATCAACCAAACAACCCCTAAGTACTCGTTATAGAGAATATATCTTATTCCTAATTCTAGTTATTGTAATATATTTAGCTAGGTCGTTTATCGTAAATATTTCCTAGTTCTAGCGTCGTATATTTTCCGTATCTTGTGTATATTTCGATTTCCGTATTCTCTAATTATGTAACCCTAGAATCGTAGCCCTGTACTCTAGTATATAAGTTGTATTCATGAATCGTAAACAATGAAATGCAATTCAATAATATTCAACCGTTCATAATTCTATCATGGTATCACAGCCTCGTGCTCTTGATAGAGGTGCTCTTGATAGAGGTTAAATCCCTCGTAGTAGATCCTATTTCCGAAAATCTACCCACCTAAAACCCGACCCACTTCCGCTTCCGTCACCAGCTAATTACATCAAACGTACACCCGTTGTTTTCGAAACTCCGCAAACGCCTTCTACGCATCACAATAATTCACCACCATGACCACCAAAATCGACCGTCTCACCACCACCATCGTCACTCGACCTCAGAAACAACAGCTACCGCTGCTCCTTAGTCACGCAACGACGAGTCCCACCTGCATCAAACGCATAAACGGAATCGAAACAGACCATACATCGCACCTCCATTGAAATCCCGACCCCGTCATCCATCGTCATCATTCACAACCACTGTGGTACCGTCATTCGACCACCGTGCTACAACCCAGTTCGACACCTCTCATTCTCGCCTGCAAACCTAGTTTAAAACTCTCGAAAACCGAGCCTAAGTCTCACGCAAATACACCACCAAACAGACCTTGTTTTGACGAAAACAGATGTTCTGACCAGAAGCCTTTTTGACCGTTTTTCGCACCACTTAGGATTATCAAAGACCACGACTCTTCCCATATTCACAGAATCGTAATCTCACGATTCCAAAACGTCCAAAAACTCGGATTGTCGTTACCGTTTGACCCTCCAACGACCTCAGCAAAGACCGTCGCAAAACACACTTTATTTTCGAAAAATCGGCTAACTTAAGCATATTTCGACACCTCCGACTACCTACCATCACCGACTTGGTCATCCGTTCCCGTAATTTTCTGTGCCAATTTTGGTGCGTCCCACTACCCCGCCAATTCGGTATGAAAAACCTTGCGCATGGATTTCATTTAGTTTGTAAGCGAGTCTAGCTACATACTATCCGTGTTCCACATATCAACAAGGTGATGCTCAACTTGCTGATCCGCTTCCTACACCGTTCTCCAAAGATCGCTTTCTTCTTCTGGATTCGAAGTTTGGACTTACGTTACGACCGTCCAACTTGCGGGAGCGTATAGAGAATATATCTTATTCCTAATTCTAGTTATCGTAATATATTTAGCTAGGTCGTTTATCGCAAATATTTTCTAGTTCTAGCGCCGTATATTTCCCGTATCTTGTGTATATTTCGATTTCCATATTCTCTAATTATGTACCCCTAGAATCGTAGCCCTGTACTCTAGTATATAAGTTGTATTCATGAATCGTAAACAATGAAATGCAATTCAATAATATTCAACCGTTCATAATTCTATCACTCGTCGTTATATATACATACTCAACTTAACCCTAGCTACTAGAGCTAAATAGGAGTATATGCCTATATGCTATATCAATCGTCATTTTAACTAGCTCCTATATCGTGAGAAATAAATGTACCATTTACAAGGAATAACATGCATTTAATCTAATTCACTCCCCTTTTCAATTTAGTTTAATTTGTGTCCTAATTATGAGTATAACAAGAAAGCGATATATCATGCAATATTCCTTAGGTAAGAACTTTTAATGGGACTCTTTTGTCTCTAATAATTACTCGTACGTACAAAGTATAATGTACATTCATCACTGAGTAAGATCCTATTCTTTTCGACTGAACTAAAATAAGTTAAAATTAAGTCAGAAAGAACATGACTTAAAACTTCCCACCTCAATATTATTCTCGCTATAAATACTTCCGCGATCCTCTCCATCATTCAACACACAATTAAATTTTTCACAATAATATAATCTCAAGAAATAATATACAATAATCATGGCTATTAACAACAAAATGACAATTGTTATGTTCCTAGCCATATTAATGGTGGTTGCACCTCATGTGACCCAAGCCTTGACATGCGGTGATGTGGTAAACTCATTGGTTCCATGCCTAGGCTACTTGAAGAATGGAGTAGGGCCGTCCGCGGCTTGTTGCAATGGGGGTAGGAGCCTATACAACGCGGCTAACACGATACCAGTCCGTCGTGTGGCGTGTGCGTGTATCAAGCAGGCGGCTCAAGCTTATGGTGTCAACTATGGTTATGCCAATGCTCTCCCTTCCAAGTGTGGTGTCCATGTCAATTATAAACTCAGTCCTAGCTTGGACTGTTCCAAGTATGATGTGTTTTTTTATAGAGCACTTGCACATTTTGGAGGGACTTAAATAAAACTAACTCATGCATTAAACGCATTGACAATTTTAAAATGAATATATTGGTGTGATAGTCTGATTCAATCACTAGTCACCACACTCACTACAAATCTATGCTCATATTAAACAAAAAAATTATAAAATCAATAAATTGAGGATTTGAAGTTTAAGGTTATAAAAAAAATGTTAGATTGGGTGAGCTAATAATATAAAATAGATTTGAGTATAATAGAGTAACTTTGGTTACATATTATCCTAAATTTTCAAAAAAAAAAAAAAAAAATCGGATATTCATATACTTAAATAAACCTGTTATAGACTCCACACTCCACACTTGAGTACACAATTAAACTTGTATTTGTAAAACTCATAGTCGCCCTACGTGACAGAGTAGAATGAGTTTATAGACATCCTTAAATTCCTTATGCGTTGCATATATAGGTACCGAAGAATGTTGTACTAGGAGCATCAAATTAGAGAAACCCTTCTTAAAATTTAAGAAGGATGCTCAGTCTTAAGCAGGATTTACTGCTACGTAATTTACATGCATGCATGCATGCATAAAATGTATGCATTTGGTGATCAAATTTGTTGTTGCTACAGGATAAACTGAAGTGGGTGTACGTGAAGAGATGCATATCACAGTGATGATTACCGTTCATCTTGTCAATATTATCAAGAAATTATAAGTGGACGTACGACATGTCATTTCATAAATTGCAATAATGTTGAATCATATCTATGTTCTATTTTCTTGGTGTGTGTGTGTTATAGGTGTGTATATTAAGTTCCTCGAGGAAGGAAGTCGCATTTGATGAATAAGAATATAAGATGTTATGGGTGTGTAATTGTGTACGTAGTGTGCTTCTAGAAACTCAGTGTTCTAAAAATACTGTAAAAGATTTCGTTTCGTACCTATGTTGTAATAACAATAGTGACGCGTTATAATAAGGCTCGTAATATTTTATAATCGGTTAAAACTAAAGAAGTGCTCCTGACTTATGAGATATCACAAATCATTTTTCGTCATAAACAAGAGAATAGTTGTATGAATTAAGTTATTACACACTTTAATCCAGTCAATCTACAACGATTTTCGATTTTCAGTCAATATAGAAATTTCTAAATGAATAAAACCCGAGCTTAAACAAATTATTTAGATTATTAGAGTATTCACATATGCAATTGTGATTAGAAATCATCTCAACTTCAATCATTTTTTCTTGGGCTTTTTGTCAAAAATCTTATCTTTATTAATTCAGAAGACAATACTCAATGGAGATTAAGCCACGTCATTTGTACATCCATTTTTTTTTTTTGGAAATTTAGGTTATGATGGGTCCCGTTGGTGTGCAAAGAATTTATTTATTCAAATCGTCTGCCAATACAAACATGCGACAATTACCGTCTTAGAAATTCGTTTTTGAAATAATTACATACAATCGGAATAAATGAAATTAATTGCATGTAATTGGAATGAATTACATAATTACATAATTAATAATTAGATTATTATAATAGAAATACAAATGAAAAAAATCATAAAAAAACATTCATATTGACCTAAATACATACCCGTGTAATTTTGCACGGGTTTAAAACTAGTTATCTTATATTTAGGGGGTCTTTGTAAAAAAACTACCTTACTTTATATTTTTTGTCAAATGCTACCTTTTTATATTTTTGATTTGTATTTTTAGTACCTATTCTAACTTTTCGGCCAAAAAAGTCAAATCTCAGGCATTTACTTAGTCCACACGTGAGAGTTTATGTGTTTGTTTTACATTTTTACCTTTTAACCCTAATCAACACCTTTTCACTTTCACTCTTTCACTACCTCCTCTAACTTTTACACTTCCCTCATCTTACCTTTCTCTCAATAAAACAAGTACTCCCTCCTATTCACTATTTTCTTCTCTATTTCCTTATTCGGATTATTCGGGTTTTCTTCCCTATTTCTTTTTTTGGGTTAATTTGTGTGGTCCAAATTCATTTACATGTGGGGTAGTGTGTTTTGTGTGGTCCAAATTCACTTTCTTATTTCTT
The DNA here is from genome assembly GCF_048544455.1 of Silene latifolia. NCBI lineage: Eukaryota > Viridiplantae > Streptophyta > Magnoliopsida > Caryophyllales > Caryophyllaceae > Silene > Silene latifolia. Next base: position 22,082,327 of record NC_133531.1, on the reverse strand, counting down.
GTGCAAAAAGAAAAAGGGAAGAAAATGGTGAATAGAAGGGAGTATAAATCTTTGTTAATCATTTATCAAATCCTTGCATATGTCTTGATCATCATCATCATCCATGTTCTCAGCTACTCGAGTTTACTTCTAGCATTTGACAGGTATTAATTTTTAAGAAAAACATAACAATAAGTAATATGTACTTCTTCATCTCCTTTTTCAATATCTCCAAGTCTTTATAAGTGTCATTGTACTTGGAGTCAAGTCTTGACAAATTCTGCTCAAAAGCTTTTTTATCTTGAAGAGAAGAAGGGAAAATGAAATAGAAGGGAGAAAAAGGAAAGTAAAAAAGGAGAAATAGGAGGTAGAAAAGCAGGGGAAGAAGAGATATAAAGAAAACAAGAACATAAACATAAGCTCTTATGTGTGAACTTAAGTCAATGCCTGAGTATTGACTTTTTTTTGCCGGAAAATTAGAATAGGTACTAAAAATACAAATTAAAAATACAAAAGGTAGCAATTGACAAAAAAAATAAAGTAAGGTAGTTATTTTACAAAGGCCCCTAAATATAAGGTAGTTTTTGACAAAAAAAAACCTTTTTTCTTTGTATAAAGACATAAAAAATAGCGATGAATACATCAAACAAAATGAAAAATTAAAAATACTATAAATTTGAAGACTTTTAGTAAATATCGAAATGCAATGAAGTTTTGACCTTAAAAACTAGCTAATTATATATACTTTGGAACAAAGGAAATACTTCACAATAAATTAAAACTAACAAAATGCCTATGTTAAGGTTTCCGACGATGTTATTTCGACAACCTCGTTATTACGAATACACACATACATACAGAGTATATATTTACACGTATCTATACATAAATATATATTGTTTAAGATAAAATTACAACAACACTCCTATAAGACCAAATTATTTGTGTTAAAATTATGCTGAGTTTGTATTTTAAACTTAATATTACTAAGTAATTGTTAGGTTAGTCATGTAAATAGGATTGTTCACTCCTTTTTTTTTTTTTTTTTTTTGAGATTATCCACTTTCACGCAAAATGTCAAACTTAGCTTCCCTACACCAAATTGTAAGATTTGTATGTTTGTAAAAAAAAAAAACAACTCAAATTACCCTTTTATAATATTCCATCTTATTCGCTATAATGTTCCCTCTTTCCCGAAACGGATTATTTAAGTAATGTTCCCCTCTCCTTTTTTGGTAACTTTTACTCTTATTTTATTCATCATTCTCTCCTATCATCAAACCCCACACAACTCTTTTACTCCTATTTTATTACTTTTCTTAAAGTTTTGGCTCCACAACTCCTTATTTAACTCCTAATAATTCATCTCTCTATCCTAACACCAACCCCACCAATGTCCTTTATTCACTTTTAATAGTATTCATTAAGTATCGTGCCAAAGACAAAGGGGAACATTATAACGAATTGGAGAGAGTATGATTTTAACATTTACTAAACATTTATTCATTAACCTTTCTGATTCTGTAAGAAAAAAACGATAAATTTAATTTGACCCCAAAAAAGTTGGGATGAGCAAAATTGCATATCAGATACGGTTTTGGAAACCGTATCGGATATCCGGTTTTTTAAATCTCCTTTTTTAGTATCTTTATCTGATACGGTTTTTCCGTATATCCGGTATCCGGTTTTCAGCCTCACTTATGTAATTTAATACATTTTTTTTCTTTTCTATGTGTAATTGTTGGTTTTTAGTAACTTAAAAGTATTTTAAAAAATTATAAGAGTAAATAACTTATAAAGTTTAATACTAATAAAGTTTAGGGATATTCTACCTTGTACCCTCGTGATTTTCGACTTTCTACGTTGTACCCCTCCTTTTTTATATTCTATGGTGTACCCCTAAATTATATACATTAGTCTATACCATGACCTTTTTTATTGTCATTGCTAACTTAGTTTTTTATATGACCTATTAAATCGTCTATTTATCATTCAAATTACTCGATAACCTACTCAATTACTTACTAGTTCGCCGAATTACTCATTAGCCCAAGAAATAGTATACAAAACTAACTAAAAGTTCAAAAATTCACCATTATCATGTCATGAATCATAACATATGTTTTTAATAGTAGTTGGTGCTTATTAAAAGTGATCCGTGATGTTTTTCTCATATAGAATGGTGATACAACATTAATAAGTAAGATTAAAGGTCAAAGTACGGTCGTTTGATAGTGATAAAATTAATGGAGAGTTAAACGAGGTTATGAAGGAGAAATAAGTAAGAAGTTTAGGGGTACAATGTAGAATTAAAAAGAGGGGTACAACATAGAAAACCGAAAAACTCAGGGGTATACCGTGGAATATCCCTAAAGTTTAATCACCAACATATTGGATATTTTGTGATTTATGTATATATTTTAATATTTTATTCTAGAAAAAAGGCAACCGTATCGAATACCGTATATCCGGTTTCATATTTTGCCAATCCTTATCCGATACGGTTTTTAAAGAACCATATCGAATATCCGAAAATTCGTATCGGAAATCCGTATAATTTAATTCGTATAGCGTATCGAATATGTACAATCATATTGGGTTGGAAATAACATGGGCTAAATTATGAAACCAAAACCCCCCAAAATCTCAGTCGAATAGGTTTCAACTTTCATAAACGTCTCTTTTCATTTCTGGGTTTCTCTCCTTGTATGATTGTTCCTCCATTAAATCGCAAAAGCTACATCTCAAAGGTATTAATTTCTTCCACATTTTTTATTTATTCTTTCGATATTTGTTATTTTTAGGGTTTATGTTTACTGTAAGTCTATTTGATTATTCATAAGAATTCTTAGTTTCGATTATTGAATTCACAATTTGCGTCAATTGATCTTGAAATACTGATTGAATTCGTTGATTTATAGTATAAAGTATGAGTTTCTTCAAGTATTGTAGCTAATTGTAAAACTTGTATATGTTGATAAGTTGAGCATTTGGTGTTTAAACCCGACTTGATAAGCTGTTGTTCGTATCGCGGGTGATATGGAGTAATTAATAATGGGATTGTAAGTTTCGTTGTGGTTACAGATTTCATTGAGTTTTGATGAATTAATAGACTACTAATTCAAAAGAGAAAGTTGGGGTTTGGTTGTGGATTTCACTGAATTTTAAGAGTTACTAGATTAATCCATCTTTTAAAAGTAGTCTAGACTGATGTTAGTGTTGTTCATTAGTGTTGGTTCTCCCGGGTTTCTTTGATTCGTCATAGGCTTGATGACGATGGTGCCTTTGTATTCTCTATAGTATGCATTATAGAATCACGTAAAACACGAATTTTAACAGTCTAACTTATAATAATGAATAACCGAATTCAGGTTGCGTTAACATTGACCTTCTTTTTATGATTCATGGGGTGCCATCATACTCACTTGCGTTAACATTGACCTTCTTTTTATGATTCATGAGTATTTTTCATCGCAGTACCAATTGTCAATAGTAGATACGGAGTATATTTTCGATGTGTCCTTCATTTTGATTTATACCATCTCACTTGCTCTTCGGGCTGTACGAATCTATAGAGAGGTTTAGTTGCTAGCCTTATGATAGACTATGGAGATACAAACCCGAGGCTGCTAGACTGCTACAAGTGTTGCCTATTCTCAATCCTGCAACCGACACATTGACATTTTCTGCATGTGTAGGAAATGCTACAAACTATTCTTTGTTACAATGTTCTTGGTTTAGGTAGATGGAACCTGTCACTAGATTATAGACTGGACTAGATTTGAGATAACTGAGGGAAATGCTATTTTTTTCCAATTAGTGAGAATGTGAGCTGAAGAAGGTTAGCTATCGTTCATTGTTCAAAATTATTTGAGGCATGCTTGAATGTGAAGGATTCTTTTGACTTGAAACAAACTACCCCTGATGCTTTAAAGGTTATTCTGGATGGTAGTTAACTTCCAAAATTTGAATATTTTAGCTTTTTCTGATGTTTAAAAACGAGGTATTAGCAAGAGTTGTCCTTTGAATTGATAAGCTACTACCCTTTCTTCGTTCTTGAATTTAACAGAAGAGTGGATTTCAACAATGAGAATTTGTCAGTGAATGTTAAAATTTTGCTGCATATGGTTGACTGTTGGCTGATTATGATGTCCTGTCGGCTTGTTCTCCTTCATATAAATGGCCCTGGAACCAAATTAGCTATGGATTAGACTCTGGGAACTGGGAGAAAAGCTAAAGTGGGTATGTTGACTTGAGGCCTATGTTACGTATCATAGGCCTCAAGTCAACATTAGGGCCCGCTTTTATTGTCCTCTCTTCCTTGTAAATTTATCCCAAAATTAGGGCCCGCTTCCTAAATTCAGTAAGGAAAAAAATTAAGTATCTAATACTGCCCTTCTCCCCTCTTTTTCTTATTCATTTATCGTGTTGACTTAGGGGCAATATTGTCTCAACTCTCTTTAATTCAAGGGGTAGAGTAAGTACTTATCACTTTCTCTTAAATTCTCTCAAAATAGAAAGCGGACAATAAAAATGAATGGAGGGAGTATCGGAGACTCCAATTTTTGAAATATTCTCATGTTTTTGGTTAAAATGGAGTGTCAAAGCGTCATCACGAATGTCGGAAGTTGATTGTTAGGCACAGGTATGCGAGATTGAGTAACACACAACGCATGTCATAGGTTGAGGCACGAGGACAGAAGCTGTTATGATACACTTGTCCATGGCTTAGATTAATTATCTTTATTGACTATTGTCAGATATTTGTCGTTTCTCATGCGATAACTACCATTCTGATATTTGAACTATAATATGAGAAAACAGTCAATCAATTACTCCTACTCACGCGGTTGGTTTCCGAAATTAGAGGCCCATTAGAAATATGTGTGCTGGGGTAGCCCAAAATAAGAATTAATAGACGACCCTAACTCCTCATTTCGTCCCTCTCTGGTTGTTCCTCACGCTCATTCCTATCTCCCTCACGCTCACTCCACCTCTCTGCCGCCGCCTCACTAACTCTGGCACTCTCCATCTGCCCATTGCCGTTTACCATTCTGGTGTGTGTGTTTTTTGTTCGTTCTTCTGTCTTTGTTGTTCGCCATCAGATGGCATCAGATGTGGGTTTACAGCATCATCAAAGTGCACTTGGTGTAAGGGATGGAACTGGGCAAGAGATGAAATGGGAATCTGAAGGCTATTGTGTTTTATATGCTGTTAATCAATTGATTTTTAGTCTTAGGGTTATGTTTATAGATTAATAATTAAGGAAATTATAGTTTTGAGTTATGGCTTTGCCTCAATAATGGAACTTCTCGTATCTCTAATTTGTAAGGTGCCCAGATAGTGAAACGGTTCCGCTGAATTCATGCTTCTTGTTTGTCAGTAGTTTTGGCCTAACCAACCAAGATTGTTCCTTTTTTTTTTTTTTTTTTTTTTTGTGAATTCATTACCTTGACTTTGTATAACATTTTCGCTCTCCCTTTTGTTTTTCATTTTTCCCTTCTCTTTTCGCATTGTGAGTTGTGCGTTCACCCAGGGACGGTTCTAAAGGATGATTCATGTCAGCCGACCCCAAACCATTTTGGGAATAAGGCTCTGATGTTGTTGTTGTTGTTTGTGAATTAGTAAAAATCAGAAATGTTCACTTGTGGATGAAGGAAGTAGTAAACAGTGTTTTGGTGTGAGTTTTGTGCTGCAGGAAGCAGAATGGCACTGAACAATATCAGATCACTTAAAAACATCAAAAACGTCATCCATTCCACAGAATTTCTCCGAATCGGAGGTGTGAGGGCTTTTGCTGCTGGTGGGAAGAAGAAAGGGGGTAAAGGAGGTGCAGCTGCTGATGCCCCCAAAACCTCGACACTTGACAAGGAAGTTAAATTAACCACTGTAGTAGGTGCTAATATTCTGAAGGAAGGATCTGACCCGAAGATCCTAGCGGACTCGGAGTACCCAGACTGGCTGTGGCACGTTCTCGATAAGCGTCCTGCCTTGAGTGAGCTGCAAAGAAAAGAAGCCGAGGCACTTTCTTTAGAAGATCTTAAGCGCTTTGTCAAGCTTGATAACCGAGATAGGATCAAGGAAAGTAATTCAGTTAGGGCTAAGAAATAGTAAAGCAATTGGATGTAAGCTTCTTCTTTCTTTTCCGAGTCAGGAGGCTAACTTTTTGTTGTGATGTGAATGTATCAGTTTTTCAGTGATAACACATCCATAATTCTGTTCCTGATGATTCCACATAAAAGTTTCCGTTACTTGCAGTTTCGGTTTTGTGGCCATGATATGCACTTTCAAGAATATTTCCCTTACTGTGAGTCTTTATGGATATAATTCGGAGTCTTTCTATATTCAGAATGGGTAATTTCGTGTAGATTGGACCCTTTTATTCCCATTAATAATGGCAACGCTTTATTTGCATTTTCTAGTATGGCACTACATTAGAAAGAGCCCTCTTGCAAGAGCTCCGAGAGGATGACATGGAGCAAAAGACAATGAGATATAGGCACAACATTATTGTTTAACACGCAATACTGTACCAATACATGAGTTAACATCTCTGAATTACGACTTGACGAAAATCGTTGTATAAGTAGGTAATTAGTTTACATGACATCTTAGATTCTTAAGACATTAAACTAGCAACTTCAAATCTCTCCCCCAAATCGTATTACGACTGAATTACATGACATTTTACGACTTGACGAAAATCGTTGTATAAGTAGGTATTAGGTTCTTGGAGGTGCTCAGTTGCCCACTGAACAGGCAATGTTGAGGCCTGAGGATAGAAAGTCAATGTTTCAATGCTGCCAATTTCTTATTTTTAACTTTAATTTTGGATAGCAAAAGTCAAGGGAAAGAGAGGGGAGAGGGGAGAGGGGAGAGGGAAGGAGGGAAGGGAATGGGAGGGGAATGTGGCTTGGATGTGGATATTATTTCTTTCTAAATTTTGTCTAATGTGGAGAGATTTTGGCTAGGCTTGGAGGAGAGAAATTAGATCCCTCCAAATCTCTCCCCCTCCATTTACCTCCACCCTCATTTTACTATCCAAACAAGTGTTTTAACCTCCCTCTCTTTCTTTTACCTTCCAAATCCTTCAATCCAAACATACCTTGAGTGTTTGCATCAATTTCCTTCCAAATTTTGTCTATTGTGTGGAGAGATTTTGATTTGCCTTGAAGGAGGAAAAATGGATCCCTCCATTTTCTTCCACCTCTATTTGCTATCCAAACAATAAATTTTAAATTTTTTATTCTCCCTCCAAATCTCTAAATCCAAATACACCCTTAATTGTGGATATTCAACGGGTATTGTGTAGTTGACTACTTTACCGTTTACATGGTGGATAAGGTGAGAAGGGAGGAAAAAGAAAATTAAATACGGAGACTTGATATGAATGAGGCAGTAAATTTTTCAAATACTATTGTCGCTTTTAGGCCCTTTTTTCTGCTATATTCAGTTCAACTTAACTCTTTAACTTCATCTAATAGCTCAGCTCATTCAGCTTATCTATTAACAAATTAACTCTTAGTTCAGCTCCATTTAATTTAATTCAGCTCAGTTTCATTCAGTTCATTTTTTTTCAGACGAAAAGAACAACTCCTTAGTCCTAGGGTTTGAGATCTCGACAAGGTAAACAGTTTTATTAGATATAACAGATGTTACAACAAGTCTTGCTTGTGAGTTGTGACGGTGATAACTCACGAGCTTGTGACACTTTAGAACCCCTTTCTTTTGTACGAAATAACATTTTTTTTATGACGAGGGGTTTAATCCCCCCCGGGCAAATACAACTGCAAACCACGTGTGCCAGGTAAAACTTCCCTTAGGATGACAGGTAACCGCAGCATGTAAGGAATTGAACTCGAGACCTCTTAATTCGTTGCCAATATGCAATGTTTTGAGGCACTCTTGCGCTCTACTATACTCAAGCCACTTTGGTTAAATTAGATGTAAATCGTCTAAAGTTTATGACGCTCACAAAAAAGTAAGAATATATGCAAATGTTAATTTATGCACAAATTTTCACTTTAGATGGACAATATCCGTCTAAATCTGTAGACGGATAGTGTCTCTCTGAAAAAATAAGAGTGGATAGTACAAATGGGTGTGAAGTGAATATTCTCACTTACCCTCCTATTTGCATTTTGTGAAAAGGCCACTATTAATTTACAGTTTTAGACGGATAATGTCCATCTATAATGACGGATTGTAATTTATGATAGGGTGGTGGTAGTAGCTAAATAGAAGTAGCACACAATGATGAAAAGAGAAGAAACTTGGGGGGTGCATCGAGCAGTGCAAACTGAAATGAGATGGACCTAACAAAAATGTTGGGACGTAAAATAAAAGGTTCCTGATTGGGCTAATCTCACACAAAAGCCCTTTTAGTCAAGTCAATCAACATAAATAGCCTTATATAGTCAAGTCAATCATTTTGATTTGACCCAATTAACACCACCTGAAACTTCTCTTTGACATGATGCTTTATCCCACTTTGCATCCCTTTTTTTCAGAATATTATTAATGGATTTAGTCAATAACAATTTTGTCAATAACAGTTTTTTTTTTTTTTTTTTTTCAGGTAACAGGTATATTCGCAAATTAATTACAGCTTAAATATTATTTATATGAGAGATAAGATAAAAGTAAAGTGCTTTAGGAAGTAACATTTTATTTTGTCTTATCTATTCATATGGGCACCATTTAACCTGTTATAAGCTTGTGACAGATATGCCCGCACAAGGAAGACTTACTATAACAATTATTAAAACGTACTTTATTTTCGCAGTAGGTATTTTACTCATTACAATACTATTTACACATAACTTTCCATTTGATACCCTCGTGTTAAAAACACTACTAAACCAATACGGAGTATCTCTCAATTCCTACCCATTCAATTACACTAGAAACAATCAATTTCTGCAATTGTGGATGAACAATAAAGTATATAAAATGTATATAATTTGTTAGCTGTAAACTATTAGACCAAATTGATGATTTTGTTCATTAATTTTGATGATTAATTGTTTTCATTAATGGTCCTCTCAACCCTAAAGCACCATGTATTACGCCGGTAGAAGCTCTGTTAATGCTGTTCCGGTGACTTCCGACGGTTCTTCGTCGTTCGATTTCGAATTCTCCTACCAAATCGACTGATTGACAAGTCGAAAATCAGTGTTTGTATCATTGTATGTTGTCTACCGACGAGTTGTTTCTTAATGGTCAGATTTGTACGATGGCGGGGCAGTTAATATCGCAGGTGGGAGGCGGTGGTGATCCGGTGAAGAAAATGTGGTGGGTCCGGTGGAGGGATCGGAGGTGTACTGCATTGTACAGTCTTTCTTTTCTTGAATGTAATACTAGAGGTTGAGAGGTAGATTGAGAAGGAAAAATGAGAGGAGTAGGATGGTCAACTACGTACTATAATGAGTAAAATGTGTACTGTGTAAATAAATATATTTCATTTTCTACCCCTTCAATAATCAAGAAGATTTTCAATTTTTTCTCACTAAAAATATATATTTTTTAACAAATACTCAGTAATATTTTAAATGAAATGCAACTCGTGGTAAAATAATGTTCTCTAAATTTTTTTACCAATATATTGTTGTAAGATGTAAAATTTTAAAAATAAAGAATGCTATCTACCTTATGTCCTTATCTCTCAACTAGACTTGGCAAAACTTACCATATCAGAATGACGCGACTTGAATAACCTAAACCTGATCCTCCGAATTAAAACCAAATTAGACCTGAAACCCGAATTTATGTGATCTCAATACCCGCCCCGAATAATTATTATCACATATGATTGTTATCTGCAAATAACTTCATAACAACTCACCCAACAATAACCCAAACTCAAAGTGACCCAACCCACATGAACAACCTGGACTAGAATTGACCCAGCCCCACCACCACCTAATTGACCTGTTGCCATGTCTACTCTCAACCTTCTCTTCTACCTTTTTCTCTCACAATCGTTTAAAATATTGTATATTTTGTTGCATCTACAATACTTCGTATATATAGTATAATCGGTTATAGCCTATAGGCTATAGGAAGGTGAAGGGAAAAGGTTGGAGAACCAGAGCAAGTGGAATGAGTATGTGAATAATAACTTTATGCTTCACTAAATAGTGATGTTGCCATGCAGAAGTACAGTGACGGAGCTAGGAATTAACTCTAGCGGGAGCGAGTGTGTAATGGCTTTAAGGAAATTCAAAAAAATATAGAAAATTTTAATTAAAAATTTTGAAATTTTCGATCATTAGTGGGGACGAGCGTCCCTACTAACCTCCCTCTTTAATCCGCCACTATTGGTGCATAATCTAATGTTGCATACTTGCATGTTTGATCCATGCTAGCAACTGTCGATCATATTTTTATTTCTTGTTATGCAGAAATATTAAGTTCAATATATTTTTCAATAGAAGCGCCCTTGTTTAGTTTCGAACCTAGACAAATAAGCAAATAAAATATAGTGTAACATAAGTACATAGCCCATAGAATCAACAAATTACTGAACAAAAGCCATGCAAACGGACCAGTGGCTGTAAAAATTAATTTATGTACTCTCCGCTACCTAATTTGTGTATTCTGAATTATATGTAGTACTTTCTCTATTTCATTGAATTATTTACAAAATTCAACTATTTTGTTGAATTGCTTAGAAATTCAAAATATGTGAATAGTTATGGAACAACGGAGGTCACTATTTGCTCCCAATATTAGACATTTAGACCCACAAATAGGTCCACGGACATAATGTTATTATAGAAGTTGTTGAGAACCTGGGACCTGAAGAAGCACACTTTGCTCCTCCTCCAAAATCTAATAATTGCATACCAAATTTCGAGAGTATAATAAAAATCATGATTATGTGCCAAAAATATGACTTTAGTTTTACAAGAATGTGTTTTGATTCTTGCGTAGATAAACTATCAAGTAAAATAATTAGACGTGTATGAGCTCGTTGTACATAAAATACTTTATAAATCGCCAATTTATTAATGAAACTAGCTAGTTTTATATGCGCTTTTATTGGATACATGAGCTTATAAATGAGTGTTATTAAATTTAAGTGTCATGAAAATTTAAATAAGTTTATAATAGGATATTCAATGTACCAAAATAATTCAAGTTCCTAATCAAAATCATCTGATGCAAACAATGGTACAAAGTGTAAAAATAATTTAGAACGTTACAAATACTCGAAAATAACAATAATGAAATTAAAGGTAATCTAATAATGTGTGTGTTTATAAATTCTAATAGAGTTATTAATAAATTTAATGTAACAAACATTATGTAACTAGAAAGAAAAAAACAAAATAAAAAGAAATAAAGAAGCTAAGCTAAAACGGGAACATCGGAACAAAATGTGGATTTTGACTAATCGGAGACTATTTCATTCATCAAAAGTGTTGCATATTTCTTCTTTAGAAATTCACTAAAATGTTTTACCTTCTTCCGAGTACTTTCTATGAGTTTTAGGACTTATTCCCGCTTTATTTTACATGCACTTCATTAGAATACCTTATTTCATAGGTATTTAAAATCCAAATACCCTATCTTTTCATATCAAATTTAGGTCACATTTATAAAATAGTACAATTATATACCATACCACTTTATTTAGCGAAAATCAATTAAATATGGGTACCCAATTTCAATGAGCCCTAATTCGCATCATATATATATCTTCACACGAGTTTACAACAATGGGATTTATAGGTACTCGTATAAAACGAATAAGGATCCTTTCTATTTCTTTTAGAAAATAATACCCTCAGTTTATCCCATTAACCTTTTATTTTTAAGGGATATTCTCTCGTGTACCACTGAACTTTTTCGTTTTCTATTGTGTACCCCTCGTTTTTCATAAAAAATCTTTGACCGACAATAATTCTCTGTTACGAGTTCAGGAAATGGTAATTTTTTTTCAAACCAATTATCTCATCAAGGCCTTCAATTTGAAAAAAAAATTCGCCGCTTTTTGAACTCGTAGCCGGTAGTTATGGTTGGTCAAACATTTTTTAACGAATAAACTTTGACCGACCATAATTCCCGACTATGAGTTGAAACGTCGGTGAATTTTTTTTCACACGGAAGACCTCTTAAAGACGGTCAATTTGAAAAAAAAGTTTATCGTATTCTGAACTTGTAGCCAAGAGTTATTGACGGTCAAAGTTTTTTTGCATGAAAAGAGGGGTATATCATAAAAAATAAAAAAATTGACGGGGTACACGAGAGAATATCCCTTATTTTTATGTATAAAAACTAGAAGAGTTCAATAATATCATAATGCAATCCGGACCACCAAATAAAAACGAATTACTCTCCATTATTTTTAGAAAATAAAGAGGATCTCCCCCCACACGGTACAAAACTGGTCAACTGCCAAACTTTAGTGTTCATAAGTTGGCGTATTGATATGAAGATACTTATGATCTCTTGGCAGATTATTAAGGTCATATCACAATAAGTTTACAAATTATTGTTAAAAAAATTCAAGACAGAAACACTAGATAGAACAAATTAATAGGAATAAGTTGTAACTTGTAAGAAGTCACACTTATTATAATTTTTAATTACTTATGTCAAAAAAAAAAATCAATTACTTTCTCCATCCCGCTTAATATTTTTACCATTAAGAAAAAAATGAAACTTCTAACGCTAAAAAATTACATACATAAAATCACACTCTACGAAGACCATTCTCTACTAATAAAAACTGAAATCCAACATTACACTAAGAACAATAATCCGTATTTACATATATTTAAAAAATTTATTGGGTAAAATTTTGTAAAAATTATCTCTTTTTATCATCTAAAAAACTCAAACCTTTGTAATGACCCGATTCACACAACTACACAAATCACGACTCTATGCTTCATTTTCAAAATAATAACGTCAAAGAAAGAAGGTACCTTACTAGGCCACTCGGACACTATCATGATATAGTATAAAATATGAGACGGTTTTAATTTTTTAATATGAGACGATATTATCACAATTCCAATAATTTAACTGTTTTAAAAACGGTTATAAATTACAAAGCGTCTTGCTTGTGACGGGCTAATCCCGTCACAAGTTGAAGATCTCTCACAAAAAGGGAGAGGGAACAAGGTGGGGCATCCCCCATGTGCTTCCCCACTTGCCTTTCATGGGTATTTTGTGAGAGGAAATGGTATCCGTCTTCAGCTTTTGACGGATATCGCCGTCTTCAATGAGATTTTGTGTATAAATTATACTCGTATGAGACGATTTTACATTATGGTAAATGGTCCCATTCTAGAAATACCCTCGCTCCTAAGTCCTATCCACCGCACCTTAAATACAAAGCAGACGTCCAAACTTGAGTTTCCACACCCACTTTTATTCATCAATCTTCATCCCTTTTGTCTCTCTTTCTTACTTTCTTTCTCCCTCAAAAAAGTGACACTAATTATGGAGTAACTTAACAAGTCAAGAGGGTTTGACATAGGGCGGTTAGCAGAGATCTTTGGCATTCTGTCCACCTCCATACCTTATTAGATCATATGATTAATACATATTTTCATAAAATTCATGTATATTTCCTATTTATATTAGTATAATTTAGGAGGTGGACATCCTGCCAATAGAGATCTGCTTTGCTTCCCTCTGTAAAACCCTATTGATATCTCTTCTTCATATTCTTCGTCTTTTTTTACCGATTAAAGGGTGGGTCGTCTTATGTTGTAAGACGGTTTTATTTCTTAATTTATGTGATTGTTCTTATTGTTTTGTTGATATGGACGTATGATGGTTGACTTTTACATTGTGTTATAGATTGATTTGTACGTTTTGATTTTAATATTCTGATCTTTTTTTTTTTTTTTTTTTTTTTATAATGAAACCCTAGCTATTTTATCAACTTGAACACGCCAAAGATATTTAGGGCTTGCTCTAATAAATCAAGTACAATTCTTGTGTTCTCCTTTAGGCGTAAGGAGGACGGTCCTCCTCAGAACACACGAATTTTTCATAAGTCAATTACTTGGTATTCAAGATTTATATTTTTCTGTATTAGATCCTTTGACTAGATGCAAGATGTGTCATATCACGTTTATTTGCCCTTATTTGTCACGATTTAGGTTCATGGTCAAGGTCACAAATCTGTGTGTGTGTGTTTTTATATCAAAATCTGATTTATAATCCTTCATACCACTTGTTCCCCAAGACCGTTTTAACTTATGACAACTTTAACACTCTATAAAAATGAAAATAAAAGGAGGTTGTGATAAGTGTTTAAGTGTAGACCGTCTTCATGGTATATGTCACTACTCAAAATTTGTGTAAATATTTTGTGATTGTTTTCTCCGTTTTCGTTAAGTGAAATGTAAATATTGTGAAATTTGTGTAAATTATGATTAATGTTTTCTCCCCTATATATACTCAAACGGTTTACAATTAGATTGAGTACTAAGTATATTTTTTTTAGTTGGAAGAGGAAGTATTTTAATTTGTTGGGAGACTATCTTTATTCCTAGATCCGATTTGGGTTTAATGACAAGTTCATGCAAGTCTAAAAACTTGTATTCGGATATTGTACATTTACTATTGTAAATTCTTAAGTTGTGTCTTAGAAATCTAAGACTCAACTGAAGCTGGAAATATAAGTATTGGCTTAAGTTTTACCATTGTCACTTTAGCGTTTTATTTTTGTATATTTAGCACGATAACTTTGCAAGAGTTGTTCGGTATCTCTAGTTAAACGTTTTGAAATCGACATTTCATGTAACAACTTTAATTTCTTACATATCACTGAACGCATTAAGAAAATGCGTCGAATCTAAGGGAGGAAACTTGTTATGAATTATAGTTTCGTTAGATGATGTAAAATTTCAAGATATATTCTTATTAATTACGAGTATGTTAAAATGGCTTGTTAATTAAAGTATAGTGAGAATATATTGTACCTAAATTTTAACACATTTAGGTTATTAACGTGTGCTCTATATTTTACAAATAAACGTAACGCTTTGAGTAATTAGTCTCCCTCACATACATGTCCTCATTAAAGGGAGTGTTAGGTTGCGGAAAATGGAAGGGTAAATTGAAGAACAGAAATGATAAAATGTAGATGATGATTGAGAGGGAAAGCGACACTACAATGTCATACGGAAGGTACAAACTTAAAAGCGTCCTAATAAATTGGTTCCACACCTCTTTCACCATTTAGGTCTTGTACTCTTTTTTTTTGAATTTCTAAATTGTATCACTCACTATGGCAAGATTTTATTTTCTTTTTTTTTTTACTTTTTTTTATATATATATATATTTGAAAGGATTGTAACAATGTTTATTCCACACCTCTTACAAATAATAAGCTCATTATACAACATGATGAAATGAACGCGTTTTTTGTAAAAGCAATACAAATATTGCTTAAATTAAGTTATTTAACACATTAGAATTTGTCGAAAATAGCATTGATCGGGTTTTGATTTGTCAAGTTCGACGCACAATCTTTATTCACAAGCAATATCCTATTAATGATGTTTTTTTGTAACGTTTGGTGCACACTTTATTAACCTTGAATATACATGATAGCCTGCAATAAACCACATATATTATATAAGGCATCGAAGAATGATCGCCTGTAACTCTTGTGTTTAAAGTCAATATTGCAAAATTCAAATTCAAGTGTTTGGTTGAGCATTTTGAAATGAATAAGTTAAAACTCCAATAAATTCTAATTTTACCCTAACCAATTGGAATTTCATACACACCTTCCTACTCGGGTTTCTAACTCCATCCCCTTCCACACAATTCTTTTTACTTATTACTTCCTAGACATCCTTTTTTTTTTTGTCTCATCTACTGTATCTGGCCCATCATAATCAAAACAGATATTATTGTCTTAAACAAGGATGCTTAAACAACAATGTGTGATACTATTGTGTAGTGTGGAAAGTGCAAATGACCTCTCTTTGCTGATTTTGAGAGACATATATGGGTAACATTTTTCATTACGATTAGTGCTATTATTTTGAATTGAGCAATGAAGCTACATTTGAGAACAAGGTACTTACAAAGCGCATAAGGATAATTTACTTGACACCTTCGAAGAGTGGATAAATAAGCAGTCAACATAGCTATCATGCGAGGAGAAAACGAAACCTAGTGTTTGTTAGTGGTTTGTTACTGTTAGGGATTGTTTGTTTTTCTTTTCCGTTCTTCTTTTATAAATTTGTGTGAGACCCTACTCGCTGTACTGGGTTCATCCTTTTTATTAATAAAAAAAAAAGTGTGGAAAGTGCAATTGAAATCTTCTCCATTTTCTCTCACAAATTCATTTAATACTATTTCCCCATTAAACACTATTAACCTTTTATTTCTATCCATAAATGTACAAGGTTCAATATTATCAAAATACAATCTTAACGGTTCAAAATAACTTGCCTTTAGGAAATAAAAAAGATCTTGATTCTCTAAAGTGTGTGTCAAGTAATTTCTCATGGGAAGTACAAAGGCGACTGGAAGCTAGAAAGCAGAAAGTAGAGAAGTTGTATAGTCGTATCTTGGAGAACACATTGACATAGCAGTAAGAATATAACGATACGGTGTTCTGTTGTGGTATAAATTCAATGCGAAGATGTGATGGGTTATATTTGTATTCATGATGATGGCTACCTTGCATTTAAGATGCTGCAAGTTTCTATGCTGGTACTATCAATTTATTAAAAAAATACCTGCAAATTATTGTAGCCAAATGGTTTCAAAAAACCTCGAGTCTTTCTTGTAATGGACATATACAACGGATATATCTGTCACAAGTTTGTGACGAATATGTCCGTCACAGATTAGAATTTGTGTTCACATAGTTGTAACATCAATTTATGAACTATACCACCACTTATACGGTGTAGAATCTAACTTTTGTAATAAAGGATCCGAGTTCTATTTTAAATAATACGCGCTTTATTAGTTAGTAATAGGACATATATAATTGTTGGACCTCAACCATAACCTTAAGGTTTTGGTTGAGATGGTTCATTTATCATGGTATCAGGGCCAGCGTGACCAAAGGTCACGGGTTCGAATCCTGGCAACCCCAATAACTCACGAAGTGGAAATTCGGCACATGGTATGAGGGGACTTGTGTACTAACCGCTCTTCGAGCCCAGAGGGCACTCGAGTGAGGGGACGTAATAGGATATAAATATAATTGTTGAACCTCAACCATAACCTTAAGGTTTTGGTTGAGATGATTCATCTATCAATTAGTATCCGATTTCAAGAAGATATTTTACATCAAATTATTTTAAAAAAATTCTTTTTTCGTCACAAAGTTAATAATAGGAGATATAGTTTTTATGTATAGATTATTTTAAATGAAAAATTAGTTTAATAAATGAAAAGATAATTTGTTTCCATACATAAGTTTGAGCACTTTGGAGGGAAAACTTTAGAGAAGTTGTATTATCTTAGGCTCTGTTTGGCAAAACTACTCGAAAAGGTAGTTTGAAACACGAAAAGGTAAATTTGAAACCCGAAAAGGTAGTTGAAAAACCGAAAGCTAATTGAAACCTGAAAAGGTAACTGATAAGGTAGCTGAAAATTAGGAGCTGATAAGGTAACTGATTATATAAAAATGTGTTTGGCAAACTAGCTAAAAAGGTAGCTGATTTTGGTAAAATGACGTAAAAGGATATGAAAATTATTTAATATTATAGAATAAAGGGGTACAAAATGAAAAATAAGTTATTTCAGGTACCTGATTTCTCAAATGCTACATGAGGTAGGATTTCATTTCAGGTATCTTATTTGACCAAATAAGCTTGATGGGGCATATTCTGCACCCGCTGACCGAGTCAACATATTGAGCAAGGTCAAAGATATCCAAAGCAAGTCAACACCTTGGACAGCCTAGCCGACGCAGCCTGTCGGCCTGTCCCTTGGGTCTCGGCCTGGCAACTAGCCAGCCGGGAGACATATCCGCGTACTCACATCCAAGACCCCTCGGCACGGAGTCAACAGGGCCCGTCGGCCTGCCATGGGTCCCTCGGCCGAGGGTAGAACAGACTTTCCACCTGCTACGCCACTTGGCCCACTTGGCCACTACGTGACAAAAGGTGAAAGTCTATAAATACTCCACTTCACTCATTGAGAAGGGGATCCACAATCTAACCTAAAAACTCACTATTCATCTGGTATAAACTCCCTTATCTCTCTACAATATACTTTGTCAAGTAACACACAACTTAATCCCTTTAAGTTTACTGACTTGAGCGTCGGAGTGAGTACGCTCGGTGCAAAGCCGAGCCCTCAGTTTGTTCATCGTTTCAGGAGAGACCGAAAGGAAGAGTCAAGACAAGGAAAGACATCATTTCACCAAGCTTACGTGGTAAACAAATCTGCTCTGGAATTATACCCGGAACAAAGCTACTTGCCAAACACTTGCAAAAAAATCAGGTAGCTGAAATTTTGGTCAAATAAGCTACTTTGGTCAAATAAGCTACCTGAAGTGTCGTGCCAAACGGAGCCTTAGTATATAGGAGGATTTATATACTTTTTAAATTTACATATCATTAATATTTATCAGTTCACTTAATTTTATTTTGATATGAAACAAAAAAATTGAAATGGAAAACTAATAAAAAAATTATTTAAGTTGTGAATTTTTTTTAGTGAATGTTTTTTTGGCACGAAGCTAATACTCCAGTAAGTATGTGTCAAGTTATTCTCTACAGTAATAATTATTGCATTATTGAAAAATTTAGCAACTTATACTTTATAGTTTAATATCAATTTTATTTTAATGAAAAAATTATAATTATGAATTTATTTAAAAAATTAGAGTTTATTCATAAGAATATATTCATTAAAAAGATAGAAAGAAAATTTAATTTATTACCCTATTTAGCTAGATGCTTTATAGAGGGAAAAATAAGAGAATTTTTATTCTCTTAGTAGTAGGATTCTATTTGTGTTGTAACATTCTACACTAGTACATCACCTTATTTTATTTTTAACATTATTTAAAATAATAATACGGAGTAACATCTTTCAAGTTTGTAATGCATCATAAATGAGAATTTCTGAGTAACTATATACGGTGCAAAAATTTACTAGTACAAATTATTGAATAACGCCATTTTACGATGTAAGATTTTTTAATTGATTAAACATTTATTTATTACTACTATTGACAAGCAAGTCGTGTTTTTGTATATATAAGGATTGTCTCATGCGGCAGAGCGTCTTTACACAATTCTCCATCCGTCTCAATCATTTGCTTAACTTTGGGTAGTATACCGTGAAAGTGGTAATTAGCCTCCGTAATCTTTTGTCAATTGTGAAATTAAGCAGCATAAATTACAAATAGAGTAATTAGGCCCCATAACTTTGACAAAAAGTGAAATCCAACTCAATTTCTCTTTTCAACTTAAATTATATCATTAAATTATTTTATATATAAGCTCACTATACACTAAATAATTATAAATGATGGGGCATATTCTGCACCGCTGACCAAGTCAACATATCGAGCAAGGTCAAAGATATCCACAGCAAGTCAACGGCTTAGGCAACCTAGCCGATGACGACCCATCGGCTGTCGTCGGCTGGGTCTCGGCATGGCAACTTGCCGGTAGAGGGCACATACCCGCGTACTCACATCCAAGACCCCTCGGCGGTGAGTCAACAGGGCCCGCCGGCCTGCCATAGGTCCCTCGGCCGAGGGGTAGATCAGTCTTTCCACCTGCTAGCCACTTGGCCACTTGGCCACTACGTGACAAAAGGTGAAAGTCTATAAATACTCCTCAACCTTCATTGAGGAAAGCATCCACAACTTAACCTAAGAAACACTATTCATCTGGTATAATCTTCCTTATCTCTCTACAATATACATTTAGCCAAGGAACAACTTATCCCCTAAGTTACTGACTTGAGCGTCGGAGTGAGTACGCTTGGCACAAAGCCAAGCCCTCATTTCGTTCATTGTTGCAGGAGAGGCCGAGAGGAACGATAAAGACAAGAAGGATTCAACCAAGGACATCATTCTACAAGCAACGGGTGGTAACGAATATCTGCTCTGGGATTACACCCGGAACAATTGGCGCCGTCTGTGGGAAAACGCTACTAGAAGCTAGTCACATTCATTCCCAAACAAAAAAAAAAAAAAAACAAAAACCCACCCAAAAAGCTAAGAAGATGTCGAAACAACAAGACGCAGTCGTGACCGACGAAACCGCATTCTACCAAGATGATACCTTCAACAATTCTCGAGTCGTGCGGCCCTCCACCGTGGAGTAATCCAACCGGAGTTTGGGATGCCAATAATACGGACACGCCGCGCCCAACTGACCAGTCACCATCATGGGACATGTGGTTGACATAGCAAAACTGAAAATGGTCCTGGACCTAATTAGTAATACGCCTGCTCACACTGTCACGCCGACAAGAGCGGCGGAAACCGTCCAGGAGACGAGGGCCCAAAATATGACTCCGAGAAATTTGAACGGAGCACTAGGAGAAGCTGACCCAGTCAAGTCGCCGGGGGAGCCCAAAGTGGGCGTGGTAGACCTAAGTCCTTCCCGCGCTCATGGGAGGACAGCGTCCCCGCAAAGACGAACGAGGCTTACCCCAAAGGAGCCAGAGGAGTCCGACTCAGCAGAGTTGGAGAAGAAGTCCGAGTCGAAAAAGGAGTCCTTCCCGCTACGAGGAGAGGAGCCGGATTAGGAATGCGAGGAGCCGATCGCCGCGTGTCGTTCGACGCGTGGTCAGACAGCCCCTCAACGCCTACGTCCTAGAAGTCCAGGTGCCAACTAAGCTCAAGTTGCCACCCCTATCATACAAAGGAGATAGTGATCCAGCCGACCACGCTGAGGCTTTCGAGTCTTACATGTCGGTATGGGAGCAGCCCGATGAGGTCTGGTGCCGAGTTTTCTCAACAACTTTGCATGGGATGGCTCAAAGTTGGTACAAAGGGCTTCTCGACGGCTCGGTATACTATTACGCCGACCTAAGAGACGCCTTTCTAGCCCAGTACTCTTGCAACAAGAGAAGGGCCGTGGAGACATCGGACCTCCTAACTATCAAACAGGAGGGGGGCGAGTCTCTACGAAGCTATGTGAAGAGGTTCGATGGAAAGGTTCAGCAGATTCGAGAAATTAATCCCGAACTGGCGGCCTTCGCGCTGATGAAGGGCCTCCCAAGGGGAGACTTAAAAAATGAGCTCATCAAGTGCGGAGGCCTGGGCTTGGATGCCGCCAGGAAGATGGCTGACCAAGCAATCAAGGTAGAAGACTATCACAAAACCTGGGTAGGCCCCAGCGAGGCCGAGCACTCAGACAAGAAGAGCCACCGGGAGGACAACCCGGATGAAAGACGCCGTGACCACAACGGGTCACGGTCCGATGAAAGACGCCGTGACAACAACGGGTCAAGGTCCGATGAAAGACGCCGTGAGAATAATAGGTCACGGTCGGACAAATCTGCCAGGAAACAGGACTCGACGGGCGCCGGGTGGAGTTCAGGAACGTACCACCAGAGGCGGTATAATGATAAAACCCCTCTCGTCGTATCAGCCGCCGAAGTCTTCGCCCTGAGCAAAAACGAGGGCCAGAAGTGGGAGAGACCCCCCAAGCCAAAAAGTGACGGTGACACGAGCGATCGTGAGTACCACGGCCACACCGGCCATTTAACCAACGATCGCCGGCATCCGAGAATGCCATTGAAGAGCTGATCCGGAAGGGGAGCCTCGGCAAGTACGTTGCCAAAGGCCAAAAGACCGACGCCGACGCCGGGTAAGAAATCCGTCTTCGAACGGATAGGAGTGATCCATGTTGTCATCGGGGGCAACGAGAACGGAGGGTCCGCTCATGGGCACAAACGGCACCTGAACGAGCTATATCAGGCCATCAACTTTGTGCCCAACACAGCGATCCCCGCTTCCAACATCCCCGATATAACCATTGGAAGGAAGGACTACGAAGGAGTCATCGCTCCTCACAGCGACCCACTTGTAGTCAATTTGGACATATCCAACCACCTGGTCAAGAGGTGCCTGATTGACACAGGCGCGTACACGAACATCATGTTCAGGGAGTGCTTCCTCAGCCTCGGCCTGAAAGTCAAGGACTTGAGCCCCTGCACCAACCCACTATACAGCTTCTCTGGGGCCGGCCTGGTACCACTGGGATCAATCAGACTCCCGGTGACGTTCGGCGAAAAGAATGCGGCTAAGAATGTCCTAGCTGAGTTCGTGGTCATCGACGGCTCGTCCGCCTACAACGTTCTCATAGGCCGAGTCACCCTGAGCGAGGCCGACGCAGGTGATGTCCATCCGGCCCTAACACTGATGTATGTCTCGGACCGGGGGGAAGCGCATAAGCTCGTTTCCAAAGACGAGAATGACGAGGTGGTCAACGTCCGGATAGGCGCCGAGGATGCAACATGCAATCCCTCAAAGTAGCAAAGAAATCGAGAGAAAGGGAAAAGTCTATCCTTACAACAGAGAGGCGACCTCATGGATGTAACTAGCGGCTGACTAGGACGGTGTGCCTTTGATAGGCCATTAGGACGCTGGTAATCTCGGGAATACTCTATGTAGCGGCGGAGGTGTCCAAAACAGCTGTGGGCACCCCGACGCATGTTTTTACCTAATGAAAAATCGTCCAAGTCTTCCATCAAAATGCTCGTCATCCCCCTAGTCACTAGGAAGCAGCAGACGCCGGCTCACACTGTCATACCGACAAGAGCGGTAGTCTTTATCGAAGCGATGTCGGCTCACACTGTCATACCGACAAGAGCGGCAATCTCCATGAAGAAATAGGCGCCGTCGCAGTCACCCCAAGTAGTAGACGCCACTAGCCACCCCAAGAGGTTTGACGCCGTCGCAGTCACTCCAAGTGGTAGACGCCACGGCAGCCTCCCATGAAGAAATAGGCGCCGTCGCAGATCACCCCAAGTAGTAGACGCCACTAGCGATCACCCCAAGAGGTTTGACGCCGTCGCAGTCACTCCAAGTGGTAGACGCCACGGCAGTCTCCATCAAGAAATGGGCGCCGTCGCAGTCACCCCAAGTAGTAGACGCCACGGCGAGCACCCCAAGAGGTTTGACGCCGTCGCAGATCACTCCAAGTGGTAGACGCCACGGCCATCACCCCAAGAGGTTTGACGCCGTCGCAGTCACTCCAAGTGGTAGACGCCACGGCGATCAATAACAACAAGCGGATGCTTTGGCACACTTCACACACCGACAAGAGCGGCAATCACCACCGGAGCGTACACCTCGATGGTAACGACCAGCAGCGGTGATACTCGCAAAGCGTTCAAAATGCCTCAGAAGCGTTAACACGATTGAGATACGCACTCTAGACCGCCTCGGCCAAGCCGAGGCGGAAACAAAAGAGACACTCAATTAATAACGTAAGGAGACAACCCAGACGAAGACGCTAAAGTACAATTGAGACGCTCAAATACTAGCGCAAGAAAAAGAAGTGAGGTAAAAACCTCGGCCAGGCCGGAGGCAGAAGAAACGAACTCTTATTAAAAATGTTCAACGAATTACAAGAAATTACAAGGATAAGCCAAAAGACAAAAGGTTACGATATCATCTCCTATGTCTCGTTGTTGCTCGCCATCGCCAGCGGTAGCAAAGACCTTCTTCGATGGGTAACCCAAATAGCCCTTAGCGACCCTCGGCCTTCGCAGCCTCAGCCTTAGCCTCGGCAGCCTCAGCTGCCCTTGCCCACTCGGCTTCCTCCTTGGCCGCCTTAGCCTTCTCAGCAAGAGCTGCTGCCTCCTCGGCCGCCTCTTGCTCTATCTTCACCCTCACCGCCTCCTTGGCTTTCTCCTCCACGGCCTTCTCCTTAGCTTCGAGCTTGTCGTCAAACAGCTCGTCGAATTTGCTCCACGGAAAGGAACCTTCAAGAGGGAAAAGCTCCTCAATTGTTTCCCTGGCAGCTGCTTCGGTCAGATCCCGGAATTCGGAGCACATGTCAGGGAGCATTTTGGTTTGGAGCATCTCAATGTCGTCCTCCTTTTGCCTGATGATGGCCTCCTTGCTCCGAATCACCTTCCCCTGGATCTGAAACCGTTCCCTGAATTCATTCCTCTGCTGGAAATAGAGGTCGGCGTGCCTCTGAACGAGGTCACACTTCGCCAGCTTTTTTCAACTTCGGCCGCAGCGCCTCTCGGCCTTGGCTCTCTCAAGAAGGACCTCCTTTTCAGCGTCCTCCCCGAGTTTTCTCTCGACAAGAGCGCCTCCTCGGCCTCCCCTAAGCCTCTGCTCATTGAGAAGATCCAGCTTCGCCTTCGCGGCCACCTTCTTAGTGGCATTAAGCTCAGCGGATTGAGCCACGACCTTCTCCCGCTCCATGATACGAGCACCGGTCGCTCGTTCCACCTCGCCTCTCTTGATCAACCTCGCGCTTTCCGCTACAAGCGAGAGGGGAAGCCTTCTGGGATGAAGAGCCGGTGGCGACGTTCGATCACCACTGCGGTCGGAAAGGGAAACCTTCTGGGATGAAGAGTCAATGGCGACGTTCGATCACCACGGCTGCGCGGGTTCTCCTCCACTTGCCGCTCAACAAGAGCGGCGGCCGACAATTACGATTTACAAAAAAAAAAAAAAAAAAAAAAGAAGGAGCATCAGTATCAACATACATAGGCATGCCGAAGAGCCTGTCATCGCGCGATGAACCGAAGCTAAATCTGAGCCACCGGATAGATCAATACCGTGCTTGGCCTTCTTGGCCGAAGGACGCATTTCCTCGTCAGCAGCAGGAGCAACGGCAGCGGTAAAGGCTGTCTGCTTTCTTTTACGGACAAGGGGCGACCCCTCCTCCCCATCGGAGTCATCCCCATTGGAGATATAAACGATCTCCACCGTCTCCTTCTGAACAGGGGGGATGGAGGGCGGAGCCGATGTCGACGCCATCACCGCCGAAGGATTTGTTTTTCGAGTGTGGCGTGGCACGTTGCTTACAACCTTCGCCTGGGCCTCCACCACATTCAAACTTTTCAGCTGCTGGTCCATAAGATCATTCGGCGACGTCCTACGGTCATGGGTCAGAGCCTTGGGATGCAAGTTAGCAACGGTTTTGTCTTTGTGCAGCCCCATTCTCCGGAGGATATCCTCAGACAAATCCGGTCCAAAGTAGTCTGCGAAAAAAATAAAAGCAAGAATTAAGTAGAAGAAATAAATCGAAGTTCGAAAAACAGGAACATTAAGAGCGGTGATGGGCCTCATACCGACCCCACTCACCCTGTGCTAGGGCCGGTATGAGGCCGACATGGCAGAGCGGCTCATCCTGAAGAATGATCTGCGTTGGGGGAATCCATTTTTTCGGCACCCCACCCTTGTCCGCCTCAAAAGCCTCATCGCGCCTTCTCATCCTCTTTAAGAAGGACCTTGCTGGCATCCATCTTGAGCTTCTTCCGGCTGACCCATCTGTCATGCTCCGCCTTAGTCTCACACCGCAAATTCACTTGGTGCTGAAAGGAGAGGGGCAGCGGATAGTCATCCGGCACCTTAACATACACCAACCGATCTCTCCAGTCTTTGCAAGAAGTAAGTTTGTCAACAGAGACATAACCTTTCTCCGTGTGCACACCGTACCAACCGACGCGGCCGGATCGATTGACGGGGGAGATAATGAAGCCGGCGGAATAAATTCACCGTCGGGCCTCCCCTTGAAGAGACAAAGCCACACAAAGCCGACTATCGTCCTCATGGCCAACGGATGCAGTTGGGCCACAGCGACGTTCATAGCTTTAATGATGGCCATGACGTACTCATTCAAGCGAAACCGGAGCCCGTACTCCAAGTGTCGCATGTATACGCCGGTATGGCCCGGCGGAGGGCAACAGACGGCCGACCCTCCTCGGGGATAACAATCTTGTATCCCCGCCAAAGAAGAAATGGCCCTCGAAAAATTTCTCACCGAACAACCGGCCAACTTATGGGTCCAAGCTCGGTCAACGCGTACCTTGCAGACGTCACCGTGATCCATAACGTACTGCCTCCCCTCTTTGGGACGAGCCTTTTCAGCATCATCACCAAAATCGTCTGCGTCATCATCGACATCAGAGTCATCCTCCCATTCCTCCAAAATCCGAGGATCGACTTCAGGAGAAGGAGACCTAGGGCCCCCAGGCCTTATCAGGGGGGCGTCCAACTTCTCCTCCTCATCAAGACGCGACGGGGAACCCCCCGGCGCCGGTTTACTAGGCCCGGCATCAGCAAAAGACATGTTTACAATAAAAACTTACAAAGTTAAGAAGTTGGAAAGTTTGTTTGTTTACCTTGAAGAAAAACACCCGCCGGAGTAACAACTCTGAAAATTAGAAGACAATGAAACCCTTGAAAGTTTAGAGAGGAAAATTTTGGAGAATGAAATTGGTGGCCAATTTCACGGAATAACTGCCCTATTTATAGGGAAAAGCCCATGAAGAAGGACCAATCGAGAATGTACCCCATGAAGCGTCAACCAATCAGCGTGCAGACACGTGTCGGACATGCAACCACGGGATGTCAATCGTTGCAACAGTCGAACGTCAATCAATGCAACAGTGACCAAGCGTCTTCAACACGCCCATTCGTATCTCCCCGCCTATTCACCTTCCTCAACAAATTCCCAAGCATCTGTTCTCCGCCGGCCACATGATCAACCAAGCTAAGTAGCGCCGGCCGGGGGCAATCAAAAACAACCGGCACTCTCAACCCTGGTCTCGGCCAGCGTCGCTCTCTTTTCCACATCGGATGACCTTTACGCATCCATGCGGAGGGAGGATATGGTACGGCCTAAGAAAAGACCAGGCCGAGGTAAAAGAAGCCGCCGCAGAAGAAGCCGATGCAGAAATTTTTTTACAAATTACTTGCGCAGAATATACGCTCAAACGTACATCGGAGCCCATACCACGGCATAGACTACGCTGGGGGGCAAATTATGGGGCATATTCTTGCACCGCCGACCAAGTCAACATATCGAGCAAGGTCAAAGATATCCACAAAGAAGTCAACGGCTTAGGCACCTAGCCGATCGACCCATCGGCTGTCGGCTGGTCTCGGCATGGCAACTTGCCAGCCGAGGCACATACCCGCGTACTCACATCCAAGACCCCTCGGCGGTGAGTCAACAGGGCCCGCCGGCCTGCCATAGGTCCCTCGGCCGAGGGGTAGATCAGTCTTTCCACCTGCTAGCCACTTGGCCACTTGGCCACTACGTGACAAAAGGTGAAAGTCTATAAATACTCCTCAACCTTCATTGAGGAAAGCATCCACAACTTAACCTAAGAAACACTATTCATCTGGTATAATCTTCCTTATCTCTCTACAATATACATTTAGCCAAGGAACAACTTATCCCCTAAGTTACTGACTTGAGCGTCGGAGTGAGTACGCTTGGCACAAAGCCAAGCCCTCATTTCGTTCATTGTTGCAGGAGAGGCCGAGAGGAACGATAAAGACAAGAAGGATTCAACCAAGGACATCATTCTACAAGCAACGGGTGGTAACGAATATCTGCTCTGGGATTACACCCGGAACAATAAATATTATAAAATTATTTATTTAATTTATTTACATAATTTTTAGAATATATTTAATATTTTACTAATTTTAATATAATTCACATATACTCCGTATAAGATATTACGTTTACAAAAGTTCAATTTTGTGTAATTCATTCAGATATTTTTTCCCCAAAATGTGTAATAAATTGCATACACCATTTTTAAATTTATAATTTATAATAAGGTTTATTGTATGCTTATAAATTATATAAATAAATGAAATTGAATTTTTTGGTGCAATTTTAGTTAAAAATAAAAATTGGGTTGAATTTACTATTAACAAAGTCAAGGGATCTAATCACTACATTTGAAATTTAAGAGATAATCTCACAATTGACAAAAGTAAATAGACTAATCACCACTTCCGCGGTTAATATAACTATTACAAAAAATAAAATGATAAATAAATAAATGACTGGAATGAAGGAAGAAGGAATATGATGCATGAGTCATGACGATTTTATTTGATAAATTCATAAATTATTTGTAAAATAAAATGCAGTGGCGGATTTAGGGAGAGGCTAGAATAGGCGCTCGTTCTGCTGCCCAAGGAAAAATTAGGTTTAGTTAAAGGGTTATGATAAATACAACCCAGTGGGTTGTATTTAAGCAACTAAAAGAGGAAATAAATAGTTAATATATGCATTAATTGCATTGATTTATGTGTAATTTACTCTCTAATTTCTAAATTAATGTCAAATATAGAAGGGTATTAAATGCTTAAATACAACCAGTGAGTTGTATTTATCATTTCCCTTAGTTAAAATTACCAATTTTTTTTTCCAAATTTACCATTATTTATTCACTCTTGCTGAAATTTTTTCGTTTCCTAACCGTAAATCCTAGCTTCGCCACCATTTAAATGCAAAGGCCAAAGAGTAATAAAAGAGGTGGGTTTGATGATTGAGTCACGGGTAATGTATCCTGCTGAAAATTAATTGCATCCACCTTCTTGTATCTCTTTTGTTGCTAAAGTTGACATTTCTAGACTCTCGCTTTCTCCTTGTTCCATACTCCATAGCCTCCTAATTATTCCTATTTTTACTCTTGATGACAAAGAATATCCATCCCAACTTTTTTACTTTTTACTTTTCTTATTCAACTTTTCAACTTTGGCCAAGGAATTAATGCTCTACTTGAGTGGTTGAGAACTTGAACTCTCTCCTTTTAAGAACTTCTCGTTTGTAAGTAGAGTCAACAAGTTTGATTAAGGATAAATTATAAAAATTTTTAAAATAAGACGGTCTTATCGCATCATACGGTCTTTTTATCATTTATTTTTGTTTGGTACTAATAAATGAATGACTTTTATACAAATGGATCGTTTTATAGCGTAACTGCATGAGATCGTCTCACACAATAACTACCGTATAATATACACCACGGAGTATATTTTTTTATAAGGAAATGAAATTAGGTGAAGGTTCTACATTAGAAAGATATAGATAATCTTGTCTATTAAAAAAATAGGTGAAATTCACAAATTTTTCTTCCAAAAAATATATTTTTATACAATGAATCTATTAATAATCTAATTGTATTTATTAAATAAGGAAATTAATAATTATAATGTATTTCATTATATAATTCTTTCTATTAAAATTAATCTTTTCATCAAATTATATAATTTTCACTAAACACTAAAGTATAATATTTTTACTATAGTATAAATAATATAAAACTATAAACTATTAAATCTTTTATTGATGCTATTATTTGAAAATGACTTGACTCATACTATTCATATTATGTATAAACAAAACTATAAATCGTTTTGAGTTTTGATTACTTTCATAACAAAAAAACTGAAAGAATTTATAAATTGGTATCATTAGCTTTGTGGTATAAAAAACTTTTTAAAAATAATACATTCCAGTACATTACTTAATTCTCGTGGATTAATTTTCAGTTTTAATTTTTTTTTTCTCGAAATAAAATACAATAACGAGAAAAATGAACAATTAATGAGATACCACTATTATTTTACAGTTCAGTTTTACTCAGTTTTTTTGAATAATTTTATAGTTCAATTGTTTTTTTCTCGTATCAAAATATAATGACGTGAAATATGAAAAATTAGTAAAGTGTTACTCTAGCATGATTGAAGAAATACAAAAATAAAAATTCTATAGACTATACTGTGCATTTATTGCGCGAGATTTAAACTAGTTAGTTTTTGTGTAAAGCAAATTACTCGGTAGTATTGTAGACTTGTAGTAGTCTCGACAACAATGAGAATGAATTTACTCCATTTACGAGAGGACTTCGATTCTACTATCAATCATTACATACGGAGTACTTAAAAGAAGAAATTATAATATGGAGCGAGTCTTGTTATAGAAGTTGTTAGGATATAAGCCATGATAATGATCATGTATGCTTGAATATTTATCGAATTACATTTCGAGTATCTCAATCATATTAATCGAATTCCGAATTACTTATACTCCACCCTTGCAGTTCGCCTCCAGAAAGCACAAGCAAAGAAACTTGGTGCAGTAACTTTAATAATACAGAGCAAGGCCTTGGAAACATACTCATTATTCAAGATGTTTATCCACCAGCAAAACACGCAGTCACACTATATCTGAGAGCTATTGGAAAACAATGTACGATGAAATGCCGGTATTATATGACTGAACATTGTAATGCTTCTAACTTAAGAATACAAATATGGTACATTGTCTATAACAGCAACCCCGCTTCAAATGTCAAAATGGGTTGAACAAGAAATATCCATCAAATTATAAAATACTCCACCTCCCGTATCCATTTTCAATCCTTATGTTGAGTCAACAACGAATCTCCATGTTGAATGCAATATGGGAATGAACTCGAACCCAAAGCTTCAGCCATCAACTGAACTCGGCCGTCCATAAAAATGAAGATGAAGATACAGGTACATCAATTCATTCAGTCATGAAGCAGTCCATCTTGACATCAGTTACATCAAGTTGTAGAATCTCCGCCCTACAACCTAGTATTGAACCCAGGCTGCACCGCACATAAAAGAAATTCAGTCACAGACATCATAACAGCAGTGCGAACAAACATTGCGACCAAGCTCAAAAGGTGTGAAGGATCAGTCCCGCCTATGGCATCAGCATACAAGGGGCTTGGATATACTATAAGTTGTGTAATTCAGGATTCAGATCCATTTCCGAAGAATTCAACTTGATTTTTTATAAAAATGACTTGACTTTAACCTACGAGGAAAGTACCATTCCACAAATTCATCTATTCAAAGAACAGTGCTAATTTGCCGAAAGAAAAATGATTAATATGTACTATGTACTAGTTTTAGACTTTTGTTTTGAGTTTTAAGCTCTCAGAATGTATTTATACAAGTGCCCTAAACGTAATTTTGTCTGCCTCTCCAATATACCCCTCTTAATCTGAGAAATGTGGGGGCCTAAAATCCCTTGATGAGTTAAGTACAAAATACCTTGGTTGAGTGCGTCCTAGATCCCCGTGCACAAATTCTTTGATGTATGTTCCAGCCTAGATTGAAACAATATGCCAATGTATCAAAATGACAGTCTAGGAAGTAGATAGATTTATAGATAGCAAGAGGACGATAAAGAGAGTTATAAACAAAGTTACTAACACCGACGAAAGGTTTCGTGACTAGTCGGTGGTTCAATCTGGGTATAATACCCAATTTCTATATTGCTTGATGCTTATCCAATCTAACCAAACCACAGATATGAAGATACTGTTTCAGGATTTAGAGTACGAAGGGGGAGTTCTTGGCCATTACACACACCTGGGTACAGAGATGCAGGAGAAAGTATTGGCTACTTCCAGAAATCTTCTCTATCTTCATCCTGCTCGATATTAAATAACATAATAGACTTCATTTTCAGCAAGAGGAAAAAAAAATCTAGTATCGGGTAAAATCGAGGAAAAAAACATTATAGAGGAGGTCTCACCAGTGGATTATCTTTTCACGTTCTAGAGGACTTCGGCGGTGAAGCACTCTCACTGGTGTCCTCTGTAGTACTTGCTGAAGCAGTAAGAAAACAATTTATCAGACGCAAAATTATCATCAAGAATACAGAAATTAATGAGTAGCAGCAGGTACATAAAAAATGCGAGATTTAGTGAACATATATATATATATATAGCCATAGGATGATTATCAAACATCAAAACTACTAACTCATAAAAAGTCAATTACAGATTTACAGCTGACCTAAAAAGCAATTCATCAAATTCAACTGGCAGGCTTTGATGAGAAGACTTATAATGTTAACTATGACAATAAAAAAAATTAAAATCACAAAGTATCATACTCAAGATATTTTTCTATAGTAGAATATTCCAGATTTAATCCAGAGGCTGACTAGTGACAACAGCTAAATCACAGATCAATCTCCAAGAAAAACCACTCCGCCCTAAGGAAGCTGATAAGAAGGGTAAATGTCTAAGGTAAGGGCAACCCAAGCGAGTGACGGCAGTCCTCATCCGTAAACTGCAGGTGGAATTCTTGGTAAATTTCGGATTTTCAACTGTGCTCGTTCAATTGCTGAGCAAAGGTATGGAGGGTTTGGGACATGCGAGCCCTCTTATCAGCAAAGCTCAGGTCACTAAAGGGCTCTACTTTCTCTTGCAGGAAGTCGTATGTCTCCTTCTTAATATGACTCTCTTAGTGGAGGCATACTTCATAAATTCTTTCTAAATTTGCTTGACTGGGCATGATCTCAAAGAGCCTATTACCCAGATGGTGAATCAAAATAATTAAAATAGTAAACAGAAAGAATGGTGTGATTCCTATAAGCTAAACCCACCAAATCCTTTAACGAAGATATAGTCTCCAAGTCTTTTTCCTCTAGTTCGCGAGAAATCCACACCAGGGCAGCATACTCCTTCTGCATAACATTCAAAAGTTTTAACATAAGTTTGTTAGTCATACATACCAATTGAATCCACTACATTAATAAAAAGGATAATCAAGAATTGCGCCAATAGCTACCTGCTTTTCTGCTTCACCTTCACGCATCAGCGTCCACCCTTGTTCATTGACAACTTTGAGATTTTTCACTTTCACCTATACAATTCACAGGTGTATGACAAGACAGAAACGTAAACATTATTCAAACAATCAGACAGCTAAATGAAAAGCTAACTGAAAAAGACTCGGAGGGTTAAGAACGCGGAATGCTATATCTTACCAATTTGCTTTCTGAGTTATTGATTTTGAATTCCATCTCTCTCAATGATGCTTGTGATGGCTCAACCTTGGGATTTTGGATCTCAAGTAAGAATGGGCGTCCAGAACCTAACATTCGGACCTGAAATTTGCAACTCCAAATAAATATAACCATATCCATCAGATTTACTAAACTAATAACTCACATAATCAGTACATCTATATCTTCTCTACCAGCAGCGTGGAACTTGCAGTTATCACCCCTACACATTGGAAGAACACTATTTGCCAAGATCTCCTACACAATTGGGAAAAATTCACCCTGTCAATATCAGCTAAATCACCCTTTAAACTTACAAACATACATCAGAGTATCAGAGGTTAGCAATACCTCAACAGATGCTTCTCCCATTCTTTCATCATCGATAATCCAACGTGTCTGACTCACATTCCTTGATAACTGCGTCACATTGGACATCACATTAAACACCAAGATCTGATGAAGACAAGGCCAGGAGTTTACGCACTAGTGGCAGATATTGCTCAGTTCTCCTATCTCAGTTAATTGCCAAGGCAAAGGGTATGAAAGAGTAAAGGCCAGGCAAATATTGAATACATAACCAATAAACCATGCGCCTGATTACAACCAGAATTGTATTGGTGGTATACTGGTATGGGTAAACTATAGATAGATCGTACAATTACGTGCAACGGTGCAAGTTATAACCGTGATAGAGTAACTAAGGGTTCAAGCCAGCAAGGCAAAATTTGCTAACTTTACTGGTTGTTTTTTTTACCTAAAAATACCCCTTCCCCTGTTTTGTGTAAAGAAAGAAATGTTACAAAATGGTATAAATGGATTGATTCACGATGATAGTTGTATAAAAGGATTGCTATATGATGGTATAAACGGATAGTTTGAAAATGGTATAAATGGATCGTTTCACTCTTTAAATTTCAATAACTGTCAACATATGTAAAATTATGAAATTTGACTTGTGAAAGCAGCATTTTCCACTATGGAACTACTGTACAAGTTTTATAATCTTACAAAATTGTAATATTGTCCCTCTTTATAGAAATTATTCCAGAATATATTGGCAATAGTTAGGAGATAAAAATCAAACCAACACCATGGAAAAGCGGAAACACCATATAAAAACAAAAGGAAGTAGAAAGTATGAAGTACATTATTTAATTGTGTATGTCATTTCTATAGT
This sequence comes from Silene latifolia, assembly GCF_048544455.1. Classification (NCBI taxonomy): domain Eukaryota; kingdom Viridiplantae; phylum Streptophyta; class Magnoliopsida; order Caryophyllales; family Caryophyllaceae; genus Silene; species Silene latifolia. The sequence goes on along the minus strand of NC_133531.1, from coordinate 22,048,421 downwards.
GGAAAGGTTGTGTGCAGTGGTAGATTCTGCATTGTTGGGAAAGACCCCGACCCATGCTTACAATCTAAGTTCATGCCTATTTCAGATACAAAAACTAGCACCTCGGCACCGCACCCCCAATGATCAATGGTTATGTAGTGGATATTCTAAACCAGAGGTCAGGGCTGTTTGGCTCCCATTTTTTACTGCTCCAAGATCAGCCATTGGTAATGCGCATTTGGACTCTCTAGATCTAGTGACAACATAGTCACTCTAGGATGAGGGCAGGTCAACTACAACGTTTTAGGGGAGTGCAAAAATCAACATAATATGACCAATGTGAGCATGTCTTAATTGGTGTACTCAGAATGCTCTTCCACATACACCAAAGAGACATATTCTTTCAGAGTTGCAGCTCAAAACCCAAAGAAGTTTTAGGGTATGGTATGATTCAGGCAATCTCTGGAGCCAACTTGAAAATCCAAGTAGCATTTGAAAATCAAAAGAAAAAGTTGAGGATGGAAAAGCAACTGATGCAAAATGGTTGCGTACTACTGTAGTAGTGTAGTACGTATACATTCAATGGTTGGAACAAACCAAAGTTTTTTTATTCAGTAGCTTAGTATTACCTTCAAGTATCTGCCACCGATAAAGATGGGTGTTCTATGAAGTTGTATCGTCAAGCAGCATGCGGAAACCTAGAATTATAGAAATTGGTAAAAATCCAAGAACACGTGCCCCCAACAGGGTCGAATGTAATATAGTTCCTATAATCATGACTTATTGCAGAGAGAACAAAAAAGGTACAAATCAATCACCTTCCCATTTGTGAGAGAATTTTCATCCTTCAAATTGTCACCAATATCAGAGCCATTACTAGTTCTTATGCCATTGCTGATACCTGCATTTGGAAGATAGAAACCATCGGCTTTTGATGTCAAAAAAACCATGTATGAACTATAGGACTGATTCATGCTTTTATCTGAAAGCCAAAAGGCAGATAAACAGGAGGCTAATTTTGAAGAAACAAACACTAGTTTTCAGAAAATACAACTCACTTCCGCTGAAATTACTCTGTTGGTCATTTGTCAATGGAAAGAAAGATTTCCATTTCCAATGGAGTTAGTGAGTTATCATTCTTTGGTTTATAGTCAAGAACTCAAGATGATGGGACATCTTACTTGCATGCCTCATTTGTGTCTGTACTCTTCAATTCTCAGCATATATCCATTCACATACATTTAGTTCTCTTTGAACTTGTTGGAAAAAAATTATGAACATACTTTTTTATCCCTTTTTGCCCAGTGGAACTCGTGGATGAAGAAATTTACAAGCAAATAGCAACACCCTTGACTCCAAGCAAATATATGACGTTCAAGGAAACAATTCCCTTTGGAGAGACACATCCAGTATAAGCAAAACAGTAGTATTCATATTCAACTGATAACAAAAGACACATGATGTCCTGAACTAGTATTCAACCTACATAGGTAGCTACCAGTCTAGGCTAATGAACTTGTCAAAGAAGTGCAAAAGCAGCAGACAATAAAATGTAGTCATGCCTGTTTTTTGTTTCTTGTACGCCTGCTTGCTCTCCCTTTCATTTACAGTCTTCGTTGGGTAGTCAGAAGAAGTGTAAGTTAACCGAACACGGAAGGAGCTCGTACCAGATTTGATACCCTGCAAAATAATACGGCTAAATAAACTGCAATCTCGTGATTGAGAAATGTTGTTGCAAACACACAAGTCAGCCAAAAACAAGTTTGAACTTTGGAAAGGTAAGAATAATGCTTCCACATACACTATAGTACTATCATGACAGAATAGACTTACTTCCTGTCCAATTTTCTTTATGTTTTCCTTATTCAGGTTTCTCAATCATTTCTTTACGTTTACCTTTTAAGCATGTAAAGTTACCTTTTCTCTTCATGTGCAACTGTGCAAGTTGCTTTTTCTCCGTTTCTATTTGTTAAGCATACCCTCTCTCTATTTATATGTCATTGTGCCAAAAACAAACGTAAAATTAATCGAGGCGGGAGGGAATACTTACTAACAGTGTCTCGAGGGGCTGTGTGATAGATATCTTTAGGGCATCCTTCACTGAAAGGGCTTCTGATTGAAGCACGTCTTGAAACCAAATTTCTGAACCATACTTCTCTTTTATAAATAACCTACACATTGATTGATAAAGCGAATCATAAACAACATAATTCTGATGATTCCTTGTGAAATAGCAAATTTAAGTGAGTACAAGATAAGAAATGCGATGTCCAATTTCAAACAAACAAATTACAGGGGTGCAAACAGAAAAGCTCAAGATATGTGAGAAGAAACAATAAAAAAACGGTGCATTAATTTCATAAACCGTGCACAGGAAAGAGCTACCAGCCTATAACGAATAATGGCTGTAAACAAGGACAACTAACCTTTTAGCATTGTCTTTCTCCACAATAATAGGAGGGATAGACACTTCAAGAGTAAAATCATCAATTTGATGGCCTTCTTGCCTCGCAAGTTCCGCTATCAATACAGCTAAGTCATTGGCACAATCCTTCTTGACTAGGGATTGTTTCTCATCAGCATAAATAAACTGGAGGATACCAAAACAGACACTACAATAAACATCCTTCTTATCTGATTCCCCCGACAAAGAAACATCAGAACTGAGCTGATCGCCAACAACTGCAGAGAACAAACTAAAGATGCTCGACGAGTTGCAGTAACTTGGACCATATTTCCCCAATAGTCGTAGTACACACTGAGGGCATACCTGGTATTAACACATTACATAATCTACGAGTATTAACTTCACATAATTATCTCATAATATTACATAAAAGAATAGTATTGAGCGTCTGGATGTGATCATTGCACTTCGTAATAAAGATCAAATTCGATAAAGTTGCTTTTCACATAATAGAGAGACATAATGTATTCCAATGAGTGCATATTCCAAAGCCGAGATTAATCACATCACATATATTACAAAAACATCTGACACACCATAGTCCCTTAACCGTGTTCGTGACGTTCCATACATAAGACCAGTAAAATACTGACGACTTCATTGACAGCTTCATAGTTCGTACATAGTGTAAATTGCATTACAGTGAACTCACGAAGGCAGGCCAAGATAATTACATTGCCGAGATTGTATAATTAACGCAAACGAGCGAATTAACTGACAAATAACACGAACATCTGCATTCAACAAGAATTCACAAGACAATCCTGATCACCAAAATTACTCTTTTAGCATCATTATCATAAAAACAAGCAAAACATGAATCTTCCACTGGAATTTGTAAAAATAAAAACAAAAACTAACGATATTCAATCGATAAACAAACGAACAGTAATCAGACTGTTTGTAATGCTACTGATAACCTAATTGAAAAATTAGCAGCGCAAATTCAACAAACAAAATGCAAAATGCAAGATAAAATAAAATAAATTAACGGAAACTATATTATTAACCTCTAAGGATAGTAAGTCCTTAACTACTGCAGGCGGTAGGGATCGAACGACGTCGTCAAGGAGGCGGAGCTCTTCGTCGGCGGCGGCGGCGGAGGATAACGAGTTTTCCGGCGGATGATTTGCGACAGAAATAGATGCTTCGTCGTCTATGGCGGCCATTGTTTAATGATGAAGGTGTGAAGGGAGCTTCAGTTGGAGCTGCAATGGCGGCACAGGTTTAAGTCGAAATTGAAGAACACAGGGAAGTGAGGAACTGCAAAACTGAGACAGAAAGAACAAAGAGAAACTACCTCGAGTTTGACCCGTAAACTCGACCCGTATCGATCGCGTCAGGTTTGGATTTCTGTTTGTCTCAAATCTGTCAATGTTAATTGGGTCCTTACTCATTGTCTCTTAGCCCGAACTAGACCGGATTGTACAACGCAACCCGACTTTTTTACGGATTTTTTCAAAACAAATTATTGTCAATCTGTTTAACCCATTAAGGCTATGTTCTTTGAATCCATTTTTGAAATAATGCTCAAAAATAAAAAATTTGTCGGTTTGGGTCGGTTTTAAAAATATTTGTCAAAATGGTGCCCACGTAGGCTCGGGATTTCTGGACCTAAAACACGCCACTACCAATGGCGTGTTTATAATGAGTAGGGAAAGAAACTTCATTAAAAAATGGACTAAAACAAACACGCCATTGGGAATGGCGGGTTTCGGAGCGGAAACACGCCACTCCCTATGGCGTGTCTTTGTAATTTTTTTTTTTTTTTTTTTTTTTTAAAAAAAAAAAAACTGTCAGTTGAAGAAAAAATTTGTTGTAAAGACACGCCACTGCTAATGGCGTGTTTCCTTCACAAAACACGCCATTGGTAGTGGCGTGTTTCAGGTCTAGAAATCCCGAGCCTACGTGAACACCATTTTGACATATATTTTCAAAACCGACCCAAAACGGCAAATATTTTATTTTTGAACATTATTTCAAAAATGGACTCGTGTTCTTTTGGACTTAATTTTACTGAATTTTTTCTGAGCTGAACTTAAAGTACAAATATATTTGTGAAAAGGTGAGCTGAACTAAACTGAATTAAACTGAACTGAAATGAGCTCAAATTAAGGAAAAAAAAATATTTGTGTTTGAGAAATTGGGATGGAGATTGAAGAGAATAATTACAAGTGTATATACGTTTCTTGGGAATATACGTTTTTCACTAAAATTATACTCCTTTAAATAAAGTATTCCTCGCAATAAATAATACTCCCTCCTAGTCGGTCATTTCTTCCCTCTTTCCTTTTTCATGATAGTCGGATTTTCTTCCATCTTTCCTTTTTTGGAAAGGTTTGTGTGGTCCAAATTCATTTGCATGTGGGGTACAGTGTTTTGTGTGGTCCAAAATCATTTCTTATTTCTTGTGCAAAATGATAGGGGAAGAAATAAACGAGTAGGAGGGAGTATGATTTTGGTGCATGAGATGAAGTATTAAATTGTCTTTATAGCTCATTAAGTCATTCACAAAATCTCATTTGTGACGGCACATATCCGTCACTCTTGAGTGACGGATACCATTTTACCTCACAAAGTACCCACTTTTTCTCTCTCTGCAACACTATTCATGTGGTCCCCTTTCTCCACTAACCCATTTTGTTACCATTTTAACTCACAAAATATCCGCCACAAATGATAACCCGTCACAAGGGAGACCAATTATAAGTCATTAACCCCATTTGACGGAAGACTAAGATAGTTCCAAATTGTATGTCAATAGACTAATGATACTCCCTCCACACACTTATTTTCACTCTATTTGTTTTATTGCGATTTTCAAGACGACACTTGATTAGCCAAATACTAGATCGTTAAAATACTAGAATTAACCTATCAAATTAACAATTTATAGCCTAAACTTTGACTCTACTAACTTTAAATTAAAACAATAGTAAAGCGGAAGTAAAGGGTCGAACCCAAGAGAAGGGATTAAGACTAAAACTTGAATCGTAAACTATTGACTCCTAATGACAAAGCTACAGACAAACAATGATTATCAACAATGACAAACAATCGATAAACATAGAGAAAGGGGGGTTTTTGAGTTGATTGGTAACATGAAACAAAGTAAAATTGCAAACTTTGTCTAAGAAACAATATAACAAACACTTGGTGAGTAAGATGATTCAATAATTAAGAGAAACTTGGTGCAATTCTTCCTTTGTAACCAACAATGGTAAAGTTTAACTCTTTAATAATTCTCCTCTTAATTTCTACCCAATACTTTCAAGTCAAGATGTTAACATACACAAATTAAACCATCTATGTATATTCTTCAAGTTTAACCAACAATTCATTAAACCATGAGTGCAAGTTAAGCATGAGCATTAAAGTTATGCCAAGACAAGAAGCTAGGATCAATTCTCACAAGATTAAACCATACAAATGAGAAAACACATGAAATTTCCTACTTATTGCATGAATCCTTTAAACCAAATCAACATACAACAAGCTTGCTCCAATTAATTCTAGATAGATTAAACCATTTCTCTAGAATTTGCACTAGTTGAACAAATATCAAGCATGGATGGCCAACCCAAACATAAACTCATTCAACATGAAGATTAAGCATAAGGAAAGATCATTAGATAAATAAGAAGAGATTAAAAGAGTCTTACAATACCAAAGTTGGAGACTTTGGATGAATTACACCAAGAAGGGAAGGATTTAGCCTTCCATAGTCTTCATAAACCCAAACAATAAGGAAAGATTACAACTTTCAATGGAAATTGTCTTCTAAATTATTACAAACTTAAACCCTAAGAATGAGATTAGATGAGATGATATGATGGTAGGTGAATGTTTTAGGTCTTCAAACTTTCAGGTATAAATAGGGCTTCACGAAAACCTAGAAAGATTTCCAATTAAGAAGCCCAAAACGAAGATTAGAAAACCCGTAAAGCGGAAGCCGCGCAGTCGCGCAACCATCTTTTCTTACTGCTGCGCAATCGTGCGCACCTGCGCACCCTGTTTGCGCAGGCTGCGCACAGGCTCGCATATTTGGACTTCTAATTCCCAAGAGCTAGACCTCTTCAAATGCCTTCATTTCTTCCAATCTTCACTCCTACTTCTCCCAACTCGTTTCTAGGTTACATGCGAGCCTCTTGTGCTTTGTCTTGACCTTTGAAAGGTGCTCTATGCCTCCCGGGTTCCGTGCATGAAGATCAAGTGTCCAACCGAGGTAAATTAACACAAGTTACCACATCATACCCAATTGCCAAGTGCTAGGAAAAGCATACTAAAAGACCCATATTAAAAGACATGAGGGTGATAAAATCACCCTCTTAGACCGACACAAAACGTTACTATCAACACTTTGACCATATTTATCGACGTCTATATGTTACTTATTTTACTTGAAATTTTTTTTCTTGAAAATTGTCATGAAAATAAGTGTAAATGTTTTTGTTTTATAATCTAATCTAATATTTTTTATTCTCCGACCTTCCAAAAACAAATTAGGTGAAAATAGTTGTGTAGGGGGAGTAAATGGTTATTGGGCTGGGCGTGCCACTTCTTGATCTAAAAGTTTGGTATGGACTTGGCCTAATTCGATCTTTAGAGGAGTTTAGGTTAACTCGGCCCGATTGAGCGACATTTTCGGTCCACTTTATCATTTTGCAATGGTGAAGTTTGAGAACCTTTAATGATCCAGGATGTTTAGAACATTAGGGTAAGGTGCCTTGCCTGTCCACCAGATGCAAGTTAAACATATTGTGATCAACTAAGCCAACTTATATAACCAAGATGCAAAGTTTAGAAACTTGGACCTTCCAAAAACAAATTAGGTGAAAATAGTTGTGTAGGCCTGAGGGGGAGTAAATGGTTATTGGGCTGGGCGTGCCACTTCTTGATCTACAAGTTTAGTCCGTACTAGGCCTAATTCGATCGTTGGAAAATTTTACGTTAACACGGCCCGATTAAGCGACATTTTCGGTCCACTTAAAATTTTGCAATGGGTGCAGTTTTGAAAACCTTTAATGATCAAGGATGTCTAGACTCTAGAACATCAGGGACTCAGGGTAACTGAGTACACAAATTCTTGTTTCAGACGGACATTTTTGGTCTCATTTGTCAGACGGATAAAATGTTGCCATTTTTTAAGAAAATGTAACCAATTAATTCACAAAATGTTATGACTAGAGGTGTCATTTTTTACCCTGAAAATGATGTGAACAATAATGGTAACATGTTATCAGAAAATAACAACATTTTATTGTAAAATGATGACATGTTACCCGTCTTATTTCAGACCAAAAGCAATGGTCTTAAGAAAAACGGACTGAACTGAGTAAGGTGCCTTGCTTGTCCACCAGATGCAGGATAACATTGTGATCAACTAAGCCAACTATATAAGCAAGAACTAGATACAAAGAACCTTTCATGAATTGTCGACTTTAAAAAAACCCCAAAAATAAAAAACCCCAATTATCCACCTTCTCCTCGCCGACGGCTACTCCGGCTGCCACTTTGGGTCGCCGGCGAGACTCTTTTAACCTTCTCTTTCCTACCCCTCACTGTTAACCGGTGAGTTTTTATCGCATTAGTTTCGCTTCACTTCGTCAATCGCGATTGGGATTTGGGGACTTGCGCTTTGTCGCCTGCGAGCATGACGGTTGTCAATACCGACCATCGCATCTCCGTTTCTTCACTCTAGATTGATCTTTGTCTCTTTAAGGTTCAGGTTTGTTTCCTTTTACGCTATTGTCTGATCGTCTGATCGATTGTTTCCCGTTGTTGTTGGTATTTTCGTGGCTGATAATCACCAGGGACACCGTCTTCTCCAATCGTCTGCTCTCTGTTGTTGTCAGCTTGTTTTTCTGGGTATTTGTTTTTCTCTTTTCAAGCCTGGTTGCTGGGTGTTTGCTCTCTGTCGAGGGGTTTTGCTTCCGTTTTTATCAGTTTTTATAAGTAGTTTGTTGTGGTGTATTGTACCCCTATTTCGGTACTGTGTATTTATGGCTTCCGCTACCGTTTATCATAAGTTTCTTGAAGCTTTTGCTAGTGCCCATGTTAGCGACGGGTTTATGGAGACTGATGGGGATAGGATGTTAGGCTACTTTATGAATTTGCACGGTCAAAGACCGTTAATCTTAGGCGAGGCGAAGGAGCTTAAAGATAAAGGGAATGGTCTTTTTAGGCAAAATTTCTTTGATAGTGCCGCAAAGATGTTACGATGAAGCTTGTAAATTGCTTAGTCTGAGCTTGGGAAATATTGAAGGTGAAGATATTCAAGCTCTATCTCGATCTTCTTGTTTCCCTTATGTCTAATATGGCCGTATGTGCCACGAAACTTGAGGAATACTGAGTCGCCTCGGGTTTATGCTCCTTGATTTTGAACACTTTCCCTCATAATGTTAAGGCACTTTTTCGTAGGGCGGTTGCTTATATGAAGTTGAAAAGGTTTTCGAAAGCTGAATTGGATCTGGTTCAGGCCTTAATGGTTGAACCTAGTAATAAGGATGTCTTAAGGGAGTTAGAGGTGGTAAAAGGTCACCTTCTAATCAAGGAAAATGGTAAAAGAGTTCTCGAGGTTGCTCGAAGATTGCTTGGATGGGAACAACAAGAAGTCCTGTTCATGTTCATGTTTCGGCATCGGCATCTGGTACGGGTATAAAAGATAGTGAAAGCGTGGTTACGGAGGTGATGGAAGAACAAAGTGATGTGAGTATAATGGATGTGAGTATTAATGATACTCTGAGTGTGAATATGGAAGGAAAGGAGGTTCAAAGTATTTGTGCTAAAAAGTCGGTTCTTGAGTTCTCCAAAAAGGGAGGCGGTAGTTCCACTCTAAGGATCCCCGCAAATTCTTATGAAAAGTTGTTGGAAGGTAGAACGGTGAGCTATTACCGTAAAGGAGATATGTCAACTTTAACAATTCGAATTCTTAAGGGTGTGACTACTAAAGAGAAAGACTCTATAATAAGAGAACGATGTAATGAAAAGAAGAAGAGAAAGAAGAAGAAGAAGAGGAGAGGTACTAAAAAGGGGAAATTTAAGATGATGGAGGCTATGAATGAAGACATTCCCCCTTCTGATGTTATCAATGTGGAACCTGATATTCCTAGCGTCATTTTGAGCTCGTCCTGTACCGAGGACGTGACGTCTTGCGCATCTTCAATTTGTGATAATTTTCCTCCTCCTAGTACTCATTTCCCCAAAGCTCGCCCTAAGAAGTGTCAGATTCCCTCGTTTGAGAAGCCTTCGGGCGCCCCTTTTACTCCTCTGTTTTGCAGGTACCCCTCTACTCATAATGTGCACGAGAAAAGGAGAATCGCCACTTCCAAGAAGAATCAAAGCCAAGGGGATGAACCTCCAAGACACAATTTATCTACTTTCTCAAAAAGTAGATCTCTCTCCCATAAATCTCTACGTCCTCGTGGCGTAAGTGTGTCTTGTTGGAGGTACTCCACCGAAGCTCAGTTAATGAAGAAGAGAAAAGGAATATTCGCGCAATTGTCAAGCTCTGATCGTCCCATTAAGAAACCTTCTTTGGCTGTCAACCCCATTTGTAGTTTACTTCCTTATGCTAATAATGTACCGACCCCATCCCTTAGCTATGCACCTAGGTCGTTTAATAATATTGTTCATGACCTTGCATGTAAGGTTATGACTAGTTAGGGATACCTCTTTTTACCGCTGCCAAAAAAAAAAAAAAAAAAAAAAATGAATTGTCGACTTTAGGTCGGTAGACCGATAGACAACTAATACTAACTAGACCTGTATTCGGGGCGGGTTAGGGCCGGGCCGAGTTCTCCTGGTCAGACCCGGGCCAGGCCAGGGTGAGGGGCGGGCTTGGCCGGGCTGGGATATGTTTGACCCGGGCCAGGGCCCGAGGCCGGCCAAGGGCAGGCCGGGCCTTACCAATTTATTTATTTTTTTTTATTTTTTTTGCTAAAATGGTGGGCCAAGGGCTGGCCGGGCTGGAATTTTAGGACCCGTGCCAGACCAGAGCCAGCGGCAGGCCAAGGCCGGGCCGGGCCAGGCCAGGTTGCATAAAATAACGGGCCAAGTCGGGTCAGGTCCGGGCCGGGCCAGGTCAGCCCGTGCTGATGACCAGCTCTAATTACTGACCAATATGTAACCGATCCTAGCCCAAATATCATAATCGATGCAATCACCATTAGACCGAACCTGAGAATCATACGCATAAATCTTAAACACAAATTGTTGTGTAAGACGACTCTATCCATAAGACTAGCCCAATACCTAGAAACCCAAATAAATTAGTTAATAAACTTGTAAAAAATTATTTTAGTTTGATAACCTAAAATTTTATATTGATAAATTGTATTTTTAGATTGGTTAGTTTTCATCATAAAATGTCAAGTCGCTAAAATAAAATTAAAATATAACTAAATTTAATTGTTTTCTTTGGGCTTTTCTCTTTTGGGTCAGTCTTATGCTATAAGACGGTCCTATAGGAGAGTTGCTGAATCTTAAATAACCTCAAGAAAGTTACATAGTGAATTAGCAATCTTAAACCGAACCTAATTCCTCATGTATTCCTTATTTCCTCATTCAAACATTAGGTTAATGATAAGTCTCGCTCTGGCACATGATCAAGTCTAGAACCGAGTCATACTACGAGTCATCATGGTCATAAACTCGTCCATACTAATGAACCCATCACCATCCGTATCAACTGCAACCACCATACGCCTGCAATCACCAAGACTACACCTTTCTCCTAGCCTCTTTAACGTCTCATGCAGTTCCTCTGCACTTATCTTCCCATCCTTGTCCATGTCGAATGCCCTAAAAGCGTTCCTGATGTCCATCGCCCTCACTCCGCCTCCATTGTTGTGTAAAGCCATAAATTCCTTGAAGTCAATGTACCCATCTTTGTTCGAATCAGCCACTTGAAATATCTTTCCTGTTAGAACAACATAGTCAAGAATTAGATTGTGATATTAATAGAAACTCCGGTTTGACTGTACTAATCTAGCGCACATGTCAGCTAGCTTAACTGGTAAAGTAGTGAGGGCCTGAGGGGTGTTACTCATGACCCGGGTTCAAATCTCGTCAGCATGACAACAAAAAATTGTACTAATCTACTAGTAGTTATTTTTAACATTACCTACTTCAAGCATGGTACTTCCGGTCTTCCCCATAGCGCGAAGAATGGCCTTATATTCCTCTTGTGAAATCTTTCCATCCTTGTTTTTATCAAATCTATCGAAAACCTGTTTCATTTCATCCGGGCTTGGCTGAAAAACTGGTACGGAACTAGAATATTGCTTGTTACTAAAGGAAAATAACCGCTTTGTGTTCGTTGAAAACATGTTTTTTGACAGGCCATAATGGAAATCAAGAAAGCGTACGCTCGTCATGAGTTCCGAATTGAATGGTGGGCGATTCTGGTTTGGAGTTGAATTTTTGGTAGGAAAGTAATGGCCAAGAAGTCCCTTTATAACAAGTCTGCAGTATAATATTTCGATGCGAAAGTAAGGAGATAAGAACTAAAATACAGGCACCCCATGAATGCACAAAAGTTGATATTCCTTGCTTACTTTTTTTTCCTTAAGAAGTTGAAAGTTACAGGAGATCAGGAATATCAAATTGACAAAAGGTAAAGAAAGATTATTCCCTGAAAAAGTGTGGAGTAAAGAACATATTTTTTCCCTGCATAGTGCAAGAAATTCTTCTGTTACGATATTCGAAAATCTGTGGTTCAAATGACTTGTTATACAGCCACAAAAGTAAAGAAAACTTTGATTGTTCACAAATACTTGTATGTAAGGCGGTTTTACACAAATTTATTGTAAAACAGGATATTTTAGTAACCACCAAGAGGATTGTGTTTGGTTTTGTTTTACAACTATATAGTGTAAAACCGCCTTACACAGGGCTAAATCTTGTTCCGAGCTTGAGAGTTGAGACCCTAGGAAAACAACAACAATCGCTAGTCCATTGCGACTCTAGGATTCAAGTTGAACAAGAAGATACATACCTCAAGGGAAAATAAAGATAGTCTACATGTTCTTCAAAGACAAATATTATTTTGGAAAGAATACGACGACCTTGAGAGGAGGTCGTTGCAAATGTAGTACTAATGATATAAGCTTACGCTGGGTTTAGAGCGTCGTGATACATTTTCTTTATAGAACTACAAAGATAAGTATATATAATTATATATATTCTAAAAAGACAAATATTACGAGTATTAGAGATGTAAAGAATACGACCTTGAGAGGAGGTCGTTGAAAATGTAGTACTACTAATACAAGCTAAAGGATATAATCTGCAACTCAAGTGAAAGCAAAAGATTTGCTTTCTCTTGGCTCAGTCTCAACATTTGTATAAGTTACCAGCATGACTAGTCACTAAACCAAAGGACGGGTTCGTCTGCCAGCTGCTCTTCCACAAGTAAGAGCATTCTTAGGAATCGGGTACTCATCCCTTAGGGATGTCGATGGTGTGTAGACGCGGAGGTAAAATTGTTGTCCTAGGTATTGTCTAGCCCAAAACTCGGTCCTCAGGTTCCACATTCCGACATTGTCTAGCGCTACCCATATTGCTGTCCATGAGTTTGGATACACCTACAGTTTACAAAATCATCAGTTTTTTACCTTTCTGTTATGATTAACAGTCAAATTTAGCAGAACAAGGAATTGGTCATTTCTTGCTAATAAGTTACCTGTGTGGTACTTCGGAAAACTGCATCGCGCAGATTATACTGGCTTCTACTAGCTTCTGACCATGTTCCACCATCCATCCTGTATTGCAGCAGGTAATTTATGGTCAGATAGGGTTTTTTTTCTACTTGATCACTAATTTCTCCGTATATATGGTCAGAGAGAATAATACCGTGTTAAAAGGATGGAATGATACTAAGAAATGTGATTGGTAACACTTACCCAACAACGAAGAAGCTGTAACCATCCAAATGGTAGCTCTGAACAATGTCTTCAGGGTTCTCAAAGACAATCTCAACAAATGATCTGTAGTCTGCACCCATAACAGCAGTGTCTTGGTAGATTCCTCCTCCATATGGAGTGCTAGAGATACTTCCCACTCGGAAAACTCCTCCGATATTAAAATAGTCTGCGAGCTTGAGAGGAGTATCAGCAGGGATAAACGAGACGCTGTTGATGGCATATCTTTGCTTGCCATTCACTTGTCCAGGGGAATTTTGTAGCCTAATCGTCTTGGTTGTGTTGATCATTCCATAATGGTATGACCCTTGGGGGTTAGGCCTCGGACCACTGGCTGAAAGATTGGTCCTGATGGCACGCGCCTGGTTGAGGGACCAGTCGATTTGGATCGTTGGTCCACCAGGGATTGGGCCGGAGGCAGAGCCAGCAGAGTTTGCATATCGAAGGATACCGGTTGTGGTGAGGACAGGGTTAGTAAAACGGGATGAGACCACAACGTAGTAGTCCTGACCAGGTTGGTCGGCTGTCACAAGTACCGAGTACGACTGGCCCACGTGGACATCGAGTGAGGAGAAAGTGGTTTGGAGGGTATGGGTCCCTTCAACTTCCACTAACTGCATCTTGTGACCTTGTATCCGAAAGTTCAGAGAGTTTTGCAGTCCAACATTGGAGATCCTAAGCCTGTATGTCTTCCCTGTTTTAGCAAAAATCATATTTTAGCATATGGTATGGTGAATTGTTTAATTGTCTCCTCCATGAACGCATAATATCGAGCAACTTTGGAGAAAACAGACCTTGTTGTACGTTGAAAGTAGCGCCACTTCCACGTCCATTAATTAGGATACCATCTGGAGATGGTAGCTTATGTCCGTTGTCAAGGATTTGTTGCAAATCCTGCAATCCACCAAAGAAATCGTTAGTCGTTGGTGAGACTGTCTCAGAGATGCCATTAATATCAGTCAGATTAAATGCATAAATAGGTGACTATGTGAGCCCATCTCTATTGACATTTTCTGAAAAAGAAACACATCATCAACAGCTACGGTCCTACGGATATCTACTATAGCCTTAAGACAAATGCAATGAGTGTTAGCGCCCATACTCGCATATGTAGGAGCTACAGCAACCTACACTCCTTTATTGTTATTGTAAATGGAGCCATAAGAGCTCTTTTGACGCAGAAGCGGTATCAAACGCAGGTCATGAGTACCGCTAGTTAAAAGACTTTGCCGTAATGCCATCAGTTAACAGTCTAGCCACGTACGAGCTATATCAACCTAAACTTGTCTTTGCCTTATAATGACTTATGTATAAAAAATGGTTGCTGCAAAATTACCGTGTGATTAGATTTGTACCAATCACCAATGAGTACAGTGTAGTCCTCGGCAGGCTGAGGGAATGGGACAGGAATGAGAGGCCGACTTAGGATCCTAATACCTCCGAACCCACCAGCAGCCTTGTGGAAAGCGAGAGATGGGAAGTAGTAGAAGCTACCGATCTGATCTTTGACTTGGAGAATGTAAGTGAAGTTCTTCCCTGGAGGAATAGGGCAAGTTGTTCCATATACACCATCTTCATATGAGTTTCTTCTGTTCTGAACTCCATTCCTAAGGTATGCACCAACACAGTACCAATTTAGCTATGAATGTCCATTTTAACTATGATGGACATTTGAACATATCTCATCAACATTTAGCTATAAATGGAACAGAAATTATGAACCTGAAGACATAATCTGATAAATGAAAATATCTATAATGACATTGGTTTTCGATTATGCGCTTAAACTAAAAAGCGTAATGAAGTAAAAAAAATCTTTCTTAATCAAACTTCAAATGGTTGGGTTGTCAGAGAATCCCCTGATTAAGTGGTTCTAAATAAGGGTTGTCACAGAAAAACTTTGAATGGTCCGAAAGGATGATCAGCCACACTGGAACGGGGCTGAAACACGGGCGAGACTCCTACGGGAGGCAGCAGCGGGGAATTTTCCGCAATAGGCGAAAGCCTAATGGAGCAATGTCGGGTGGAGGTCTAGGACAATCATTCAAAAAGACGGTAATCCAATCTAAATTCGTGAACGGATCGAAACTAATCAAGATAACTAAATAGTCAACTCGAACAAGAAACTAGCAGAATCCAAATAAATCAAAGAAGATAACAATTTATGCAGAACTCCATACTTATAAAAATACACAAAATCTCATTGAAGACGGCACGTATCCGTCACTTTGGAGTGACGGATACCATTTCCTCTCACAAATGACCCAAATAGAGGAGAGAGGGAAGCACATGGGGTGCCCCCATCTTGTCCCCTCTATCCGTTTTGTGAGTGATATTACCCGTCACTTGTTCCGACCCGTCTTCAGCAAGACTAACTGATAAAAATAAAGGATAAAGAGTGATGGCTAACAGTACAGCAATTAGTGCCATAAGAGTGATAAGACCCATAACATTACTAGTTTAGCTCAAGGTTCCATTTCGCGCTTTTAAATGAGAGATAGCAATTAATAACGGAATCCGGGACCATAACTCTAATATTATGTCCACTAGACCACTACCAGTCTACCAGTCCACCACCCTTTTCATTGAAACGCAAAATACTTCAATAACTCAGATTATCATCACTATATAACCGAAATTGTCCATAAATAGTAGCGGAAAAAAATATATCCACAGTTAGTCTTTGAATTTAATTCAATTTTATAATTTATGTTTTTAACTTGACATAAGGCATTTCGTTAATTTTAATATTGAAAAAATATATAAAAAAGTAACTTATAAATTTTCCAGATAAAAAATAAATAAAAATTCAAGGTCTGCGACGGTGTAAAATGACACTACTTTCTTGCATATAACGTAGCCATATTCATCAAGTATATAATATAATCTTTTGTTAATCTTTTATTCCTTTCCGTAATTACTTGTTTGAGCTGCAGTTTTACAGTCCACAGTTCAAAGTAGGCAGACAGCTGAAAAGCAGATTAAATAACAACTGCAGTGGAGAATCTACTGATCATAACAGCTGGTAAAAGATTAAAAGGTGCCATTAAATTCAAAAAAAAAGAGACACGAAAAGCCAAGACATTTGGATCCAAAACCCAGATCTCAAAAATCAATACTTTAATACTTTTATGTCATATTGTCATGTTTAATATTTGTAATAGTACTTACTAATCATAGTAATTAGCACTATGTAATGTGTACAAAATCACGTGTAAACCGTAGACGACAATCAATTAAAAATCAATAAATTCCTAAACAAAACATATTTTTGACAGACTAAAAAACAACATTCTTGAATTTCTAACAAATCCTCCTTTTTTTTATTAGTTCGATCAATGTATATCGTCACTAGATCGCTACATGACAATGTAATTTAAATAACTTAAAAACTTTTTTAAAGACGTATTTCAAGTCCTAGAGTACATTTCAATGTGACATTATAATCAACCTCGGATTTAGGAAATCCAATAAAATACTACTAAAATCTAAATAAGACGGAAAAGAGAAGATCGGTAGCAAAACTCGTTAACCAAACAAGAAACTCTCTTTGTCTGACACTAACTAATACAGCTCAAAAACAGACCACACATTCATACACACATCTATTAAATAATTTTTTAAACAAGAATCTCTCTTTGTCTGAACTCTGACGTAATTTTTTTACACTTGTACTACCACTGAAAGTTAATTTACACTTGTACTACTTCATTAACAGCAGCAGTAAAGTAATCAATCAAGTAAATGGGTAACTAGAGAAAATTACCAGGAGAGAAGGAAAGGAACATCAAGACTGTTGTAAACATTGATTATAAGATTGTCATTAGTTACCGAGTGAATATCTGGTCCGGGAAATTGCCCATTAATTAAAATACCCTGCACATTACAAAAAAAAACCCGCTTATATAAAATTATCACAAAACCAATTCTCATATAAGACGATCTCAACACGACACGATCTCGTAATAAAATTGAGACCACTAACAGATATAACTAATTAGTTATGACATTATTGTCTTTACTATAGGATAAAATGCTAAATGAGTCCACTACACTTAAATGGGTTGATCTCATTTAACATATACTTAAAAGCGGCCGACACAGCTTAAACTTTTGGTTGAGACATTATCGACTATAACCACTAGACTAAAACTTGGTCGAGAGAAAGATGGGCAAACCTGTTGAGGAGTACCAAGAGGCCAAATAGTGCCATAAGTGACATTCCAGTCAAAGAATCTATAAGGATCTTCAGCAACGACAATGGAGAAATAAAATACTAGGCATAAAAATGCCTGCATTATTCTTTCACTCATTATTTTTTATTTTTTTTATGAAGTTCAAAAAATGAAAGAATGAGTAAAATGGGGGTGTGTTTTTTGTGTGATATAGTGTATGGATTTATGAAATGTGGGGTATGAATTTTGAATATATTTATGTGGTATGAGAAAATAAGTGCGGTACAGAGAAGAGACAGAGGAGAGAAGAAGAGGGAGTGATTGGAGGGAAAATGGTGAGGGAGTGTAGTAAGTTGGTTTGAGAGTGTAGAGGCCCCCAACACAAATTAATAGAGAATGACAAAATGTGCTTAATTTGAAATGTGCCTTGTAATATCATGCAACTATTCAACATTCAACAAGTTGTTTCGAGGAAGAAGAAAAATAAATACTCCCAAGAAAATTAATACTACAAGTTGATAGTTATAGACTTATAGTACATAATCCTAAGGGATATGGTTGTGATCTTTTTGGGGAGATTATTTTTGTGAGGTAGATTTAATAGCAAATTCATGTTTCACAAAAAAAAAAAAAAATTCTCTTCAACAAATAAGATGGAGTTTCATGATTATTTTATGGTTAAATGTAGTCACAATAGTTCATCTACTGTTATAGCTTATGATAACTTATTTTTCAAAAGCCGACTTAAAACCCCGTCTTATTGTTTTAGACGAACAGCTAGTCTTGCTATAGACGGATATGACTTAAAACCCCGTCTTATTGTTTTAGACGAACAACTAGTCTTGCTATAGACGGATATATCCGTCTATAAATTTAAAACGAGTCAAATAAATAACGAAAGTGCGTCATCACTAGTTTCTTTATAGACGGATATATCCGTCTTATAATAAAACGGTCAAATAAACTTGAAAGTTGTGACATTTTTGGCCCCAACCACCCCAATTGTTGCTTGTCCTGTTAGGAATGTGATATTATATTTGGCCCGTCTTTAGTTATAGACGAATATGTGCCGTCTATAATGAGAGTTTGTGTTAATGTTTAGGTGAGTTTTGTTCTCTCTTTTATAAAGTATACGTGAACTATTGAGTCATATTCTTTTGAATTTGAAACTAATCGATCTGACGAATCGAATCAACTTATAGGATCTGAATCGAATCGAACTTATAGGATCTGAATCGAATCAATCGAACTTATAGGATCTGAATCGAATGAACTTATAGAATCTGAATCAATCGAACTTATAGGATCTGAACTAAACTTATAGGAATCAAACTCGGAATCAACTTATAGGATCTGAAGTGAACTTAAATTAAGTGAGGTATAGGATCGAATCAACTTATAGAATCTGAATCAATCAATCAATCGAATCGAACTTATAGAATCTAAAGTAAACTTAAATTAAGTGACTTTAAGTCCAAAAGAACAGGGTCTGAGTAAGATAGATGAATTATTATTATGCTAATTTGAAGGAGCAAAATGCAAGCAACTCCTTTTGTCCAACTATTTGGAATCTCTTACTATACGTTAAAAATTGGATAAAATAGAAGGAAAGAAATCCAATAGTCTATAATACTCCCGAAAAAGCATTGTCAAAATAGTTAAAGAATACAGACTACTTACATCTAAGACCCTGTTCTTAACAGGACTTAAAGTCACTTAATTTAAGTTTACTTCAGATCCTATAAGTTAAGTTAAATTCAGTTTAGATCCTATAAGTTCAGTTCAGTTTAGATCCTATAAGTTGATTCGATTCGATTCAGATCCTATAAGTTGATTCGATCCTATACTCACTTAATTTAAGTTACTTCAGATCCTATAAAGTTGATTCGATTGATTCATTGAGATCCTATAAGTTGATTCGATCCTATAAGTTGATTGATTCGATTCGAGATTCTATAAGTTGATTCAGATTCCTAATCCTATAAGTTGATTCGATTCGATTCGAATCCTATAAGTTGATTCGATTCGGATCAGATTAGTTTCAGTCCAAAAAAACAAGGCCTAAGTAGTAAAAATGGATACGATCAATATGTTATCCTCTTTATCCAGAGACATCTTCCTTACTATTATATAGTCGAATATTGTTCTATATCAGTAAAAATTAAGATGACAGATAAGTAGTTAGTGAAGTGTTCATCCTTTTATGAATTATTAAGTTTAAGTTGAAATCTCGCTCAATCTATGCTTGTTGAGACACTGATCGAATTCATGTAAAGTCGAACTTATCATTAACCGGAAAAAAGCAAATAACGTCTACACATTAAGGTGTAAAAATGGAAAATGAGTTTACTAAAACTAGAACAAATCCTCTATATACTAAATGAATAGGAAAAATTCAAAGTTTTCCCGCCTAAAATATTTCCCATATTTTGATATAATCTCTTATTTTCTTTCCTATTTCAAATATAGTTCCCTATTTAAGATTTGATTTTAGGTTTTTAATGATAAAAATTTCGTTCTCGATACAATAAGTTGTACCTAAAAGATATGCTATTAAAAAAGTTATAAAACAATATCATTAAATCTGTGTAAAAATTTTTTTTTCATTAAGAGCATGTGCATCAGTGGGATTTTAGTTCCCCAAATGCTACCTCTCTCCTAATATGGGGAGCCCCATGAATGCTTCTAGTGTCCCAAAAATTGGGGTTGCTCACTATATAGGGTAGGTTCCCATATTCAAAAGCCATGCATGTGAACACATAATTACGTATTTTAATTATCGAATATTGTAGTCGAAAATTTATGGTGGGCCATGAAAAGGTAGAAAAAATGACTTTGGGGAACCCCATTGATGTAGGGTGTAATTGTGAAATGGAGAGGGCAGATTAAATAATTAGTGAAAAATGATGTGGAAAAGAGAGAGAAGATATGGGGCACCCCATGAGTGCCCATGCTCTAAAAGACACATTTCATGTTATGAGTATTACTTTTTTTTTTTCTCTCAAATCAAAATACAATGATGAAAAACGTTAAAAAATAATGAATTGTCAATTTACACTCTATAAATATAATATACTAAAAGGTAAAATTCTATAAACACTGTGCATTCATTGCACGGGGCCTATACTAGTTCATGTCTAAATGAATAACACAACATAGTTGAAGCAATTGAATCAGAAATGACTCAACATAGTCTTAACGAGATCACCAATCAACAGAATAATTACTCCGTATTATCCAAAAGCATTCCATTAACAGAAAAAAGAGGACAAAAAAAAGGGAAAGTAGGAAAAAAAGGTGTCGGTGAAGTCTGGGTGGGGGCTACTAAGAACCGTGTTTGGTTTGTTGGTTAGCGATATCTCACATGTGACTGTCTGTGTCTCTGCTAAATGAGGAGACTACGTAGTAGTTAAGCAGTGAGACTGTTAAACATGGAAATATAATTAAATGACTAATTTGGTCTTGCTTGTTAATTATGTCGTTGACCATTGAAAATTTTTGGCCTGAATTGCTCTGAAAATAAGGTGTTTTGGTATTTCAGATGTACACTATACAAATGACGCAGATAGGATTGCTCATTCAGTCATTCCATAGATTCAACCACTTAGTGTGTGAGATCGGAAACTTAATAGGATTGCTCATTCCATTGCAAAAGCTGCTATGGACTGATCATGACTATTATTTTTTAAAAAAAAAGAAAAAAGTGTGAGATCAAATACAAATTAAGCTCCAATAGCTTTTAACCAAAGTCTCGAGTGTATGGTTAAATCGCCCTTGAGAGCATAGTCATATTACTCTCCAAGTCATAAAAAACATTAAAGAAGATTCTTTATTGGAGAGGGCAACATAAAAAACCCTTCAAATTTCAACCAAGTTTTAATCACTAAATTCCACCATTACGAGCAAAAATGTTCACTTCTAATTACATACTACCTATTATCATATGCATTGCATAGCAAAACTCCTAATTCCTAAATCCTAATCTATGGTTTTAAAGTTTTCACTTTAATACTCTGAAGCTTAGTCTATACGAGTATATTCTTTCTTTCAGGACCTATGTAGATCATCAATTAGCCTTTGAAGGTACAAGGTTTCACTAATCTTAACATTTGGGCTAAGTTCTCATTGTCGGCCTATGCATTAAGAGGTCCTTGACTCTTTGCCAATTCAAAATTATCAAGAAACTATGCTTTCACTTTCACATATGAATAGAGGGGTCCCAAACCGTAGCGTAATTGGCGGCTTCACTATTACAAGAAAATCAAGATACACTCAAATCTGTAGAGGGAGGAGAGACTTGACAATTACAAGAAAATCAAGCTATGAGTGTTTTAAGCTGGCTTGTCGAGCCCTTGGAATAATTTTTGTTAAGTAGAGCTTGACCGAATCCAAGCCGATCTCAAGCTAAGTTAAGACCCAGATCAGAAGCTCCTAATACTCTCCGGCATGTGTCATATTTTTTGCTTTTTGGAGAGAATAACTAAAAGCTTTTGCTTTCCTATATGGTGGCTATATGGAATACTTATTACATAGCAAATGACCACAATACCCCCACAATCCACCTGCTCTTCTACCCAAGACCCAACCCACCCTACACTAAGGCTTAACCCAAACCCACTGCACTCACGACCCACCCAAAAGACCACCGCACCCAAGCCCTAACAACAACCAACCCCACTTCACAAGAAATACAAAGTGTGAATGAGAAAGTCTTGGGTACACGGACGTACCATTTCAACGTACACCCTACCAGTGAGAACAATAATTAGGCTTCTAATTGGTAAGAGTATACGATAAGCTTGTACACATGATATACCTGAGAATTTCAAAAGTGCGAATCCAATATATAAACTTGATCTATGGAATGGACTAAAATCCTAGTGAAGAAATGCTACCATCTCAAAATTCCGTACTCTTCGCTCTCTTATTATGAATCGTCAACATTTTGAAAAAACCCGTCATATATGATTTAGCCATTCCATATTTCCATCCAACTAATACGAAATGTATCACAATCAAATATCACGAACTCGGAATGCACAATCTCACAAATCTTGCAACACTGTAGACCTGAAATCTCATTCAAAACATTCCTCAAGTAGCAAAGTTAATAAACTCATTTCTTTCCTTTACTAAAAAGGGAAGGCAAAATCTATTTTCTTCGTTAGAAACAATTCCAAAGAATGCAAATAGAAGCGAAACAACAAGCACAAAAGCAGTGAGAAGCACAAGATTAAATCTAAGACTGGGAAAAACTTTACTCCATTGTAGCTTGCTCTTTTCCCTCTCCCACTTAATATCCCCAAAAGATAACTTAAGCCCAGGTTCCCCCATTGTTACCTCACTTCCGACCAAAATCGAGTTGTTTACTCCCTGAATATTATTGCTTATGTAGATATTCATGCCACAACATTCTGGTACTTCTTTCATACTGCTATGAGTTACGCTCATCACTGCACCTACGTTGCTTCCATCTACGTTGACCCGATCAAAGGTGGCACGACTACCCTCTCCTCCAGTCATGAGCTGGTGCACTAACCCCAGTAGTTTGGCACTAGTTTCAGAACTCCCTTCTTTAGAGTTGATGGAGCTCTTCATGTTTTTTTTTGGTGCCACCTTAAGACTTTTGTGCCTCCTTAAAAATAATCTAGATCTGATTTCTATTTTCCTTCTAGCACAAGTAAAACCTAGATTCCCTAGGAATAACTTCAAAAAGACACAAACTTTGATGCATAGCTTGTTCAATGTAGTGAGCTGTAAGTTTCAAAGCGATGTCTAGATGTCGTAAACTAATGATAAGACTCGTAACTAAGAGTCTCTGAAGAGGAACTCTAGGGTGGATGGCAAACAAATATGTGGAGATCAGAGAAGAACACTCTTTATAAGACTTTTTTATGTTTTCAGATATAATAAAGAGTAAAGACCATATAACATTTAGTTCATCTCTCGGAGAACTCGAGTTCAAGGGCCTAGGAAGGTAGTGGTTACAGCCACAAGTACTTAAAACCCAACAAAGTACCTAAGTTTTGTAAATGAACATAGTTATCCTAAGGAGAAGCAGATATTAGACACTGTGGACACATTATGTCTCTGTTATTGAAAAAGACGAAAACAAAATAACTACTCCCGTTGTGCAATGTCAAAATCAAATTGAAACAAAATAGCTAATGCTTTGAAAATGGAATGGAGTTACCCTAAGAAGCAGATTTCTCACATTGTGGACATGATATCTTTCCGTTGTTGAAAAAAATGAAAAAAAGTATTTCTGTTATTCAATGGCAAGATCAAAAGAAACGCGTGGGTCATTAAACTCTCGATTCCAAAAGTTCCGGTTTGCCATGTTTATACAAGCATCTACGCATCAGTAAGACAACAGGAACGACAAAGAAAAATGGAAAAATCGGTACAACAAAAATTGAAAAGAGATTACCTTTCAAAGCAGGGTTCCGAGCAGTCGTCGGTCGTCACTTTCAGCATAGCCATTCTGGAGCCTTTAGAAACACTGCTCTATCCTTTGATCCTCTGTTTTTTATCTATAGGCCTGCCAATTCAGTCTATCACATAATTCACATTTTCAATGGCTAATAATACATGCTAATATTAGGTGGGAAAACAAGAATGATGTACAAATCATTATCAGAAGCGATATCGACACAGAACAAGGTTGTCAGTCCATGTAAAGTGTTACGCTAGTGAACACACATCACTGAGTATGACCCTACTAAGATCAACATCAAATCAAAACACCCAGCCTTTGTGAGACCCGAGCAGAAGTATCCCTTGTAGCCAGATGGAACCAGAATTACCAGATGAATACGTGAAAAGCGGGCAAGTCTTACTAGAATCTCCAGAATCAGGATGCCAATAGCCAAGTGAGAGGATAAGCATTAAAGTATTTATCACTCAGTCCACCGAATCCAACAACAAACATTACCTAGTGCCTCAAGGGCTCCGGGGTCCCACAACGATGCCGGAGATTAGCCAGTGATAGGAAGAAGCATACATAAGCAAAAAGTGAGGGTACAAGCTCTGAGCATCTATCATCCAAGTAAAGGATGTTACAAACGTAGGAGGCGTTGTTATAAGGTAAGACAGTAAGAGCCATAGCGTGCTAAAATCATAATGCGAACAACAAGATCCTTGATGTTTTGAATCAACCTGATTCTCCTTCTCTAAGGGTGTATTTGGATAGCAAAAGTGGAGGGAAAGGGAGGGGAGGAGGAGGAGGGAAGAGAAAGGGAGGTAAGGGAAGGGGAGGGCAAATGGGGTGTGGGTGTATGGATACAATTTCCTTCCAAATCTTGCCTATTGTGGAGAGATTTTGATTTGCCTTGGAGGAGGGAAAATGAATCTCTCCAAATTTCCCGCCCTCCATTTCCCTCCACCCTTATCTGCTTTCCAAACAAGGGATTTTATATCCTCTACTCTCCCTCCCTTTCTTTTACCTCCCAACCCCTCAATCCACACACCCTAAGGGTGTGTTTGGATAGCAAAAGTGGAGGGAAAGGGAGGGGAGGGGAAAAGAGGGAAGGGAAAGGGAGAGAAGGGAAGGGGAGGGGGAATGGGGTGTGGGTGTTTGGATACAATTTCCTCCAAATTTTGCCTATTGTGGAGAGATTTTGATTAGGCTTGAGGAGAGAAATTGGATCCCTTCAAATCTCCCCCCCTCCATTTCCCTCCACCCTCATTTGCTATCCAAATGAGGGATTTTAAATCCCCTACTCTCCCTCCCTTTCTTTTCCCTCCAAATCACTCAATTCAAACACACTAAGTAATATCTACTCTTTTTTAAACCAGTTCAGTGAGTAGTGAATACTATTCTGGTTGTGGTAACACTTACACAGTCCTACACCACTCGGTAACACCCCAGCCCCTCGTTGAGAACCCAATCTACACCATTCATAAATGATCAAATGATAGCTTACAATAATTGCAAATGATCAAATGACCCATTAATAAACGCTTCACTTTCTACAGTCAACTATACCCTCAAGGCCTCAAAACATGAAGCCATCTAAATATCTAATTACGAAGCGGTGTGTTCAACCAGTGTATACTACACTTGTTTCCTTCAAGTAGAATGATAAAAAAAAGTCAACACTCCAACTCCAGCTTCACTTTTGATATCTCAATTTGATCAGTGCAACTTTAACCAACAAACCAAAAAAACCCTATAACTTAGCTAAGCTACTTTAGGAACAACTGAACATTCAACACCCTGAGTTATGTAATTTCATAAAACAAGAAGTATAAACTCTAAGAATGTAACATAAGAAAACGAGCTTTATTATAATCTCGCAAATAACTACACCAATCTAAGTTTTCATCATCATATACTATAGCTAAATCTAGCTCTCTACAATCAACCTAAAGTTGCACACTGCAAAATTTCTATTCAAACATGATAGCATAAGGTATCATCATCAACCCATTACAATACTCAAAGTTGAAGTGTTAAAACACTGCGAGATTGCAAATCAAATAGACAATTACTAAAAAACGCTGCCTCAGTTTCGCTTCTCTAGCTCTCTACAATCAACTCTAAAGTTACAGTAGATGGTGTTGCACCAATGGCAACATGCAACATCATATACTGTAAGTAAAGTAAATCTAGCTCTCTACAATCAACTCTTAAGTTAAGTGGTGCACAATTCAATTCAAACATAACATAAGTTATAATCATCAGCTCACTACCAAACTCAGAGTTAAACACTGCGACGTTGCAATTCAAATAGACAATAACAGAAGTCATCAATCATACGGAACATGGCAAAAGAAACAAACTTTTAAATCAGAAACTAGCATTTATACTGCAATATTGTCAATAGAAACACCGAGTAGTATCATTAAACCTACAGCTTTCTGTCATTTCTGCAAAATGCACAAAATTACCCCACATTATCTATTCTAAACCCTAAATCACTACATCATTGCCACAAAATTAGCAATCAATCACAACATTATCTCCTCATCACACTCATTATAACTCTTAACATAAGTATAATAAATCAAAATCAACATAACAAAAGAAGTAAACTTGCATAAATCATAAACTCGAATTTATTTCGCCAAATTCTCCGCAAAAAAAAACAGAGTAATCTCATTAAGACAACATTCTCGCAATTCCACAAAATGCACAAAACCTACACCAAATTATCCGCCCTAAACCCTAAATATCACATCATCATCATTTCCATCAGCAATCAAATCGCCAAAACAACGAAAAACTAAAATCAATTGTCATTATTATCGCCGAAGAGAATGCGAAGACGAGCAGCGAAGACACCAGAAGAATCAAGCGAAGCTTCGTGAAGAAGACTAGACTTGATATGCGCCAATCTTTCGACAAGAGAACGGTGTTCATCTTCGAGATCGGCGGCGTCTTGTTGAAGGTCATGAATGCGATACTTTTGACCTAATGATCGGCAACTGAGAAGAAGGATTCCAGTCATGGCGAAGAATTGGACGAAGCTGTGCTTTCTTTTCATGGCGTTTCTGAAGAAGCTCGGTGTTCGTTTTTCGGTGGTGGCGGTAGGGTTTGGTTGCGGTAGAGACGCCATTGTTGGTGGTAGTTGAAGGTCGGATGCAGGTGTGATTACTGATTAGTAGAGTTGGATAAATTACGAGTTGACGACCATAGGGGACATAGAGGGAGTAGGAAAGATTGGGAACCTAACCCGAGTGCTGGAAACTGGAACCGAACTAGAAGCCGATTAAAATTTCGGATAGATTTGTGAGAGACGGTAGGGCCCAGTTTTTTTGGACTGAAATTGTCTGAACTGAACTGCACTTAATGGAGTTGAACTGAACTAATCTAAACTGGAAAAAAAAGAAGATAATAATAATAATATTACCAATAATAATAATAAATATTATAACAATATTATTCATTATTATTATTATTATTATTATTATTATTATTAATATATTAATATAATATAATAATAATCTAATAATATATATATAAAAAATAGTAATATAATAATAAATATAGTAATAATAATATATTAGTAATATAAATGATAACATTATTAATAATAATATAATATTAAATAATACAATATATTAATTATAATAACCAAAAAATAAATACGGTAAGTATAATATAATATAAATATTATAAATAATTTTAACAATTAATATAAATAATAATAATAATAATAATAATAAATATTAATACTTTATACTACTAATATTTCCATTAATCATAATAATATAATAATAAATAAATATATTAAATATAAATAAAATAATAAAAACAATAGTAATATAATAAATATATATTAATATAATAATAAAAATATTAAATAGATTAATATAATTATAATAATGATAACAATAAGAATATAAAATAAGAATAGTAGTATTAATGTTGAACTAAACTGAACTGAGCTGACCTGAACTGAACTGAACTGAATAGAGCTGAACTGAACTGAACTGAGCTTATAAGAACTGAAATTAAGTCCAAAAGAACATGGTCTAGGTCTCATGAGAGACCGTCTCTCACCTTTTTAAGTAATTTTTTTTTTCTTTTTTTAAAATCCCGGGTACTAATTTATACTATCACTCAAATCTTCGGGCGCAGCAACAACAACGTTTTGTGGGATATCGTCCATCCATACTCTTCTACTCCACCTATTATTATCCATGTTAACACAAAATTTGTTTTTACTTTTTAGTAATCCTTTTATCGTTATTGATCTTGGCTTAAAATGCTCATTTCATTGGCAGTGATTATTTTTAGTGAGTGACAATTTTTAGTGAGCATAAATTGATTGAAATTCAAATAACCAAACTTAGTAATGATCCAAGTAGATCTTGCTGAATAATGACTATGGGCATTAATGATTTAAGATTGACACTAATTGAATACCGGTTAAGCTTGGTTTAACAAAATCAAATAAACCATTTTCAACCGTAAAAATTCTCTACCTTTTTCAGGTAATTATATGATTGGTTTGTTTTAGGATTCCATGTTTTTCTTCCCTTTATATTAGGGATGACAAAAGGTAGGCATGCCACTACTTGAGTAGGGTCCTATACCACATCCGTTCCCGTATTCTCATGACATCCAAATCTGGCCCATAACCAAATCGAGACCAGTTTGGTGTTTTATATGACATTACTACCTTGTCAAAATCGGGCTTGATGCTTTTGTGCCGAAAGGTAGAATTCAGTGGTTTTAACCCTGATTAGTGAAAATCGGTTTTGGTGAATTTTATATACCTAAAACGAATCAGTATTTCGATTTCGATCCATTTTATTATTTCGGCTCACTGGACGGAACCGACGGTTCGGCCATACAAGACTTTAGAAGCCCATTAGTGATCATGTCCAGTATAGACGACCAACACAAGCAATTTATATTACCAATCGGTCATCCCCATTTCTTGTCGACCATTTACTTCGCAAGCACAAAGTGTTGTGGAAACAATGAAGAACAATAATAATCCCGCAATTTCCTCAAATCTGCGGCAGATTTCAGAAACTTCATCAAACATTCTGAGGAGTCTATTGATCGAATACGAAAGAGGAGGGGAGGGGGGTGAATTGAGTATTAAAAACGATGACCGCTTTTTCGAAATATATGATATAAATTAATTACTTGATTTTATTGATTAAAATCAACTAATTAAATCATGAACAATAAATGCAAAATCGAAATAACAATAATAAAGAGAGAGAGAAAGAGAGACACACAGGATTTTGAAGTGGTTCAGTTTCACAAGTCGAAACCTACGTCCACTATTCTCGATTAATAATTTTTAGTACCTTTCTCCGGATTACAAAAATTATCAATCCACTCGTATAATCAACTATATGATTATAACTCAGATTGAGTATCGCTAAATACTCTAGGTTGCTCTTACGTTAATAAGAAAAATACAACGATAAATACTAATCTCACGTTATGCGAGTGAGTATAATACCTTTGTGTATTTAGTATCCTATAACGATTTTTCTTCGAGTGATTGACAAATTTGATGCGTAATTTTTGTATAAGCAAATTTGGAAAATAAGAATTAAAGCTCAAATGATTTTTGCTTAAAAATATTTTTCTCTCTAAAAGTGTAGATGTGTGTTCTAACTTTTATTGTTGAATGAATGAGAGTATTTATAGTAGAGTGAATTAGGGTTTGGAATGTTCTGGAATTAGGGCATATGAATATTCTGGAAGAATAAATCCTAACAACTTGATGAACAAGTAAGAAGCAAAAGGAAGGAGGAGTTTGGCCTCCCTAGGGTTTCGGCCACCCTAGGGTTTCGGCCTCCCTAGGGTTCGGCCCACCTAGGGTTCGGCCACTAGGGTTTGGCCGACCTCTAGGACTCCTTCGGTCCACTTCTTGCTTCTATAGCCCGCAACAAATCGAGATAGAATTTAGTTAAAGCCCTAGGTTGCATGACTATATAAATATCGTGTTACAAACCAATAGTTTATTTAACTTAAATTCTAATTAATTAATTCCAACTAAAATAAATACTCTCTTATTTTTATAAACCATTAAAAATATATTTTCCAAAAATTAACGCATCATTTTTGTCTAGCAATGAAGTTATGTCTATTAGGTCATAACTTCACTAACCTTTAAATCAAACAAAGTAAAACCATTACCGAATGACGACCTATACTATCTAATCTTCAGTAGATCTTCAGTAAACGAATCGTCTCTTCACAAGTCTCTCATCTTGAGTCTCGTGGTTGATTTCCAATCTTGATCTAGCTTGAAAAATCTCGCTTGAAAACATCGATCAAGTATATTTGAAGTTGTACCTTCTTGGTCCAAACTTCAAGCTTGCGTCTTTGTAATTATTCCTTTCTAAATTAAAACTTAAGCACACAATTACACGCATATGTTTATATATTAAGTCCACATACAAATCATTACTGTCATTATCAAAACAATTAATAAGGACTAAAGGTCCAATAAATTCCCCCTTTTTGATGATGACAAGTCTCCTATGATTTGTGTCTAAGTCTAGTTCCTCCTCAACATAATACTTCCCAAATTATAGAACAGTTGAGCGTAGAAACTAATGATCTCTTCAAAGTTATAACTATAGAACGCCATGAGAGAATTAACGTTGAGACGGTCGCAAATCATAAAAACAAATATTCCCCCTCTTGGCATCATTGAAAAGATAAGAACAAACATAAAACGACCAGAATAATATATTATGAGACAAGAATTAATCAGAAAAACATATTATATTAAACGCAATCTAGTTCTTAATTAGCATAATAATATTATAAACTTGCAATCACAAAAGGAATAATGCGGAATTGAAAAAGCTAATATCCATAAGAATGGATTTTTATTGTGAGCAAAGGAATTAAAAAGATAAGGCTAGGTTGAATGGATTAGGGCAAGATGATCAAGGGTAGCGTGGGCTTGGCGGGTTGGACCTAGGACGAGTTCGGTATTCCAAGTCCTCGAGTCGCGCATGACAATGGTCTAGGAGTGCAGCTTGGGCAGTTAATCGAGTATCGAAGTTACCAATCCTCAAAGTCATAGCTTTAACTGCTTCATATATAGTTTGCATTTCAGACCTCATCTCCTTCCCAGATTGTAAAAGCTCATCACCAAACTTAACCAAACCAGCCATACCTTCCTTTATTTGAGTAGACTCGGAGTGAGTTCGTACGACGGCCTTAAAAACACTGTCGAGTCGTGTATCAAACCGTGACAACACGGTGTTTATACGAGCCGAGCTCACTTCACTTGGTCCACTAGTATCAACTCTCCTTTCCTTTTTAATTAGATCAAACAACTCTCCTAATTTCTTGTCTTGCTCATTAATTCTTCCAAGAATAGAAGAGAAATTCGATTCCATCTTAGAATCCAACATCTCAAAGCTCACATGGCTTTTTCCTTCTTTTTCTCCTTTTGTCTCAAAACCTAATTCGTTGCCATTAATAACGAGCTTCATATAAGATAGATAAAGATCGCTCATCTCGTCATTAGTGATAACTCCATAACTATGCTTCCCAATTACTCCTTTCTTCTCTAAAATTCGTGAGATCCAATTCCCATAAGGCAAACTTAAAGTAGAAGCTAAATCATCCATCTTAGCCGTTACACTAGCTTGTATAATTTTATGAAACACAAGCAAGGGTAGACTAACCTTTTCTCCTTCAAGCCAAGCCTTCATAATAATCATCTCATGAGCCCCGAATTTATCTCTACCTTCTTTTTGAGGAACAATGGTATTCCAAAGAAAGTTCAAAAAGAACCTCAATGTTGGCGACAACTTCAGATTAAGATAGTCTCGGACGGTTGCATCTTGTTTGAAATACCGTTTCACTATCAACCTTTTTTCAGGTAACATACTACCCCATTCTACGCTTGGATTGATTTCGATTCCTCCTCCAGGAACTCGAGCCAAGTCGCAGAAATCACCAGGTGAGACTTTTATGGAAGTCTCATTGACCACAGCAAACAAATTTCCTTCCTTAAGATGAACAGAAGCATAAAATTGATATACCTCAATAGGAAAGACATGACCACTTACAGCAACAATATTTTCCCATCCTTGATCCTTGAGAAAATTTCTGAAAAACCCAAGTGCTTTATATTTCTTTAACCAATCAATCGAATATACTCGTCCTGCGTGAATGCGATATTGAGCAACTTGATTGACATCTCTTCGTTCTACTTGAGTTAATCTAAGATTATTCAGTCCGTTATTGGTGTAATCATCCATATGCTGTGCGTAAAGAATACGTGAAGAACCATCTTGAAGTTTATAGTTTTCAGTCTTTGAACTTACCTCAATTTCCGAAACCAACTTTCCCTTACCCTTAAACAATTTTCGTCGCTTTGTGAGGTTGGCGGGTTGGTCGACGGCGGACCGTGGGGAGCGAGGGGTGTCGGCCGGTGAGGTGGAGCGGGTTCTTGGCGGTGATTGGCTTACCTTCTTTCTAATAACAACATGTTTCTTGGATTGAAAACGGGTTGTAGGTTGATTAGTCATTATTACAATTGAAGATAGTAGTAAAGGTAATTAGGGTTTAGATGATTAGAATTGATGAGAATTATGGAGAGATTAAAGGAGTATATATAGCATAAGGAATTTGAGTTTAGGTAAGAATATGATTCCTTAAAAGATACAGAATAATACCAATTTCCTTATTTCTTTAATGCCTTTTTTTTTCGGCATCTTTCCTTTTTTTTTTTTTCTCGTGCCTTTTTTTTTTCTCACGGCACTTTCCCTTTTTTTTTTCGTGCGTTTTTTTTTCTTCGCACTTTCCCTTTTTTTTTTTTTGCATTATCTCCTATTAGATGTAAGATTAGGAAGGAATCTTTTGTATTTGGAGTTTAGGCAGGATTTGTGTAGGAATATGATAAGATAGAAATATCTTTATTATATTAAGGCAGTTTATTGTAGATTTTGTCGATTTTTGTAAGGAAATGTGATTATGCAGAATATAAAATACTACCATACACATAAGCAAGATATAACACGTAAAATAAATATTATTTAACATAATTAAACTTGCAACAAAAATATACGGACACAATCGTACAATCTTATCTTCCTAGCCAGTCATTTAGGTTCCCAGACATAATTATGACGGATTTAATTATCACTAATTAAACCAATCTCAAGTCTCAATAACTCAAAGCGTTTTCTAGCTAATGCCTTAGTCAAGATATCAGCCCATTGCCTTTCAGTACTACAAAATTCAAGTGAAATATTGCCTTTCTCTACATGATCTCGTAGGAAATGGTGTCGAATATCTATATGTTTGGTCCTCGAGTGCTGGGCAGGGTTCTTAGAAATTACTATAGCACTCGTATTGTCACACATAAAAGGCATACGACCTACATTTATACCATAATCACATAGTTGTTGCTTTAACCAAAGTAATTGAGAACATACTAGTCCCGCAGATACATACTCGGCTTCAGCAGTAGACATTGCAACTGAATTTTGTTTCTTCGATCCCCATGTGATAATACAAGGTCCAACAAATGTTGCATACCCAGAAGTGCTTTTCCTATCTAAGGAACATCCTGCATAATCTGCATCTGAATATCCTACTAGATCGAAATTACACTCAAGTGGATACCATAAGTATAAATTAGATGTACCAATTAAATATCTCAAGATACGTTTAACTGCAATCATATGTGATTCTTTAGGGCACGATTGAAATCGCGCACAGACACATACGCTAAACATTATATCAGGACGACTTGCAGTTAAATATAAAAGTGAACCAATCATACCTCGATATGTAGTCTCATCGACACACATACCATGTTCATCTATAGTCATCTTCTTTTCAGGTACCATAGGTGTATCGTATGATTTTACATTTTCCATACCGAACTTTCGGATTAGTTCCTTGATATATTTCTGTTGGTGTATCTTTATACCATCCTTTGTTTGTTGAATTTGTAAGCCTAGAAAGTACTTCAGTTCTCCCATCATGCTCATTTCAAACTCAGAAGTCATTAGATCAGAAAAATACTTGCACAATTTTTCATTAGTAGAACCGAATATAATATCGTCTACATAAATTTGCACAACAAGTAAATTAGAACCCTCGGATTTTAGGAACAGGGTTTTATCGACAGATCCTCTTGTAAAATTATTTTGTAACAAGAACTTGGATAATCTGTCATACCATGCCCTTGGAGCTTGTTTCAAATCATATAAAGCTTTGTCTAATTTATAAACGTGGTTTTGAAACTTGCTATCTAAAAATCCGGGAGGTTGTTCTACATAGACTTCTTCCTCCAAATAACCATTAAGAAATGCTGTCTTAACGTCCATTTGGAACAGTTTCATTCCTTTATGAGCAGCAAAGGCAATAATGAGACGTATAGCCTCAAGTCTCGCTACAGGTGCAAAGGTCTCGTCATAATCGATCCCTTCCTGTTGATTGTAGCCTTGGACAACTAGTCGTGCCTTGTTTCTTGTAATAAGTCCTGTATCGTCCAATTTGTTTCTAAACACCCATCTTGTACCAATAACAGTTCGATCACTAGGTCGTGGCACTAAGTGCCATACCTTATTTGTGACACCCTTCAAAAAATAGCGTTATCTAATTACTTAAATGCGTAAATTCTACGGAAAAACTGGTAGGATATGTTTGTAAATGGTTCAACTAGACCAAATCCTGCAATTTCAAAAAAATTTCTAACTAAACCATTCACAACCAATCCAACATTCCCAATAGACGGGTGCCAAAACCTGCAATTGCTACAATCTAACTTACTTAACACCGCTAAAGGTAAGAAAATACATAATGATACAACCCAAAATGGAAAAGGAGACATATGTCCCTTCAAATTATATACAAACCAAAAGTTAAAAGGTTATTTACATAACCAAAAGATAAAAGGTTTCTACAAAAGAAAACCAAACTAGGTCCAAGGTTCCTTGCTCACTAGCTCGTCTGTGACCCCAACTAAGCATCAACAACCTGTCAATCGCATTTTATACAAACACGAAAGCCACAATTCAGTGGGGAGTAACTTCGAGTCCTCCCAGCCACGAATCGTCAAAATTAATGTAACATGTAATGTAACATGTAAACAATACTATAAACGATGAAATTTTCATATAATCTAACCTATGACCCCTAAACTGACCAAACTAAACTATCATGTGAATCATATAATTCAAATAGTAATCCAAACTTTATCAATCAGAACCGGCTTACATCTTACCTATTACGATTTCATAAAATCACCATACAAGAAAGGGCAATATATCAAAGACAGGCATAAGTTCTTAGTACGGTCAATAGTCACTTTGTAACTCGAGTCTATACCACGAGGTAGGGAAGGTAATCGAACCGGTATCTTGGCTCAGCGGTTAATATTAATAAAACATGGCCAAGAGACAACACAACCCTAGCCTAAAATCACAAGAGACCTAGACATGCGGATACACACCACCGCACCCAAGACCCACAACTTTTTTTAAAACAAAGTGAAGTGAGTACCCTAAGGAGTCCACCAAAGGGTTGGCTAGTACTTAAGCTGACCACTTACTATCAAAATAAGTAACTGAGGTCATGCCCCAACTTGGATAAACATCCACTAGTCAGGAACACAAAGGCTATCAAGCAGTGAACATATACTCGTCAAAGACTATAAAGACCTATCTATGATGAAGGCCGAAATACTCACCTAGGACCTAGTCCCAGCTAGTCCCAGCTTGAATACTTTAGCCCACACCACCCAAGACTCACCACACAAGTCAAGTAAGACACCCACTTAACCTTAAGAGGGCAAAAAGTCCAACTACCAACATAAATTCTAACCTTCTATCATGTGAAAGGCTATATAAATGTCTATTCAGCAGATAAACCAACAGTTCCTCAATAAGTATTCGATGCTGATTACCAATTCTAACAATATTAACAATATTAAAGGCTTTAGGGGAAATCTAGGGCCATTACTACAAAATAAGAAGCTATTTAAATTCAACTAACTAAATAAGAAGCTATATAAATTCAACTAACTACACATGTGAAATAGAGATATAATAAATGGCCTAAAGCAAGAAAAAGGCCGATTATCTAATTCATTCAACCGAATTTTTACCCGCAACCCCACCTGCGATGTGCGGGTCAAATTGCGGCTGACCAATCACTCAATTAACTGACATCGCATCAGTCAAAGGGACTAAGGCTCAGTTTTCGGCACAATCAACAAAACATTACATTTATCGCTATAAAATTCATTTTGTAAACTATCCTAACATGTGATAACTATTAATATAAGCATAGTTTTACCATTGACATAATTTTTATTACTAATATGATTCAATTCCTAAAGTGTACTCATACTAACTATGTCATTAATAAACCCGAAATGACAAATTTTGCATGGAAGACCGCGAAACAAGCAACGGACTGACCCGGGCCATCCGTGGGCTAGCCGTGGGCCTGCTGCCGCCACCCATACTCCTCTCTTTTTTTCCGTTTTTCTTCATTTTAACTCGTTTTAAGCATAATCTAATGGTTCCCATATCATTTCCATACTATTATGATAATTTAAGCTAACAATTGACATGCATGCAACCATTCTAAACATGTGAAAATTACTACACCAACAAAAATTACAAAACATACAAAAACAACATAGCTTGTGACGATAATTCGTCGAGTAACTCGAAATATGTTACCTTAAGCTAGAAAAAGAGCGATTAGCACCTCAAAAACCCAAACCCTAACAACAACTAGCCGCTATCCTCTACAATATACGAGTCCCCGAACTCGTCCTCCAATTCTTCACCTAAATAAACAATAAAAACACAAAAATTAAGCATATATACCGAAATTCCGAAATTTCATCTTAAAACAACTTCAAGAAAACTGAAATTAAATTATACCAAGTTGTAGATCTCGTCGAGGGGATTCCGGAAAGGTAAATTACGCGAAAAACCGATAAGAAACGAGGGAGTTGTGTCGATTTTAGCTTGGAATTTAATAAAAATGGAGTTTTTGGTCTTTTAGAATAAGGAAGAAGATGAAGGAGGAATGAAAATCAGAAAAAAAAGAAAAGAAAGGGGGAAGGGGGCTGGTCCGCGGGAAAGGGAAGAGGAAAGGAGAAGAGCGGAATTTTTAGTCGGGATTTTTACGAGTCGGGTTTGACTTGTTTCAATAATAATTAAATCCGTAAGTCAAATGCAAATTCCGTCAAGACCAAAGTTTTTAAACACGAGATTACAATAAAATTGAGTATTCATACTACCATTTCCAAATTCGTTTACCTAACGTTCAAAAATATTGTCATTTTCCCCCCGATACGCCCTTATTTCGAAATAAAAAGTTTTACACGGTTTAAACTATTTTTAAACATTTCAAAACTATCAAAATAAATACTTTTCTTCAAAATATAATAAAATTATATTTCTTTGAATTATTTTTACTTTAAATACTTAAATATCACTTTTATTTGATTAATAAATTATTTCTGAAATGTATTAACAGTCCGAAATTACGGGGCGTTACAATCACCCCTCCTTTTAAAAAGTTTCGTCCTCGAAACTTAGAAGGAGAAATTTTAGTATACAACATCTTAATAATATAATTATAAGAAAATATAGGTATCTTTTCAATGAAACGGTGATACTCTCGTTGATCAGACAAGAATATCCACATTCATATCAAGATATAAAAATATCTCTACACCAATAAATGAGAAAACCCATTATTGGGACGTCTCCAACAACGAGATTTAACACTCATTAATGTTAAAACCATTAAAAATCATAAAAGCATTTTCAAAATTTTAGTTTAAAGTTCTATAATAAGAACAATAATCAAAAGAGCTGTATGAATTTCATGAGGTAAGAATTGAAGTCGAACCTAAATGGGTGTCAAAGATGGAGTTTCATAGGTTACCAACATCAAACTTATGAGAGGAGATAAAACATTAAGTCTCTCTCAACTCAAGAACTCTCAAGAGTCAACTAATACTAAATCACCAATTCATTATGGTCATCAACATCCCAAGGAGTATTTTTTTTTTTTTCAAATTTGACATCCTAAAACGTGCTTACCACAAAATTCCCAAGAAACAAGGTCTTAATTGTAACAACACCTTATCGCCTCAGAGTTCCCAAAACCATAAATTGAAACTATGTTCTTTAACCTAACGATTTGTGTTAACCATACCATTACCCTTTTCTATTTTTGGTTTTGTATATAATTTGAAGGGACATATGTCTCCCTTTTCTATACTCAAGAACTCTCAAGAGTCAACTAATACTAAATCACCAATTCATTATGGTCATCAACATCCCAAGGAGTTTTTTTTTTTTTTTTTTCAAATTTGACATCCTAAAACGTACTTACCACAAAATTCCCAAGAAACAAGGTCTTAATTGTAACAACACCTTATCGCCTCAGAGTTCCCAAAACCATAAATTGAAACTATGTTCTTTAACCTAACGATTTGTGATAACCATACCATTACCCTTTTCTATTTTTGGTTTGTATATAATTTGAAGGGACATATGTCTCCCTTTTCTATTTTTGGTTTGTATCATTCTATTTTCTTATTTAGCTATGGCATGTAAGTAGTTCATTAGCATTGCAGGTTTTGGCACCCGCCTCTTGGGAATGTTGGAAATGTTGTGATTGGTTTAGAAAAGTTTTTGAAATTACAGGTTTTTGGCTAGTTGAACCAATTACAAACATATCCTACTATAAGAATAGCCAAAAACTAGGTCCAAGGTTCCTTGCTCACTAGCTCGTCTGTGACCCCCAACAAAGCATCAACAACCTGTCAATCGCATTTTATACAAACACGAAAGCCACAATTCAGTGGGGAGTAACTTCGAGTCCTCCCAGCCACGAATCGTCTAAATTAATGTAACATGTAATGTAACATGTAAACAATTTGATAAACCATTTACTTATCATGTATTCTAACCAATGACCCCTAAACTGACCAAACTAAACTATCATGTGAATCATATAACAAATAGTAATCCAAACTTTATCAATCAGAATCCGCTTACATCTCACCTATTACAGTTCATAAAATCACCATACAAGAAAGGGCAATATATCAAAGACAGGCATAAGTTCTTAGCACGGTCAATAGTCACTTTGTAACTCGAG
The DNA here is from genome assembly GCF_048544455.1 of Silene latifolia. Classification (NCBI taxonomy): domain Eukaryota; kingdom Viridiplantae; phylum Streptophyta; class Magnoliopsida; order Caryophyllales; family Caryophyllaceae; genus Silene; species Silene latifolia. The sequence continues at coordinate 22,009,286 of NC_133531.1, read as the reverse complement.
TCTATACCACGAGATAGGGAAGGTAATCGAACCAGTATCTTGGCTCAGCGGTTAATATTAATAAAACATGGCCAAGAGACAACACAACCCTAGCCTAAAATCTGCGCAGACCTAGACATGCGGATACACACCACCGCACCCAAGACCCACAATTTTTCTAAAACAAAGTGAGTACCCTAAGGAGTCCACCAAAGGGTTGGCTAGTACTTAAGCTGACCATTTACTATCAAAATAAGTAACTGAGGTCATGCCCCAACTTGGATATAAATCCACTAGTCAGGAACACAAAGGCTATCAAGCAGTGAACATATACTCGTCAAAGACTATAAAGACCTATCTATGATGAAGGCCGAAATACTCACCTAGGACCTAGTCTCAGCTAGTCCCAGCTTGAATACTTTAGCCCACACCACACAAGACTCACCACACAAGTCAAGTAAGACACCCACTTAACCATAAGAGGGCAAAGAGTCCTACTTACCAACATAAATTCTAACATTCTATCATGTGAAAGGCTATATAAATGTCTATTCAGCATAAAATCCAACAGTATCCTCAATAATTATTAAATACCAAATTTCAATTCTAACAATATTAACCATATTAAAGGTTTCAGGGAATCTAGGGCCGTTTCCACAATATAAGAAGCTACTTAAATCAACTAATTACACATGTGAGATAAAAATATAATGAATGGCCTAAAACAAGAAAAAGGCCGACTATCTAATTCATTCAAAATTTCATCCAACCGAATTTTTACCCGCAACCCCAGCCCTGCGACAGGTACGGGTTAAATTGCGGCTGACCAATCACTCAATTGACTGACATCGAATCAGTCAAAGGGATTAAGGCTCAGTTTTCGGCACAATCATCAAAACATGGCAATTATTGCTATAAAATTTACCTTGAGCCTAATCATTACAATTTCATCTTATAAACTATCCTAACATGTGATAACTATCAATATAAGCTAAATTTTACCAACCTCATTATCTATACTACTAACATTATTCATTTTAAGCCATTTTATTACCATTTCATTTTATAACCTATACTAACACATGCTAACTACCAATATAAGAATAATTTCTACTACTAGTATGGTTCAATTTAAAAGTGTACCCATATGTGACTTATACAACTCTAACATTAATTAACCCGAAATGACCAATATTGTACGAAAAACCGCGAAACAAGCACGGACCAACCCGGGCCAACCCCAAGGCCGGTCGTGGGTCGCCGTGGACTCTCATTTCTTGGCCGTCACCCCTACACCACCATTTTTCCATGTTTGTTTAGTAAAAGACCGTCTGAACACTAATTAATCGTTCCCAATTCAACTTTGTTAATTTAAACTAACAAAAGGCATAAATTAAACATGCATGCAACAAATTTTACATGTGAAAACTACTATTCAAACAAAAATCACCAAACATACAAAAACAACAAAGATTGTGACGATAATTCGTCGAGTAACTCGAAATATGTTACCTTAAGCTAGAAAATGAGCAATTAGCACCTCAAAACTGAAACCCTAACAACAACTAGCCGCTGTCCTCTACAATATACGAGTCCCCGAACTCGTCCTTCAATTCTTCACCTAAATAAACAATTAAAACACAATAATAAGTACCTAAAACCGAATTTCCGAAAATTCATCTTAAAACAACTTAATAAAAACTGAAATTAGAATATACTAAGTTGTAGATCTCGGCGAGGGGATTCCGGAAAGGTAAATTATGCAAAAATCCGATAAGAAACGAAGAAATTATGGCCAAAACAGCTTGAATTTTTGTTGAAATTTGTTTGGTTTTGGTTTTAGAGGATGAAGATGACTTAAGAACAAAAAAATCAGAAAAAAGAAAGAAAAGGGGAAGGGGGTGCCGCGTAAGGGAGAAAGGAAAGGAGGAAAGGAAGGTGCGGGATTTTTAGTCGGAATTTTACGAGTCGGTTTTTGCTCGTTTCGATAATAATTAAAACCGTAAGTCAATTGCAAATTCCGACAAGACTAAAGTTCTTAAACACGAGATTACAAGAAAATTGAGTATTCATACGACCCATTTCCAAAATCGTTTACCCAACGTTCAAAAGAATTGTCATTTTCCCCCCCCGATATGCCCTTATTTCGAAATAAAAGATTTTACACGGTTTAAACTATTTTTAAACATCTCGAAACTATCAAAACAAATACTTTACCTTAAAATATAATAAAATTATATTTCTTTGAATTATTTTTACTTTAAATACATTAATATTAAATTTAACTTGATTAATTAATTATTTTCGAAATATATTAACGGTCCAAATTACGGGCGTTACAAATCACCCTCCTTTTAAAAAGTTTCGCCCTCGAAACTTAGAAGGAGAAATTATAGTTATAAGAAAATATAGGTATCTTTTCAATGAAACGGTGATACTCTCGTTGATCAGACAAGAACATCCACATTCATATCAAGACATAAAAATATTTCTACACCAATAAATGAGAAAACCCATTATTGGGACGTTTTCAACAACGAGATTTAACATTCACTAATGTTAAAATCATTGAAAATCATAAAAGCATTTTCAAACTTTTAGTTTAAAATTCTATAGTAAGAATACTATCTTTACTAATTATGATTATACAAGGCTTAGTAACTCGGAAAAATAATAAGAAAAGGAATCATTACACAAAACGAGAAATAGTTTAGGTATCCAATTGAACACTAGGGTTGAAAGAGAGTGAGAAATCATTTTCAAATGTTATTGAAAGAGGTCAATTTGTAGATTTAACTCCAAATTAAGGAAAAATGAACCAAAAGTTTACTCAAACTATATAGAATCTATGTAAGATGGAAAACAACTCGGGGACGAGAAGTGCAAGTCGCGATAGGGAACTCACACCCAACAGACAAGAAGGAATTAAACTCTTAAAGGTGGAACTTTTGGATGAAGTCAATAAAGATGTCAACGAACAAGACGCTTTACTCAAAAGGTCAAATGAGTTCCATAAAGGCGAACACAATGGAACAAGCCAGAATAGCAAGAATGACAATTGTCAGAGATCGGAATTAGGAAGATCGGTACATCGAGAAAGGTTCACTCAATTTTCCAACAATATTCCAATTCCAATAGAAAGATTCCTCAAAGGATTAAATATAAGGTTGATATATACAAAACCAAAGTAGAAAAGGTTTACTAAAAGAATAGCCAAACTAGGTCCAAGGTTCCTTGCTCACTAGCTCGTCTGTGACCCCAACTAAGCATCAACAACCTGTCAATCGCATTTTATACAAACACGAAAGCCACAATTCAGTGGGGAGTAACTTCGAGTCCTCCCAGCCACGAATCGTCAAAATTAATATAACATGTAGTAAAACATGTAAACAATAATTAAACAATGTAATTATCATGTAATCTAACCTATGACCCCAAAACTGACCAAACTAAACTATCATGTGAATCACATAATTCAAATAGTAATCCAAACTTTATCAATCAGAACCTAAACACATCTCACCTATTACAGTTCATAAAATCACCATACAAGAAAGGGCAATATATCAAAGACAGGCATAAGTTCTTAGTACGGTCAATAGTCACTTTGTAACTCGAGTCTATACCACGAGGTAGGGAAGGTAATCGAACCGGTATCTTGGCTCAGCGGTTAATATTAATAAAACATGGCCAAGAGACAACACAACCCTAGCCTAAAATCTGCGCAGACCTAGACATGCGGATACACACCACCGCACCCAAGACCCACAATTTTTCTAAAACAAAGTGAGTACCCTAAGGAGTCCACCAAAGGGTTGGCTAGTACTTAAGCTGACCCCTTACTATCAAAATAAGTAACTGAGGTCATGCCCCAACTTGGATATAAATCCACTAGTCAGGAACACAAAGGCTATCAAGCAGTGAACATATACTCGTCAAAGACTATAAAGACCTATCTATGATGAAGGCCGAAATACTCACCTAGGACCTAGTCCCAGCTAGTCCCAGCTAGTCCCAGCTTGAATACTTCAAGTCTATACTACGAGGTAGGGAAGGTAATCGAACCGGTATCTTGGCTCAGCGGTTAATATTAATAAAACATGGCCAAGAGACAACACAACCCTAGCCTAAAATCTGCGCAGACCTAGACATGCGGATACACACCACCACACCCAAGACCCACAACTTTTTTTAAAACAAAGTGAAGTGAGTACCCTAAGGAGTCCACCAAAGGGTTGGCTAGTACTTAAGCTGACCCCTTACTATCAAAATAAGTAACTGAGGTCATGCCCCAACTTGGATAAACATCCACTAGTCAGGAACACAAAGGCTATCAAGCAGTGAACATATACTCGTCAAAGACTATAAAGACCTATCTATGATGAAGGCCGAAGTACTCACCTAGGACCTAGTCCCAGCTAGTCCCAGCTTGAATACTTTAGCCCACACCACACAAGACTCACCACACAAGTCAAGTAAGACACCCACTTAACCATAAGAGGGCAAACAGTCCTACTTACCAATATAAATTCTAACATTTTATCATGTGAAAGGCTATATAATTGTCTATTCAAATACAAATCCAACAAAGTGTCCTCAATAAGAATTCAATACTAACTTCCAATTCTAGCAATTTTAACAATATTAAAGGCTTTAGGGAATCTAGGGCCATTACTACAAAATAAGAAGCTATTTAAATTCAACTAACTAAATAAGAAGCTATTTAAATTCAACTAACTACACATGTGAAATAGAGATATAGTAAATGGCCTAAAACAAGAAAAAGGCCGATTATCTAATTCATTCAACCGAATTTTTACCCGCAACCCCAGTAGTGCGACAGTGCGGTCAAATTAAGTGACCAATCACTCAATTAATCGACATCGCATCGGTCAAAGGGACTAAGGCTCGATTTTAGACAATCAACAAAACATTGCAATTTATCGCTATAAAATTCATTTTGAGCCTATTAATTACAAATTCATTTTGTAAACTATCCTAACATGTGATAACTATTAATATAAGCATAGTTTTACCATTAACATAATTTTTATTACTTATATGATTCAATTCCTAAAGTGTACTCATACTAACTATGTCATTAATAACCCTTAAATGACAAATTTTGCATGGAAAACCGCGAAACAAGCAACGGACCGACCGACGGCCAACCGTGGCTAGCCGTGGGCTCCTTGCAGACCTGCCGGCCTGCTGCCCGCCCCCCTACACCACCATTTTTTCCATTTTTATATAGTAAAAGACCGTCTGAACATTAATTAATCGTTCCCAATTCAACTTTGTTAATTTCAACTAACAAATGAATTTGTGTGGTGAATTGATTTTGGCTCTTAGAACCAATTGAGTTGAGGAATACCTACCATTGTGGAGTCCTTGTTAGTCCTATGATTTGTTAGACTTTTGAGGCTTTGTTGAGCACCTTAGTGATGTAACTTTATCATGTCGATCATAAGCTTTGATGAGTGTTTGGTAAGCGGTAACCCTTTCATTATGCCACTTCTGTTCTCCTTTCTTTCTCTTTAACGTTCGTAGAACCCTGTTCTTATGCCAAAGTTTACGTATCTTCTTCTTGTCCGAGATATCTTCTTAACTCGAATACCTCTTATTTTTGGGTGATTGTAACGCCCCGTAATTTCGGACTGTTAATTTATTGCGTTCGAATTGTTGAAGCTCATCTTGCATAGCGGTTATCCAATCAGGTTCAGCAAGATCTTCTTTAATATTGGTAGGTTCAATAGTTGATAGAAACGAGAAGAACGAGCAGAAATTATTCAAGGACCTTCTAGTTTTAATGCCTTGCTCTAGATCCCCTAGGATTTTGTCCAAAGGGTGGGAGCTTTGATGTTTCCATTTTTTGAGAACTCTAGGCTCATTATCATTTGATGGACTAGCATCATCTCCAGACGAAGAATCATGATTTGTTCCCCCTGAGTTGGACTCGGGATTTTCTTCAGAAGCATCACTAACTTCATTAGAAATATCATGATCTGGATCGGAAGTTACAACATCATTAGGTATAACTTCAAGATCTCTTTCTTTATCTAAGGAAGGGTCGATAGTATCATTAACTATGGACTCATCACTTCTCTTAGGATTGTTTGCAGAATTTTCTAGTTCATCATTGATACCTTGAATATCTTTATCTTCATTTAAGGGCTCATTTCTTGCTAGAAAGAAATCGGGCTCATCTGGATCCTCTTCTTCCTGTTCAACTTTATCATACACATTATCTTCGTCAAAGAGAACATGAACACTTTCTTCTATGCGCAAGGTTCTTTTATTGAACACTTTGTAAGCTTTACTATGATCCGAATATCCCAGAAAAACAGCTTCATCACTTCGGGGGTCAAATTTTCCTAAATTTTCTTTTCCATTATTGTGAACAAAGCATTTGCTCCCGAAGCAACGGAGATGTGATATATTGGGTTTTCTCCCTCTTAAAAGTTCATAGGGAGTCTTTTTCAAAATAGGTCGGATCATAGCTCTATTATGCACATAGCATGCGGTACTAACGGCACGCTTCCGCCCGAAAGCTTCTAGGAAGGCCACTACACAAAAGCATAGTACGAGCCATATCCTCTAGGGTTCGATTCATACGTTCCACGACACCATTTTGTTGTGGGGTACGTGGTGCGGAGAAGTTATGCCCCACGCCATTTTCCCTACAATATTCTATAAATAATTGATTATCAAATTCCGTGCCGTAATCCGTCCGAATCGAAATAAGCTTATTATCATATCTATTTTGGGCAAGCTTCATTAATACCACAAATTCATCGAAAGTTTCATCTTTAGAGGAAAGAAAGATTGGCCAGACATACCTTGAGTAATCATCGACTAGAACAAATACATACTTTGATCCACCACGGCTTCTAACTCTCATAGGTCCACATAAATCCATGTGTACCATCTCAAGTGGTCGTTTAGTGCTAACTATTCTCTTAGGTTTAAAAGAGGATCTAACATGTTTTGCAAATGCGGGTACATGAGTCACACATTGTCTCTTGCTCGAATTTAATTGAGGGCAAGCCTTCAACTAAATCCATGGACTTAAGTTTCTTTAAAATAGTTGGACTAATGTGTGCAAACCTCTTGTGCCACAAGCAAGACTCATCTGAAGTTACTTTCATACACGCAAAGGAATTTGTATTGACAACATTTAAGTCAATCATATACACATTCCTCATACGGTGACCCTCAAGTAAAACATTACTAGTACCTTCAATTATGATACGACAAACATCGGTATGAAAAACAACTCTATTTCCTTTGTCACATAATTGAGAAATACTAAGTAAATTATGTTTAAGACCACTTACCAGATATACTTTATCGATTGAATGAGATGTTGAAATTCCAATTCTTCCTACTCCAATAATCATACCCTTCTTGTTATCTCCAAAGGTAACCTTGCCACCAAAGAAGGGCTCTAGTGAAATAAAAAGATTTCTGTCTCCTGTCATGTGTCTCGAGCATCCACTGTCGAGATACCATAGATTATTTTCTTTCACTTCTACCTGCAAATGAATCAAATACAACTTTTAGGTACCCAAGCTAGGTTGGGTCCTTTATGGTTAGTAATTCTATATATTTGATCCTTTCTAACCCATACTTGTCTTATTATTCTTTTGGCTTTAACATTGGGTTTTCTTGGTCTTTGTCTAACAATCGGAACATAAGGTACTCTAGGTTTTGTTCTATCGAAAGTAGCTTTAGGTCTAGTACCTTCATGAGACGCTTTAGGTTTAGGGTTATGAACTTTAGGCTTGAATGTATGCTTTCGATTCTCATTTATTTTGTTTGATTTGAAGGAACAGATGAGTAATCAAAAGCCATATCATAAGTCCATCTAAACTCATTATTGCGTTCTTCATTGTCGTTAAGTTCATCTATAGTAGAGACATCATCTTCCACTATGAAATCACAAGTCTTAACAGTTTCAACATTCTTTTTCTTATCCCAAGCAAATTTGACACAATTGACTTGTATATGTCCAGTAGAGCCACAGTAATTGCAAATCAAGTATTCTGGAAGATTAACGTATTTTCTTTTTCTGAAATCATTTTCAGAAGTATTAGATTTGCATTTATCATGGTCTCTACGACTATAGCATTCATGACCAAGTCCCATCTTCATGTTATTCTCGTTGTTCGATAAGGAAGTTTAAAACCTTTGTGCTTCCTTCCCACTTATCATGAACTTTTCGTGCATGTAAAAGTAATTCTTTCAAGGATTCAATTTCTTTTTCACATTTTGAATGATCTACACTTGAATCCTTGGAAGAGTTACCTTTCTCAAAGTCTTCACGAAATTTATCAAAACGTTCATTCAAGACACGTTTCTCAATTTCATGTTGTTCCTTAAGTTTGGACAGACTTTTACTAGCTTCTTCTAATTGCTTAGAGAGAAATACAATTTCTCTCTTGTGTTCGGAAACCACACTATCTTTGCCATTAAGCTCATCTTTTAAAATCTCATTGACTTTCTTCAACTCAGAAGTTATAGCATCACTAGCTGTAACTTTAGCTTGAAGATGCTTAATGTTGAGTTTAAGCTCTGAAGTTATGGCATCACTAGCCTTAACTTTTGATTCAAGAGCGTTCTTCTCAGCATTCGTCATGTTTGAAGTTATAGCTGGAGTAGCCATAACTTTAGATTTGAGCTTTTTGGCTTTGGCTTTCGAAGTTGGTTCTCCTCAAAGAATATCTAAAATCTGTTCCTTAAGGTCTTTTAACTCTAGACTTTGTTCATGACAATGATCAAGGGATTGTTCACAACATTTAATTAAATTATCCTTAGAAAGTTTCTTAACACGCTTTTTAAGTTCAAGATAATTTACCTCTTCATCCTCTCGAATCAATCAATTTCCAACAAGACACTTCTCGATTTGAAGCATTGCTTTCATTGTCGCTTTCGGAGAATAGGTCAAGACTGACGCTACTTAGACAAACGTTGGCGCTTTCTTCTTTATCTTGGATTCGCCATCTTCGTGGTCCAAGTCTCCCAACAATATGCCATCTTAACTTGCTTGAATTCTCTCTTTGTTTTGTCACGTTGATTTTTGTCTTTAATTTTCTTCCATGTAGGGCAATCTTTGATCATGTGATCATTATCACCACACTTGAAGCATCCACGATTAGAGAAGGACCCTTTTGACTCAAAAGTTTTCTTGGGAGTTTGCTTTGATTTGTTATTGGTCTTATTTTGATTTTGAAAGAAGGGCTTTTTCTTAAGACGTTTAACAAACAATACAGTTTCATCTTCAATATCTGAAGAATCATCAATCTTGCTAGACTCAGCTTGTAAGGCCATCTTTTTGCTTGTGCCAACTTCCTCCTCATCCTGATTAAGAGTAATCTCGTGAGCCATTAAGGTTCCGAGTAGCTCCTGATAGGATAATGAAGTTAGTTCCTTACATTCTTCTATGACAGATACTTTATGTCTCCATCTCAGACATACTTCGAGTATTTTTCTAGCAATTTCCTCGGAGTCAAAAGTTTTTCCTAAATTCTTTAGCTCATTGATGATGCTAGAAAAGCGAGAGGACATGCTATCAACTGACTCGTTTTGCTCCATGGCAAACAGCTCGTATTTTCGCATTAGTAATGCCATACGTTGCTTTTTGACAACAGTGGTTCCCTCATAGGCTAATTCTAGACCATCCCATATTTCCTTGGCAGATGAACTGGTTGAGAAACGATCGAATTCAGTGGCAATCATACCGTTTTGCAATAAGCTTATTGCTTTTGAATTCTTCTCAGCCTTTTTATAATCCGCCTCAATATAGTCTTCTTCTTTCTTTTCGACGGTAGTGCCATTGGTGGTTGCAAGTAAGATCTTATTCGGACCATTCTTGATAATCAACCAACACTCCCAGTCGTTTCCCTTAATGAAGTGGGTCATCATATTTTTCCATAAATCATAATTCTTCCCATTGAATATAGGACACTTTAGGTGTTTGGAATCCATTTGATAAAAAAAAATAAATGCAGCGAAAAAGACGATAAATAGACTACAAAAAAACGATAAACTCTAGCTGTTAGGCTATCAAGAGCACGAGGCTCTGATACCAATTGAGGAGTCTATTGATCGAATACGAAAGAAGGGGGGGGGGGGGGGGGGAATTGAGTATTAAAAACGATGACCGCTTTTTCGAAATATATGATATAAATTAATTACTTGATTTTATTGATTAAAATCAACTAATTAAATCATGAACAATAAATGCAAAATCGAAATAACAATAATAAAGAGAGAGAGAAAGAGAGACACACAGGATTTTGAAGTGGTTCAGTTTCACAAGTCGAAACCTACGTCCACTATTCTCGATTAATAATTTTTAGTACCTTTCTCCGGATTACAAAAATTATCAATCCACTCGTATAATCAACTATATGATTATAACTCAGATTGAGTATCGCTAAATACTCTAGGTTGCTCTTACGTTAATAAGAAAAATACAACGATAAATACTAATCTCACGTTATGCGAGTGAGTATAATACCTTTGTGTATTTAGTATCCTATAACGATTTTTCTTCGAGTGATTGACAAATTTGATGCGTAATTTTTGTATAAGCAAATTTGGAAAATAAGAATTAAAGCTCAAATGATTTTTGCTTAAAAATATTTTTCTCTCTAAAAGTGTAGATGTGTGTTCTAACTTTTATTGTTGAATGAATGAGAGTATTTATAGTAGAGTGAATTAGGGTTTGGAATGTTCTGGAATTAGGGCATAGGAATATTCTGGAAGAATAAATCCTAACAACTTGATGAACAAGTAAGAAGCAAAAGGAAGGAGGGTTTCGGCCACCCTAGGGTTTCGGCCACCCTAGGGTTCGACCCACCTAGGGTTCGGCCACTAGGGTTTGGCCGGCCTCTAGGGCTCCTTCGGTCCACTTCTTGCTTCTATAGCCCGCAACAAATCGAGATAGAATTTAGTTAAAGCCCTAGGTTGCATGACGATATAAATATCGTGTTACAAACCAATAGTTTATTTAACTTAAATTCTAATTAATTAATTCCAACTAAAATAAATACTCTCTTATTTTTATAAACCATTAAAAATATATTTTCCAAAAATTAACGCATCATTTTTGTCTAGCAATGAAGTTATGTCTATTAGGTCATAACTTCACTAACCTTTAAATCAAACAAAGTAAAACCATTACCGAATGACGACCTATACTATCTAATCTTCAGTAAACGAATCGTCTCTTCACAAGTTTCTCATCTTGAGTCTCGTGGTTGATTTCCAATCTTGATCTAGCTTGAAAAATCTCGCTTGAAAACATCGATCAAGTATATTTGAAGTTGTACCTTCTTGGTCCAAACTTCAAGCTTGCGTCTTTGTAATTATTCCTTTCTAAATTAAAACTTAAGCACACAATTACACGCATATGTTTATATATTAAGTCCACATACAAATCATTACTGTCATTATCAAAACAATTAATAAGGACTAAAGGTCCAACACATTCACCAACAATTCACCACCAATATTTCAGAATCTAAGTACTTACCCCCCGAAGTTTGGACTCTGATTTTGTTATCATTGCCGGCTAAAACCCTATTAAAATTCAGGTGCATATGTAAATCTTGGTGCTCTATTATCGATGACCCTCATTTCATTTACATGCATTATCAACTGTGTAAATCAATTCTGGGAATAATCAGCTATTGGTATCCCTCGAGGGTTTTGGGCGCAATCGAAATAAATGGTGTTTGTTGACAGTTTGTCAGCCTGAAACACTACAAAGCACCAGTCTCATTTTTAGTAAATCTGATTCGTACCGCTACCGTATTGCAAGTAGCTGTAATGGGTTGCTGTTAGTGGTACAACATCGCCCTGATGGTTCTCATATAGAATGGAGATTGTGGAACCCTTGTATTCGCAAATCTTTTCTACTTCCTACTTGCCCACTCCACATTTGTTGGTATTTGTTTGGGTTTGCCACTGATAGTAAGGATTTTAAAGTGGTTGCATTAACATTTGAAAAACGTTCGGGTATACGGCCTAGGAAGATACTTTTTGCAATTTATTCACTCCGTGATCAACTCTGGACTATTAGAAATCTGAACACTACTTCCGTTACTTGTATCAATGTGCTTTATTCTCTGTCAAAAGCTTTGTTCTTTCAAGAGCAGCATACTGGCTTGCAGAAAATGATTACCAAAGGGATGAACCAACTCATCTTGGTTCCTTTGATTTTGAAAAGGAAAATATCGACTTTTGGAATCGCCATTTAGTTTGGACGCCAAATGGCTTCTACAGGTTTCTGTTTCTTCTTGGGGGGTCATTAGCCGTTTTTAGTATTTCCAAGGTAACTTCCAGCATATGGGTGTTAGAACAAGACAATGAAAAGGGGCCGTGGACTCTACGGTTTTCAGGGAAATCAACTTCGGATGCTTATCAATTGTTCTTCGATTGCATTATTCATCATATAAAGTTGTTCTATATTGAGAGTGATGGTGGCTTTTTTGTTTTTGGGGACAAGGCTGATAATATAGCTAGTTGCCAAGTAAAGAAGTTGATAAGTACACCGAGCTTCTATTTTCAACTGGAAGCGTATTCCGAGAGCTTGGTGTTGTCCAAAGGATCCGGAGCCCGTGATTTGAGGGATTTCCCATGAACACCAGAATATTTCTCCTCCGATCACTTGTAAGAATCTATAACGCAGCATGAAAGCAAATTCATAATTCATTCATATAGGAGAAATTGCACATAAAAATTCTACGCATACGACATAAGATAATATAAACTCGTATCAGCAGTTTCGATCCATACAAAGCCAGGGGGATGCCAAGAAAAAAAGCAATATGCTAGGAATAATACAATTTCTCACTAATCAAGTAGCAAGAGCAATGAGAAACAATTGACATATTCAAGATTAGTCGACTAACAGCGAGAGGTTCTTCCCAAAACTAGTGGTAAATCCCTCAAATCCCAGGCTCCGTATCCTTTGGACAACATCAAGCTCTCAGAATACGCTTCCAGATCAAAATAGTAGCTCGGTGTATTCTTCAATTTCTTTACCTGGCAACTAGCTATATTATAAGCCTTGTCCCCGCAAACAAAAAAACCACCATCACTCTCAATATAGAACAACTTTATATGATGAATAATGCAGTCGATGAACAAGTGATACGCATCTGGAGTTGATTTCCCTGAAAACCATAGTGTCCACGACCCCTTTTCATTGTCTTGTTCTAACACCCATATGCTGGAAGTTACTTGAGAAATACTAAAAACGGCTAATGACCCCCCAAGAAGAAACAGAAACCTGTAGAAGCGTGTTTCGTCCAAACTAAATGGCAGTTTCAAAAAGTCGATATTTTCCTTATCAAAATCAAAGGAACCAAGATGAGTTGGTTCATTCCTTTGGTAATCATTTTCTGCAAGCCAGTATGCTGCCCCTCGAAAGAACACCGCTTTTGACAGAGAATAAAGCTCACGCATACTAGTAATGTTCAGATTTTTAACAGTCCATAGTTGATCACGGAGTGAATAAACTGCAAAAAGTATCTTTCTAGGACGTATATCCGAACTATTTTCAAATGCAAACGCAACCACTTTATAATCCTTACAAACAGGGGCAAACCCTAACAAATACCAACAAGTGTCGAGTGGGCAAGTAGGAAGTAGAAACGATTTGCGAATACAAGGATTCCACAATCTCCATTCTATATGAGAACCATGTTGTACCACTAACAGCAACCCATTACAGCTACTTGCAATACGGTAGCGGTACGAATCAGATTTCATAAAAATGAGACCGGTGCTTTGAAGAGTTTCAGGCTGACAAACTGTCAACAAACACCCTTTATCTCGATTGCTCCCCAAACCCTCGAGGGCTACCAATAATTGATTATTCCCAAAATTGATTTTACACAGTTGATAATGCATGTGAATGAAATCGGGGTTATCGATAATGGAGCACCAAGATTTACATACGCACCTGAATTTTAATAGGGTTTTGGCCAACAATGATAACAAAATCAGAGTCCAAACTTCGGGGGGTAAGTACTTAGATTCTGAAAGATTGGTGGTGAATTGTTGGTGAATGTTTGATGAAGTTTCTGAAATCTGTCGCAAATTTGATAAAGTTGTGGGATCCTCACTGCTCTTCATTGTTTCCACAACACTGTGCTTGGCAGTAACAGCAAGAAATTGGGGATGGGCGATTGGTAATAAATTGTTGGTTTTTTTTTATAGGATTATTTCATGGGAATAATCCCACCTATGAGGGCTATGACCCCCTGCAAATAACACTCCGATCTATCAGTAATTCGAATTAAATCCATCTTATTCACTAGTCTTCCCATAACACATTAAGAAGACCGGAAACTTGAACAACCGGTAAGCCTTGTTAATTTTAGGTTAAAATAATGAGAAGTGTGTTCAACACACTTTAAACACACAAAACTGACTCTCTCTCTCCTACGTCTTCATCTCTTTGGTTGTTCATCTTCCAAAAACCCGTCATTCTTAATCTTCATCATCAACTTGTAATTTCTCCATTAATCTTCATCCATCTCATCAATTTACATCTGGTGTTCGTCATCTTCATCCATCTCACCATTGGGATCTTCAGCGGCAATGGAAAAAGTAAGTCTCTCGTTTACTTAAAAATTTCAATTTGATTTTAATTTTAACTGTTTAATCTTGTTATACTATGTGTTTTAGCAGGATTTTCCCTGAAAGGATCCGGCTTGATTATAGATTAATTTGGGTATCTAGCTCAATAAGTTTAGAACAATAATATAAATGAATAATAACAAAGAACTATGTATAAGACGTATTACTTTGGAAAACTAAGTACTGATTTGTGTATATCGATCACTGGATATTCAAGAAGGGATGAGAAGAAAAATATGAATAATAACTATTGAATCATGAATCCCTTTAAAAAATGGCAGATTACAATATTTATAGTTCTCAAAATACTAACGTTGTATTGATCTCAACGTTCCTCTCCATAGTCGGAGTTGTTACCGGATTAATAGGGCACATTCCCTATTAATTCGGTTGACTCGTTCTCCTTTGATTAATCTTTAGCTTTTTCTCCTTTTTGCACGTCTAGGTTCATGGGTGATATAGTCTTATAGTTAGACTTGGTCTTCCTTGAGAATAGGACATGAACATTTATCTTTGTATAACCGTTTTGCTGCTCTTCAGCTTAATCCAGCCTGCTTAGGTGTGCTGCCAGGCTATTCCGTGCTTACCATCAGGCTTCTCTTCCAGGATTTAGTAGCCTGCTTACTATAATATTCTTCAATAGCCAAATTGTAGTTAGACTTGTCCGATCTCTGGTTGCCTCAATCAGCCTAGTAAGGTCAGGCCAGGTTAGAGTCGGACCGAGGCTAAATGGGCTAACAATTGCCCCTTGACATTTTACCCGTGCTGGATCAGGCCAGGGGTGAGATGTCAATTTTACCGGGCTAAACAATAAAGAGAGTTATATTTGCTTAATGACTCTTAGACTTCTAGTTACCGTTAAACACTATAATGGCTAATGATGTCATGCTGACAGTTTTGCATTTTCTAGGGTTTTTGCACCGTTATTCCCCTTCTATAAATACGGTATTTGTGATGAGAATGTTTTTCACCAAATTTCTCCCACTTTCTTTGCTAAATTTTCTCTAAAATTCTCCCCTATTTCCCAGGAACTCCATTCTGCTAACTTTATAAAATAAAATTCATCACAATAAACTAAATAATAAAGGATATGGGAGCCAAAAAGTGTCCTGCACCCCATAAAGCTGCTGCTGAACCTGAACCCAAAGACGTCCAGGAGGAGGAGGTGATTGAAGTTGATCCTCCTGCTCGTGCTATAGCTTTTAAATATCAGGATTCCATTTTTTCCGCTCTTCAATCTCTGGATCCTTACTTTCCTGAAGAAAACCTATTGAAAGCAAATTATGATAGGGTTTTAAGGGAGAAGAAATTAATTCTGATTCGATTTGAAGTATGGATTCACGAGTCTTGTCGATCGAGCTAACTGGGTGTCACCTGGTTGGTTTTGTATTTTCGAATGGGCGTTCAAAGCAGGTTGTAAGTTACCTTTTACTCTTTTAATGATTGATACCATTCGTGCTATGGAAGTATCACCTTTTCAGATTATGCCAATGGTTTGGAAACTTGTTCATTCCATTGAAAATTTATGTGCTAAACACAATCTTGTAATTACTATTAATGATATTAAGGCAATATATCATATGAAAAATCCTGTTAATGGTCGTTTTAATTTGAGAATCAAGTCGAAGATGTCTCCATTAATCACTAACCTGGACTCTGGAGATGATAAAAGCTGGGCAAAGACTTTCCTGTTTATACGGACTGAGAGTCTGGGGCAGGCTTTGATTACCCGAGATATCCCCTCGGAAAGTGGTAGGTTTCTGTCTTTGCTAGTTTGCAATATATATTATGCGAAATTAGGATGTTTTGAGTTTCACCTGTGTATTTTTGATGACTTTTATAGCTCCTGATTAAAACTCTGATCCTCTTGACGAGGAAGCTATTTCCAGGATAGAGGCTTTCCTTGCTATTCCTGAGGAAGAGAGGGCCTGGCCTGCTAGTCTGGGCAGGGATCTATTGCCCCGGTATATGAAGACCAAGCTGAGTGTGGTCAAAGTACCCAAAGGCAAGCCTAGCTCAACTGCTCTTTCATGTACGTCTTCTATATGTCTTTATGTCAATTGTTGTCTTCTTATCGCTTCTCATCTGATATTTATGTATATTCTTTATATATTCAGTATTCAGGTCTTCTGCTAGGTTGGCCGACTTTGGGGAAGATTTAAAGGTCAGGGTGGCTAGAATTGCTTGATCGGTCCAAGAGCCGGGAGGCTAGTGGGAGTGATAAGACGCTTGATATTTTGGTTTCTGATGTCCAGCCTCCCCAAGAACCACCCAGGCTAGTATCGCCAGAGGTCGTTCAGGCTTCTAAAAGGAGGAGGGAAGATGTTATTCCTGAAGAGGAAGGGGGAGAGAAAGAGCCTATTCAGGCTCAACAAATCAGGAGTATCAGACAAGTGTCTGCTAGGATTGACGATATGGACGCTGCCCGGGCACGGATAGATGAATTTTCTGCAAAAATGGGCGGCCAGCTTTTGTCTGCTAATACCCTTGAGTCTTCTACTAAGGTGGTTTCTATCCTGACTTCTCTTGTGACAAAGGCTGCTGAACTTGCTTCTCAAGCTAAGGAGGTTAGTTGTAAAGTGATGTTTTAATTGTTTATGTGCTCTTTGTGTTGCTTTATATTGGGCTGATTAATTTTGTTTCTTGTAGGGATTGGATGTCGGGTTGGCTACTGCTTGTCAGCTCAGGGATGCCCAGGCTAGGGTTTCTAGCCTGGAAGAAAAACTGGATAAGGTTAACCGCGAGCTGCACACATCCAGGGGTAATGAAGTAGTACTTCAATCTCAGCTGGCGACAGCTAGAGAGGCATCCAGGGCTGCTATAGTTTGTGAGGTGGCTGCAAAAAATGTTGAGAAGGTTGTCACGCAAGAGTTGGAGGTCATCAAGGGAGAGCTGGGTGAGAAGCGGTAGGCAATGCGGGATCACCGAGGAAGAATGAAGAGCTTGGTCTTTGAGAAGGAATTAGTGGAGGCGCGGCTTGCGATCTTGCTCGGTACTTCTTTGGGAAAGGCCAGTTGATGCTATGAGGGATCCGGAATCGACCGGGCTAATTGGGATCCTGACCGGGATGAGACAAGATCGGACACTCGGTATCCTGATTTGGCCAACATGGGTCAAGAAGAAGAAGTGGATTCTCCTCCTTCCAAAGAAAAATCTGGTCATCAGGAAATGGTGGATGGTTGTGAGTCGGTTACTGGCTCAAAACCTACTTAGATTTATGTATTTCTTTTTTGTTTTGGCCCATCCAGGGGGGATGTTCCTGGAATGAATATTTAGGTATTTTTTGGCCCATCCAGGGGGGATATCCCTGGAATGGATAATTATTAAGTATGAGGCAAGGCCGGCTATTTTGGATGAATAAATATTTGGTCTTTGTTGGTTCCTTTTTGTGTTTTGATAAGGTACTTTTGTAGTATTGGATGTTTTTACTTTGGATCGGCCGATTATTCGATTGATCGGGCGATTTTGTCTTTGATCTCGCCAGATTCATCGTGTTATGGGTGGGGTTATTGCCTGTCTGGAGGGCTTACGTCCCATGCCTGTCTGGAGGGCTTATAACCCATCTATGTTATACAAGTCAGGAAGAAGTTTTCCAGATTTGTATATTAAGTGGAGCTCAATATTTAAGGCCTGTTTTGCAACTGAAAATTAGGTATCAGTTGGATATTGGCGAGGTGGCCCCCAATCTTTATGATTTGTTTTAAATAAAATGCAGTATGTAAAACAAGTATTGAAGATTCTACTTGGTAAAAGTAAATATGAGAATATTGACAAGTACTTGGGCACATAATTGAAGAAATCATATACGGCATTTATTCATATAATGACAAGTATCATACATTTAGTTTCATATCAGGCCAGGCAAGAAAGGTGAAAATTATACCTGGACTGGGAGATATATTTTATATGTGAAATAGTTTAAGTGTGAAATATTCCAAGCTCTTGGGATCATTTCGCCGTCCAGGGTTTGTAATCTATAAGCTCCCTGGCCGACTATTGAGTCAATCAGGTTGGGGCCAATTTGCCAGCATTCTTTTCTTTTGTGTTTTGGAAGACTTTCCTGAGGACAAGGTCTCCTACCCTGAATACCTTGGCTTTGACAGTCTTGTTGTAGCCTTTTGCAACTCTTTGCTTTGATATCTTTGGCAATCTAATCTTTGTTTGCATCTCTTAGCTCTTCCGTTAAGTCAAGGTTGTCCTCCATTAGAGGTATATTGCTTGTTATTGTGTTCAGGCTGCATCTGGCTGATGGAATGTCGACCTCGGCTGGGATTAATGCTTCACATCCATATACCAAGGAGTATGGGGTTTGACCTGTGGATGTTTTAGGCGTGGTTCTGTCAGCCCAGAGGACCAAGGGGAGCTCTTCAGCCTATCTACCTTTCCTTCTTTCTAGCTTCTTCGTTATGCAGGTGATTATTACTTTGTTCTTTGGATTACACTGGCCGTTAGCTTTTGGATATCCTGGCGTGGAGGTTACAGTTGATGTTCCATTGAGCACGGAAGAAGGTCTGCTGTTCTTTTTCCCACGAATTGTGTGCCATTGTCGCATACTATTTCGGAGGGGATGTCATATCTACATATGATGTTGTGTTTGATGAATGCTATGACATCCTTTTCTTTGACTTGCACGTATGAATCGAAACTTCTATCCACTTGGAGAAGTAATCAGTCATTGCTAGCATGAAAACTTTTGTCCGGGTGCTTGAGGTAGTTTCCCTACTATATCCATGCCCCACTTCATAAATGGCCAGGGTGCAGATATGGAATGTAGTTCCTCAGATGGCTGATGGATATATGGTCCGTGAATCTGGCAAGCTTCACATTTAGAGCTAAATTCCACGCAATCGGCCCTCAAGGTGGGCCAATAATAACCTGTTCTGAGTACCTTGATTGCCAGGCTCCTTCCGCCTTTATGATTTCCACAGTATCCTTCATGGATTTCGATAATATCATCCAGACTTCTTGTGGTTCCAGGCATCCGAGGTGCGGCCCGACTGCGATTTCTTAAAAAGCACGTTGTTAATGATAGTATATGAAGCAGCTTTTATTTTTAGTGCTCTGGCATCTTGCTTATTTAGGGGAAGGATTCCCTGTTGTAGCCCGTCGTAGTAGGGTTTTGTCCAAGAATTGGCAACATAAATTGGGAAACTTTTATCTTGTCTATTTATTGCAGGTTCTAATAAATGTACGATGGGTATTTTGTCGAAGTCAAGGGGACTGAAGTTGGATCCTAGGCCGGCTAGGGCATCGGCCTGGGTATTTAAGTCCCTGGGAATTTGGTCAATATTAAAATTGCGGAATTTTGATTTTAAAATTTGAACAACTTCCAAATAAAGCATCATTTTTGAGTCTTTTGCAGTATATATTCCGTTTACTTGGTTGGAAATAAGAAAGGAATCAGTACGTACCTTTAGGTTTTGCACACCAAGGTCAATACATACCTTTAATCCAGCTATTAGGGCTTCATATTCTGCCTCATTGTTGGTAGCCTCAAATGCACAACTTATAGCTTGTACTATCTTATCCCCCTGTGGCGATTTTAGTACTACCCCCAGGCCTGTGCCTCTCATGTTGGCTGCACCATCGACAAATAGGGTCCATTCTAGGTCCATTTTGGTCGTTTGGTCGAGTTTATTTACTTCTTTTATTAGGTCGGGTTTTAGGGTTGGACTAAAATCAGCCACAAAGTCTATAGTGCTTGTGACTTAATTCTTGTCCTTGGTTCAAATGTTATGTTATATGTGCTTAGGCTGGGTGACCATTTGCACATTCGACCGGACAATTAAGGCTTCCTAAGTACGAGACTTGATAGGAAGATTGTTCGACTATTATAGGGTGGCTTTCAAAGTATGGTCTTAATTTTGTGCAACTCATAATTAAAGCTAAAACATATTTTCAAGTAGGCCATACCTGATCTCTGCGCATCCGATGAGACTTTTACTTACGTAATAGAAAGGGGTGTTGTTGTCCGTCTGCTTCTTTGACCAAGACTGCACTGATTTTAGCTGGGATCGAGTATCTTTGTCGGGGTTCATCTTTGATTTGGTTTTGCCGGAAGGGAGGAGAGGATAGATATATTTTCGAGGCCCTCAAAGGCGGCTTTGATGATCGTAGGTCCATTGAAAGTCTTTGTTCTTCCTTAGCGGACTATAGAATGATTTGCATCTCTCGTGATCTTGAAATGAACCTGTTCAGGGCCGCTATTCTTCCAATCAGCTTTTGTATGTCTTTGACCGTCTTTGGTGGTTCTAGCTCCGGATAGCTTTGATCTGTTGGGGGCTAGCTTCTATTCCTCTTTTTGTCACCATATAGCCCAAGAATTTGCCTGTTGAGACTCCAAAATGGCATTTTTGTGGATTGAGCTTCATATTGAATTTCTCCGGTATTTGGAAGGCTACTTCCGGGTCTTTGACGTGGTCTTCCGCCTTTTTGACTTGACTACCATGTCATCTATGTAGACTTCCATGGTATCTCCTATTTGGTCTTTGAACATCATGTTGACTAGCCTTTGATAGGTTGCACCTGCATTTTTAGTCCAAAGGGCATAGCGGATAACAATATATTCCTCTTTCGGTGATGAAAGTTGTGCTTTCGATCTGCAGGGTGCATCTTTATTTGATTGAATCATTTGAGGCATCCATGAATGTTAACATCTCGTGGCCTGCAATGGCATCCACCATTGCATCGATGTGTGGCAGGGGAAATGGATCTTTTGGGCAGTCTTTGTTTAGGTCGGT
This sequence comes from Silene latifolia, assembly GCF_048544455.1. Lineage (NCBI taxonomy): Eukaryota > Viridiplantae > Streptophyta > Magnoliopsida > Caryophyllales > Caryophyllaceae > Silene > Silene latifolia. Next base: position 21,987,912 of record NC_133531.1, on the reverse strand, counting down.
GTAGTCTACACAGACTCTCCACTTGCCGTTTTTCTTTTGGACGACTACTACATTTGCAAGCCGATCGGGGTACATTACTTCCCGATCATTCCCATGTGTCCGATGGCTTGTCAACTTCTTGGTTGATGATTTCATGCCTCTCTGCGGCAAAATTTTCTTCTCTTTTTCTTTGTACAGGCTTAAATGATTTGTCAATATTCAACTTATGAGTTATAATATCAGCATCTATACCAGTCATATCAAAATGTGACCAAGCAAAAAGGACATTTTAGTTTTGAGAAAGGCGACCAGATCGGGTCAAGACCGAGTCCGGTGCATCGACCCTACATGTACCTTCCCGTCGGGGAACTCGGGTCCAAAATGACCTCTTCTGTTTCCATCCGTGTTTATGCAATATATTCTTCCCTGACAGTGACTTTAATTGCTATGCAGGACTTACGACTTTGAGGGTTTCAAAGCCTGGTGTAGCATTCTGAGCCGTCCTTTGTTCTCCCACGATGGTGGTTATCCCCATTCGGTTGGTATTTTCACACATTGATGGTATGTTGATGGGATTGCTTTGACATTGTGGATCCGTGGTCTGCCCAGGATTACGTTATATGAGGATAGGCAATCCATTACTCCAAATTTTTCATATGAAGCCACGCCTTCCACATAGGTTGGCAGGCTAATTTCTCCCAGGGTGTTCTTTGTTTCTCCGCTGAATCCAACCAGGACGCTGGATTTCTTGATGATCTTTCCTTCATCTATCTTCATAGCTTTGAGGACGTCAAGCATCATCAAATTGATTGAACTGCCTCCGTCTATTAGGATTCTTGATACCTTAACTGTGCCAATTTGCATGGTAATTACCAAGCTGTCATGGTGTAGATCTGATATTCCCTGTAGGTCCGAGTCATCAAAAGTAATAGCAGGCAATGACTTGGACCTAGAAGGGGGCTGAAGTCTAGACTCCCTGGATATTCTTTTGGCAGCCGAGCTGGTCAGACCACAGATTTCTGATCCTCCATTTATGAACTTGACTTCATAGATGGGAGGAGGAGGAGGATCTTTGCCGTTCCCTGAATCTCTCTTGTTTTGTCCTTCATCTTTGTTCTTTGGCTGCTGGATTAAGTCCTTCAAATAGCCTTTCTTTAGGAGATATGCCACCTGTTTCCTGAGTTGGATGCATTCTTCTGTGGTGTGCCCGATGTCCTGATGGAAGTCACACCATCTTGTTGGATCTTTCATGGGGTTGTCGGATTTCTTGGGCCATCTGACCGTATCTCCCAGGCTTTCCAGGCATTTGATTAATCCTGCAGTATTAATAGAGAAGTTATATTCAGGAATAGTTGGAAGGCTAGAAAGGTTACCTTTGTATTCTTGTGCCATGTTGACTTGGATCGTTCGGGCCTGGAATAGGTCTTGATCTGGGGTTGCCTCCTTTACGTAGGAGCTTTTCTGTTAGTGTGACCATAGCCTTGTTTTCCTCCGGATGAGTTTGTTCTGAAGTTGAGATCTTCCTCCAATCCGACATGTTCTAAGGCGATGGATTGAACAGTGGCAAAGGTTGGGCGGCTTTCTTGGTTAAGTCTCGCATAGATGTCACTTGTCAAGCGGGACTCCTTGCACAAGGCTTCTACTGCTGTTTCTTCGTCACACCTGGGAATGGCCACCTTCTCTTTGACAAATCTGGCCAGGAATTCTTTGAGAGATTCTTTAGGGAGTTGTTTTACCCTGAACAGGTTATTGGGTCTCTTGGCCATGTCTCTGCTGCTTGCGAATTGTTGATTGAAGGAATTAATCAGTTCTGCAAAATTCTTGATACTTCCATTTGGGAGATTAATGAACCATTGTAATGCTGCTCCGGTCAGGGTTGTACCAAAGCCTTTACACATGCAGACCTGCCTGAGTTCACTTTGGGTATTGAGGCGATCAACATCTTCTCGTTTGAATATGGCAACGTGATTTTGTGAATCAGAGGTCCCATCATAAGTTCTCATGGATGGGACGGTAAATTTCTTGGGGATATCAATCTTTGCAATTTCATCTGCAAAGGGTGAATCTGCAAAGCTGTCAACTTCTACTTCAGCCACAGGGTCCGGCACTCCAGGTATATTTTCTATTTTGTTGTGGAGTTTTTGGATTTCCTGAAGCATAGCCATCATTATTGCTGCTTCAGTTTTGTTTGTTTCATCATTGGGAATGATTTGGGCACCGGATAATGTATCCTTCTCCGGAGTTCCAAAATTGGAAAAGTCAATGTTTTTGATAATGGATGAGAATGGGGTTCCTGGTTCGAACCTGGTCTTGGAGCCCGAAGCCTGATTTTCCAATTTTTTCCTCAGGCTAGACTCGATTCCTTGACTATTGATTTACTTCTCATTGGGTTGCCTTCTCTTGAATTGCCTCCAATTCTTTGATTTTAGCCAGGGCAGCCGCTAATTGTTGTTCTGGGGTGAGTTCCACCATTTTTGTATGTGAATATTAAATGGAGAATGGTAAAAGGAATTTTTTGATTAAAGAACTAGATGCCCCACGGTGGGCGCCAATTGTTTTAGCAGGATTTTCCCTGAAAGGATCCGGCTTGATTATAGATTAATTTGGGTATCTAGCTCAATAAGTTTAGAACAATAATATAAATGAATAATAACAAAGAACTATGTATAAGACGTATTACTTTGGAAAACTAAGTACTGATTTGTGTATATCACTGGATATTCAAGAAGGGATGAGAAGAAAAATATGAATAATAACTATTGAATCATGAATCCCTTTACAAAATGGCAGATTACAATATTTATAGTTCTCAAAATACTAACGTTGTATTGATCTCAACGTTCCTCTCCATTGTCGGAGTTGTTACCGGATTAATAGGGCACATTCCCTATTAATTCGGTTGACTCGTTCTCCTTTGATTAATCTTTAGCTTTTTCTCCTTTTTGCACGTCTAGGTTCATGGGTGATATAGTCTTATAGTTATACTTGGTCTTCCTTGAGAATAGGACATGAACATTTATCTTTGTATAACCGTTTTGCTGCTCTTCAGCTTAATCCAGCCTGCTTAGGTTTGCTGCCAGGCTATTCCGTGCTTATCATCAGGCTTCTCTTCCAAGATTTAGTAGCCTGCTTACTATAATATTCTTCAATAGCCAAATTGTAGTTAGACTTGTCCGATCTCTGGTTGCCTCAATCAGCCTAGTAAGGTCAGGCTAGGTTAGAGTCAGACCAGGCTAAACTGGGCCTAACACTATGTTTATGCATGTGTTAGTGTAGTATAATTTGGCTGATATACTCTTTTATAATCAAATTTTGGTATTTTTCATCATTCAATTTCAAATGCAATTAATCTTCATAAATCCACATTGTTTATTTCTCTATTAGTAAAATCTAGTATTTCTTCAGTAGTTTTGATTTTTATGTTTATATTGTTAATTTAGGCAAGTCCTTGGGACATTGTTACACTGAAACTGTGGCATGGAGGTTCCATGAGGAAAGGTTAATTATATCTGGTTTATGGCAGTAGGTCTTTTAGGACTGTGGGTGTGGACCCTGATGAGGTTTGTTGGTTTACATTACTTGAAGAGGCTGAAAAAGTGACGGGTTTAGGAGAAATGTAGATGGTATTTTCTATATGCACCATGTGCTAGGCTTGCAGAAGGTTGAAGATGATAAAGATGTTGGGGTTATGACTAAGTGTCAGTTGGGAAAAGAGTTGTTGAGTGTTATCTTGTTTCTGAGAGGGATATTCCTGAGGTTATGGAATTGATGAATGATGAGGAGTTCAAAACTATTATTCAATTACCCCAGAAATTCACACCAAGGAGGAAAGAAGAATCTAAGGGCATAAGGGTAAATGCTGTTGTAGAAAAGGGACCACAAATGAAAAGCCCTTCTTGTAAAGGAGGTGTGAAATGCTCCTGAAACCCTAAAGGCATGTACCACATCTAAACAAAGTGCCTCCTCCAAACAAGCAGCCATATCTAAACAAACTCCCTCATCCAAAGCATCAAAACAAACTGCTCCATCAAAACAAATAGTTCCTGAAAAACCATTTGAAGCACCATTCACACTTCCTGAACCTTCTAAGCAACCCTATGAATCATTTTACGATTGCAATGACACAAGAATTGCAGATCTGTTTGACAACTATGAAGTTGAAGCTGACAATGCTGGGTTAAGTATATTAGATGAGGTTGAGTGGGATGAATTGAGTGAAAGTGAAGATCCTGGGTATGATCCTGATGAGGATGATGTTAGTGATGGTGATGATAGTTCCAGTGAGGTCAACTTAACTGATGATGAGTTAATTGAAATTGATGTCTTGAATGACGAGGTAGAGAATTTTATTGAGAAAGAAATAGAGTCAGATGGTGACTCTGATGAAGAGTTGCAGTTAGCAAGGCAACTACAGATAGAAGTTGCCTCTATCTTGTTACCTGGACAAGAGAAAGAAGTTGAAGGTGAGAAAAAAGTTGTTGGTCAACTAATTAAGGCTGATGAAGTTAGGGTAAGTGACTACGACAATAGTGGTGATGAGATTCACACCTCTGCTGAAAGTGATGAAGATCCCATACCAGGTAAAAGAAAGAAGAAAAGGATACCAGAAGTTGATGAGAAGACTGATTTCAGCAAGCTAAGGAGGTGTGTAGGCATCAGATTTCCAAATAGGGAGTTTTTTAGAGATTGTGTGACAAGGTATGCTATAGCACAAGGTAGAAATCTTACTTTTGATAAGAGTGACAAAGCAAGAGGGCAAAGGCTTGGGGTGAGATGTGTTGCTGGTTGTCCCTTTAAGTTATATGCCAGTTGGAACAACACAAGTGCATGTATGTTGGTGAAATCAGTTGACCCAAATCATACCTGCCACAGAAACATGGAAAGAAATAGGCAGATGAAGTCAAATTGGTTAGCCAAGCAATTCTTGGAGGTGTTCAAAGCAAGGCCTCATTGGCCAGCTGCTGATATTATTGAGACAGTAAGGAGAGCATACAAGGTCCTCATCAAGAAAAATTTTGCCTACAGGGTGAAATATTTTGCTCATAGAATGCTTCATGGTTCTATGAAAGAGAACTATAGTAAGATTGGGAGTTACATCCAAGCTTTGACTGATGAAGAGCCAAACAGTGTATTCACCTTAACTACCATTCCTGGTAAAGTACCTGTATTTCAAAGGCTGTTTGTTTGTTTTGATGCTCTGAAAAAAGGGTGGCTTGAAGGATGTAGGAGAGTCTTATGTGTTGACTCCTGTTTTCTGAAAATATTTTTGGGAGGTCAACTAATTGCTGCAACTGGTAGAGACGCTAATGAGCAAATGTATCCTGTAGCATGGGCTATGGTGGAAGGGGAAACCAATGACAGCTATGAGTGATTTTTTAAGGAACTGAAGAAGGTCTTAGCAGAAGAAGATGGTGATGGGTGGACTATCATATCAGATCAACATCAGGTATTAGCCATCCTGTTAGTTGTACATGTTTTTTAGTAGTTAATTAAATCAATATCAGTTATAAAAACTTCTTTAATAACTTGATTGTACTTGTGTATGCAGAGTATCCTCACAATGGTTGCACAGGAACTCCCAAAGGCAGAGCATAGACATTGTGCCAGGCATATCTTTGCAAACTGGCACAAGTCTTATAAAGGTGATGAAATGAAGATGATGTTCTGGAATTGTGCTAAATCATACAATCAAGCTGATTTTGATCAAGCTCTAAGTGACACGAGAGAAGTTGATCACAAGGCAGCTGAAGCCTTCTTAGCTTGTAATCCTTCAGTCTTCTGCAGGGCTTTCATCAATACCACCACCAAAACTGATGTAACTGTGAACAATATGGCAGAAACATTCAATGCATATATCATAGATGCTAGAGCAAAGCATGTGATATACATGCTTGAACACATCAGGACAGCTATGATGCAAAGATTGGCTTTGAAAAAGGTTGAAATGGAGAAGAAGGATTTGACAGTGTGTCCTAGAGTTCAGGCCAGATTGGAAATTGAGAAGGATAAAGCTGCTGCCTATGAAGTCTTCCCTTCATCCACCACAAGGTTTCAAGTGAAACAAGGCATAGATTAGGTCTCAATTGACTTGGTTGGAAGGACATGTACTTGCAGGAAATGAGACTTGACTGGGACCCCATGTAGTCACGCAGTGTCTGCTATCTTCAATGCTCATGGCCAACCTGAAGAATATGTGGATGACATGTACAAGAAAGATGCCTATCTTAGAGCATATGGTGGTTCAATTGCCCCATGTCTGGGCCAAAGGCATTGGCCAAAGGTTGCCCTTACTCTAAATCCACCACCAATAAAAGTTGGTCCTGGTAGGCCAAGGAAGAAGAGGAGAAGAGATCAACATGAGGATCCAAAAAGAAGTGGGAAACTGACTAAACATGGGTTACAAATGACTTGCTCAGTTTTCAAGTCAAAGACCCATAATAAAAGAACCTGTCCTGATAAAGACAAGGCTATTGAACCACCAGCAAAAAGGGGTAGGGGAAGGCCAAGGGTGAACAATGTAGTGACTGAAGGTGTTGCTTCAACATCTACCCTTCACCATACTGCTACTGCACATCCCACCAGAACTGGGAGAGGTGGAAGGACTGTAAGGACAGGAAGAGGTAGTTCAAGGGGTGGTTCAAGAAGTGGAGGAAGAGGGACAACTAGGGGAAGAGGTGGCAGAGGAAGGGTAAGCATAACTAATCATTTTTGTTGTGATTTTTAACTGTAGTGTTGCATACAGTTTGAATGTTAGTTGATAACTGTTCAACTGTGATGGATAATGGTTTGGTTTTTATGTCATTGAAACAGGCACCACAAGGACTTGGAGTTTTATTTGATGACAATGGGAATACATACACCAATGTACAAGGCAATACTAGAGGACCAGTGAGCATCAGTAGAGACCAGGGGCCAAGTACTCAGCCTACCCAAGCATCAATAAACCACCCATAAGAAGCAAGAAAGGCACACAAGCTGATTTGGTGCAGTTTATGTTAGTTTAAGTTAGCTTGTCAGGATCAGTTTATGTTTAGTTAATGTTAGCTTGTTATTTTGGACAAAGTGGTTGAACCACAACAAGCTCTAGTTGTTTATGTTTATTTTGGATTTCACTGCCTATTAAGGATGGTGTAATCAAAAACAAAAGCTGCTGCTTACATTTTGGAATCCGTATGAATGGAATGACTATTAATGGATGGATTAACAAACATTACAACACTGTCATTGAGAACTTCTTTTACATTGCTCAACCTTCATTGTTTCATACATCAAATAACACTCTTAAACATACAACAAAATGCAACAATAACCCAGGAAACCAACAATGCATACAACATAATTAATTTTTCGCTTTTCCTATACTTTCTAATTTCAGAATTTAATTCTACCACAACCCCCTTCAACTTTTCATTCTTCATCTTCAACTTCTGTATTTTCTCAAGCAATATCTTCTTATCTGAGTCTTCAGTTTCCGAGTTCACTTCCGCCAATTGAAATAAGTCACAGTGATTCCGCTACAATTCAATTTAACATACCAATTTCAATTAATTCAGATTTTCTAAAATTTAACCCATTAACATAGGAAATAACTAAGAAATGAGTTAACATACCGGCCAAAAAGCACATCCATAAAACCATTTACCAGCGTGTTCTCCCTTCTTCGCAAACCTCAACACTGCTCCAACATTGTGTTTGCATAAAACCGTGTTTTGGACGATCTTTGAACTCCATGAATTAGATGAGCTTGCATAAGAACTTTTCCCCATCAATTTGGAAAGAAAAGGGGAGTTGAAAAAAAGAAAGCAGAAGGAGAATTAGGGAGAAGGAGAATCAAAAAAGCAAAAATGAGAAGAAAGAGGTTGAAGAAAGGAGGAGGAGATGTGCAAAAATGGAGGAAATCAGTCGAAATATGTTATATAAGGAGGAGAGAGACTATAACCTAAAGTAACCGGTCATGATATTAAGTGAGTGTTTTATGGGAAGACTAGTGAATAGGATGGATTTAATTCGAATTACTGATAGGTTGGAGTGTTATTTGCAGGGGGTCATAGGTGAGATTATTCCCATGAAATAATCTTTTTTTATAAGGTAAGAAAACTCTAAATTGTTGGTGTTGGTCGTCTATACTTGACACTGAACAGGATACCGTGGTGGACTGGTGGGTTAGGACTTGGGGTATTTAGGGCTTGGCCAACCCGAAACCGGCCCAGGATAGGGAGGGCACCGGCTCGGGATTTGGACCAGGTCGGGTGGAGTTGGACTCGAAACTGGCCCAACTAGGGCTACAAGACGGGTTTTGGGTGGGCCTCGTTTAATTTCCTGGACTCGTAGCCGGGTTACGATAGGGAACGGGTCGGACCAAGCTACAAACGAGCCTGGTGGGTTGGCTCGGGTATTAGGGACTTAGGGTGGTCGTGTTAAATGTTGTTGTAGATGGGATTTGGAGAAGTGGGCGGGGTTTAAATGGTGGTAGTGGGCTGTGTCGTGTCGTGAGTTATATCGTCTCTCATACCTAATACTCCCTCCTATTCAAAATAACTCTCCCTATTAGAGGGTGGCACGAGAATTAAGGGTGTGAATTAGATAAGCTAAAGTATTGTGAATCTATTTTTAAAATAATGTTTAAAAATAAAATATTTATCGTTTTGATTCGGTTTTGAAAATATTTGTCGAAATGGGTGTCCACGTAGCCTTGAAAATTCTGAACCCGGAACACGGGATAAACGCGCCATTTGGGATGGCGTGTTAAAAAAAAAAAAAAAAAAGTGAACACGCCGTTTGGAATGGCGTGTCTCTTTTCCTCCTTTTTCTCTTACCTTCATCCCTGTAACACTTCACATCTTCACTCCTTTATTCTTGAAAACAAAAAAAATCAACTCTTGTCATCTCCTTTAAATTCATATGAGCATGAGCATCCAACATCTGCAACAAAAAACAACCTCACTTAATCAACGACCCACTCCACTCCGTTGCCCACTTAGTCGTTCGACCACCATCGATGCCCATCTCCTTTTGCTTCGCCCGACCCCAACTTTCAACCGCCCACCATCACTGCAATCGAGCAAGCATGTCACTTTACTCTAGCATGAAACCGACCTGAAATAATCCATACTACACGATCCGAATCCAATCACAAATCGATTACGTTCACCGATTGGTATCAATCAGAAATTAATCACCTATTGATCTAGTGTAAGGTGCGATGTTTCATGAATTTGTTTTTTGTCGATGTAGTGCCCTGGTTTGTTGTATAAGTGAGCAAAGGACGAAGGTGATTAATCCGGATCTTGTGGTGCGGAAACGGTAGAGCAGATCAACCATTATTGATATCAATGGAGCATATAAGTATGTAACGGTTGAAAGGGAGGATGAAGGTTGGACGAATGATTGAGATGCTATCACAGAGAATTAAGTAGCGTGAACACGCCGATGCTATTGGCGGGTCTCTTGTAACATACAATCCATGTGAAATGGCGGGTTTGTCTCCATTTTTTTTTTTTTTTTTTTTGCAATTTCTAGTTTACGGTAAACCCGCCATTTGGAATTGTAACAACCCGGATTATAAAATAAAGGAAAAACTTATATAAAGTAAATATCAGAGTACGATACTGACAAAAGGGTCAAGGTGGCGGAAACACCTGACCAATCCGGTTCGCTACTAAATCCAAAACAACTAATACATTATTCAAAAGGTTCTTAAAACTTAAAAGCAAACTCCTATTTTATTAGTAAGCTCGCTTCGCATATTCTCCAAGCAAGCATCAACCAAACAACAACAAACTGAACAACCTGAAAGGGGGGTCGACAATCAGTCGGGAGTAACTAGATCATCTCTCAGTCATGTTTACAACAATTGAATATAACCAATAACCATTAACAATTGAAGTGCATAACTAGTAAACATGTGAGATCATCTACACTCATGAAAATCAAACTCAGACTTACTACTCATGATATTCATAACACTAGATGGATGAGACTATATGAACTTAGACCATATGCAACCACTAGACCATGGACACCTACAAACCAAAGTAGACACGATCCACAACACATAAGGCACAAAGCTAGCAACAAAGCATAGTGAATAGAGCGAACGCCGCTAGAACATTTAACTGATGAACTAGCAGATGGAACGTTTAACTGACGAACCATCGGTTGTGAAGTATTTAACCGATACTCCACGGTACTATGTATAGCGTATCACCACTGCCTATATGCCTAAGACCTGGCCAGACCTCTCGATGCATTAATTGTACACCGAACGACACTCGGGACCCAGAACGTTTAACTGACGAATCTGGCCACCCCCGAACATAGACCAATAAACCTCGAAGAGCAGCTCTTGATTCATTCCGATAGTATTTAACCGATACTAATGTCATCTATTCAACCAGCCAACAAATAAATGTACAGTTTAACTGACTGCACACGACATGCGTGAACTACATCACGACTCAACTCAGAATAACAGTTTAACTGACTGTCCAACTCATGCAAATGCACAGTTTCATTGACTGTACAACTCATGCGTGAATAACATCACGACTCAACATAGTAGAACAGTTTAACTGACTGCCCTACCAACATATGAACTAGAGTAACCAACGACACATGCACGCATTGTCACATAATAACCTTACACAACACAACATGTGAAACAAGTATCAACCATACAATGTTATAGTACTCCAGCTATAACTTGAACATTAACCATTCAATGTTATAGTAACCCTAACCATAACATGAACTCTGGATGCGAGGTTATAGTAACCTCTGCTATAACTTCAACCTATATAACTTGAAGTTATACTTACCTCAACTATAACCTTGACACGAAACTCAAAGTTATACTAGTTCCAACCATAACCTTGAGCCATAAATCTCAGGGTATAGGGTATGTTAGTTCCAGCTATAACCTTAACTCGCACTTCAATGTTATAGTAGATTCAGCTATAACCTTGAATCATATTTCCAAGGTTATGCCTCAAACAACCATAACTAGAGTAACGACCCAATATTGTATTAACTTTAGCTATAACACTTGAATCATCATCAAGGTTACATTAGCTTTAGCTATAACTTTGGAGAGAACCCTTGGCCGCCTATCATGCCGCCACTAGGGTTTGGTTCGCAAACCCTAATTACGCTCATGACACCCATAATAAACATGTAAACAACATACGAGACATAATTAAAACATTAAATCATATACAAACCTGCGAAAACATAATTAACATGATAATAAACAATCAAAACATGTACTAATCATACAAATCAATCATTAAATCACATTAATTATATCAATTGGCATAAACACAATTAAAGGAAAACACCTAGTTACCTTATTAGCGATTATTAATGATGCAAATTAATGAAAACCTCCAAGAAAGACACGACCATCAAATCCTTGTCTCCAACACGTGTCAACATCCCAAAAAGCGACACAAAATAAAAGCACAGACCGAAACCCTTGAAAACGTCTTGAAAGGCTATTCTTCTTCTTCACCCATTAAAATAAGAGACCTTAAAGGTAGGTCTAAAGATCCATACAAATCATTCTCATAAAAATATATGGAGAAGAATATGTTGTAGAGGTAAGAGCAAGGATTATGAAAATATAATTTTCTTTTGAATTGGGAAGAAGGAAAGATATTCAACAATGGAGTCAAAGGGAGAAAAGAAGAACAAAAGAGAGAAAAAGAGGAGGAAAGAGGCGCGGCATCTTACGTGAGAAACAAAAGAATGACCTAGTTGCTTGCTAGGTTAAATTCTATTTATAAGAGATTAACTAATGGGCTTTGGGTCCATTAGCTCACACAATGGATTATCTGATTACAAAACTGATTGGACCATATTAAAACACAAGGAGACCTTATAATAGAAAAGTAGTTATTAAATTAAAATAGTAAAATTGTGCACGGACATTTTAACCTTACCAAAGTAGATTAAAATGAGAAATAATAAAATAGATAACGAAGACGATAAATATAAATATTTCCAAAATACATCCATCCATTTCGAAATAATTAATTTAATAAAATACTTTTATAATAAAATATTATTATAAAATACGGGGTGTTACAGGAATGGTGTGTCTATCCCGTGTTCCAGATTCAGAATTTTCCGAGCCTACGTGGACACCATTTCGACAAATATTTTTAAAACCGAACCAAAACAACAAATATTTTATTTTTGAGCATTTTTTTTAAAAATCGTTCAAGTATTGTGGTAATATAAGATAATTGGAGAGAGGGAAGGTATTGTGGGGTATTATTGTGAGGTTATGTGATTAAAATAAGTATTGTTGTGGGGTGAGTTGATTAAAATAAGTATAAAACTTTACTAAAAAAGGAGAGGGGAAAGGTTATATGAATAGATGAAAAAAGAAAGGGAAAGAGTTATTATGAATAGGAGTGAGTATAAAAAATTGACTCGATTTGAGAAAAGACAAAAAATCTCTCCTACTTCTCTCTAAAAAAATCCTAGCCTCCATCAACCAAATTTGGGGCTTCCATCGACCATTGATCGATGGTAAGCTCCTTACATAGTTTCATTTATCAATTACTAGTATGAAATATTATGAATTAATCAATACAATTCTTCTTTTTCGTGAGATCCATTTTTCTGTCTCTATTGAAGTGCTACTGGAAGCCTTGTCATTTTTCTTAAACTCTTTTCTCTCCGTCTTTGGTTCAGAATGGGTAAAAAGTCGTCCTACATGGATAGCGATAGTAATCTCCATGTCGTGAGCTCGAGTGGCTAAATCATGGAATGTTATTGGCTTGTTGCCTTAGAGGATGTAGACTAGCTTCACATTCATCCCCTGGATGCACATTTCAATAGCAGATGTCTCCGACAAACGATCTTGGCACTCGAGGGTTAACGAGCGCATCCTACTTACGTTGTCGATAACGCGTTCGTCTTTCCATTGCTTCGTGTTAGTGAATTACGTCATGTTTACAATACGCCTGGTACTGTAGAAGCGATTAAGGAACTCTTTTTCCATCTGGTTCCAACTGTCGATTGACTCGGCGCTTAGATTTGTGTACCAATCAAAAGCAGTCCCTTTTAGAGATCGGACGAACTGCTTGACAAGGAGATCGCCATCAGTACCGGCAGTGTTACAAGTTTCAATGAAATGGGCGATATGTTGCTTGGGATTGCCCTTTCCATCAAACTGCTGAAACTTCGGTGGTTGGTAGCCGATAGGCATCCTCAAATAGTCAATCCTCTTACTATATGGCTTGACGTAACAGTGATTGCCGACGGAGTCAAAGTTTCCATCGAACTGACTTTTTAAGGCCTTTGCGATCATCTTTTGGACGTCTTTAACAGTAAACGACCTATCCTTATCACGGTCATCATCGTTCTCGCTGGCGTAATCACTATCTTCATTATGAAATGACGAACCAGGCCGCTTCTCCAACTTTTTTGTCAAGGCGACAATCTGCTTGGATTTCTCTTCGTTTTTCTTCTGGAGGCCTTCGAGAATAGCTTTCATTTTTCTAAGCTGTTCCTCCATATTGTCGCCCTCAATTACCATGACGGGTGCGACCATGAAATATGACTGTTAGCTTGACATCTCCTCGTTACGCCTTTGTGGTGACGACGGAGACGAACCAGCGCTACTGTGGCTATCCTCGACGGTGGATGGCTCGAACAAAGGGCTAGTGTGAACAGTCATCTCCCCAAAAGTGCCGTACATTATCTCTCGAAATGTTGACGAGACAAACTGAGGGTCGTCGACTCGGATGTGAGAAGATGAGCCGAACACAAGATATTCATATGGCCTAGAGTCGCCGGCGCCATATGATTCCCTTGGAGCATTGACGGTGACATTGGATTTGCGGAGTCTCGTAGGCACGGATGCGGAACGGAGTCTTGCTGCAGCGGTACGGAAGAGGATAGATCTGGTCCTGCGCCTTGTAGAAACACCAATGGGCGATCTGTCGAGAGATCCACCGAGACGGGTTGAGCTTTCGTTGAAGGCCATTGAAACGATTGTTGTGAAACTTGATTGTGCGAAAAAAGAGATGAATAGTAGAGATGTCCTACTCGGCGTGCCAAATTTGTAACAAATTTGCGTTAAATCTGCAAATAAGAGATAAAACACAAACAAATGCAACAAAATAATAATTTTATTAATTCAAAGAATTGCGGGTACAATCTACAAGTTATTCTACTGATTCGATTTCCGTACTTTGAATGAATATGAGGGTCTTGATTTGAAGATTTGATTCTCCTTTGATGAATTTGACTTGCTTTTCCTCAATTGACTGCAATTAATGCTTGGCGTCGGATTGAAGAATAGTCCTTTGTTTTTCTCTAGTTTTCTCTTAGGAGAGATTTTTATAGAGAGGTAAATATATTTTCTTTTCTCTTATTTTCTCTTGGGAGAGATTTTTTTAGAGAGTGTTTTGTAAGGAGGTTTTGTGTGTAGTATATTTTTTGTGAGATTTTGGTGATTATGAAGATTTTGGTGAAATGTGTTGATTCCGTCTCAAAAGAGGTATAAACTCTCAATTTATAAGCCTTTCGTTTGTTTGTTTTTTACGGGTAAACACATGCAACCCATTTCCATTATTCTCGTTGACTACTCCCTAATCTCATGCACATTCTCCATGATTGGTGGAACAAATTAATCATGCGGTTATGGACTAAGTCCTTATCATTTACACAAAATCTCATTTGTGACGGCACGTATCCGTCACTTTGAGTGACGGATACCATTTTCCCTCACAAATGACCCAAATAGAGGAGAGAGGGAAGCACATGGGGGTGCCCCCACCTTGTCCTCTCTATCCGTTTTGTGAGTGGCATTATCCGTCACTTGCTCCGACCCGTCTTCAGCAAAACTAATTGTATCATTTAAAACCAATCATTATCACATAATTTATGTATAAGCGGAAATAGTTTCCAATGCTCACGCACACGGCACACGACACACATCACACATGGTCTTGCTTCCTGCTCGACAATTTTGCGGGCTTTGTCAACTTCCATTTGGTAGGCTTGTCCAGCTTTATGAGTCCAATTCGGATGTAGCACTATTACTTTTTGGACTCGTAATTTACACCCCATACTTCATATTAGAAATATAGCACAACCCATTTTTCAAGTGGATCGCCTTTATTTCTTGGCAAAATGGACAAGTACAGACATATTTGTTTCGGGTAAAATCCACCGACCCATTTCTCAGACGATAGACTTTTATATGAGTCAACATTTTGATTTTGACCCATTTCAAAAATGTAAGACATATTTTTATGTCTACAATGTCCTTTTCTTAAACCTAAAATGTCAGGGAATGGGAGGAAAATGTGTTTCAATTTCAACTACAATTTTTTTAGTTTCTTATCAAGATATCAACTCCTCAGTCCTCACCATTCGCTCCTTGTAATCTTTTGCCATGGTATGTTTGATATCAATCAATTTACACATTATACCATTTGATTTCAAGAAGGTGGCTTTAAGTAACACATGTAACTTTCGTATTCTGGTCTGTATCAAATAAGCCAATAACAAGAAATGGAAAAAAAATGATGTACATAGATCTGCAAATAATATGACCTTACCGAAATTGGTGTAGTTCGACTCGTCCTCCAAATGACACCCGTATATGAGTAGAAATCTGAATTGACCCGCTTTAATTTGCGTTCTGATTGCTCTAAACTGAACCTTGCCCTCGCTCGGAGCATAATTGAATCAACTGAATCAACATATCATTTAATCTCATACAATTCGACCCAAACACTAAGGCCTTGTTTGGATAGAAAAAAAGGAGGGAAAGGAAGGGGAGGGAGAAGGAGGGAAGAGAAAGGGAGGGGAGGCGAGAGGAGGGAGAATGGAGGAGACGATTTTCCCTCCAAATCTTGCCTATGTTGGTGGGGAAATAATTTGCCTTGTAGAAGGGAAATGGAGGGATCCATTTTCCCTCCCCTCTAAATCCTTTTACCTTCATTTTGCTAACCAAACAATGGATTTTCCATCCTTCCAATTCCCTCCCCTCCCTTTCCCTCCAAATCTCTCAATCCAAACACACCCTAAGTGACTATACATTCCGATTTGGCGAGGGAATGAAAAAAAATAACAAGAGGCGGCCGGAGTGAGGTTGGCCGGATCATCAGCCGACGATTGGATTGACCGGAGGTGTTAAGGGTATAATTGTAAAAGACGTATGTGAAAGAGTAAAATCCGTATGTGAAAAAGCACGTCCCTTATATTATTGGTAGTAGGCAGTTTTGTTTTAGTTAACAAACGGTTTTGTTGTTTTAACTTTAAGCCTAGGAGCCCCAGGTAAGCCTAGGGATGTCATTGGGGTGGGGCGGTGGTGGATATAGGCTCCCCCGTACCCGTACCCATCAAGAAAAACTCGTACCCATCCCCGCCCCACCACCCGTGGCGGGTACAAGTTTCCAAAACCATCCCCATCCCAACGGGCGGAAATATAAAACCGTACCCGCCCCGCTTGTCCATTAACCCACTGCACCATAATTTTATTTGATAAATTTTTTTCGCAAAAGTTTATTTAATCACTGTTAATTTCCATTTTTTTGAATTTATCTTTATAATTTTAGTTTTTTCACCAAAAAAGTTAGTAAAAAACTTTATAAAATAGCTATTATTAACATTATATCTGGCGGTTGGCGGGTATGAGGCGGGTAAGATGCAAAATCCATCCCCGCCCCATTACCCATGGCGGGTACAATTTTCGTACCCGCCCCCGTCCCACCACCCGCCAAAGCTCTACCCATCCCCGCCCCAACTGGGGCGGGTGCGGGGCGGTACCCACTTGTACCCGCCCCGCTAACATCCCTAGGTAAGTCTCCTGCTTATTTTGATGGGCTGGTTTGTAGAATCAAATTAATCCCGTTATAATAACCTGCCTACTAAAGATCGTCGACAATTTTAATGAACTTCCAAAACTGCCCCTCCCTCACACTCCCCCTTATATTTTCAATATTATTCAAAAACTAACCTTTCACACTTCCAAATTTTAAAAAAAAAACCCGACTAACATAACAACAAAAAACCGTTTCAACCGCATCATTTCCGTCATCAAATTCAAACATTCAACAAGGTATGTGATTGTTATTATTTTTTTTTTTTTGAGTATTTTCTTAGTTTGTAAATTTGTGACGGAATTAGGATAGATGCCTTTATTGTAGATGGAATTAGGATAGATGCCGGGATTTGAATCGGATTTAGTCGTTTTTTCAAAAAATTTAATCGTGAAATTAAAAAAAAAACGGAATAAAAAATACGTACCTGGGCTGGGACGAAGAACATTTTCGTCCGGTCCAGGCCCAGACGAAAATGTTCTTCGTCCAGTGTGGGTGTTGGACGAAAAACATTTTCGTGCCTGGCTGACTGACGAAAAAATGTTCTTCGTCCAAGCCCATTTTCGTGTTTTTTTTTTCTTTTTTTTTTTGAATTTCTCGTTTGTTATTTTTTTTTAAAAAAAAACTTATTTTTCCGTCTTGTTTTGTTATCGTTATAAAATAATAAATTATTAATAATAAACCTCGTCCGTGTCGAATTCGTTGTAAATTTATTTATTTTATTTTTTAAATTTTTTAAAATTTTAAAAAACCGTCTCGTTTTGTTTTCGTAAAAAAATAATTAATTATTACTAATAAACCCCGTTCGGGGATATTTCGTTTTATTTTAATTTTTTAATTTACTTAAACTTATTTTTATAATTTCTTTTGTTTTATTAATTTAAGTAATCTTGTTTTGTTATCGTTATAAAATAATAAACCTCGTCCGTGTCGAATTCGTTGTAAATTTATTTATTTTATTTTTTAAATTTTTTAAAATTTTAAAAAACCGTCTCGTTTTGTTTTCGTAAAAAAATAATTAATTATTACTAATAAACCTCGTTCGGGGATATTTCGTTTTATTTTAATTTTTTAATTTACTTAAACTTATTTTTATAATTTCTTTTGTTTTATTAATTTAAGTAATCATTGCGTTTTTGTTATTTTTTGAATAGATGGCCGGTGGAGGAAAAAACCGTCACGTTCGAGCTCGAAAGGGGCTCCAGTTTGAGTCTGAGGTTGGAGATGGTAGTACCCAGTCGTGGACTGCGGAGCATTTGGAGGAGGTGGTTCGGTCTGGTCATGTGATAGGTGAGGAGGAGGCGGGTGTTGAGCGAGTGCATAGGGTGCCCTGTAGACGGGATGGGGAGGGGTGTTTTCAGCGGATGTCGGATGGTAGTTCTAGTAGTGTCGTGGTTCCGAAGAAGAAGAAGTCGGGTAAGGATGTCTCTTGGTTGATTTCCGATCCTGTTCCGGGTGGTCCTCAGTTTCCCCACGTGATTCCCAGCTTTGGGGGCCACATTGCCAACACCTTATGGTCGAATCCTAATGAGGTCGGTCGACCAGTTTTGACGGGTTACCACCGATTTGGTAAGACGAGGTTGTTGAGTTGTTGGCGACTACCTTCGGCCGTTCAGTCTATTTATGACGGTAGTGGTCTTTCTCACCTATTAGATTCCATGGCCGAGCATTTTAACATGCCCCTTATTTCTGCTTTCGTTGAGAGATGGCAAGCCGACACCAACAGTTTTCACATGCCTTTTGGGGAGATGTCCATACTCCTTCACGATGTTGCGCAGATCTTAGGTGTTCGGGTTGATGGTAAATGTTGTAAGGTGGAGAGTACGGACGGGACGTTGGCGGATCCCCTTATGTTTGTTTGTGGCTTCTTTGGGATTTCATCAAACGAGTTGAGCTTGCCGTTAAACCCTAGTAAGAAGGCCCATATTTACAAGAGTGGGGGTATATTGGTAGATGCAGTTTGTGACATGGCGACAACTAGTTGTGATGTTGTTTTTGCTCAGGGGTTTTTGGCTGCGGTGTTGGGGTCGACACTTTTTGTCGACAAATCAGGTGATAGGTTACGTCCTCAGTTGTTTCCCTTAGTGACTGATACTGATTGTGTACACCAATACGCTTGGGGAGCCGGTGTACTAGCCTTCATGTACCGACAGCTGGGTGTGGCTTCACGTGCTGGTGTGAAGACTATTGGTGGTTGCTTGACTTTGTTGCAATCGTGGATCTATGAGTATTTTCCTATGTTCAGACCCGGTCCACCTTTGGTAATTGACCCTACTCAGCCTCGGTCGTGTTCTTGGAGATCCGTTGGTCCCTTCGCTCAAAATGCGGAGAAATTGTTGGAGTATCGGAGGTTGTTAGATGGGCTTACATATGCTTCCATTAGGTGGGATCCGTACGGGCCGCGTCAGAAGGAGTATCATCCTCGTACTCTGTTTGCCGGTTGTGTTCGTTTCATGGACATAGCCGAGCCGTACCAGCCCGATCGGTGTTTACGTCAGTTTGGGTATGTGCAAATAATACCCAATCCCATTATGAGAACGGTAGCGCATCGTCCTGCTTCGGGGATAGCGTACGAGGTTAGTGTCGGGGCTGCGGTGGCCGATCATCTTTGGGATTGCTGGGAGGATCACTTGGTTCACCTTTCTCGTAGATCGAGACCAGTTAGTTTCCCGGGTGAGATGGCGCCAGATTATGAGGATTGGTATAATGGGAATTCTCACCCGTTGATCATTGATCCCGACCACCATGATGCCCCCGCTGCACATGATGATTTTGATATTCCTGCTGAGGTAATAATTATACTTACCGTTGTTGCAATAATTGTTTAACTTTCTTACTGTTTGTCGGTAATTTTTAAAATGTCTTAGTTATTTTTGTCAATTTGCAGACTGCACGTGCTATAATGTTTCAGTTTGCCGAAGCCGGAATGATTGCCGATGACGAGAAACAACTTGCCTTTTTCCGCAAGATGATGAAGAATTTCGAACCATTTGTTGAGAGGGCTAGGGAGATACAAAGGCATAGAGGACCTCATCAAACACCCGGTGATCGTGTTCAGCGTAAATCAGATGGTGTGTATACTGATAGCGAGGAAGAGGATGATCAGTAGTCGGGAGACTAATTTGTGTTTGTTTTCATTTATTTTGTACGTTTTTGAAGACATTCTTTATGTTGGATGATTATGTTAGTTGACTATTTGAACCTGTTTAATTCAAAAAACATGACGGTTTTAAATTAAAAATTTCTTAAATTTACGAATACATAACAATCGATGCAAATTCATACATTTCTGGAAATACTCACTACTTCATGACAATGGCCAACATAAAGAAAACAAACAAACATAAGATACACTTGAAATAAAACTTCATCATCCTTGACATTTCCGAAATCTCTTTTTTTAGACCTATCACTTGCTCTTTCATGACATTTCCACTTGATGCATCATCACCTTCATCTTCACATGCTATCTTCAACTTTTTTGTTATTGTCAAATGATCTTCCGTCAACCACGACACAAAATGATCGCAAGGTAAACACTTTAATTAGGTTTCTTTGGATTAGTAACTGACCCGGAAATCTTGATGATAGCGTTTTTGTGACAACGATTGCAACATTGATTCTTAAAATTAAGGCCTTTAATTGGGTGGTTTCCCCACATTGAGGATGATGTTGACATAAGTAGAGAGATGAAGAAGAAAATAGAAGAAGATGAAGATGAGTGAAAAATAGAAGAAGATGAAGATGAGTGAAAAAAATACAAGAATATGTAGATGTTTATATAGGGAAAAATAACCGTTATAATTCAAAAATAACCGTTACAATTCAAAATAACCGTTAGAATTAAAAGTAACCGTTACAATTTAAATGTTACCGTTACAATTCAAAATAACCGTTAGAATTCAAAAATAACCGTTAGAATTTAAAAAAAACCGTTAGAATTAAAAAATAACCGTTAGAATTCAAAAATAACCGTTATAATTAAAAAAACCGATAGAATTCAAAAATAACCGTTATAATTTAAAAAAAAACCCTTATAATTTAAAAATAACCGTTATAATTCAAAATAACCGTTATAATTCAAAAATAACCGTTATAATTTAAAAATAACCGTTATAATTCAAAATAACCGTTATAATTCAAATGTTACCGTTATAATTCTAAATAGCCGTTATAGTTAATAGCTTATAAATAGGCCATTCTAGGTCAATTTCAATCACAACATCCAATCCTATTCACTCACTACAATACTAAAATGGTTCTCACAAATACTCAAAAAATCAGAGGTTATCAAGGCAGAATCGATCTAATTGTTCAAAATTTACCAGTTCTAATTTCTCGTCTTGAATTAGTGGTTCCCAGTGCCACTGTATGGCACATGCTTGAAGAGCCTCCAATTGGTAGCCTTTGTATAATTTTAACCGGAAACCCAGATCATATTCTAACTCCAAAGAGAGAGATGAGGTTGTTTCGATGAAGCGATAACGAGAAGATGTGGGAGTTTCGCAGGTTAAGAAGTGATCTCTTTACCTATTTTGAGCGCATCCTCACCGTGATCGATTACCCAAGACTATCAGACTTATGTGCCGGTAGAGTGCTCAACCTAGGAAATGTTTATTTCTACATCAATGATTTGTTGACTCAATATATGCCTACCCAACCTCAAGAAATTGAGGTTCAAGATCATGAAGAAGATAAGGAATCGTCATCTTCATCATCAGAAGATAATTAAGTTCGATAGTTATTTAATTATGTTAAGTTTTAATTAATATCGTTGTATGGGTTTAGGGTTTGAGGTTTGGGGTTTGGGGTTTGGGGTTTTGGGTTTAGGGTTTAGGGTTTAGGGTTTAGGGTTTGAGGTTCGGGGTTTAGGGTTTAGTTATGTTTTAATTATGTTTTAAGTGGTTTATGTAATGTCGTTGTATTTCAAATTAAGGAATGTTTTAATTAAATTATGTTAAATTATGTTTTAAGGAATGTTTTAATTAAATATCGTTGCATATTAAATTAAATAACGTTTTAAGTCATTTAATCGGTTAAATAAATTATAAACTACAATAATCGGATAAATAAAATATAAGGTACAATAATCGGATAAATAAAATATAAGGTACAATAATCAGATAAATAAAATATAAGGTACAATAATCGGATAAATAAAAGCTAAGATCCGGTCTCGAAACTGCGCCATAAAGATAGCTGATGTCGATACATGCCACTATAATGAGCTACGCTTTCATCATGTACCCAACAAGGGGCTATTGGAGGCATAGGTGACAAGGGGCGTACCCGGAGCCTTAGATAGTGGTTTCCCGCATGTAATACCCATAAGACACCATATGAGGTACGTACTCCGGTGGGGGCTCGTAAAGGCAAATAAGTATGACTACAATTCCAATGTCGGTGACCTTCTTGATCGTCCCATGAAGAAATACAACTCTCTTGTTGCTTGCTCTTTTTATACCAAACCCGAGTCGGAGTCCGATCTCAAATGCCCAATTAAATGCTTCCATACTTGATGCAAAGAATCTGGTAGTCGTAAAATGATCTGAGTAATCAATACCGTCTCCATCGTTATTCACCTGCGCACGCATTTCGATAAATTAGTTAATAATAATTAATTATTTTGTACGAAACGAGTCGGAAAAAATAAAAAATAAAAAAAATATAATACAAAGACGGTAATTAATTATTTTAATTGTTTTATACAAAACGAGTCGGAAAAAAAAAATATAATACAAAGACGGTAATTAATTATTTTAATTGTTTTATACAAAACAAGTCGGAAATAATAATACATAAAAAAAATATAATACAAAGACGGTAATTAATTATTTTATACAAAACGAGTCGGAAAAAATAATACATAAAAAAAATATAATACAAAGACGGTAATTAATTATTTTATACAAAACGAGTCGGAAAAAAAAAATATATAAGACGGAAAAAAAAACACGAAATGGGCCTTGGACGAAGAGAATTTTCGTCCAAGGCCTATACTGGACGAAGGAATTTTTCGTCCAACACCAGCCCTGGACGAAAATTCTCTTCCAGCCCATTGTTCATATTTTTTTTTTTTCGATTGCATTTTCAACTAAATCCGTCACGAATTCTATCATAATTGCGTCTACAATCAAGGAATCTATCCTAATTCGGGAATCAATCGATAATAAAACATAAATTTTAGACAAAACTAAATCGTAAACTCACCTCGTTACTAGCTTCATTGTTGAAATCGTTGTTAAAATCGTTCTCGTTCATCCCGCTTTTTTTTTTTTTTTTTGAAAACCGTCTTTTTTTTTTGTTTGAAATATTTTAGTGAGACGGTAATTGACTTGAGTTTTAGTGAGACGGAAATTGACTTGTGTTTTAGTGAGACGGAAATTGCATTTTAGTGAGACGGATATGGAGTTATGTTATGGAGGGCAAACTTGGAAATTTACATTAATTGTCGACGATAATTAGTAATATGTCGACGACATATAGCAGGACCCGTTAATAATCAAACTAATCTCACCGAACAATTTTTTTAAGTTTTGGGCCGTCCGTGTCAGACCCAAGCCCGCTAACGAACACCTATTCACCAGCAGCAGAAAACTGTAAATCTACCCAAAGTTTAATACCAATCGGCAATCGGCAATCGGCAATCGGCAATCGCCCATCCTCAACTTCTTGCTTTTACTGCTAACCATATTGTTATGGAAACAATGGAGGAGAGCAGTAAGAATCACACGGCTTCATCAAATCTGTGGAATATTTCAGAATTCAACTACTTGCCACCTGAAGTTTGGACCCAGATTTTATTATCATTGCCGGCGAAAACCCTATTAAAATTCAGGTGCGTATGTAAATCTTGGTGCTCTATTATCGATAACCCTGATTTCATTCACATGCATTTTCAACTTTGTAAAATCAATTCTGGTAATAATCAGTTATTGGTATCCCTCGAGAGATTGCAGGGCCTTCTAGATGAACGGTGGTTGTTGACCGTTCGTGAGGCTGAAACTCTTCGAAGCACCGATCTCATTTTTAGGAAATCTGATTCGTACCGCTACCGTATTTCAAGTAGCTGTAATGGGTTGCTTTTAGTTGAAGTGGGACAATATGGTCCTCATGGTTACCAGGAAGATTTGAAATTGTGGAACCCTTGTATTCGTAAATCGTTGCTACTTCCGACTTGCCCGCTTTCCCTGTCTTTTTTCACAACTATGTATTTGTTAGGGTTTTCCCCCGATAGTAAGGATTATAAAGTGGTTGCGTTTGCATTTGAAATTAGTGACGATATACTGCCTGGAAAGTTGCATTCTGCAGTTTATACACTCCGTGATCAACTATGGACCGTTGGAAATCCGATCACTACTTGTATGCGTAACCCTTATTCTTTGTTGACTGCTGTGTTCTTTCGAGGGGCAACATACTGGCTTGCAGAAAATGATTACCAAAGGAATGAACCAACCCATCTTGGTTCCTTTGATTTTGATAAGGAAAATATCGACTTTTTGGAACTGCCATTTACTTTGGACGCAACACGCTTCTACAGGTTTCTGTTTCTTCTTGGGGGGTCATTAGCCGTTTTTAGTATTTCCAAGGTAACTTCCAGCATATGGGTGTTAGAACAAGGCAATGAAAAGGGGCCATGGACTCTGGTTTTCAGGGAAATCAACTCCGGATGCTTATCACTTGTTCTTCAGCGGCTTATGTTCTTATCAAAAGGTGTTCTATTATGAGAGTGATGGTGGCTATTTTGTTTGCGGAAACATGGCTTATAATATAGCTAGTTGCCAAGTAAACAAGTTAAAAAGATCACCGCGCCACTATTTTCGACAGGAAACATATTCCGAGAGCTTGGTGTTGTCCAAAGGATACGGAGGCCATGATTTGAGGGATTTCCCATGAATACGAGAATATTTCTCCTACTATCAGTACTATGTTTCGTCTTACCAATGGTTTTGGGAATAACCTCTCGCTGTTAGTCAACCAACCTTGAATATTGCAATTGCCTCTCATTGCTCTTGCTGCTTGATTAGTGAGAAATAGTACTATTCCTAGCATATTTTGTAGCTTCTTTGTTTTCTTGGCATCCCCTTGGCTTTGTATGATACGGCTCAAAACTGCTGATACGAGTTTATATTATCTTGTGTCGTATGCGTAGATACTTTTATGTGCGCAATTTCTCCTATATGAATGAATGAGCTTACTTGCCGTGTAGTGTATTATATATTGTTAAAAATGATCCGACTTGGTTACTTACTTGAGATGTTGTTGGCTACGCATTTTGACGTGGTAGCAGGGACGTCGCTGGTAATCAATAAAACTGTGATTGTTCTTTTCAAATCTAAGCAGCAAACGATGGTAATCCATATATTATACGAACTGTTATACATTTATGCAACATCTCCTGTATGAATGAATGAACAATGCTGCACTTGATCTTGTATGCTGATTGCTGAGTAGTATAATATTGGTATATTGGTACATGTGATCGGTCTGACTTGGTTACGTGATAATGCATATACAAATGCAGCGGTACACTCGAAAGGAACACCCCCAATGACTACGCGGTTGAACAAAGGACGTGCAAGGAAGTATAATAATTCGCATCATCTGCTTGTCATTTTTGCTGTGTAGTTTCGCTTTATAATCCTTATTTGGATCTCTGTAGTCTGTAGGCATCAATTGAGATGTTCTTGATTGCTCATTTTGACATGCTAGTTGGGAATTCATGAAAATGTAACTGTTCTATTCAAATCTTAGCTGCAAATGACATTCGAAGTTCACATCTTGTATGGTTCGTCTATTCGACTGCGAGAGGCTTTTGAGATGTTCGGACTTTTGGAGTTTGTTTATTTTGACCCGCTAGTCTTGCTATAGACGGATATATCCGTCTATAACTAAAAACGGGTCAAATAGCTTGAAAGTGATGATATTTTTGGTCCCCACTATCCCACTTGTTGTTTGTCCTATCAAGAATGTGGTATTGTATTTGACCCGTCTTTAATTATAGACGGTTATATGCCGTCTATAATGAGATTTTGTGTATTGTGACTTTGTGAGGGTGTGTTTAGTTTTTGAAATGGGTTTTTTGTCAAAAACTACCTTATATTTAGGGGTATTTGTAAAAATACTACCTTACATTATTTTTTTTGTTTTCGACTACCTTTGGTTTCTTTATTTTTGGTCAATAACTACCTATGCTAAGAGTCTAGACGGAATTGGCGGTTTTCGCTTTAACCTATCTCGCATGAGTCCTTTATGTTTCAAACTTGCTTAGACCCTATTTTGGGAAGTCATGATGTACTTACGCTTAACTTTAAGAGATGTTCATAGTTATTATTGAAGTGCGAAAACATAAATTATGCTTATTTGAAGTTAAATTGTGGTTTGAACGCACTTGATCATTGTTGTTTTGTGTTAAGAGAGTAATGTGAGATAGGTTAATGTCGTTAAATCAACCAAATTTCGCCATATTTTCAGCATAGGTAGTTTTTGACCAAAAAAAGAGAAAATAAAGGTAGTCTAAAACAAGAAAAATAATATAAGGTAGTATTTTTACAAATACCCCTAAATATAAAGTAGTTTTTGAAATAAACGAAAGTTTTTTGTGAAAAAAATTGACAGGGTAAAGCAACTAGCCACTATTCCACGTATCGACTTTAATTTACCTTTATTGCATAACACAATAAAAATTTAAAATTTTCCTGTCAAAAAAAAAAAATTGAAGTGAGAAAATATTTTTTAAAGGGTGTACTACTGTACTGTGTACACAACAAAGCCGCTATGTGGATCAGCCACTTTGCTCTTAATACTCCATTTTATTTGCTTTTTTTTTTTTCTAGTGAAAGGTTGCGAAACGTCGTCGACATTATGTAACGAATCATCGACGTTTTTTTTAAAAGACGTTCACTGCCCTTACTCACACTCCCTCCCTCCCTCGCCCCCCCCCCCCCCTCTTTCCTCTATTCTCTCCAAAATCCTCCCAAACAACTAACTTTAAAAAAAAAAAAATCAATTTATCGGTAAGTTAACTAATTAACTATTTATTTTTTTTTCGTTTGAATCGAATTAGTATGAATAACAATATAATCGAATTACCTTATAAATGTGGACTAGTATGAATTGAATTATAATCGCTTTATCTTATGAATGTGGACTTTCGAATTTTAATTTTTTTTGCTATGAGACAATGAAACTCAACGTCCAGAATGGACTTAGACGGCCATATTCAACGTCTGTAATGGACATGGACGACGAAACCTAACGTCTGCCATGGCCTAAGACCATGAATGTCCACGTCTAATAGAAAAAATTAATTTATAATAAAACGCCAAACGGCACTTACACAAAATAGGTATAATCGAAAATAATTCTAATAGAAACCGAAAGACAAATTTCTCCTGTAAAACTACGAATCTCATGACATGATATGATAATTCTAATAGAAACCAAGTCGGATCACTTGTAATAATATATAATACACAACACGTCAACACAGCATGTAAGCTCATTCATTCATATAGGAGAAATTGCAGATAGAAGTATCTAAGCATACGACATAAGATAACACAAACTCGTATAGCAGTTTCAAGCCAAACAAAGCCAAGGGGATGGCAAGAAAAAACAGAAGCTACAACAATATGCTAGGAATAGTACGGTCTCTCACTAAGCAAGTAGCAATTGACATATTCATGGTTAGTTGACTAACAGGCTAACAGCGAGAGGTTCTTCCCAAAACCATTGGTAAGACAAAACATAGTACTGATATAGTAGGAGAAATATTCTCGTATTCATGGGAAATCCCTCAAATCCCAGGCTCCGTATCCTTTGGACAACATCAAGCTCTCAGAATACGCTTCCAGATCAAAATAGTAGCTCGGTGTATTCTTCAATTTCTTTACCTGGCAACTAGCTATATTATAAGCCTTGTCCCCGCAAACAAAAAAACCACCATCACTCTCAATATAGAACAACTTTATATGATGAATAATGCAGTCGATGAACAAGTGATACGCATCTGGAGTTGATTTCCCTGAAAACCATAGTGTCCACGACCCCTTTTCATTGTCTTGTTCTAACACCCATATGCTGGAAGTTACTTGAGAAATACTAAAAACGGCTAATGACCCCCCAAGAAGAAACAGAAACCTGTAGAAGCGTGTTTCGTCCAAACTAAATGGCAGTTCCAAAAAGTTGATATTTTCCTTATCAAAATCAAAGGAACCAAGATGAGTTGATTCATCATCCCTTTGGTAATCATTTTCTTCAAGCCAGTATGCCGCCCCTCGAAAGAACACAGCTTTTGACAAAGAATAAAGCTCACGCATACTAGTAATGTTCAGATTTTTAACAGTCCATAGTTGATCACGGAGTGAATAAACTGCAAAAAGAATCTTTCTAGGCCGTATATCCGAACTATTTTCAAATGCAAACGCAGCCACTTTATAATCCTTACTATCAGGGGCAAACCCTAACAAATACCAACAAATGTGGAGTGGGCAAGTAGGAAGTAGAAACGATTTGCGAATACAAGGGTTCCACAATTTCAATTCTATATGAGAACCATCAGGACCATGTTGTACCACTAACAGCAACCCATTACAGCTACTTAAAATACGGTAGTGGTACGAATCAGATTTACTAAAAATGAGACTGGCGCTTTGAAGTGTTTCAGGCTGACAAACTGTCAACAAACACCCTTTATCTCGATTGCGCCCCAAACCCTCGAGGGAAACCAATAACTGATTATTCCCAGAATTGATTTTACAAAGTTGAAAATGCATGTGAATGAAATCAGGGTCATCGATAATAGAGCACCAAGATTTACATACGCACCTGAATTTTAATAGGGTTTTCGCCGGCAATGATGATAAAATCTGGGTCCAAACTTCGGGGGGTAAGTACTTAGATTCTGAAATATTGGTGGTGAATTGTTGGTGAATCTTTGATGAAGTTTCTGAAATATGTGGCAAATTTGATAAAGTTGTGGGATTCTCACTGCTCTTCATTGTTTCCACAACACTGTGCTTGGCAGTAACAGCAAGAAATTGGGGATGAGTGATTGGTAATAAATTGTTGGTGTTGGTCGTCTGGACACTGGACAGGAATACAGGATACCGTGGTGGACTGGTGGGTTAGGAGTTAGGGTATTTAGGGCTTGGTCGACCCGAAACCGGCCCAGGATAAGGAGGGCACCGGCCCGGGATATGGACCAGGCAGGGGTGGGCCAGAATTTAATATATGAGGTAGCAAAAAAAAAAAAAAATACTTTATATATGCATGTAAAGGGATTTGAACCCAAGACATTTGGTGGAAAATCAAAGCCTTTACCATTGAACAAGGAGATGTTTATTCTACATCTAATGGAATAATATCTAGTTATCTATTGTTCATCAATAATTAGGGTAGCAAAAATCCGTCTTGTAAACCATCTTTTTACATTTGGGGTAGCGGACGCCACCCTTTGCTACTAGGTGGGTTCGGCCCTGGATAGGGGACGAGTCGGATCAAGCTACCAACGAGCCCGGTGGGTTGGCTCGGGTATTAGGGACTTAGGGTGGGGGTGTTAAATGTTGTTGTAGATGGGACTTGGAGAAGTGGGTGGGGTTTAAAGGGTGGCAGTGGGTTGTGGCGTGCCGTGTGTCTAGGTTGCACGAAAACGGAGACGGACACACGACACGGACATGACACGGTACTTCAAAATTTTCCAAACACGGACACGGCAAAAAAAAAATTAATACACATATTAAAATAAAGGGAATTTGAAGAACATTATAACCAACATCTAAACTTTGGTCATTTAAACATTTTAAATCCACCAAATCGTAAAATGACAACCAATATTAATGTCTTATACGTTAAAATCAACCTGTCTTAAAAGCTAAAATTTTCCAAATTACAAACCCAAATTTAAATAAGCATTCAAGTCTTATAAAATTCTTACTCTTTAAAAAGAGAGAACTTCCGGCACTGTAGCAATGAATAGTTTGTTGCCACTGTCAACCGTTGATTTCTCCCTTTCAATCCCACCCTTCCCTTCTAACTTAACCTAATATCTTTCGTCCATTGTTTTCATTCCGCCTTTCAATCTTCCTGCTCACTCTCAATCTGCTTCACAGCTTCGCCATCAACCACCCTCTTCTCAATCTCAAAATCTCAATCTCAATCATGCGACATCAATCGAAGCTTAATCTTTTTCGATCTTCAACACATGTTTCAACAAATTACCTCTGTTTTCTTTTGTTCCATTCTCCTCATTCCAATTCCCATCCGTCTCTTGCTTCTACATTTAACAATCCACATCTCTGATCAACACTTAGGTATTCACTTCTAATCTTAAATCTTATTATTTGTTGATTTCTTGAGACTAATCTGTTTTTCTCTCGTTTTAATAACTGATTGTTAAGTGCTTAACATGTTGGTGAAAGTGCACTCTGAGCTCTGTATCCGTAATTTTTACTATAGATTGGGAACTGTTAGTTACCATTTTGGATTTGGGGCTTTGTTTAGATCTTTGCAGCGACGCCGAACGCCCTTTTTGTAATCATCATTGTTATTATTTTGGGTACGAATAGTCTTTGGTACTATTATTGTGTTCGTTTTCGATTATTTTTAGGATTATTCTTCTTTGTAATTATTGTTATTAATATCACTATTATTTGTATCGTTATTATTATTAGTGGTGTTGTTATTATTGTCTTCTTTTGTTAACGGAAGTGTTTGTTGGTATTACTTTAGTTGTTCTTATTGTTGCCGGCATCGAAACTATCGGTTAAGAGACAACTTCTAGCACTGCAGCCATGTGTGATCAGTACTTGTTGTGATGGTTCTTTTTGGGTTGACCATTGAGCCGATCTGAAATTTGGATGTGCCATCGGGCCAAACAGGTTTTAGAGATGTTCATAACTAGGAGAATTTTTATTGTACCTGGCTGCTTTGGAGCCTAGGCCCATTTCTGCATGTTCTGCTCATATACATTACATCTAGACGCATTTGTCTTTTTATCTCACCTTGGTATTAATGGATCGTCTTGATCTGTTTCTGTATGCTTAGGAACTAGCGGTGTCAAGGCTTTTGGTGGCTATGGACCTATGGTGTGTGCGTATCCCTAACCGGATGTGTAGGACCGTTTATGTACGCGATCTTTTAACTTGTTTTCTTATTACTTTTGTATTTACTTCCTCGGAAAAAAGCTTACAGCTGTTCTCGTGTGTTCAGGTGCTCATGGTATCCAAATTCTCGCTACCTATTGATATGTGAAACATCCGATCGTTAGGTTGTCTATCTTTGGGTCTTGATGTATTCGGTACTTTAGTTTGCTTTTCTTTGCCCTAGTCAAGACTTCCTCGACAGCGTTTACATCTAATCCCGACGCTTTAAGAAGCGCGAGCTAGGAGGTATTGTATTCTATTATGAATCTTATGGTTATTGATGTTTTTAAACTGATGAAGCTTCCATATTCTTCTTGAATTTCTATGACTATGGGGCATTACTGTGATTGTTATTGTCTACAGATTAGGTAAGCTTCAATCAATAGTGAGCTGTACTGTTAGTTTCTCAGCCTTTTCTCACAACAAATGACGATGCCATCACCAATGGGGGTTATTCGAGGTGGTTGCCAAACATCGATGGGTGTTATTAGAGCTAGAGGCAAGTAATCTGTTGTTGGGGTTAATTAGGTCGGTCTTGAGTTCAGATAACCAAAAACTCTCGCCTGTATTGTATTATACCCTGCTGACACAATTTAGCACTCGAGGTTAAGTGTACCCTTAGTTTAGCTGGATCATGGATTCAGTGGCTATGAATTATACGTTGCCAACGGATTGGCTCTGGAACTGTTCAGGTGTTGATTTTGGTGTGCCTGAATGCCAATAGTTCTGTTTATGATTGTATTGTAGCTGTGTTTAGAGTCCTATAGGTTTACGTGGTGTACCAAACAATTTCCCAGGAAAACAAATAACCCTCACTTACGTTCCAATTCATTTTTGTACACTGCCCTTGTGTTGGGCTGTGGTGAGTGCTCTGATTTATCCTTTTCTCCTTTTTTTTGCCTTTGTGGCCATTTAAGTACCCTATTGAATTTTGTTCTTTTGGTGGTAGCCATTTCATGTTTTGTTGTTCTTTAGCTTATTTCTCTTGCGTTTTTTAGTGTCTTTCGATTTATTTTACTGAACTTCGTTGTCCTGTGCAAATCTTATTGTTTACAGTTTTATAAAGTATAGTATAGTACTGCTACACTTGGTTACCTTGTAGAAGTTTGTTTACATTCATCTACAAAAAATGGTTATAATTACATTTTTCCTTTGGAAACTTATTATCATGGGTCCGACTATTTTCCTGCAATGTGTACTGTGTTTGCACTTTGCTGCATTTATTTCGTGTTAGTTCTTGTTGTTGGGTGTTTGATCAGCCTCTGATGTTCTCCACATTTAGCTGTGATCCTCAAGTTACTTGAGTGGATTGGTGCTCGATGAAGATATTCTCGAAATCTAAAGCAAAAGTATTTGGAGGTATCTAACAAGGGAGTCTTTGTTGCTTGTGATTTTTTCTGCTTACACTGATAGGTTACTTCTCTTTATACTCGAAATATGGCTAATTGGGGGTTGGGGTGATACTGTAAGGATTCTCATAGTAGGCCACCCTACCTTAGCCTGCAATTTTTTGAATCCCTTGAGGCATCAACGCAGCGTTATTATTGTGGCTAATTTTGTATTATTGTGGTAGACTGATCATCCGGAAGCCATGGATGTTCTTGGAAGGACTTGAAGGTCTTTTCTTCATGCAACGAGGAGCAGAGTAAGGAGATTTTTCCCAATTGTTGACATGAAAGAATTTCAGTCTTGGTGCATTTTATGTCTTTGTCGTTTTGTTTCTTTGTGGAATCTTTATGGAGTTTTAAGAAAACTATAGATTAAAATTTGGATACTTGAATTCTTTGTCATTGTAGAGTGAATGTTCAGTTATCTAATTACGGAGACACAAAACCCAGTAACCCACAAGGACACAATCCATTTTTTCGTGCCAAGTTGTATCGCCGGCCTTAAGAATATGAAGTTGTTGCTGTCATCAATCGAAGGTACGAAATTGAAAAATGTGCCCGTGTGGTTTACTTATGTGTTCATTTAAGCTTCATATTATAGTCAAGCTCCACATATTTTGTCCATGTATCAAGTTGATTCATCTGACTACTTTTTCGTTTCATGTCAAGTTTTTCTCAAACGAGATTGTAGATACAGTCATTCAATTTCTCCTTCACTGGTATCATCTACATGTCCCTTCTTGATTTATGTTGCAGCCTGGTTACTGAATGTGGTCTTAGCTGCTTTTATATTTGGGTTTTAGGTCTTCTTTAGCTTTGTTCTTGAGTCTGTTAGGGTGGTGTGATGACAATTTTGTGGGTTTTAAAGGGATGTTGGTTGTGTAATAATGCAGGGGATTGGTTTGTGCGAGATTTGGTGAGATTACGAGTTGTCTACATTTTCGGCTATGCTGTTCTGAATAGGTAAATTTTCAGTTAACTGTTCATAACCCATTGCACATTTAAAGCTCCTTAGTTAATAATTCATTTTTTAACTTTAGCTTATAAGTAGTGACTTGATCCAGAATAAGTAATTGGCCATCTGAATGGTTTTCTGTGCACACAAGACAATTTGGGGAGTTCTTGGATTTGGGGATATACGTGTAGAATGTTATTGCAACACTGGCTCATGTTTAGAGCGGTCCTGTGAATTGTGTGATGGAGTCTGGCAGTTTGCTAACTTATTGGGTGTTAGAACATTGGGAGGCTGTTATGGGATGACCAATATAAAATTTGTCTTGAGTCTTGCTTATGCAAATGTGTGGTCATGGTAGCTTTGTGTAGAATTGCAGAAATGGTACATTTGTTTGGTTAGTGGAATTAATATTCTCACGTGTTAGTGTTTCTTATACATGGAGGTACTTTTGTCTGTTTGAACATTCAGGATGAGGCGTCCAGTTCTCCGTCCACAGACAAATTATTTCACTTATTTCTCCTCAGAATTAGCACTTAGGTTAGGTGTAATCTTTGACTTACGTTGCCATTTATTTATTGTGTGTCATGTTGATTGCTTTGTTAATTAGCCTTTGTGGCTTTTTGTTTGGTCGAATTATGTGAAAATTAAAGGTTGTTGGTTTTTTATTTTTTTTCGCAGTAGTTTTGGGCCTTTTGACCACATTTTGGTGGCCTGTTGAGATTTTTGCCTTTAAGCCTACGTTAGTATATCAATTGTGTTCATATTTTGTTAACCCTTTTATGTGGAGCCTAGATTAGTTCATTTCTGCTGGTTTTAAAGTTTCATTTTCTGGTTGTTTGGCTGGAACTTTCTTCTTGTCATCTACTCTCCAACCTTCTCTTTTAATACAGCAGTCTAATACGCATTCTAATACGAGTAATATGCAAGTGAATGAAATAATAGTTTTATACTCCGTATGTATTAAATAATGTAGCAAAGAGAAAATCGATACCAATTCTCGACATTTTCGATACACCTGACCACTCCAGTAGTCGACCAAGTGTATGAACAACAAAAATTGACGTTGAAGAGTCACTCCCATGTCGCCACTCCAAAGAGATATTAAAACAAGGAAAACAATTACCCCCCCCCCCCCATTTGCTAACTTTGCTAATACTCTAATAGTAATTAAGGCTCTGCACGTTTATCCTTCAACTTTAGTAAATTTCTTCCCTTTTCTCTAATTCTTTTAAATTTCAAATTTGTAGTTAATTAATTAATTAGTCATTTGCTTGAAACCCATTTTGTAATATTACTCTCCAACTTCTGGGTTTTAAAGTTTTTGATCTTTAGCTGCTTCATATGCAAGAAAGTTGATGTCTTTTATACCTTAAAATTGTTGCTTGATTACTTGCACTTGCATTCTAATCAAGTGATAATTTGTTTACCTTTGATAAAAATACCGCTCAAAAATAATATAAAAGGTAAACAAATGATTGGGATGGATGAAGTATTATTCTCTTGATAATAGTATGCTTAGAAAGTATACATTTCTAATGTTTTAGATTCTATTCTAATCTTTGATATGATGTGATTTTGTTTTTGGTTCATTTATTCTTTTCTTTTTTATCTATGGATTTTGTTTTTAGATGCATTGTTTTTGCAGGTGTATTTGTGTTTTTTATTTGCCCTTTATTGGATGGTAGTTTTTGGGTTTTATAATTGCTTCTTGTTTCTTCTATCTTGGTATTTGGATGAAGGTGTTACATTATATTCTTAATATGCTTTTATTTTTTCACCCCGAATCCACCAACTTTTGTGTGGCAAAAAAGTTTGGAATTTGTTGAGCTCTTTTTATATATTTTTATTGATTTATAATTATATATGCACTAAGTATAAATATTCACCTTTATGGTAGTACTATTATCATCTTCTTTTGGGTGTTAGATGAAGTTAGCATTTGACTAAACGTTGGGATTTTGCGTCTTTTCTCTAAAATTCCATTAATTTTCCACCGAGATTGTTATCTGCAGATGCTTGCCGCCATACATTTATTATTATCTATATTGAAGTGATTCTAATTTGATTTTTTTCGTTTCAAAAAATTGTAAATGGGGAGAAAATAAAGAATTGGTTATATTGGTGAGGGTAGTTTGATTAGTGATTAACATTGTGTTAGTATGGAGTTTTGGGGACGATTGCGCAAAATGAGTATATGACATACACGGATCCTTAATAACCAGTTGCTGCTTGTGTAAAGGATCTTTTGAGCTGAATGACATTGGAGGAGAAGATTGGTCGAT
Organism: Silene latifolia; assembly: GCF_048544455.1. Taxonomy (NCBI): domain Eukaryota; kingdom Viridiplantae; phylum Streptophyta; class Magnoliopsida; order Caryophyllales; family Caryophyllaceae; genus Silene; species Silene latifolia. The sequence goes on along the minus strand of NC_133531.1, from coordinate 21,952,320 downwards.
GGTCGAGATTGACCAAACTCGCTCTTGCTAAGTCAATGAAGACTTACTCTATTGGTAATTACTAATTTTCTTTTTCCAATTGAGGCAATAAAGCCAAGGACCTGGTATTCTTTGGCCTTGATTTATGATGGAATAAATAAAATGGCTAACTAAAATGGCTATGCTCTTCTAATTGTGAAGTAGCCATCACTCAATGAAATTGTTTCCACAATTTTCATTAGGGTCATCTGAAACAGCCTCTTAAGGTTGCATATATCGACCCCGCATCGTATGAAAGTGTTGAGGTTTATGTTCATGGTTCTTGTTGTTGGTGGGAGTCGTCCGAACTCCGAAGTATGTTCATATCTTGTATAGGCCTGGTGTTGCTTCTGTTGTTTAGTTATATGAGGATTCTCTTTATCCTTATTAAAAAAAACCCTATCTATCTTAGCTGAGGATAGTTGAGGAAATTCTTGCCTAGCATTCCTTTGAAATCTAATATTATTATTTTGTTTATATTAGTGTGTCGATAATCCTTGGTCGTCTTAGTTGTTTATCTAAAGCCTCGACAATAAAACCACACTCAAACTGATTTTCTAGGTACCTAAATTTTATGTAATTTTATAGTAATAGTGAAGGTAGGGAATACAAATGATCTTGCAACTATTGTCTTTAATATTTTGGTATTGAAATCGATGAAATTCTATATGCATGCCCATGTTTTTTCCCCCACTCTTTATTCTCAAAATCATCTTTCATTATTACAGAAGATTGGTTGCTTACGTGGGATGATGCATGCCCTTGTTTCTTTCCCTCTTCCAAGCCTATTACGGCTGATTATCCGACAAAGTGCGGCCGCACACGAAGCTAACTCGGATTTCTCAATTCATGAGACGTCATGTTCTCAACTTCTAATTTAGTAGGTTTTAATTTGATATTATGTAATGGGGCCTTTAATTTCATCGATTGTGGTTGTTCATAACTTGGTACTGTAAACGATTATCTCCAAGTCTGATCTTGTATATATGTCGGAATTTGTATGTTATTCCTGAAGGAATGATCTTTTGTGGGTTGATGCATCGTTCATGTGAGTTTTTCTTCTTCTTCACATTGTCTTTTCTCCAAGTCTGATCGTGTATATATGTCAGATCATGTACTTTGCATTGTTATCTTATCCTATATTTCCGTTTGCACCATGTGCTGGTCTTAAGAAAAAACAGGTGTGTCTCACCAATTGACGGCGTTCAAATTTATATTATTTTGAAGCGGTGATTTAAGTATTTTACATAGATGTTTTTTTTTGCGCTACTTGTTCTACCAACGTTTTTGTCCAGGGAGAAGGTAGTTTCCCTTTTTATTTCGATGCCTAATAATGAGATTTGTTAGACGATTGGCCAAATTGGGGCACTGCGCCCGGTAGGGCGCGGAGCAACAACTAGTTAAATAAAAAGTATCAAAGGTTCCAAATTACAAACCCAAATTCGAGTCTTACAATACTATTCGCCATAATCATCAAACCGAATATTTTTCGCAAAATATATTAACATTAAAAGGCACCAGAAATAAGTTGGACAAACAATGCTCACCAAAAGCTAAAAAAAAGGGAGTTCACGGATCATCCTTCTGACTTATTTTCCGTGGTTTGTTGTTCTTCCTACTCTATCTTGTAGGTACCCTCCCTCACATTTACTTTCAGGTGGATTGATTATACTTCTGGAGCTTGAAAGGTTTTGTGAGAAGTATTTTGGAAATATTTGAACCTAAATATTTTCATTGGTTGTGCACCCGATGGTTGTACTTGATCTTTGACGGATATTGTCGTGTTTAGGATGAATCCATGTTAAGTTCGGAGGAACACTTTTCATGATATTGAGCTTATGGATTGGGTAATATGAAAGCTATTTTTCCTTACTTCTTGTTAGTCCACTATGTCATCTTTGGTCAGGGGTTATCCCCGTGTTTCCTTTATTATGATGTCGTTTTTAGTCATAGTAAAGTGGGACACGTTTTGGGTTGTTTCCATTCTGTTATCACATGATTTATTTACTTATTCTATGACGTATGTTTGATAAACTTATCTAGTTTGTATTGTACTTATCTATTTTTATAAATGACAGGTGACAGGTCGGTCGGTGTTATATGTTGTGTTATATGATGGGGGTTACAAGACGAGTGGCTAGCGAGCGTTGTTGAGGCAACGATACACCCTTTCAATTATCGTTCGTTATTGCATTTTTGAAATTCGGAGGGATCCGAGATCCCTTGTATATTTCTATTCGTATTATGTATTTATTTTGTAGAAGTAGTAATTAGGTTAAATAGTTTTCAAACGCTTTCAGTGAACTCTGCGGTCATGCCTCGAAGTTTTAAAATTTACATATTTTTCCGCTGCTAATTATTTATTTATTCTTTTGTATAACCGCGGGAGTTTCACACCTATACCACATCCGTTCCCGTATTCTCATGATAACATCCAAACCCGACCCATAACCAAACCGACAACAGTTAATTCTTTAGGTTCAATTAACCGGTTTGGTGTTTTATATACGACATTACTACCGTGTCAAAATTGGGCTTGGTGCTTTTGTGCCGAAAGGTAGAATTCAGTGGTTTTAACACTGATTAGTGAAAATCGGTTCGGTGAATTTTATTTACCTAAAACAAATCAGTATTTCGATTTCCATCCATTTTATTATTTCGGTTCACCGGATGGAACCGACGGTTAGGCCTTACAAGACTTTAGAAGCCCATTATTGATTAAGTACATCTCCATTAGGCAAAGGAAAAACCCTATTTTTGGTGCTAGTTGAAGAAACACGTTAGCTCGAATTAATTCACTCTTTGCCAGTTTGCCTCTTTGCCAAACTGGTCACTCCCCTCATCTCGTGTAAGTTCTATTTTGGCTACCACTGTAGCAAGTACAGCAATTTGGCAGATTTGTGCATGTTTCACGTTTGTTTTTGTTTAATATCATTTCGTCTAATTGAATTAATGTTTACTTCTTTGTTAATGGCTATCTTAATTTAGATTATAATGAATTTTATTGTTGTCGTAACAGGGTTAATATGGAGAGTTTCATCAACGATAATATCGAAACTGAAAAAAGTGTTTCAGCGGTTGAATTAGAGCCTTCTCAACCGAAGAGGGAGAGGAAGAGAAAGAGGCGAGGCAAAAAGAAAGTCGATGTAAGTGACACTACTTATAGTCGTAAACGATCTAATTACCATGATCATGAATGGCTTTCGAGTATTGGTTGGGCCTGATTCACTTGACAAAATCAAATACTCCGTAAATCATTTTCAGCTGCAAAAAAGTCGTCTGTCTTTTTTTTCGTAATTATTATGGTACATGGGTTTTTCAGGCTTCATGTTGATCTTTTCTTCTTGTTAGGAAAACGCAGACACAGTAAACAAACCAGCCGAGACAGCAACAATGGGAGCAGAAACTCTAAACACAACCACTTCAGTGAAGTACAGGGGTGTGAGGCAGAAAAAAGGGGGGAAATTTTCGGCTGGGATTCGACATCCTATTCTCAAACAGCGCATTTGGTTGGGGTTGTTTAATACTGCTATAGAAGCTTCTGAGGCGTATCAGCTTAAAATGAAGGAATTTGAGGCCCTTCTTGCAGAGAAAAAACTGAATGCTTCTTGTTCTGTTGTTTCCGTCGATTCTGAAAGTGCACTGCCTGAGATTGATACTAATTCCAATTCACAAACCAATGGAGTTGATATTTCTGATGCTTCTGATACTAAGGTTACTCCAAACACAGGCACTTCAGTGAAGTACAGGGGTGTTAGGCAGAGAAAATGGGGGAAATGGGCGGCTGAGATTCGACATCCTGTTTTTGGTAAGCGCATGTGGTTGGGGACTTTTAATACCGCTATAGAAGCTTCTGAGGCTTATGAGCTTAAGAAGAAGGAATTTGAGCCCCTTCTTGCGGAGAAAAAACTGAATGCTGCTGCTGCTTCTGTTGTTTCCGAGGATTCTGAAAGTGCATTGTCTAACAACTCTCTTGCTATACTGCCTGATATTGATACTATCAATTCACAAACCAATAGAATCGAGATTTCTGATGTTCCTGATACAACGGTCATGGACTCTAATGCAAAGGAGGAATGTGATGTGATTCCTGATGTGAGCACTATTAAGGAGGAATTCCAAAGTGACATTGGCCAAGGTCTTGACTTGGAAATGGAGCTTTGTTCGTCGCTCTTGTAAACGGCTTTCCTCCCATAGTTTTATCAGTAGCGGCTTTGATGACCTTGGACACACTGATCTTCCTGATTTTGATTTCAACATGGAAAACAATGAGCTTGCATGGATTGAAGAATCTCTCAATTTCTCAACAGCAACAGCCGTGTTGTCCTGAAGTTTCGTAGCTCGTAATGATTAGTATTAATATTTTATTAATTTATAGGCCTGTATAAACAAGTATTGGGTTTTGAACTAAGCTCTCGAGTTACGGTTTTTTTTCTAGTAAGAAATATTTCCAGAGGAATGAGCTTTTGGGTGTTTTACTGCTCATTTTCTATACATCTTCTCAGTATATCAGGACTGTTCTGAATTCTGATACCAAAAAAAAAAGAACTCCAATGCCAGAACATCTCAAAAGTCCCTTGCAGACGAATCACCCATCACTCACATAGTAATATACAAGATGTGAAACTTGAAACCGTTGTTTGCAACTTAGATTGAAGAGAGCAATCACAGTTTTATGGATTACCGGCGACTTCCCTGTAAACTGTCAAAATGAGTAGCCAAGAACATCTCAAGTAAGTAACCAAGTCGGATCACTTGTAATAATATATAATACACAACACGTCAACACAGCATGTAAGCTCATTCATTCATATAGGAGAAATTGCACATAGAAGTATCTAAGCATACGACATAAGATAACACAAACTCGTATAGCAGTTTCAAGCCAAACAAAGCCAAGGGGATGGCAAGAAAAAACAGAAGCTACAACAATATGCTAGGAATAGTATGGTCTCTCACTAAGCAAGTAGCAATTGACATATTCATGGTTAGTTGACTAACAGGCTAACAGCGAGAGGTTCTTCCCAAAACCATTGGTAAGACAAAACATAGTACTGATATAGTAGGAGAAATATTCTCGTATTCATGGGAAATCCCTCAAATCACGGGCTCCGAATCCTTTGGACAACACCAAGCTCTCGGAATACGCTTCCAGATCAAAATAGTAGCTTGGTGTATTCTCCAACTTCTTTACTTGGCAACTAGCTATATTATAAGCCTTGTCCCCGCAAACAAAAAAGCCACCATCACTCTCAATATAGAACAACTTTATATGATGAATAATGCAGTCGAAGAACAATTGATAAGCATCTGGAGTTGATTTCCCTGAAAACCATAGAGTCCACGGCCCCTTTTCATTGTCTTGTTCTAACACCCATATGCTGGAAGTTACTTGAGAAATACTAAAAACGGCTAGCGACCCCCCAAGAAGAAACAGAAACGTAGAAGCGTGTTTCGTCCAAAGTAAATGGCAGTTCCAAAAAGTCTATATTTTCCTTATCAAAATCAAAGGAACCAAGATGAGTTGGTTCATTCCTTTGTAATCATTTTCGCAAGCCAAGATGTCTTGCCCCTCGAAAGAACACGGCTTTTGACAGAGAATAAAGCTCACGCATACTAGTAATGTTCAAATTTTTAACAGTCCATAGTTGATCACGGGGTGAATAAACTGCAAAAAGTATCTTTCTAGGCGGTATACCCGAACTATTTTCAAATGCAAACGCAGCCACTTTAAAATCCTTACTATCAGGGGCAAACCCTAACAAATACCAACAATTGTGGAGTGGGCAAGTAGGAAGTAGAAACGATTTGCGAATATAAGGGTTCCACAATCTCCATTCTATATGAGAACCATCAGGACCATGTTGTACCACTAACAGTAACCCATTACAGCTACTTGCAATACGGTAGCGGTACGAATCAGATTTCATAAAAATGAGACCGGTGCTTTGAAGAGTTTCAGGCTAACAAACTGTCAACAAACACCCTTTATCTCCCCAACCCCTCGAGGGCTACCAATAATTGATTATTTCTGTTAGGCCCAAAATCTAGATATGGGCTGATCTGGGCAGCAGGTCTGGAAGCAGTGTGAGACGCAGGGCGTCAGGGAGCCAGGGTGGCAGCATCAGCGCATAGTACAAGACATGGGCTTTGATCCGCGTAGAAGAAGCATACGAGAACTCTATCACCTATCGTAGTCCAATAAAGGAAAGTCCTATTCTATGTTAAATTAGGAATAACTTGGAAGAAAAGTAAGGAACCCTAGCTGAACGAGCTACCCTATATAAGGGGCCTCAATGCAAAGAAGGAAGATCATCGGAAAATACAAGAAATATACCCTAGCATCCATAACAAAACGCACGAACTGTACTTCCCCCCGAATTATAGTGAAAATCTTGGTGGGATTCCGTCTCCCCCCGCGTTTGTTTCCCAAATTTGGTTTTCCGCGTCACCAAAATTGCTTGTGTTCTTCATTTACGTTGCACATTCAAATTAGCATACAACAAACAATCAAATCACAATTCAGACCTAATGTTAAGACTACTTTAACCCTAAATTGGTAGAAATTTACCAAAACAGTTTGGCGCCCACCGTGGGGCATAGTGGTCGTCTTCGTTAGTCAGTCTACACAGCAAGCACAACATGTCCGGACACCAAGAAACCAACCCAGTAGCACTAATGGTGCCCCCGCAACGCGGTACCGCCCCTCTCAGCGGCGAACACAGTACCATCTCCCTCAACAAAGAAAGACGCACAACCTCGATTCGGACCACCACTGCTGCCCAGATACCAGCGTTTAAGCAAAGCCAAAGTTCCCAGGTAGCAGCAAGCCCGTCTTCGGAGAGAGTCCAGACTAGAGATTCAGGAGTCGTCCAGGGACGGCAAGGAGTCACACAGCCTGAAAGAGGAGCACAATCTAGGCAACAGGCTCAGGCTCCTCCGAGTCCCACCAGCATCATGATAAGCGGATTGGACACATTAGCAAGGACAATCCGGACAATGCAGAACGAGAATAGAAGCATGAGATCCCAGATGGAAGAGGACAACAATCTCCTCCGAGCACAGATCAACGAGTTAAGAAGCCATGCCGCTAGTTCAGCCCCTGGGTGCAAGAAGACAGATTCGGGAGGCCACCAGGAGAAAGTGGGGACTGGAGGCTGACGCGGGTGTTGCCACGCAAAGTGGCACTTAGGCTGGACATGGATGCAACACCACAGCCGAGAGGAGGCCTGGTCCCAACAGGACTGGGGGCATTGACACCAGATGAGGAGCCGGCACGCCAAGAGCCAACACCCACGTCAGATGCAGAAGGACGCCAGCGGAGCAGAGCAAGAACATGCGGTCCCCGATGATCGTGGCTCCGATTCAAATCAAGCCGAGTATACCTGGGAAGCGGCCGGCCGCAGCAGCAGATCGCAGATGCGCCAACCAAATGCGATCTTAGGACAATAGAACTTCGTACGAGGAGCGAACATCGATCACAGGGAGCATCTGCGACCACGGAGAGAGACATACATAGAACAAAGAATACCGGAACTACGGGCCTCCTCCGGAGGGTCCCGGAATCTGCCGCCTATGGAGATGGCTGCGCCCGAAAGCTTACGCCGACTCGCCGTTCATCGACGATATATAACTACACTGGCCTTACCAAAAGGATTCAGCGTCCCAACAATGACCCTCTTCGATGGAACCACAGACCCCTGCGATCACATTAGCCAATTCAAGCAGAAAATGATGGTTACCACAGCCACATGAGCCTCAAAAGAGGCATGTATGTGTAAAGGATTTGGTTCGACCCTAACCGGAGCAGCACTACAATGGTTCGTCGGCTTGCCTAACGGGACCATATCTTCATTCGCCGATCTGGTTAACGCATTCAATCGCAGTTCTCCGGAAATGAGAACACCAAAGCGACAAGTGATCTCAGATAGGATCTTTTCAGAAATAGGTGAATCAATCAAAGATTACGTCACCAGGTTCAATGCAGAGAAAGTCTCAATACGAGGCTGCGATATGTCCACTGCCATCAACGCCTTCAGGCAGGGCTTGGATAAGGAATCAAACCTCTACAAAGAATTAACGATGTACCCTTGTGAGAGATTCGAAGAAGTCCAGCAGAGAGCTACACCGACATTAAGGTTGGAAGAAGACATACAAGCTAGAAAGGGAATAACAAACTTCGACAAACCTAGCAGGAAAATCTCAACTGAAAAGAAAGACGAACGAGCTAAACCATACAGCAGACCCAATATCAGTAGAATAGCAGAAAAAACCCAGCAAGTTGACGACTCTCAGCATCCTCCTAAGCTATCTGAATACGGATTCAACACGGGAATGGAAGGGTTGTTGAAAGCGCTCAGAGGCCTAGGTGATCAAGTGAGGTGGCCAAAGCCTCCCACTCAGGATCGACCCAACGACGACAGAGACAGCAACAAGAGATGCGAATGGCATCAGGACATAGGTCACAGGACAGAAGACTGCTACAGGCTGCGCAAAGAAGTAAAGTTCCAGATACGCAGGGGAAACTTGGACCACCTATTATCACGTGGGGGCAAGCAGGACAGGAGAGAAGCAAAAAACCAGGTGCTCCCCTCTGCCCCACCCATATGAACGAAAATTATTAACGTGATAACTGGCGGATCCGAGCTATCAGGTTTGACATATTCCGCCGCTAAGAGGAAAGCCACCGGAAGTAAAGGGGATCATCCAGAATCTTCATACAGAGTAAGCCAGAGCAATTTACCCCCGGTAACTTTCGACAAAACCGACATAGAAAGCGGTGCAGAGCAAGACGACGATGCCCTAACTATAACATTATCCGTTGCAATTGCACCGTACGAAAAGCATTAGTGGATACAGGGAGTTCGGTGAACCTCATCATGCTGGAAACCCTCAAAACCATGGGTTTTGATAAAGAAAACCCGATAAAGAAATCACCCTGGTGGGGTTCAGTGGTGAGACTGCGCATTCGGTAGGTGAGATAACCATCCCAACGTATATTGAAGGAGTTAATAAACTGGTAAGATACTTAGTCATTGAGGGTCCGACCACTTACAACGTGATACTAGGAAGACCATGGCTGCACCAGATGAAGGCGGTGCCCTCAACATATCATCAGTGTCTCAAGTTCCCAACACCATGGGGTACGGTCACAATAAAAGGGGATCGAGAGGAATCCAGGAACTGCTACGCTCAAGCCCTCAAAGCTACAACCAGGCTCCCCTCATAGCAATTACAGAACCGGGGCACCTCGAAAAAGTAAAAGGAGCCCCCTCAGAGGAATTAGACCAGGTCCACCTGGACGAGGAACACCCGGATAGGATGGTATTGATTGGAGCAACTTGCAGTGAAGAGCTGCGCAGCCAGCTGACTCAATTTCTGAAAACCAACATGGACTACTTCGCTTGGTCCCACAACGATATGATGGGTATAGATCCATCCGTTATTTCACATAAGTTAAGTGTGAATGTAACACCCCCATACTCCAAGTGCCTTACCAGGACCACTCAGGTATGAAGACATTACCATCTCGGTTACCCGAGGCAATGATAATCAAACAACAATAAAGAAACAACGTTTATTATAAATAATTTAGTGAATAGTTACAATCCTCAAAACCAAACCAAAAGTACGATACATGATTCCAAACTGACTGTTCTAACTGAAATGTAAATAAACTAAAGGCTACAAATGGAAGACTCCTATCATCATGTCGTGGCATCCCGGCTATCCCAAGACTCATCTCAATACCTGCTCAATATCTGCTCACCATCCCCGAATGGATCACCGCAGGTTTACAAAACAACATCGGGTCAGTACTAATCACACAATCAATATGTATAACAATAATAAGATAAACAGACAGCTTAACTGTCACACACACACACACAACCAACCAATTCCCATCATCTCAATCTCGACCGTCCACCGGACCCGACCACCGCCAGCTGGGGGACCGCAGCCGTACCCACCAAATCCCCGCTCCACATAGTGAGCGATAACCCTGTCCATTAATGTGCACATCCCCTTCCGTGGCGGGTTCCACGAAGGGCGAAACTAGGGCGTGAAGCCACTCCCGCAAGTGACCCCACTCAGCCGAGGCCACGCCTCGCGAACCATCAACAACGATCACAACCAAAATCACAGTACAATTATTATATCAAACAACCAAATACAATACATCAACCAATATCCCATTATGGGACTAATACTCGAGTAGAAATCCTACCCGTATGCAAACAATCGACGGTCTCTCTGCCGAGTCAAAAAGCCTATTCTATGAACCCTCCTCCTATCATACAACACATATAGGCTACCAATCACATACTACACATAAAAACCCCCAATCTCTAAATTAGGGTTTAACCAAATCAAAGGAAATACAATAAAAAGGGTATGTAGATCTTACCCTCGACGCAAGGAACTCAACGGTATACACAACGACAAGAACTGACCGTCTGAACTCCGGGAATTGCTAAGAATGCGATTAGGAAGATGAACTTGTTGCTTTCTCTCTTAAACAGGGATTTAGGTTTTGTAAAAGTGGTTTAGAATAATGACGACGGAACTTAAATACCTTAATCGCATAATTAACAAAACCCGAGAAAACTCCCCGTAAAACCGGACACTCGATCGAGTACCCAAGGTACTCGATCGAGTACCCCTTACTCGATCGAGTGCCCCACTACTCGATCGAGTACCCAACAGTCGAAACTATTTTATTTCGCAACTTACCCTTACTCGACAGAGTAAGGGCTACTCGATAGAGTACCCCAAGACTTATAAATACGGAGTATTACAGTCTTCCCTCCTTAAAAGGAACTTCGTCCCCGAAGTTCAAACCACTACTAAACAAAGGTACTCCCATAACATTCCCGACTCAAAAACCAAAACAAAATTCAACATAAAACATGATACTAACCCAACTCATCCCGACAAACATCCCGACACAACATATAAAAGGGGTATAAAGCTCTTAAAAACGCTTCGCGATCATCTCCTACCCCCCTAAAAGAAACAAGGTTACGTCCCCGTAACCATACATACCTGATCAAAAAGGAAAGGGTAACGCTCTTTCATAGCTTCCTCTGGCTCCCATGTCGCTTCCTCGGTCTCGTGGTTAGACCAAAGGATCTTAAGCAAAACTGTCTCGCCACCCCTAGTCTTTCTAACCTTTCGGTCTAGAATCTGCTTAGGCACCTCAAGATATGATAAGGACTCATCTAGCTCTAAGCTCTCTGCCTCCAACACATGTGACGGGTCACTCACATACTTCCGCAGCTGCGATACATGAAACACATTATACACTCTTTCTAACGCAGCTGGTAAAGCCAGACGATAAGCAACTTCCCCAACTCGCTCTAAGATCTCATAAGGCCCTATAAACTTCTGACTTAACTTGCCTTTCTTCCCAAATCTCATAACCCCACGCATAGGAGACACTTTCAAAAGAACCTTGTCCCCAACTTGAAACTCTATGTCCCGACGATGTAGATCTGCATAACTCTTTTGTCGATCCTGGGCTGCTCTCATCCGTTCCCTGATCATCTTAATCTGTTCCACCATCTCATGCACCATCTCTGGTCCTAAAACCACCGCCTCAAAGACTATCGTCCCAACAGATTGGACTCCTACATCTCCTCCCATACAAAGCCTCAAACGGTGCCATACCTATACTTGGTGTGATAAATCTGTTATTGTAAGAAAATTCTATCAAGTCCAACCTCTGCTCCCAGCTACCACCAAAATCCATCACACAGGCTCGCAACATATCCTCAAGAGTCTTGATTGTTCTCTCGTCTGCCCGTCTCGTCGCGGGATGAAATGTCAGTACTCATCTTCAAAGTTGTTCCCAACGATTCCTGCAACTCCTTCCAAAACCTCGATATAAACCTCGCATCTCTGTCAGACACTATGTCCTTAGGGACTCCATGTAACTTAAGCACGTTCTTTCGATAGGCCATAGCCAATTGTGCCTTAGTCCATGTATCTTTCATTGGAACAAAGTGAGCTGACTTGGTCAGACGATCCACTATCACCCAAATCATGTTGTTACCTTGTTGACTCTTTGGCAAACCCACAATGAAATCCATGGAAATGGATTCCCACTTCCACTCAGGCACCTCTAAAGACCGAATATTACCTTGTGGTCGTCGCTGTTCTCCTTTAACTCTCTGGCATGTCAAACAACGGGACACAAACTCAGCTGTCTCTTTCTTCATCCCAGGCCACCAAAACGTTTTCTTCAAATCCTTGTATAGCTTGTCTCCACCTGGATGAACTGAATATGGTGTGCAATGTGCCTCTGTCATGATAGTCTTTTTCAACTCCTCGTCATTAGGAACACACCACCTACCATCAAACCTCAAACTACCATCTGTATGAATAGAAAACCGGGACACTGTCCCTTTCTCTACTCCAGCTCTCCACTCCACTATCTTGGGATCCAAAGCCTGCTTATCCCGAATATCATCATAAAACTCAAGATATAATGTCATATCACCCATGGCATCTCCTTTCTGCATCATATGTATCCCAAAACTCGCTACCTCATCCCTCAGCTTCATCAAAGATAGAGCTGTACACAAGGAATGTAAACTCTTCCTACTCAAAGCATCAGCTACAACATTGGCTTTCCCTTCATGGTAGATGATTTCCATGTCATAATCGCCAATCAGCTCCATCCACCTCCTCTGTCTCATGTTCAACTCCTTCTGCGTGAAGATGTACTTGAGACTCTTGTGATCAGAAAATACCTTAAAGATTGCTCCATAAAGGTAATGTCTCCAAATTTTGAGAGCAAACACCACTGCACCCAACTCCAGATCATGAGTAGGGTAGTTCTCCTCATAAGGCTTCAATTGCCTAGAAGCATAGGCAATCACTTTACCATTCTGCATCAACACACATCCCAACCCATTCTTCGAGGCATCTGTATAAACCTCAAAGTTCTCGCTCCCTTCAGTAATGCTAAGACTAGAGCTGTGGTCAAACGCTCCTTTAATGTTTGGAACGCCGTCTCACAACTCTCATCCCAACGAAACCTGTTCTCTTTCCTCATCAACGCTGTCATCGGTCTAGCTATCTTGGTATGTCCACCTCTCTAATCTTCACCTGATGGTACCCCGACCTCAAATCAATCTTAGAAAAGACTGTTGCACCACTCAACTGATCAAACAGGTCATCTATCCTTGGCAAAGGATACTTGTTCTTTATCGTCACACGGTTCAGCTCCCTGTAATCTATGCATAACCTCAAACTCCCATCTTTCTTCTTCACGAAAAGAACTGGTGCTCCCCACGGCGATACACTTGGTCTAATGTATCCCTTCTCTATCAGATCATCCAATTGCTTCCTAAGTTCCTCCATCTCCTTAGGACCCATACGATACGGTGCCTTAGAGATCGGCCCCGTCCCCCGGCTTCAACTCAACAAAGAAATCTATCTCTCTCTTCGGTGGCAACCCCGGAATCTCCTCTGAAAAACATCTCGCAAACTCCCTACCACCGGTATCTCATCAATCACGGACTCTCTATCCGATCATCTCTCACATGGCACAAGATCGAGGACATCCCTTCCTCGTATAAGACTTCAAGGTGACAATTAATCAACTTAACTTTGGGTTTGACTAGAAACCCACGATAAGACACACTAACACCCTTAGGACCTCTTAAAGACACTTTCTTTTGATGACAGTCTATCTTAGCTTTATACTTTCCTAACCAATCCATCCCAACTATCATCTCAAAACCGTTAAAAGGAAACTCTAGCACGTCTACAGGGAAATCAACTTGCCCAACTATCAAAGATACATCTCTCGAACAATCTCCCACACGATACGACTCACCCGAAGGTATGAAAACTTGCTCACCGACACTCATATACTCTCAAACCCAACCGTTTGACATGACTCAAGACACAAACGATCGAGAAGCTCCCGAATCAAATAAAACAAATGTAGGAATACCATTAACAAGGAATGTACCGGTGATAACGTGCGCATCTTCCTCACCGCTTTTTTCTTCCATCATGAATAACTTGCCATCGGTCTTCCGCCCACCTCCCGGACAAGATTAGGCGATGTGGTCGGCTTAGCACCCGACCCTTGATTGTTGTTGTTGTTCGCTGGTGTTTTCTCGATAAGAATTACCGCCGTTGCGGTTGCCTCCACTGCAACTCGACTTCCCGGTTTGGCCATGATCCACCCGGTCCCGTTGCTCGCGAAACTCGCGCAGTCTCTCGGAAAGATCCTGGTGCACTTGTGCACTCATGTCTCTTGTGGCCTACACCACCACAACTATAGCAGGTCACTCCCCAACTATTACTCACACTTCCACGGCCACGCCCAAAGGAAGCCCCAAAGATCGAACCCGGACCCGGAAGAAAACCCTTTAGACCGATTGTGGTTGCCTTTCTTGTGATTAGATTGGCCACCACCCTCGCTCTCGACTTCTTCTTCTCACCACCTAACCTCTCCCGAGCCATCTCCACCAACCTCTCAGCTCTCCCGAGCCCTCTCATAAGCTTCCTTAACATCGCAAGGATTCCCACGGGTAACTTATCCATGATCTTAGGGGTCAACCCCTCTCAAACCTCAATGCCGATTCTCCTCACTCAAACCCATATCCTCGCATACCTAGACTTCTCATTGAACAAACTGTAGTACTCACCACAGACATCTCAAATGGTCATCTTAAAACCATCAAACTCTTCTCTCATCTTACTCCTCACGTGTTCCGGTACAAACTCCTTCCTCACGGCCCTACGAAACTCCTCCCAAGGTATAGCAAGTAAGCCTTGGTTTGTATATATCTCCTTAGCACTCACTTTCACCGAATCCCACCACTTGCCTGCGCCTCCCTCGTATAGAACGCAGCTGTTCCACCCTCATCTCATCGGACAAGGTGAACCGGATCTAATATGTTCTCCATCTCTCTCAGCCAACTATCAAGTAGGTTAGGCTCCCCAACCCCCTTGTATTCTTTCGGGTTAAACCTCGCTATATAAAGGCTGATTTTTGAATGGTCAACCTCCTTCTCCTTATCCTTATTCTTATCCTCATTCACTTTCTTTAGGGTCTCGAAGAAGAGCATCCTGGTGCTCTAACATCTTAACGATGTCATCCACGGTCATAAGCTCGGCTCTCTCGCATACAAAGCGCGTTCTCTTGGGCGGTATCTTGAAACTATACATATATAAGAAAGGGTAGATATGAACATACATACTAAACTTCAAAACACGAAAACACGCCACCCAGAACCCACTCGATCGAGTTCCCAAACACACTCGATCGAGTAACGGGCTACTCGATCGAGTGCCCCACGTACTCGATCGAGCACCCAAACTTCAGACCCCAAACAGACCTTCTGATCTCTTACCTACTCGATCGAGTATCTAGGCTACTCGATCGAGTGACCCCCTACTCGATCGAGTACCCCTAGTTACTCGATCGAGTGCCCAAAAACGCTATTCGACTCAAAATCGTCAAAACCCACCCGATCGAGTCGGTCCCACTCGATCGAGTTACGCTAACACATAAAAGCTACCCGCATGTTACGTCATATGCTAACATGCTAAACTTATAAACCACATTATATCATAATTCACATGCTACGCATCTTTTCTACTGTCTACGAGATCGTTTCATCATATTATTAAATGCCACATTGTAAATCATCCAACATGTTATCATCTCATCAACAAATTCCCACATATCACCATTTTCTTTCACATGCTCAACTTTCTACTTCAACACCCAACAATTAACACATTTCACCACATTCTTACACAAGTTAACCAAACACACATACGACTCGACAAACACTTCCCCCATGTGACCGGTTCAAAGTTGTAGGGCGACCCCTGCGACTTTAGGACGTCTCCCAAGCCTTTGCACTAGCTCCTACAACTTTTACCCCGGGTTCATTTTAATTGACTCCCTATGTTCATTAGGTTCCTTGGTTACAGGTTTTAGGATCGTCGCTCTGATACCATTTGTAACACCCCCATACTCCAAGTGCCTTACCAAGACCACTCAGGTATGAAGACATTACCATCTCGGTTACCCGAGGCAATGATAATCAAACAACAATAAAGAAACAACGTTTATTATAAATAATTTAGTGAATAGTTACAATCCTCAAAACCAAACCAAAAGTACGATACATGATTCCAAACTGACTGTTCTAACTGAAATGTAAATAAACTAAAGGCTACAATGGAAGACTCCTATCATCATGTCGTGGCATCCCAGCTATCCCAGTACTCATCTCAATACCTGCTCAATATCTGCTCACCATCCCCGAATGGATCACCGCAGGTTTACAAAACAACACCGGGGTTAGTACTAATCACACAATCAATATGTATAACGACAATAAGATAAACAGACAGCTTAACTGTCACACACACATACACAACCAACCAATTCCCATCATCTCAATAATGACTGTCCACTGGACCACCACCCGTGGGGGGCCGCACTGCACCCACCAAATCCCCGCTCCACATAGTGAGCGATAACCCTGTCCATTAATGTGCACATCCCCTTCCGTGGCGGGTTCCACGAAGGGCGAAACTAGGGCGTGAAGCCACTCCCGCAAGTGACCCCACTCAGCCGAGGCCACGCCTCGCGAACCATCAACAACGATCACAACCACAATCACAGTACTATTATTATATCAAACAACCAAATACAATACATCAACCAATATCCCATTATGGGACTAATACTGAATAGGAAATCCTACCTGGTATGCAAACAATCAGACGGTCTCTACTGCTGAGTCAAAAAGCCTCTTCTATGAACCCTCCTCCTATCATACAACACATATAGGCTACCAATCACATACTACACATAAAAACCCCCAATCTCTAAATTAGGGTTTAACCAAATCAAAGGAAATACAATAAAAAGGGTATGTAGATCTTACCCTCGACGCAAGGAACTCAACGGTATACACAACGACAAGAACTGACCGTCTGAACTCCGGGAATTGCTAAGAATGCGATTAGGAAGATGAACTTGTTGCTTTCTCTCTTAAACAGGGATTTAGGTTTTGTAAAAGTGGTTTAGAATAATGACGACGGAACTTAAATACCTTAATCGCATAATTAACAAAACCCGAGAAAACTCCCCGTAAAACCGGACACTCGATCGAGTACCCAAGGTACTCGATCGAGTACCCCCTTACTCGATCGAGTGCCCCAGCTACTCGATCGAGTACCCAACAGGTCAGAAACTATTTTATTTCGCAACTTACCCTTACTCGACAGAGTAAGGGCTACTCGATAGAGTACCCCAAGACTTATAAATACGGAGTATTACACTGAACCCAGGCTGCACCCCGGTACAGCAGAAGAGAAGAAAATTCGCGGCAGAACGAAACGAGGTCATTAACAAGGAAGTAGACAGTCTCTTGGCAGCAGGTAAAATTAGAGAAGTTAGCTACCCTGAATGGCTTTCTAATGTGGTAGTTGTGCCCAAAAAGAACGGCAAATGGAGGGTATGCGTAGACTTCACAGATTTAAACAAAGCTTGTCCCAAGGACCCCTTTCCACTGCCACATATCGATGCAATGGTGGACGCTACTGCGGAACACGAGGTACTCACTTTCCTCGACGCCTGGAGCGGTTACAATCAGATCAAGATGCATCCGCAAGATCAAGAGAAAACAACATTCATGTCAGAAAGAGGCATATATTGTTACAAGGTCATGCCCTTTGGCCTAAAGAACGCCGGGTCCACTTACCAACGGTTGGTAAATAAAATGTTCAAGCAGCAAATAGGAAAGACCATGGAAGTATACATAGACGACATGGTAGTGAAGTCCAAAAAAGCAGGAATGCATATGGAACACTTAGCGGACACCTTCCAGACATTAAGGGGGTTTAAAATGAAGCTTAATCCGTCCAAGTGCTCGTTTGGAGTATCCTCGGGAAAATTCTTAGGATATATGGTGACCCAGAGAGGAATTGAAGCAAGCAAGGAGAAGATAAAAGCAATACTCCAGCTGGAATCACCGCAGAAGCCAAAAGATGTGCAAAGGTTAGCAGGGAAGGTGGCGGCCCTAAACAGGTTCATATCGAGGGCTTCAGATAGGTGCAAGCTGTTCTATGATATATTGAGGAAAAGTCAGAAATTCGAATGGACCGAGGAACATGAAAAGGCATTCGCGGAACTCAAAAGCTATCTAAGCACGCCACCGTTACTCGCGATGCCGGAGCAAGGGGAGCCACTATTCCCGTACTGCACATCGACACGGAAAGCAACATTTGTAAGTGCGGTCTTGGTCAAAGAACAAGAAGGAGTGCAACATCCTGTGTATTACATTAGCAAGTCTCTGCTTCCCGCAAAGACCAGACTATTATGAGGAAGCCTGAACTTTCGGGCAGAATGACTAAATGGTCAGTGCATCTTAGTGGGTATGACTTATAATTCGAACCCAGAACAGCGATAAAATCCCAAGCCCTAGCAGATTTCATCTCTGACTTCTGCCCTACTATCCGTGGGGAGGCAGAAGAAGGAATGCTGACAATAACGGGAAGTCAGGATAGCGAGATATGGACCCTATACATTGACGGAGCCTCAAATGCAAGGGGAGCTGGTGTAGGTTTGGTCCTTCGATCACCTAAAGGTGATATGATAGTACAAGCTGTTAGGTGTGAGTTCAAAGCAACCAACAACGAAGCCGAGTATGAAGCCCTTATACTTGGGATGCAGATGGCGTCGGGGCTTAAGGTGAGGAACCTGAGGGTGTATAGTGACTCCTTACTTGTGGTGAATCATGTAAACAACGAATATGTGGCATGTGATTCAAAGATGATAGCCTACTTGAAGATAGCCACAGAGCAAAAGTTGAAGTTTAGAACGTTCAAGATAACTCAGGTGCCGCGAGATCAGAACGTGGAGGCAGACGCCCTGGCAACGTTAGGGGCCACCTTCCACCACGTAATCACAAATATACCTATCACCCATGTATTGACCCCAGCCATCCGTAAGGAGCTAGATCGAATCCGGTGAAAGAGGTCAGACACATGCAAGATACGCAGGAGCCGTGGACTCGGTTTCCGCAGTAGGACAACATGATCCAGATTGGAGAGTACCGTACGTAAATTGGCTAAGGGATGGGACACTCCCTGGGGATAGAAAGGAAGCACAAAGTTTCAGGATAAAAGCCTCCAGGTATATCATGATTGATAACATTATCTTCAGAAAGTCATTGGCGGGACCATGCCTCGGTGCTTGAGCAAAGAGGAAGCGTAAACGGTCTTGCAGGATGTTCACGGCGAGAATGCGGAACCATGCCGGAGGACGAAGTTTGTCTAACAAAATCTTGAGACAGGGGTATTTCTTGCCCACCATGCGCGCAGATGTCGTAAATCATGCCAAACGCTGTGAGTCATGTCAAAAGGCGGCTCCAAAGAATCCACCAAACAAAGAACCAATGCATCCGATTATCTCTCCATGGCCATTCATGATGTGGGGCATGGACATAGTAGGTAAGCTGCCCAGGGCTCCAGGAAACAGAGTGTATATGCTAGTTATGACTGATTACTTTTCAAAGTGGATTGAGGCAGAGGCAATGACAGAGGTAAAAGAACGGCAGGTGATCTCTTTTATCAAGCGCAACATCATAAGCAGATTTGGGATACCATCTGAGATCATATGTGACAATGGATCCTAGTTCATATCGGATAACACCGAGGGCTTCTGTTCATGCTGGAACATAACACTGAGAAAGTCAGCCCCCAGATATCCACAAACCAAAGGCCAAGCCGAGTCCAAAGAACAAAATCATTGTGGAGAACCTCGAAAACTACCGGAAGAGTTGGGGAAAATGGGCGGATGAACTACCATTAGTACTGCCGTCGACGAGCAACAACACCGAAATGGCAACAGCCAAACTCCATTTAGCCTCATATACGGAGTGAGGCAGATACCCTCGAAGTCTCGGTGCCCACGCACGATACTACTGTCGACGCAGAGCGAACAAGGTCGAAACGGCTAGAGCCCGGATACGATTGATGAGTCATGAGAAAGTGCCTACATACGTATGGCGTCGTATAAACAATATGTAGCAAGGACGTATAACAAGAATGTCAAGATCAGGACCCTTGAAGTAGGGGACCTCATACTCAGAAGGGTATTCGAAAATACCAAGAACCACAAAGCAGGCAAGTTTGCCTACAAATGGGAAGGACCATATCAGGCCGAAAGCATTGTCAAGAATGGGGCATACAGGTTGATGACCATGCACGGTCAAATCCTGGATAAACCCTGGAACATTCGTCACTTGAAACGGTACTTTGTCTGACAAAGTGCCAAAACTTTAGTGTACAAAGGACCTTTCAAAAGTCCGTGAAGCACAAAAAAAAAAGGTGGGGGTTAGTATATGCTTTAGGTATTAGTGTGTTTCAGAAAACTTTTTTCTTTTGTTTTCCCTAATTTTTCAGTTTTTAAACCAAATAGAGTCGTTTTTAAACCAAGTAGTCCAGTGTGGCTTCCGGATCCAGTGTTGCCCTCGGAACATCATGAGATAGCACCAGGTAATTTGCACTACTTTGGAATTTATCATGCTTCTACGAAGAAAGGCTTTGGTACTAATGTTGGTTACTTGTCGATAAGGAACACTTTGAGGGTCCAGCCCCCGCCATGTGAGGTCACGAAGACGTTTATCTTAAGTCAAGCCACATGGGAGCATACGAGGTAGCGCGCAGGGTACGGCATACTAAGACCACCCATACCTTAACGTTAATCTCAGTAATTCCATAGCTATGACGTAGAGCAAAAGGTGCACGCACGAATTTCAAACGTCTGGAACCACAAGGAACGCAACATTCCTTGTTAATCAGAAACACCAAAGAAGGTATGCTCCAGTTAGCTAACCCTAGTGATAAGATATTTTACGTCATGGGTAAAATAAGTTATCAAAGAACCTCACCAGGGATAAGAGTTGTGCACTGAACCAGGATGACCCACAGGTGTACCCGTGTGGAATCAAAACTCCAGAAACCAATGGCAAATAACGCAAGTATAACAAAAGGAGGGTCTAAAACTTTGACCCAGAACTACTTCAAGTTAAGGTGCCTGCTATCTATAACAAGCACCATCAAAGTTTGAAAACCTGCGTACCAGCAGGCACAAAACAAGCCAAATTAAAAAAAAGAGAGTTTTTTACAAACTTGCGCCACACAGGCCAAGTTCCCAGATAATTTAAACTAAAATTTTAAGAGAGGTCAATCCTCTCAACAACTGCATCCTGACCAATGCTCTGCTCCCCGTGCTCCATCTGCTTCTCTATTGCAGGTACCTGAACAGCCTCAGGAGTCGCAGCCGCATCATCACCAGTCCGCTCCGCCAGGATCTCCTCTAGAGTCCCAGAGATAGCCCCAGAGATATCCATGGCGGTGGAGTCAAGCTTCGGATTAGCGGCCTCGGCCTTGAGGGAACAGGCGCTCAGATCCATACCATTGGGAAATGCACGGGCAAACTCGGCCAGCTCCTCCTCCAGGTTCCAGGATGTGTGCCTCCCCTCAGTATAGGCACGGATGCAGTCAATCCGCCCCTCAAAAGCAGTGTAGGCTCCCACGTTCTTGGCTAGCTCAGCCATCTCTTCGGCACGGGCCTCTGCCTTGGTCAGCACAAAAGTCAGAACGCAGTTAGCCTTCTGCGTCCTCGCCAGCTGGTCTTTAGCTGCCTCCTTCTCCTTTTTGGCCGCATGGAGTCCGCTCCCCGCCTTTAGCACAGTGTAGTCAGAAGCTCCTTGTTCTTCCCCACTGAAGCCAGACACTCAACCTTGGCCCTCTACAGCATCTTGCGGAGATAGAGGGATGATTGAAGAGCCTGCAATGAAGAAAACCATTAGTCAGGGGAACACGGGGTCAAAGGAGAAAAAACGGGTCCATTAAAAGAAGACTCACAAGGAAGCAATGTTCAGCAGCCAGGTCAGTCATCTCCTGAGGGGCAGTCGAGTCAAATGCCCTGGAGCAAGCCGGAGTCAGGAGCCTCTCCAGTGCAGGCCAGTAGTTGGCATGATCAGCATCCCCAAAGTTAGCAGGGAGGCGCAGCTGCAGCTCATCAGCATGGACAGGGGACCTAGGGGCACGTGATATTGGAGTCACTTCGATAGGTTCTGGAGCAGGCCTTGAGGTGGATCTCTTTCTTGAGGAGGCAGGAGAGGTGAAGGAGTCAGCAGTTCTTTTCCTGGCTTGACGCATCAGGATCTCAGAAGCAGAAGGCCTAGCACTTCCTGTGGAGGTACCGGGATCCAAGAGATCAGAATCAAAAAACAAGGGGGTAAGGAAGCTTCTGGAGGTTAAAAAAAAAAGAGAATATTTACCAGAGGACATGGTTTCCTCAGTGGCGGAATCGTCTAAACCAGAGAGCAGAAGGGGAAACAGTCTGCGATCTTCAGGGATGGAGAAAAGCTTGGCAACAGAGATTGCTTCGTCTTCTGATTTCTAGGGGTTCTTGAGTTCTGCATCAAATTAAAGAGTAAGAACAGTGAGCGACAGGGGCAATAAAAAATAAACATGCAAATACACTTACTCTTGGCAAAAACCCAGTGCTCGAAAAGGTAATCAGCGTGGATGGGAAGTGATTCAAGCTTGACATAGAAGAAATCCTCGTACCACCCATCGTCCTTCCCCTTAGCCACTGACTGAAGGAAGTTTTCAGTCTTCTCCACGGCCCTGAAGGTGTATTAGCCATTCCCCGACCGGCACTCAAACCTATGGGCCAGATCTGACAATCCAATCTCGGCGCCCAGACTATTGTTCAAAGCAACAGTATACAGTAGGATCCTCCATGCATAAGGGGCGATTTGGACCATGGGAAGAGAGTTCAGGCGGATGAACTCTTGGATCATCGGGGGAAAGGGGAATTTAAGGCCAAGGACGAAAGAGTAAGTGTACAAGCAGATCCATCCCGCACGAAAGGTGTCTGCTTTCTAACCGGGTTTGGGGATGAGGATCACCACATCGTCACCTAGGCCAAGCAAAGCTTTGATCCTAGGGATATCCTCTTGGGTTAGGTGAGAATCACCGGAATGTGGTCTTTTGAGGACTTCCTGCGAAGGGAAGTCGTCGTCCTCTATAAGGTCAATGGTGGCGGATGAAGATGACGTGAGACGGGTTTTGGCCATGATAAGTAAGAAGAGAGAAGCGAGAGTACCTGAAAAGACGGGAGAAGGCGGCGCTGACAGTGAAAAGACGTTGAGAAGAAGAGTTTGGGGAGATGGAAAATTTGAAGATTTTGAGGAAATGATGATGAAAGAGAAACAAGAGGACGGATGAGATTAAATAGGAGAGGGTAGTTGGAGTTTTGAAAATGTGAATGGAGTATACGAGAAGTCACTCAACGATACACTGCAATTTCCCGCTCAAATAATTAGGGTTGCGCTTTCGCGGAAAATTGGGGGCAAACTGTTAGGCCCAAAATCTGGATATGGGCTGATCTGGGGCAGCAGGTCTGGAAGCAATGTGAAACGCAGGGCGTCAGGGAGCCAGGGTGGCAGCATCAGCGCATAGTACAAGACATGGGCTTTGATCCGCGTAGAAGAAGCATACGAGAACTCTATCACCTATCGTAGTCCAATAAAGGAAAGTCCTATTCTATGTTAAATTAGGAATAACTTGGAAGAAAAGCAAGGAACCCTAGCTGAACGAGCTACCTTATATAAGGGGCCTCAATGCAAAGAAGGAAGATCATCGGAAAATATAAGAAATATACCCTATCATCCATAGCAAAAAGCACGAACTGTACTTCCCCCCGAATTATAGTGAAAATCTTGGTGGGATTCCGTCTCCCCCAGCGGTTGTTTCCCAAATTGGGTTTTCCGCGTCACCAAAATTGCTTGTGTTCTTCATTTACGTTGCACATTCAAATTAGCATACAACAAACAACAAATCACAATTCAGACCTAACGTTAAGACTACTTTAACCCTAAATTGGTAGAAATTTACCAAAACAATTTCCAGAATTGATTTTGCAAAGTCGAAACTGTAATTGAATGAAATCAGGGTCATCGATAATAGAGCACCAAGATTTACATACGCACCTGAATTTTAATAGAGTTTTCGCCGGCAATGATAATAAAATCTGGGTCCAAATTTCAGGTGGCAAGTAGTTGAATTCTGAAATATTGGTCGTGAAATGTTGGTGAATGTTTGATGAAGTTGCGGAATTCTCACTGCTGTTCATTGTTTCCACAACACTATAGAAGTATTTGGCAGTAACAGCAAGAATTTGGGGATGAGCGATTGGTAATAAATTGTTGGTGTTGGTCGTCTATACTGGACAGGATACCGTGGTGGGTTAGGACTTAGGACTTAGGGTATTTAGGGCTTGGCCAACCCGAAACCAGCCCAGGATAGAGAAGGCGCTGTCCTGGGATTGGACCAGACCGGGTGGAGGTGGACTCGGAACTGGTCCGATTAGTAGAGCTAATTGGCTAAAGGGAGGGTTTTGGGTGGGGCTCATTTAATTTCCTGAATTCGTAGCTGAGCTGGGTCGGACCAGGCTACAAACGGGCCTGTTGGGCTGGCTCGGGTATTATGTGACCTGTTAAAACTCGACCCGGCCGACCCATTTTTCGACCCGCGACCAGTTTGAGCCGATCCTAAATGACCCGTAATTTTAGGGTTGAGACCCAACCCGTTGGGTCAAAGGTAAATCATGAATTTTATTAAAATATTAATATTTATATATTATATTTTAAATTTTTTTTTATTACTTAAAATTACAAATACAACTAAAAAGTCAATTCTATATAATTTTTATAATATTTAATAATAAAATAATTATTATAAAAAATTATTTTAATAATTATGTCAATATAATTAATGTAAACGTTGAATATGATTAAAGAATTAATTTTAAATATGTTTTACATTTTTAAAAAATATTTTTTTAATTAAAAAAATAGTTTAAAAAAGATGTTAAAAAATATTTCTTAACCCATATTCCGATCCTTTCCCGACCATGACCCGTATGACCCATTTCGTATTCTGACCCGACCCGTTTGACAGGTCTAGTATTATGGACTTAGGGTGGTAGTGGTGTTAAATGTTGATGTAGATGGGACTTGGAGAAGTGGGTGGGGTTTAAAGGGTGACAATGCCCTCTGTCGTGCTGTGAGTTATATCGTCTTTCATATCTAATATAGAAAATGACTTGATTTCAGTCTAAGGGTTAGTTTAGGGTGTATGCGCAGATATAGATGGTACAACAAGTCAACAAAAGTGATATGTTTCCTCTGAACCTATAGAATTATGCAAAACTAAATATCATAACCCAATATGACATATATAAAGAAACCTTGAAATAATCTTACTAATTAAAAACTAAGATGCATAAATGTGAATTCTACGAGGTTGGAGTGTGATGGCAGTTATAAATACCCCGCGAGTCTTTGTGTCGTGATCTAGGACAAGCCAATTCACATTAAGTTGTGTTTGGGTCATGCTCGTGCTTAGGTTGTGTTAGACCAAGTTAATCGGCAGTCCCCGGTCCAACTGCCACCCTTAGGTGGGGACGAGGGATAGTCGTAAAACGAGGTGTTGCTAAGGGTATGTGTTAGTAACTAGGTCAATATATGAGTTAGTGAAATGTGGTAAGGAATCCCGTCAAATACCTAAATAAATTGGAATTTATTTTCAAATTTGAGTTGAACATATTGAAAACAAATGGCAACTAACTTAGTAATGATTTAAGTTGAGCATTGCTCAATAATGATGGTCACTAAATGTTTGAAATCAAGGCTAATTGAACCTACGCTATATATAGCCCGCGTTAGGCCTTTAGCATGTTCAATCACCACCGATGCAACTTCAATTATCATTTAGGCTGAATTCACTTATCAATTTGAAAAAAAAAACATCCGGGTTGCGAAACGTCGTCGATGTTTTATAACGAATCGTCGACGTTTTTTTTTTAAAAAAAGACGCTACTACCCTTACCTTCTCCCTTTCACTATTCTATCTTTCACTCTTTCTCCCTAACTCCCTCTTACCCGCCATCACCGCACCACCACCTACACCACCACCGTCACATTTGCAGCAACACCACCACCACCACACTTGCAGCAACCATTCTCGTTTCGCAAATCAGTTTTCCTTCTTTATTTTCAAGTAAGTCATTTTTTTTAATTAGTTTAAACTGAATAATTTTATTTTAATTAGGTTAGTAATGGTCACATTGTTGTTTAATTATTGTTGTTGTATTCAGTTTTGGCGTAATTGGTTAAGGGTGAGGGATGATGAATGTTGTCGTCAAGCAAAGTGTGGGACGTGTGGATTCATTGTCGAGTATGGAACGAGACGTTGAGTTTCATTGTCTGCCATGGATGAGACGATGAATCTCAACATTTGGGACCATAGCAGATAATGAATGCCCACATCTGGGCCCATTATAGACGAATGAATTCATTGTCCATCAACTAAAGGATAACTTTGATATGGTATATGGATAAAGCAAGCAACCCATTATGGACGCATGAATGTTGTCCAGCCCACGCAAGACTCATTGTCCAACTCCTACATAAGACGTGCAGAATCAACGTCCTTGGCCCATTAGACGTGGACATTCATGGAAAAACCCCTATTACGACGCGGTTATTGTGGCGGTTCTAAACGAAACGACGTGAAAAGCCCAATAAATTGGCGGGAACCAAATTTTTATGCATATAGGAGGTCTATTATGGCGGTTTATGTAAAAACCGACGTGATAACTCGAACTTTTTATGGCGGTTCCAAATAGGAAACGCCAGCATAAGTCAATTGCGACGGTTATATTAACAACCGACATTAAGAATGACGCTAAAAGTTAATACTATGTTACAAATCTTTGGGGTAAAAAACCGCCTTTATACTCCCCCCAATCCTCTATTTTCTTCCTCTTTACTCTGGGCACAAGAATTAAGAAATAGAGTATTATATTGATAAAAAGTTGGGTGGGGTTTGGTGATAGGAGAGAGGGATGAATAATTAAGAGTTAAATAATGAATTGTGGCACACAAATATTAAAGTAAGGAATAAAATAGGATTAAAAAAGTTGGGTGGGTGGGGTAATAGGAGAGAGGTATGAATAAAATAAGAGTAAAAAGTTACCAAAAATAAAAAGGGGAAGAAAACCTGAATAACCGTTTTAGGAAATATGGAAGAATATGGTGAATTGGAGGGAGTATGTTTTTGTGTCGGTTTTTAATTAAAACCGACTTTAATATAAACAATAAAAACCCCTTCAAAATTAAAAACCCTTTACACAGTTTTTTTTTTTTTTTTTTTTGGGTACGCATTAGGGGCAAAGCCCCGAAAGATACAAAGCAACTACGGCATAACTAGACGAGGGAAAGCAACTCCTAGCACATCTTCACGGAGAATTGTTTGGAGCTCGTCAGGGGGAGAGTCGAAATAAGTCGTAGATGTCGAAGAAGTAACTCCAACATTTGCTAGCCAATCTGCAGCTCGGTTGGCCTCTCGAAACACATGTTCCACTTCAACATTCCAACCCGTCATATTTTTTAGCTCCTTACATCGAGCCACTAACGGGCTCAAACTACCACTTGTTAGCTGATCTTCTCGAATTAGCTTTACACATGACAAATTGTCCACGTGCACTATAACTTTAGTGATACCAATAGCCCGAGCTCGCTCCAAACCCTCCACAACAGCTCTCAATTTAGCTCGCATAGAAGTACAAAACCCACATGAGAAAGCGAAGGCGGAAATAAAATTTCCAGTATCATCTCGCAAAATCACTCCATACCCTGCCGGTCCTGGGTTTCCTTGTGAAGCTCCATCCGTGTTAAGTAAGAACCACCCAAAAGGAGGAGGGTTCCACCTAATATACCTTTCAACTCGAGAAGTGCCCGGACGTGGTATAAAAAGAGAAAAAGGGTCGAAAGCTCTGGATGAGGTCTCGAACTGTTGGTGCAAAAAGCGTATGGGATCGGTCGGGTTTTCTTCTGCTCGTCCGAATACTACATTGTTCCTCCATCGCCACAGCCACCAACACGTTATGGCGAATTTCATTGACCAGTTTGGAGATGATTGGGAAGAGCCATTGCTTGCATTTTTCAAAATCCAATGATGAAATTGGTCCGTGTAGAATTCCGAAGAGTTTGCATAATCACCAATTTGTGACCATATTTCGCTTGAAACTGGACAGTGGCGTAGCATGTGGTCCATCGTTTCATCCTCCTCATTACACCTCGGGCATATTGGGTCGTCAGCGAGGCCTCTACGGACTCGGTTATAATTAGTCATGATACGTTCATGGGCCGATAACCAAATGAAGAAACGAATGCGCTGCTGTACCGGTAACCTCCATATAAGATGCCAGGCTGTTGAATTCTCGGTCTGAGTATCTTCATAGGATTTGAGGATGACAAGGGCCGATTTAATGGAGAAACGGCCATGAGTCGTTCCATTCCAGTGAAGTGTGTCTTCTAAATACGATTCAGGGGACAACGTATAAGCTGCTATTTTTTGGAGTTCCTCCTGTGGTAAATAATTCGAAAAAATGTCCCACTTCCAACCTGAACCTTCATCCCACATTTCGCTCACAGTCGCGCCAAGAATAGACTCGGGAATGGGCTCCAAAACCTTGTCAGATAAACACCCTCTATCAACCCACAAGTGATCCCAAAACAACGTTCTCCTTCCATTTCCAACCGCGACTGAAGTTCCATAATTAATCGTTTTTGCTTGCGAGGAGATGCCGGCCCAAACATTCGACATATTTGCCTTAGGGATAAACATATCAACATCGCAACGACCATTGCAATATTTACTTCTGAGCACTCGGGCCCAAAGGCATGACGGTTCAGAGAGGAGTCAGAATCCTAATTTCGTAAGAAATGCCGCATTAGACTCTCGTGCGGATCGTATTCCCAAATCACCCAAGGACTTCGGTTTTTGTATACCCTCCCAAGAAATAAGATGGACTTTACTTTGCTCCTCATTACCTCCCCACAGGAAGCGCCTGGTTTTCTTATCCAAATTATCACATATCGATTTCGGGATTTTTGCCGTTTGCATGCTATAATTGGACAAGGTAGATAAAGTAGACTCTATCAAAGTACTCCTCCCTGCTATGGATAGGTGCTTTGTTTGCCATCCAGATAATCGCTTATTAAACTTCTCTTCCAAATGCGCGAACGTCTCCTTTGTGACGTGTCCGTTAATGGTAGGCATACCCAAGTAGGTGCCCAAATCCAGCGTGGTTTCGAAGCCCAAAACCCCAGAAATTTCATCTTGAACGGACATAGGAGTATTACTGGAAAAAAATAGTTTTGATTTTGATACACTGACTTTTTCTCCTGAGGCAAGGCAAAAATTATCAAGAACATACTTAATAACAATTGCTTGATCGGCTCGAGCTTCCGCAAAGAGAACCATATCATCGGCGAAGAATAGGTTAGCAATTTTAGGACCTCCTTTGCATATGAGAATCGGAAGCCAATCCGTGTTACGCACTCTTTCATCTATGGCCTGCTGAAGTTTTTCTAATCACATAACAAATAGATAGGAAGAAAGCGGATCACCTTGACGCACTCCTCTAGTCGGGTTAAATTTTTCGGTGGGTTGGCCATTCCAAAGAATTTGCATCGAAGTGGTCGTGACACATTCCATAATTGTATTAACAAGAAGTTCCGAGAAGTACATATCCTTAAGCGTATCTCTGATAAAACTCCATCTCAGACGATCATATGCTTTTTCCAAGTCGATTTTAATGGCCATATACGCTTTCTTCCCTTTACACCGTCGCATACTATGAATAGCTTCCTGAAAAACTATAATATTGTCGGTTATTTGTCGACCAGGGACAAACCCACTCTGGTTTTCCGAGATAAGACGGGGTAACACCTTTTTAATTCTGTTTGCTAGCACCTTACTGACGATCTTATAAGCAACGTTGCACAAACTAATTGGTCGGAATTGAGAAATATGTTTCGGGCCTGTTATTTTGGGAATAAGCACCAGATTAGTATCGTTCATACCCTCGGGAAATCCCTTCCCTTCTAAAGCACGCATAACCATCGCACAGACATCATCCTTAACGACAGACTAGTGTTTTTGATAAAATAGAGCTTGAAATCCGTCCGGGCCCGAAGCTTTCAGTGACCCCATATCAAAAATAGCACGCTCAATTTCCGCATGAGAGTAGTATCTATTCAACCAGTCCCAATGTTCATTACTAAATTCTTGAAAAATATCGTACGGAATGTCAGCAATTGCCTCGCCATTCTCCTCTTCCGTATAAAGCTTTTTGTAATACTCAACAATGAGACTCTTTACTTCATCACAATTTTCGACCCATTCACCTTCATCGTTCTTTAGGGCATTAATGCGATTTTTCCATCTGCGAACCAAGGTGCTCACATGAAAGTATGACGTATTACGATCTCCGTCATGAATAAAATCAACCCGTGATTTTTGGTACCATAATAATTTTTCTCGTTCCAAGACTTCATCTAATTCCCTTCTGAGTTTTACTTCCAATTTTATGAGATTAGTTGCTCTTTGGACCGACAGAATTCTTTGACATCCTTCAATGCGTGCCATGAGCTCTCGTTTTTTACGAAAAATATTTCCAAAAACCTCCTTATTCCACCTCTGTAATTCAGTTGAAAGATGAGATAATTGTGATACAAGATTATTACCTCCTACCCATTTTTCATTAACGAAATCTGAAAATTTCTCATGTGTTAACCAAGCTGCTTGGAATCGGAAGGGTTTATGAATCGATTGCATAGGGGCGAATCCATTCGGTGATATAAGGAGAGGACAATGGTCAGATTGGTAGGCCGGAAGATGCTTAACGCAAGCGTCTTCAAATAATTCACCCCATTCACTATTGCAAAGAGCGCGGTCAAGTCTAGCACTTTGTCATGTTTCTGCCGAGTTGCCTCGTGCCCAAGTATGCAAAGGTCCTGAAAACTCGAACTCAAGTAATTCACACGTCTCAATCCAATTATTAAAAACAATGCACCTACGAACCATATTCTGATCTCCTCCATGTCGTTCCTGAATCGTTCTCGTCTCATTAAAGTCACCCGCAATCATCCATGGGTGGTTATGAGAATGAGCATAACATTCTAATTCAGCCCATAGTTCGTGACGATTATGCGGGTTTGGACTGGCATAAACTGCCGAAAAGAACCAAGGAGGATCTTCACACCGGGTGACTTCGATAGTAATGAACTGACTGTGGTGAGCTACCGGTTGGACAGTGACAATGTTCGGATGCCAATATAACCAAATACTGCCATTATAACCAATAGCGTCAACTCTAGAATGACCCTTGTATCCCAGAATTTTACAAACATTTTCAGCATGACTACCATCCTTATGAGTCTCGAGGAGTGCAAGAACCGTGGGTTTGTAAGTTTGAACAACTTCCTTAAGAGCATTGATTTTATTTTTACTACCGGCCCCTTGTATGTTCCATACCATACACATGATAGGGGACATATTTCTTGACAACGTAGGAATTCTATCTGACATATGAATTGGTACGTAAGATAAAAATGATAAATAAGCTCGACTTATTAGCGAGAGAACTTGATTAACATTCCATGGTAACGTCATCTCCAGTTGGAGATTCGACTGGTCCTCGTGGATTGACTGGATTGTGACATTCTACAGTTCTAATCCTTCGTCTTCTTCAAACAGTTCTAATCCTTCGTCTTCTTCATCAGTTTCTCACCGCCAAGATTGAACCTCACAATTCCCTTAATTCAAGCATCAACACCAACCGTCATCGTCCTTTTCTCATGCCGCCCTCGACAACCATCAATCTCCTTGCTGTTTCCGGCTACACCACACCTTTTTTTTACTCAATTCAATCATCAATTCCGATTTCAACTCAGGTAACTCCATTTTTCGAACTCCTCTCTATAATACTGGCTGTTTATGACTACACTGCACAAGTAACAATACAAAGCCGTTTCGTTTTATTGTATTATTATATTATTCAATCATCAATTCCGATTTCAACTCAGGTAACCCCATTTTTCAAATTCATCAAATTGATTGTTATTGTATTATTATAATATTGAATTATACAATGTAGCATCTGTATTAGTACAAATGGAATACTTGTTTTAGGTTGGTAAAATATCGAGTTTAAAGTAAGGTATTGGCTGCCCCGTTTTCGTTTTGATATGAGTCATTTTTTGGGCTTATTTTGTGTCGAGTTGCTGTGTATTGATCGAGGTTGTTAAAGGGCTAAAAGGGTTTAAATAGAGGATGGTAAGTAGCATTGACAGCCCCTGTTCTAGTCGGTTTTGCATCATTGTAATTTCAGGGAGTATATTATATAATCACAAATCATAAAATATGACAATTTTACAATATAAGACCGCTTGTAAGTATATAACACACACTAATTAAATTCCGTGGATGGCATTGGCACCATGATTTTGATTATTAGATTAGTCTTACTAACTTGGGAAACCAATCCTAGCTTTCTGACTTTCTCACTTCTGACCGACTACACCAAAACCAACTTGGTTCCAGCCAATTTGTGTTTGATTTCTTGTCAAGTGGGTAGACTTGAAAGAGATGTATAGAGATCAAGTTAAACATTCATTCCAGGCACTGGTTTATGAATTCGTGTTGCTCTTTTATCTTATATAATAATGTTGTTCCGGGATGTAATTCCAGAGCAAGTATAGTTACCACCCTTGGCTTGTTGAATGATGTCTTGAGTTGTCTTCTCCTTTGGTCTCAATCGTTCCTCACGGCCTCTCCTGCAACAATGAACGAACTGAGGGCTTGGCTTTGTGCCAAGCGTACTCACTCCGACGCTCAAGTCAGTAAACTTAAGAGATAAGTTGTTACTTGGCTGAATGTGTATTGTAGAGAGGTAAGGAAGATATTACCAGATGAATAGTGTATTTAGGTTTAGTTGTGGATTAGTTGGGATCCTTTCCTCAATGAAGTTTGAGGAGTATTTATAGGCTTTCGCCTTTTGTCACGTAGTGGCCAAGTGGCCAAGTGGCTAGCAGGTGGAAAGACTGATCTACCCCTCGGCCGAGAGGCCTATGGCTGGCCGGCGGATCCTGTTGACTCGCCGCCGAGGGTCTTGGATATGAGTACGCGGATATGTGTCCCTTTGGCAGGTTACCATGCCGGGACCCGGTGATGGGCCGATGGGCTGCATCGGCTAGATTGTCCAAGTCGTTGACTTGTCAGGATATCTTTGACCTTGCTCAACCATGTTGACTTGGTCACGGCAGCGAATATGCCCCATCAATTTGCCCCCAGCGTAGTCTATGCCGTGGTATGGGCTCCGATGTATGTTTGAGCGTATATTCTGCGCAAGTAATTTGTAAAAAATTTCTGTATCGGCTTCTTCAAGGGCGGCTTCTTTTACCTCGGCCTGGTCTTTCTTAGGCCGTACCATATCACCCCTCCACATGGATGCGTAAAGGGCATCCGATGTGGAAAAGAAAGTGAGGCCGGCCGAGACCAGGGTTGAGAGTGCTGTTTTTGATTGCCCCGCGCTTTTTAGCTTGGTTGATTATGTGGCTTGGGCGGAGAGAGCGGATGCTTGGGAATTTGTTGAGGAAGGTGAATAGGCAAGGAGATATGAATAGGCGTGTTGAAGACGCTTGGTCACTGTTGCATTGATTGACGTCTAACTGTTGCAACGATTGACATCCCGTGGTTGCATGTCCGACACGTGTCTGCACGCTGATTGGTTGACGCTTCATGGGCTGTTCTCTGATTGGTCCTTCTTCATGGGCTTTTCCCTATAAATAGGGCAGTTATCCCGTGAATTTGGCCACCAATTTCATTCTCTAAAATTTTTCTCCAAACTTTCAAGGGTTTTCTTCGTCTTCGATTTTTCAGAATTGTTATTCCGGCGAGCGTTTTTTCAAGGTAAACGAACAAACTTCCTTCTTATTTTGTTAAGTAACTATTGCTATCATGTCTTCTGTCGGCGCTGGGGCTAGTACTTCTGCATCGGGGGGTCCTAGGTCTCCTTCTCCTGAAGTTGATCCTCGAGTTTTGGAGGAATGGGATGACTCCGATGAGGTTGATGACGATTTTGGTGATGATGCTGAAGAGGCTCACCCTAATGAGGAGAGGCAGCACGTTATGGATCACGACGATGCTTGTAAGGTCAGCCTTGACTGTGCTTGGACCCATAAACTTGCCCGTTGTTCCGGCGAGAGACTTTTTGAGGACCATTTCTTCTTTGGTGAGGGGTACGAGATCGTTATTCCTAGGGAGGGTCAGGCGGTCTGTTGTCCTCCACCGGGTCATACTGGTGTATACATGCGGCATTTGGAGTACGGGCTCCGGTTTCCGCTAAATGAGTACGTTATGGCTATCATTAGAGCCATGAACGTTGCCGTTGCCCAACTACACCCGTTGGCCATGAGGACCATAGTCGGTTTTGTTTGGCTGTGTCTCTTCAAGGGAGAGGCCCCGACAGTGAATTTATTCCGCCGGCTTCATTATCTCCGGCCATCAGTATCTAACCGTGTCGGATGGTACAGTGTGCAAACGGAGCATGGTTATGCTTCTGTTGACAAGCTTTCCTCCTGCAAGGACTGGAGGGATCGGTGGGTGTACGTTAAGGTGCCGGATGACTATCCGCTGCCTCGCTCCTTCCAGCACCCGGTTAATTTGCGGTGCGAGACTAAGGCGGAGCGTGACAAATGGGTTTCATACAAGAAGCTCAAGATGGATGCCAGCTGTGTCTACCTTAACGCGGATGAGAAGCTGGCGATGAGGCTCTTTGAGACGGATGAGAGTGGCCTGTCGAGAAGATGGATTCCCCCGACACAGATCATTCTTCAGGATGAGCCGCTTTGCTATGTCGGTCTCATACCTGCCCTAGCGCGGGGTGAGTGGGGTCGGTGCGAGGCCCATCATCGCTCTCAATGTTCTTGTTTTTCGAACTTTGATTTATTTCTTCCACCTAATTCCTGCTTTGTTTCCTTTGCAGACCATTTTGGGCCGGACCTGTCTGAGAATATCCTCCGGAGAATGGGGCTGCACAAAGATAAGACCGTGTCTAACTTGCATCCC
Organism: Silene latifolia; assembly: GCF_048544455.1. NCBI lineage: Eukaryota > Viridiplantae > Streptophyta > Magnoliopsida > Caryophyllales > Caryophyllaceae > Silene > Silene latifolia. Next base: position 21,917,253 of record NC_133531.1, on the reverse strand, counting down.
AAGGCTCTTACCCATGACCGCAGGACGTCGCCGACTGAGCTTATGGACCAGCAGCTGAGACGCTTGAATGCGGTGGAAGCCCAGGCGAGGGTCGTTAGTCAAGTGCCGCGCCGTACGCGAAGAACAAAGTCTTCGGCGGTGATGGCGCCGACATCAGTTCCACCCCCCATCCCCCCTGTTCAGAAGGATACGGTGGAGATCGTTTATATCTCTAATGGGGATGATTCTGACGAGGAGGAGGGGTCTCCCCTTGTTCGTAAGAGAAAGCAGACGACCTTTACCGCTGCCGTTGCTTCTGCTGCTGACGAGGAGGTGTGCCCTTCGGCCAAGAAGGCCAAGCACGGTACTGACCTATCCGGTGGCTCAGATTTAGCTGATTCATCAGGCTCTGCCGATGACAGTCTCTTCGGCATGTCGATGTATGTTGATACTGATGCTTTCTTTAAATTTTGTAGATCGGCCCATTGTCGATCGCCGCTCTGTTGAAAGCAAAAAATGAGTGAGAAACCTGCGCAGGCTGATCATGACGTCGCCATTGGGTCCTCATCCCAGAAGGTTTCCCTTTCCCGACCGCAGACTAGCGGTCGAAATGTCACTGTTGACCCTTCATCCCAGAAGGTTTCCCCCTCCCGGCTCGTGGCGGAAGGTGCGAGGTTGGTCGAGGAGCTGGCGAGGTGGAACGAGCTGGCCGGTGCTCGCATTATAGAGCAAGAGAAGGCCGTGGCTCGGTCCCGCTTGAGCTTGATGTCATGAAGAAGGTGGCCGCGAAGGCGAGGCCGGGATCTCCTTAATGAGCGAGAGGCTTAGGGGAGGCCGAGAAGGCGCTCTTGGCGAGAGAAAGCTCGGGGAGGACGCTAAAAGGAGGTCCTTCTTTGAGAGAGCCAAGGCCGAGGCTGCTGCGGCCGAAGCTGCAATGTTGCTGGAGAAGTGTGACCTTGTTCAGAGGCATGCCGACCTTTATCTCCAGCAGAGGAATGAATTTAGGAGCAAATTTCAGATCCAGGGGAAGGTGATCCGGAGCAAGGAGGCCATCATCAGGCAAAAGGAGGACGACATTGAGATGCTCCAAACCAAAATGCTCCCCGACCTGTGTTCCGACTCCGGGATCCGGCCAAGCATTGCCAGGGAAGCAATTGAGGAGCTTTTTCCTCTTGAAGGTTCCTTTCCGTGGGACAAATATGACAAGCTGTTTGACGATAAGCTCGAGGCTAAGGAGAAAGCCGTGGAGGAGAGGGTCAAGGAGGCGGCGAGAGTGAAGATAGAGCAAAAAGCGGCCGAGGAGGCGGCAGCTATCGCTGAGAAAGCTAAGGCGGCCAAGGCGGAAGCCGATTGGGCAAGGGCAATTGAGGCTAAAGGCTAAGGCCGGAGCGAGCCGAAGCCGAGGCCGAGAGGGAGCTACTGGGTTGCCCCTTGAAGAAGGTGCTGCTACCGCTGCTGATGGCGAGTAACGGCAGACATAGGGAGATAATATCCGTAGCCTTTTGTCTTTTGGTTTGTCCTTGTAATTGTAATTCGTTGAACATTTTTTAATAAGAGCTCGTTTCTTCTGCCTCCGGCCTGGCCGAGGTTTTTACCTTACCTCTTTTTCTTGCGCTAGTGTTGGCCTCAACTGTACTTTTAGCACCTCTGTCTTCGTCTAGGTTGTCTCCTTACGTTATTAATTGAGTGTCTCTTTTGTTTCCGCCTCGGCTTGGCCGAGGCAGTCCAGAGCGCGTATCTCAATCGTGTTAACGCTTCTAAGGCATTTTGATTGCTTTGCGAGTATTAACTGCGATGGTCGTGGTTGCCGCTCTTGTCGGTGCGACAGTGTGAGCCGGCATCTGCTTCTTCATGAATCTGCCGTGGCGTCTACCACTTGGAGTGACTGCGACGGCGTCCAACCTCTTGGGGTGACTGCCGTGGCGTCTACTACTTGGGGTGACTGCGACGGCGCCTGTTTCTTCATGAGACTGCCGTGGCGTCTACCACTTGGAGTGACTGCGACAGCGTCCAACCTCTTGGGGTGATCGCTCGTGGCGTCTACTACTTGGGGTGATCTGCGACGGCGCTGTTTCTTCATGAGATCTGCCGTGGCGTCTACCACTTGGAGTGACTGCGACGGCGTCGAACCTCTTGGGGTGACCGCCGTGGCGTCTACTACTTGGGGTGACTGCGACGGCGCTGTTTCTTCATGAGATCGCTAGTGGCGTCTACCACTTGGGGTGACTAACGACGGCGCCTGTTTCTTCATGAGATCGCTGCTCTTGTCGGTATGACGTGAGCCGACATCTCGCTTATCGATAAAGATCGCCGCTCTTGTCGACATGACAGGTGAGTCGGCGTCTGCGCCTTTCTAGTGACTATGGGAAGAGTGAACATTTTGATGGAAGACTTGGATGATTTTTCATTTAGGTAAAAACATGCGTCGGGGTGCCCACAGCTGTTTTGGACACCTCCGCCGCTACATAGGTTATTCCCGAGATTACCAGCGTCCTAATGGCCTGTCGAAGGCACAACGTCCTAGTCAGCCGCTAGTTACATCCATGAGGTCGCACTCTTGTTGTAAGGACAGACCTTTCCCTTTCTCTGATTTCTTTGCCACTTTGAGGGATTGCATGTTGCATCCTCCGCGCTATCCGGACGTTGACCACCTCGTCTTTCTCGTCTTTGAGACGAGCTTATGCGCTTCCCCCCGGTCCGAGACATACATCAGCGTTAGGGCCCGGATGGACATCACTGCGTCAGCCTCGCTCAGGGTGACTCGGCCTATGAGAACGTTGTAGGCGGACGAGCCGTCGATGACCACGAACTCAGCTAGGACATTTTTAGCCGCATTCTTTTCGCCGAACGTTACCGGGAGTCTGATTGATCCCAGTGGTACCAAGCCGGCCCCAGAGAAGCTGTATAGTAGGTTGGTGCAGGGGCTCAAGTCCTTGACTTTCGTGCCGAGGCCGAGGAAGCACTCCAAACATGATGTTCGTGTACGCGCTGTGTCAATCGGCACCTCTTGACCAGGTGGTTGGATATGTCCAAGTGGACTACAAGTGGGTCGTTGTGAGGGGCGATGACTCCCTCGTAGTCCTTCTTCCCAATAGTCATGTCGGGGATGTTGGAAGCGGACCGCTGTTTTGGGCACAAAGTTGATGGCCCGATACACTCGTTCAGTGCCCGTTTGTGCCCATGAGCGGACCCACCGTTCTCGTTGCCCCGATGACAACATGGATCACTCCTATCCGTTCAAGACGGATTTCTTACCCGAGCCGTCGGCGTCGCGCTTTTGGCCTTTGGCAACGTATTGCCGAGGCTCCCCTTCCGGATCGGCTCTTCAATGGCATTCTTTAGGTGCCGACGGTCGTTGGTTAAATGGCGGTGTGGCCGTGGTACTCACAAAGATCGGCTCGTGTCACCGTCACTTTTTGGCTTGGGGGTCTTTCCCACTTCTGGCCCTCGCTTTTGCTCAGGGCAAAGACCTCGGCGGCTGATACGACGAGAGGGGTCTTATCACTATACCGCCTCTGGTGGTACGTTCCCGAACTCCACCCGGCGCCCGTCGAGTCCTGTCTCCTGGCAGGTTTGTCCGACCGTGACCTATTATTCTCACGGCGTCTTTCATCGGACCGTGACCCGTTGTTGTCACGGCGTCTCTCATCCGGGTTGTCCTCCCGGTGACTCTTCTTTTCTGAGTGCTCGGCCTCGCTGGGTCTACCCGGTCTTGTGATAGTCCTCTACCTTGATGGCCTGGTCGGCCATTTTTCTAGCGGCGTCCAAGTTCAGCCCTCCGCACTTGATGAGCTCATTTTTCAAGTCTCCCCTTGGGAGGCCCTTCATCAGCGCGAAGGCCGCCAATTCGGGATTAATTTCTCGAATCTGCTGGACCTTTCCGTCGAACCTCTTCACGTAGCTTCGTAGAGACTCGCCCCCCTCTTGTTTGATAGTTAGGAGGTCCGATGTCTCCACGGCCCTTCTCTTGTTGCAAGAGTACTGGGCTAGAAAGGCGTCTCTTAGGTCGGCGTAATAGTATACCGAGCCGTCGGGAAGCCCCTTGTACCAACTTTGAGCCATCCCATGCAAAGTTGTCGGGAAGACTCGGCACTGCACCTCATCGGGCTGTTCCCATACCGACATGTAAGACTCGAAAGCCTCGGCGTGGTCGGGCCGGATCACCGTCTCCCTTGTATGATAGAGGTGGTAACTTGAGCTTAGTTGGCACCGGACGTCTAGGACGTGGCGTTGATGGGTGTCTAACCGCGTATCGAACGACGCGCGGCGATCGGCTCCTCGCATTCCTAATCCGGCTCCTCTCCTCGTAGCGGGAAGGACTTCTTCTCCGACTCGGACTTCTTCTCCAACTTTGCTGAGTCGGACTCCTCTGGTTCCTCCGGGGTAAGCCTCGTTCGTGTTGCGGGGACGTCCCTCCCATGAGTGCGGGAGGGACTTAGGTCTACCACGCCCACTTTGGGCTCCCCGCGACTTGGCTGGGTCTCTGCTTCTCCCGTGTGCTCCGTTCAAGTTTCTCGAGTCACGTTTTGGGCCCCGGTCTCTGGGCGTTTTCCGCCGCTCTTGTCGGCGTGATGTGTGAGCAAAGGGCGTATTACTAATTAGGTCCAGGACCATTTTTAGTTTCGCTATGTCAACCACATGTCCCATGATGGTGACCTGGTTGGTCGGCGTGGCGTGTCCGGCGTTATGGGCATGCCGAACTCCGGTTGGATTACCCCGCCGGTGGAGGGCTGCACGACTCCAGAATTGTTGAAGGTGTCATCCTGGTGGAATGCGGTTTCGTCGGTCACGACCGCGTCTTGTTGTTTTGACATCTTCTTAGCTTTTTGGGTGGGTTTTTGTTTTTTTTTTTTGTTGGGAATGAATGTGACTAGCTTCTAGTGTCTTTTCCCATAGACGGCGCCAATTGTTCCGGGATGTAATTCCAGAGCAAGTATAGTTACCACCCTTGGCTTGTTGAATGATGTCTTGAGTTGTCTTCTCCTTTGGTCTCAATCGTTCCTCACGGCCTCTCCTGCAACAATGAACGAACTGAGGGCTTGGCTTTGTGCCAAGCGTACTCACTCCGACGCTCAAGTCAGTAAACTTAAGAGATAAGTTGTTACTTGGCTGAATGTGTATTGTAGAGAGGTAAGGAAGATATTACCAGATGAATAGTGTATTTAGGTTTAGTTGTGGATTAGTTGGGATCCTTTCCTCAATGAAGTTTGAGGAGTATTTATAGGCTTTCGCCTTTTGTCACGTAGTGGCCAAGTGGCCAAGTGGCTAGCAGGTGGAAAGACTGATCTACCCCTCGGCCGAGAGGCCTATGGCTGGCCGGCGGATCCTGTTGACTCGCCGCCGAGGGGTCTTGGATATGAGTACGCGGATATGTGTCCCGGCTGGCAGGTTACCATGCTGGGACCCAGGCTGATGGGCTGCATCGGCTAGATTGTCCAAGTCGTTGACTTGCTGTGGATATCTTTGACCTTGCTCAACCATGTTGACTTGGTCAGCGGTGCAGAATATGCCCCATCAAATGTATCTCATCAGATCCAAGGACTTGGCTCACAGACAACCACGGCTTAGTTGACTTATAGTTATAGCATCAGGGCATTGCTTAATTCCAACCAAAGAATTGATCTTTATCTGCATTAGAATACTGCGAATCAGTTGAAAACACAGCCTGGATTTAATGCCAAAGTTGATCTTCTTTGTTTCGGATGTCGAGTGAAAATTTTTGAGGAAATTGGTTGGAATTAAGCAATGCCCTGATGCTATAACTATGATTAATTATGTTATTGATACTGCTAAAAAAACTATAATTGAGGTAAGCGTAATTGGCGTATGTGTTAACGGTGCTACAAATATGAGTAAAGAGATGTGAAATAGTGTTGTTTGAACTTTGAATATATATATATATCTATATATATGTATATATGTATATATGTATATATATATATATATATATAGAATTAGGATCACATGAGTCCACCCTATTTTTTTGAGTCCCGTGAGTCCACTTATGTATCACACGCTCTACACAAAAATATCACGATTTTTTTTTATGAATAATTTTTTTTTTTTATGAATAATAATTTTTTTTTTTAGTCTAAGCTGTGATATTGTTTAGTATAATCTGTGATATTGTATCTAAGTATGTGAATCCAGTAAAGAGTATCACAAGTTATACAAAATAATATCACAGCTTACAATAAACAATATCATTGGTTTTACTAAACAATATCTCGGGTTATACTATACAATATCACACCACTGAACCTATGCTACGTTTTCTAAATGACTAAAAAACAAAGCTAAACTGAGATTACAATCCAAAATCCGACATATGGGAAGAAATCTTGAAGTATGACCTTTACATATCTTACTTAGGTTAAAGTAAAGTACGGAATAAAATTTAGGGGATCAAATGTCATCCACGACCATGTTGATTCTAGTGTTTTAAGAATTACTCGGCGTATTATAAAACTAATACGGAGTAACATTAATTCAATATAGCATAATATGTACCTGCATCGTGTAATCTGTAACAAAACTACAGCTTAACTTTGTTTGATGACTAATTTGAGTGGATTTAGTTTAGGCAAAATAATATGATGGAACACTTATACAATGCAAAAGGATGTGTGCAAGTGTGCAACTAACAAAACAACAAATTAACAAACAAACGGTCCAATCGTAGGGTGAATATGACGGTAAATACGTGTCTCCATACAATGCAGTCTCCAATGTTGGTGGCACCTTCTCTTGTTCTCCACATTTTCTATTACCTGCATTTCATCAATCTCCTCATTTTTCTGCACGTTTAGGTTTATGGGTTTGCTTTCATGATTTAGATCGACTGAGTTTTAAATATTTGATTCCTATCTTATTTCAGCATTTTCATATCCAATTTGTTTTATTTTGTTTTCCAATTATTTCCATAAGTTGATAAATTCGATAATGTTCGATCAAATTCGGTACTGCTAAACAACATACTTAAACAACTTATGAACTTTTATTCAATTCGTGATATTTTTGTATACAGCATGTGATACATAAGTGGACTCATGGGACTCAAAAATATAGGTGGACTCACCGGATCTTGCCTCTATATATATATATATATATATGTATATATATATATATATATATATGTATATATATATATATATATATATATATATATATATATATATATATGTATATATATATATGTATATATATATATATGTATATGTATATATATATATATGTATATGTATATATATATATATGTATATATATATATATATATATATATATATATATGTATATATATATATATATATATATATATATATATATATATATAGAATTAGGATCACATGAGTCTACCTTCAATTTTTGAGTCCATGAGTCTCACTTTTAGCCGTCGGATTATAGGCACCGATGGCTTTGAGATCTGCGCTATAGGAAGGGTAGGATTGTCTTTTCACACTTATTATATATACTCCCCCTCCCTTTCTGTCATGCTAATTCTTTTTCCCTCTTTCTTCTCTCTCTCTCTAAAATTCAGCCGTCTCTAATTTTTTCTTCAGCTCCTGATCGTCGATTTTTGTAATCAATTGCTTGAATTTTGCAATCAACCGCTTGAATTCTTCAGCTCTTCAACATCGCTTGAATTTTGCAATCAATCTAATCGAGTTTAATTTCTCCATCTATCCTACTACAATGTTAGGTATTTCTTCATGTACGATTCCTTTAATTTTTGTATTTTCGTTTTGTCTTTTGTCTCAATTCCTGAATTCTAGTCATCTTTTCTGAGTTTTTATTAACTGCTGTTTAATTGTAATCGGTTCTCCGTTTTAATTTATGTTTCAATCATCTCGTGTTACCCGATTTAGTGTTTTTTTTGTTTCAATATGTGAATTTCAGTCATCTTTTCTTAGTTTTATCAGCTTGATCATCTCATGCATATATTACTCATCACTATTACAATTATCGCTTTATTTCGTCTTCTCTTTTTGCGTACTGTTTTGCATTCAATTGTCAATGATTGTTTTGTTTATTGCATGCTTTATTCAGATTTACAATTTCAGTCATCTTTCCTTGTTTACATGTTAACAGTTCTAATATTACATGTTAACAATTCTCTGCCTAACCTTATTGTTGTCGTTTGACCTAATTTTGTTTACCTACTTCATTTAGTTTAGTATCACAACATATCTTCATTAGTATCACTCGTCCTCTTTACAGTATCCTAGTTTAAATTATAGTGATGTTATACTATATGTTTACCTAATTAGCATATCACACTTTGTTTTTGATAATATCGCATATCCTTCACAATAGTATCATACACTAGAATATCTAACAATACATGCTTGTGTAAATTAATATCTAACAATACATGCTTTACTGTAGTTACTTAATGTAAATCAGTATCATCCTGTATGCTTAATAGTATCACATGTTATCCTTAATAATATCACAGCCTGATTTACTCTAATTAACTTTTTCCTGCTAGAATTTGTTCCATCACCATGTTTTGAAGAGACTTCTTCTGCTTCTCTTGTACCTGCTTGTACTCCACAATGCATATAAGTTGATGATGTGCATGGTGGAAATCACCTTTCTTTGATTCTGACCCCTGGAGGTTCTGAGGTGTGGATACGGAATGTTGCCACTCAATTTACACCTAGAATAGGACAAAGTTTTGCTACCTTAGATGAGTGTATCCAATTTTATGAAACTTATGCGGACGCTTGCGGATTTGAACCAAGAAAGTCTTCAACTAAAAGGTTTCGTGGTAGTGGTGATATAAAGACAAAACTGATTGTCTGTAATAGAGAAGGGTTTGGGGATAGTCAGCCGAAAGTGTTACCCTCTAATGGTGAAGAGGAGAAAAGGATAAAACCATATGATCCTAAGAAGACCAAGATTACTAGGATTGGTTGTAAGGCCAAGATTTTATTCAGATTTGTCATCAAAGAAATTGACCAAGTTAAAGTCCTACTTTTTGTTGTTGATCAGTTTCATGCTGCCCATAATCACCTTCTTTGTCCACTAAAGTATAAAGAATTTCAGAACAAATCCAGACACCTTAATTTACATCAGAAACAAATAATCATTGACAATTGCAAGGTGAATATCGGCCCAACGACTACTTTCAGGTCTTATAAGGAGTATGTTGATGGTTATCAAAATGTGGGAGCTTGTTTGACCGACTTTAAAATTTTTGGTAGGGAAGTCAAGTGTTTTATCGGGCAGCGGGATGCTCAAATGTTCATAAATCAGCTTGAAGTGCTTTCTGAAACTAGGCCAGGGTTTTATTATGCATATGAGGTTGATGAGAATAAGTGTTTGGTTCGTGTTATTTGGGCTGACGCAGAGGCACGTCGAAACTACTCACTATATGGTGAGGTGGTGACATTTGACCCAACCTATTCAACCAATAGGTATGACATGAAATTCTGTCCTTTTATCGGTGTTGATCACCACAAGAAGTCGGTCACCTTTGTTTGCTTCACTTGTGGGTAGGGAGAACGACAAGAATTTCAATTGGGTTTTTCAGAAATTCTTAGAATGTATGGGTGGAAAAGAACCCAATTGTTTATTTACCGACCAATGCACGACAATGAAAATTGCAGTGCCTGCTGTTTTTAAGACTACTGCCCACCGTTATTGCATGTGGCACATCATGCAGAAATTACCTGAAAAGGTAGGCACGACAGTGACCAAAGAGATAGATTTTGTAAGCCGTATGAATTCTATTGTCTGGGATTCTGACCTAGAGCCTTTTGATTTTGAAGAAAAGTGGTCTGCATTGATCAAGGAGTTTCATCTGGAAGATAATGGATGGTTGACATATATGTTTAACAAGAGGCAACGTTGGATTCCGACTTATTATCGTGATATTCCTCTTGATTGTCTTCTCAGAACAACCTAACGTTCTGAGAGCATGAACAGCTTCTTCAGCGGTTTGATAATCCCCGCGGCACACTTGTGGAATTTTGGTTGCGCTTCCAGAGTGCTATGGATCAGCAAAGATACACCCAAAAGTCCCTTGATAGAGACAGTGATCTCTCTCTCTACCTGTAACCAAAACCATGCTTCATCTTGAGATTCATGCATCCACTGTGTACACACACGCACTCTTTTACGAATTCCAAAAGCAGTGTGTCTCTTCTTTGAATTCATGTAGTGCTGGAGATTCTTCAAGGGATTCCACTACAAGGTTTCTTGATGTTGAAGATGCAATATATTCATGTAAGATGTTTGAGAGGAAGGGATACATCTGATGCAATATATTCATGTAAGATGTTTGAGAGGAAGGGATACATCTGATGCAAAATATTCATGTAAGATGTTTGAGAGGAAGGGATACATCTGCAAACACATTATTTGGATTTTATCAGGTAAAGGGGTGAGGAAGATACCTGAACAATACCTTTTGAGTAGATGGACAAAGAACACCAAGAAGATGCCTCTTTATGATGTGCACGGGCAGTTGATCGGTGATTTTGATTCCTCAGATGTGAGTAAGCTGCAGATTTCAAATGTTTGGTCCGAGTTCTACTCAACGCTGTCTCTGATAAAATCTCTGTCTGAAAATCACGTAACTGAACTGACTGATTTACTGAAGGCATTTAGACAGAAATTCAAGCCCGACCCTGAAACAATGACAAAACAACAAGAGTTAGAGATGCTTCTTGGGGTTAAGTGTTCAGATGAGGTCCATATATTACCACCAGTTAAATCCAAAAACAAGGGTAGTGGCAAGAGGTTGACCTCTAAGAAACAAATGTCCATTGAAAAGGCACAAAAGCCGAAAAGGTTTAGCAATAATTGTAAACAAATGGCACATCATGATAAGCGCAACTGCCCTAACCCAGCTGCTGAGACATCTGAGCACTCGGGTGATGATAATGAATCTGATGTAAGTGATTTTGCTAACTACATTCATTATGATTGATTTCTTACTTACATTATTTCATTTTTTATTTCTGACTTGTTCTGTGTGTTTTTTGAGAAACAATATCACATGCACCTCTAAATAATATCATGTTGTATACGAAATAGTTTCACAAATATAAATGATTTATTATCATCCAATTTTGTCTTCTTGTGAAACAATATCACATGTACCTCTAAATAATATCATTAGTCATTGTATACAATATCACAGTTATTTACATGTACAACATACTGCTGAAATATTTTTTTGTGTTCTTTGTTTTGCTTTTTGCAGAACTTCTTCAGTTGCGGATGTTGATTGAGAGCTTGAGTATGTGCTGATGAAGTCTATATTACTCGCGTAGACAATTTTTTTTTTGTTGTTAACCAATACAATATCAAAGTAGGAACATTGTTTTTTGTTTTTTTATTCTTCATGGCCTCCTATTTTGTATTCTTTTTCGATTTTTTTGTAAAAACCTCAGTATTACTAAGATTTTGCCTTGTGAAGACTTGATTGTAAACAATATTACGTTTACTAAAGAACAATATCACTATTTCTTATAAATAGTATCAGAGTTACAGTACTTTTATGAAAGAAAATCTAATTGATTGTGTTTGTCCACCAATAGCGCAACAATTTAAAAAATAAGTATCACCCAAATAATATCAACCTGTCTCTATAACAATATCAAATCTCATAACGAAAATATCACATTATTGTGATATTGGGATTTAATCTCTCTAGAATTTTTTAAATTCTGTCACACAATATCATCATGTTTACACAACAATATCAAACTCTAAACAAAAAAATATCAAAGTAAAAAGGATATTTAAATCTCTATTCACTTTTATTGTATGTTGAGAAGCAATATCACACCAATCGAAGAAATATATCACATCACACTTGAGACAATATCACACATTTTTGTGATATTGGGATTTAATTTCTCTCTAGAATTTTTAAAATTCTGTAACACAATATCACCTTACTTACACAACAATATCAGACTCTAAACCAAAAATATCAACGAAAAAATGATACTTAAATCCCTATTTACTTTTATTGTATGTTGAGAAACAATATCACACCAATCAAAGAACAATATCACATCACACTTGAGACAATATCACACATTTTTGTGATAGTGGGAGTTAATTTCTCTCTAGAATTTTTAAAATTCTGTAACACAATATCACCTTACTTACACAACAATATCAGACTCTAAACCAAAAAATATCAACGAAAAAAGGATACTTAAATTCCTATTTACTTTTATTGTATGTTGAGAAACAATATCACACCAATCAAAGAACAATATCACATTACACTTGAGACAATATCACACATTGCCAATACTTATATCAGATCCAAAATGGTTAGTCATAACTACTTTTGCAAACTTTAGAATCAATATTCAAAATGTCTACCATTAGATTCATTGTCCTACCATCTTTACATCCATCTTTTTTTAATTACATCTTCGTGCCAGTAAATCTAATTCTAATACATCACCATTGTTACTTGTCTCAATTGCTTCCTCTACCAACACCTTTTCCCCTGCCTCGATTCTTAGGATTTGCAACAGTCTTGAATCTTTTGTATCTCTTTATAAGTGGTTCTCCATCATCTTCAACATCTTCTTGGCAATCATTGACCCTATAAACCAAATATGTTATAACTTATATAATTTTTTGTGTGCATTACCATTTTCTACCTTTTCCAAATAAAACCAAATAAAAGCCAACTAATGTAAAAGTCAGGTTATCGATTTTGTACCTTTTCGAAGAATGGGTATTTCTGTGTCAATGTTCTGTCTCCCACTACCATCGACCTTTCCTTTTGCAGTAACTTTTACATTTGTTATTACCTCCTCGACAATTGTTTCCTTCTCAACAGCTTTCTCCTTGCCCTTTCTGTTACCACACTTCTCTTTTGAAACATCAGTGTTTTTCCTCTTTTGTTTTAATGTCTTCAAGAGTTCCTCCTTGCCTGCTACAAACTCTTTAACCTTTTCCATCAAATCTGTCCTCTTCTGATTTAAATCAGCTAAAAGCAATGTCTGCCATTTCTGCGAGTAGTAGCGCCTATACACTTTCGCGGTCAAGTCGGCATCAAACAGCTGGCCCTCATACCGAATCATGTGCAACATTAAGAAGTTCCCAGATTCAGTATTGTTTATCTCCTTCTTCTGCCAATCAAAGGTGATGTTGGCAACATCAAACCCTATTATCTCTTCAGCTCTTTCGACCTTTTTCGCTTCTAGGTAGTCACTCATGTCATTAGCCTACAATGTTAAACAAAACCATTACTGATACTTGCACAAACAAATTTATTTTTTCAATGTTAATTTCAGAACTATCAATAAAACATACCACCAAATCTGCAATTTGGTGTGTCTCAGCTTCCTCCCAGTCATCGTACTCTGTATTGTCCAGTACTTCAACCGTCTCGGTTTTGAAATTTATACAGACACAAAAATAGTGTTCTTTCCATAACATTGGAATAAAAATGAGATCTGCTGCCAGGTTACAGGGAACCGTGTTCCTTGTAATAAATTCATCCCATGCTGCATAAATCTTGTCTTTATTCCTTTCTTTGTATTCAGTTCCTTCCACTATTGCGTCCTGTTGTGTGTATAAATGTTAAAAAGCCGTATTCGTTTTAAGAGTCAATACAATTTATTGAAAGTGTGAATATATATAAATCAAACTAAAACAAAAGCTTACCATGTGTTGAATTCCAAAAAACATTAAACTTGTATCACATTTATCTGTGTGCTCAATGTGATTCAGAATTAATGCCCAACATTCAATCACTTTGCTATTGACATGCACATTTGGAAGCAATGACAAAATATCCTCTCTGACAAGGTTTTGATTGTCACTGAAGCTGACAACAACCTCACTGTACCAATCATTAAGACAAATGGTTCATATAAAAAATGAAGAATATTACATACAATATCACTCCATACTAAATATAGTATCACATGCCTAATGAAAAAGTATCACAAAAACATAGTAGCAACTTAAGCTAGCAAAACCTAACTGTTTGTTTAAAAAAATGTATCACATTCAATAACACCCTACTCTAAATATAGTATCATAGCACAAATGAAAATGTATTAAAGATTTTAAAAAAAAACATACTCTAAGGAGAAACTGTGGTCATCCAATAGGCAGTAATCAATCACTTCTTTCCTCTTGGTCAACATCTTTGCAAACTGTGATTTTTTAGCCTTCATAAACTTTGAGACGACCTCCAATTTAGGATCTGCCAAACCACAGTTGTACGTGCTTTCTAGTCCATCTGATTTCCCCTTCCTTCTGCTGCCCACGACACTGGCAGAACCATCTTCTACCATATCTACATAAATATAGTCTATGTTATTCATTGCATATTGAGTATTAAAAATAAAAAAAAATTAGTAATGTACAAGATAGTGTTAACAAATGTAACCTTTTTTTTTTTGTTACGGGCGTCTGAACATTCTTTTTAGAACCTTTTGCTGTCTTGCTTTCTTTGTTTCCTTTTTGCCTTTCTTTCAGCAATTTAGGAAAGAGTGTACGTTTGATGGCATTAAGGTTTTCCGCCTTTCTCAGGACCTCACTCCTTTTTTTATTTATATCACTCAAGACGAGTGTAGCTGCAATCTCCGCCCTATATAACTCCCTCTTCTTCTCATTGTCCAGTTCAGAACTAAAACACTCACCAATGAAAAAAATCATGTGAAACATCATGAATACGCCACAGTCCAGGTTCAAGTCTTTCGTTAACCAAGCAAAGGTCACATTTACCAAATCGTAGTCCTTTACTTTTAGCCCTCTTTCATAACCTTTACTGTTGATGTATTCACCATAGGTACTACCCTGTACATGTTTATAGTAAACAACTAACTAATCTCGAACTTATCTAACAACATCATTATATCATTAGTTTTTATTTTAAATATAGTACTTACAGCAATATGAGCCAGGTGTACATGCTCTTTGTCTTCGAAATCATCATATTTTCTGTTGTCCAAGTAGAACATGATCTCCCTCTTGAAATCAATACAAACGCAGACATAATGCTCTTCATAAACCAAAGGTATGAATACCTATGATTTTCAGAAACAATATCACAATTGACAAGTAACAATATCATAAAATAGGTTAAATAATATTACATCTAAAATATGTAATTTAACTTTAACAATATCAACACTAACTACTAACAATATCACAAAGTATACAAAACAGGGTCACAACTAAAAGTAATTTAAATGTCTTACCATATCTGAATTCAAATTCAAAGGTTCGTCATAAACAGTTGACCACGTATCCCATGAGACGTATACATCTGCCTTAATTCTTGACAATTCATCAAAATCATCTTCATCTGCTTTCAAGAGTTTCTCTATATCACCCTGTTGTTCAAAAGGACAATTGATTAGTCTCAATGCCACATTTTGAAGTACTTTACTTAAATAATGATAAACAAAAAGTTTTTTTTTCCATACTGAGTGGGCAAGGCCGTGTACAGTGGTGCTTAATAAGTTTGGCCGTCCGTGATTATGTTATTTTATTATATTTTTCTTTAGAAAAAATGAAAATTAATAATATTTCTTCTTTTTTAAAAATTGTTGTTTTTTAAATATCTTTACGGGTAGTTTCATAATTTTAATTTTATTTTATTTTAATTTTAATTTTCTAAGGGAGGATAATTTTTCAAAGCATATTTGAAAAATGAAACAATTTCAAGTTGTTCTTTGCAAAAAAAAAATTATCTGTTCTGCTCAATTTTATATATTATTTTAAAATTCACCATACTTATACACACATGAACTCTATATAACTTACAAAGTTACAAGTATTAAAAAGCGAGAATAAACACAAAACCCGGGAAAATTCGGGTATCAACTAGCAATCCATCTGCTTTGCGTGAAACAGTAAGTGTTAAGGAGCTTATATGCTTTTCATTGATTATCTACAGTTTCCAATCGGACAACCCTAGTTCGATTTCCCCTGCGATTTCAGCCCAATTTTTTCCCCGATTCCATGCTCTCTTGCGTAATAATAATTCCGTAAGTTAATTCTACACTTTAATATTAGTTTTAAGTATTATTATTATAGTTTTAAAATTAGGGTTTGATTATTTTGGGCATTTCGAATAGGGGTTTGTCTTTGAGGATAGCTATGTTTATTTAATTAGTTGTATGTTTGGTTGAATTGAATCATATGAGCTACATAAGTGTTTTAGATATATTTGAGTTGGTTAATTTATAATTGAATTTGGTAGTTCGAATTGATGTTGGCTCGTGTGTTCATTAATTTGTGGAGTGTTTTCGGTTGGGATAGCTGAAGTGGTTTGTTAAACCTGGAATTTAATTAAGATTGTCGTTAATTTGGGTTGTGGTTTGATTGTGCACGTTTGTTCTCGGTTTATACTCAGTTCTGATTGTTCATAAATGGGTGGGGTTGTGAATATATGCTTGAATTGGTCTATGTTTATACTTGTTAACGTACTCTGCAAGTCTGCAATGTTAACTGAGTGTTTTTTTTTTGTGTTACAAGACAGTCTTTTAGCATTAATACATGGAGGATTTGATAAAAAATGCAATAGAACAACTAGAAGTGCTTGAAACACGACATCTTGAAAAATATGATTTTTTAAAAAACGAGCTTCGTTCTTTTTTTACTAAACTAGAATCTCAACACTTGCCGCCGCCGCCACCAACAAAGCGTTCTTCTTCATATACACCTACTCAAGGTATTATACTTTATAAAAAATGTATTAAAAGAAAAGAAACTAATTTTTATATGAGACTGTTTGGTTTGACGTGCAGAATCAACAAACGTGAAGAGGAAAAGCATGTAGTGGTTGATATGTGAAAGGGACTTCAGTACTTGAATGAAATCAAGGACTCTGTGGTTGCTGGTAATAAAATTTGGTGTTTTGGTCCGGAAACCACAGGGCCAAACATGGTGGTTGATATGTGTAAGGGACTTCAGTACTTGAATGAAATCAAGGACTCTGTGGTTGCTGGTTTCCAATGGGCTTCGAAAGAAGGTGCTTTGGCTGACGAAAACATGAGGGGTATCTGCTTTAAAGTATGTGATGTGGTTCTCCACGCTGATGTCATCCATCGTGGTGGAGGACAAGTGATTCCAACAGCAAGAAGGGTCATCTTTGCTTCTCAGTTGACGGCCAAGCCGAGGTTGATGGAGCCCGTGTACCTTGTTGAGATCCAAGCCCCAGAGGGTGCTCTTGGTGGTATCTACAGTGTGTTGAATCAGAAGCGTGGACACGTTTTTGAGGAGATGCAGAGGCCCGGAACCCCACTGTACAACATCAAGGCTTATCTTCATGTGAATGAGTCTTTCGGTTTCTCCGGCACCTTGAGAGCCGCAACTTCTGGTCAAGCTTTCCCACAGTGTGTGTTTGATCATTGGGACACTTTGGCTTCAGATCCTTTGGAGGCAAACTCTATT